>NC_063217.1:9066135-9691135 GCF_020740725.1 Corvus hawaiiensis | reverse complement strand
ATTTCTTTTATGATTCTGCTTTCTATTTGCTGTAAGAAACATAAAACTGGTATTTCCTAGAGAAACTGAAATTCAACTGAATCTACCAAAGGTACCAGTCAGATACAAGGAGTCTGCTGTCCCCAGCCACATCTTTCCCATTGAAGCTGGATAGTAAATGTTGGTAGCTGGTCATTCATTACAGATGGGGTCTTACTGAAAGCATTTTATCTGAAGGCTTTTATTTACTTGAAGTCTGTCTTTTGGGCTCTTCTAGGTACTAGTAGAGTCTTACAAAGTCAAATTATGCTGGACCCTACACCTGATAAGACATTAACAGTTTTACACATTTTAGGAGGGGATAGGAAGAGGGGAAAATACAGATTGAGTGCAACCACCACAGTAGCTGGAAGTGCCAAATCCCACAAGATGTCCTCTGATCTCACCAATAACAATCAGATTACAAATAAGAAGTAAATCTGTACAAAGGACACCTGCTTTTTATGTTGTGTCCAAGGCTGCAAGCTGTATAAACTATCCCAACTACATGCAGCTTTAAAATAATACATTTTATGCATTATCATATGAAAAATTAGACAAAAAGGCCTGCCTTACCAGATTATCAAGCATTCGCATAAGAGCTTCGAACTCCTGTTCACCAATCTGCCATTTTGGATGGGATACAGTACCCTCACCTGCTGGAGACTCAGGGGAACGAGACTTGGCTTTGTACTTCCCAGGATCAAGAAGCACTAAGTTGTCAGGTCCACCTGCACTGGCCAGGGTACGTACCTTAAAAACAATAAAGTCATCTTTAAGTTTCTTGTGAGGGATGGGGTGAAAACAACCAAAAAACCCCCTAAAAACTTGGCATAAACCCAGAAGAAATCTAGTTCATTTTAAAGCTAAAAAAATGAATATGCTTGGGTAACAGTTGTCTTAAGTCTTTGAAAATACCTGTCTTAACGGGCAGCATATATCAAATTGATGGTTTTGATACAATACTGGAATATTGTCAGTGAAACCAATTTTATGTCCTCCCACAATATAGTGATATCACACATCATTGTGATAGTTTAGATCAAGAGTTTAACCAGTAAAGCATGCAATTATTAATCTGGAGGTTAATATAGCAGGCTGTATTATTCCATAACATCTTGAAGTTCTTACTTGTATTTCACAGGCAAGCACTAGGTTATGAATATAGTAGAAAGCCTCCTCAACAGTCTCTCCAACTGATACTAAACCATGGTTTCTGAGAATAAGGACCTAGAGAGACATTGAAAGAAAGTTAACACCAGTATGTCAAGTATTTTCTTACTCTTGATTAAAGAACATTTGCTACTGATTAAAGAACATACTTGTCACACAAACACACTGCCCCCCCCTCCTTTTTACTTTGATTCTCGATGTAACTACTGACCTTGCTTTTAGGCCCCAAATTTTTCTGAATAACCACCTTTTCTTCATCATCCACTAAAATACCATGGTAATCATGATAAGCTACTTCCCCTAGAGAAAGTGCTTCAGGTGAAATTGGCAAGAGACCACACTTCATTGCAGAAACCTAAGAAATATTAAAACAACTGATTTGATTTCTTGCAACAGAAAAAGTGAAAAAATACACTGATGAGAATAATAATAAAAATACATTTTTCTGTACTATATGAATCTATCTCTACAGGTATGGTACATACATAGTGGCATTATACTCCATCCTCAAAGACTATTTTTGATAACTTTTGGTTTGGATACAAAAGTCACATTGATTTTGGGTCTGTCTCCATATGTCTCTTTTTGCATGACAGCAACATCAGTATAAAAAGACTCAAGAAAAAAACCCAAAGAAACCACCAAACCCCCAAATCAACTCTATGCTTCATTCCTTTCACTCCATTCAGTTACTTCCCCCTCCTGCCCCCATGCCAAAAGAAGAACTTTGGTGACACAGGTAATTCTGCAGCACTACAGGTAAAGTTAAAGAATATTTTTAAAAAGGCTTCTCTGTAATTCACAAGTTTAGGAATTCGATCATTTACCCTTAAAATGGTTGTATTAACCTGATTAATCAATTAATTTTAAAAAAATATCATCAGAATGTGAACACTGAAAGTCACTCTCAGAACATTCCAGAGAGGCAGAACTGACTTGCAATCAGTTGCTCCAAAGAGATATTGGGAAAGTTTCAAATATTTCAGAAAACCTTGATAAACTGTGCTTTACAAAACCAACAAAATACAAATACAAAACAAGCTTTTATGACCCACTGTCAAAAGATCTGGTCTTTTGTGGTAAAGGACACACATAAATGAAATACATATTTTCCAGTAATAGAACTCAATTTACTATCTGACCATTCAGGTAACAACCCAGTAAGGACAGGTTCTGATTCAAAGAGAACCATATTTGAAGACAGACTAAAAGGCTCTCTGCCCTCCAAAAAGGAAGCAGATCTATGATTAAGGGAACTCATCTATTTTCCCTTTGGGAGGGGTGGGGGAACAGGACACACCCAGAGCTTACCGCTGCTCCTGCTGGCGTGTGGATATGGACAATGCATTTGACATCAGGTCGAGCTGCATAAATTGCAGAGTGCAATGTAAAACCAGCTTGGTTTACTCCCAAGTTAGTGCTTCCACGATCAACCACATCTCCCTGAATATTGATTTTAACCTGGGATTGGAAAGAGTTATTTTCATAATCAAGAGTTTAAAAAACTGAGTTAATTCAGCATCTACCACTGGGGCTCTAAAACTAGTGTCATCATCTATATTTGAAATGCCTAAAGCTCCCCTCAAAAAGCTGGGCTCAACAGCCAGCAGCTTTCAAGGGCATGAGGTCATTCACTGACCAAATGACTCAACACCTCTTTACAGGTAGATCAGCTGGAGGACACCTGGTGGTGAACATGGGCAAAGAAATCTCTCTGAGATACCGCAGCAGTACCAAAACCAGCCATGGTCAATAGAAGTATTTTAAACATATTACACAAGAGTAAAATATTCTCTAGGATAAAACTTAAAGTGACATATATATTCATATATACATGAATATTTTACAGCTATGTAAATAAGCAATTGCTCACCAGACTAGATGCAGTGACTTCACTATAGAGGAGTCCAAAAGGTACAATAAGGAAGTGCTCTTGCTCAGAATTTACTCTGGCCTAAGGATAAAACAAGAATAAGAGTTACTAGGAAAATTTTATTAAAGCATACAAGAAGACTCCAAACCATTAAAGTTACTTTTACAGCCTGATTAGTGAATGGGCAAGTATGCCTACAACATGCAATGTGACTTTCATGTATGCTACAACAGATAAAGCACAGCATAAGTTAATTAACTCATGTTGAACACAGAGATGGCAGTTACATGCCAGAATCCTTCAGATTGGTGGAATTTAGTAACCCCTTATACTCTGTTATAATGACAACTCACCCACTATGGATAAAAGGTACAATACTGAGAGTAATGGGGGAAAAATGTGAATTGGTTTAGTTGAATGAGTTTACATTTCAACGGTATTTCTACCCTAGTAAAACATAGGGTATGAAATAGAAGGCTGTGAGAAAATGCAAGAATTTGGCCCACAGATCCAAAATATCTTGATGCCAAGAAGGGTTTCATCACGGATGCTGGTTCCTGTGAGACATCTGTGAGCAGCACAGCACACTTGCAGATTTTCTGCCAAGTATCCCAACCTTCACTTATCTTTTTGCTCTCATCTCATTCATACAATCAGGGGTTTATAATATAAAAATAATTTTGGCTTCAAAGCATTCACATCTTGGGATGCGTATCTTAAAATCTGTACAATGAAAAGTACAGGATGTCTAGATAGTTAAGGTGACTCTTGATGGTGAATTAATAGGCTTCCTAAGTTTTACTGGACACATGAGACAACTCCCTACTTCATTATGAGTCTACCCAGCATTTGGGTAGTTTGTATTGTGGTTTTGGGTTTTTTGTTTGGTTGTTGTTTGGGTTTTTTAATTAAAAGTTATTTATGAGTTTTGCATATCCCTGAGATGCAGCTACTTTATGCTGCTTCTGCTTCAAGTCTTCTACTACTTGCAACACTAAATACATATATGCTTTGCTACAGCTCTACTGCAGGGAAAAAAAAAATCAAAATAAGTAGTTGTGCAGTCATGCAAAAGCTTCTAGCACAGCTCTAGTTTCCTTTACAATCAGCTGGGAACATGCTACAGCACAAGAGCCTTAAACTAAAGCAGTCAGTTGAAGTTAACCTGTACTTTTATGAACCACCAAAGTAGTTCTCAATTACAGAAGTGTAAATGATCTAGAAAAATCTCTTAGTTATTTATTCAAGACAAAAAACAGGTATTATTCAAAATTCCCCAAAAGCTAATAAGAAAGCTCAAATGGAAGACAAACAAACAGTGAGACTCACAAACCACTTTGCTTTAGGATTAGATCCAATAAACAGCTCATGCCCTCAAAGCAAACCAAGACCTGGTGAATGATGTCTACCTTCTGTAAACCTGTAATCTCAAATTCTGCCTGACCCTGGAGGCACCCAAGTTTACTCTACATTATTGCACTTGACATGAAAACCCTGGAGGTACCCAAGTGTACTCAACATTATTATACTTGGCATGAAAGCTCTTGATGCTCTGTAATTCTGCTTCTGCATCAGAACTGCATCAGTCTGAACAATTCTGCATACAGTAACTGTCAGTGATTGATAAAGATCCAAAAAAAAAACCAACGATATTCCACCCAACTCCCTGATATGCCAAGATAGGAATTGTGAGAGTGTAGGGTATGCCCAACCACTGCCCTGAAGGGACATCTGCTGAGATAAGGAGATTGAGCAATCTCCCAGCAGGACCCCCTTGGGAAGGCAGCTACTCTTCAGTTACGGCGAGAAGACGACAGAGCCAGAATCCTCTGGGAGACCCTGTGCAGATCCTTTGTAGCCCATTGGCCTTTACCCTCTAACCCCACCCCCTGTATCCCTATAAAGCCAGCCCCCTGCCCCTGCGAGGGCAGAGAGAGCTCGTCCCTGGCTCCCCTTCACCGGAGTACGGACCAATAAAGCTGCCAATAAAGCTGCCTCGTGCGGAACAGCTACACGGGCTTCTCGGCTCTCTCTGGTCTGGCCTGGAGGCTGCCCTGCAGAGCTGAGCTGAAATCACGAGCTGATAATCACTTGTTGGGGTCCCTCCCCCCGCCATGTAGCTCTGGGAGAGGGGCCCTGGGGGGAGACACGGGGTTTCCCTGCCTCTGCTCAGCCTCGTTCCCATTGGTTGTTTTGTGTTCCCCTGCGCGGGCAAGGACCCTCGGGCCCCATGATTGAGCAGTTCCTCAGCAGAGCCCAGGCCATGCGGCTGGAGAAATAAACATCTCTGAAACATCTAGAAAGAATCAGTCCATATATATTTCTTTTCCACGGGCCTCGTTGTTTGATACATCGTGTTACAGAATCCCCACCGTAACAATCACTAAAGAGCTGACAGCTTCTGCACGGGCCCTCCTAGCCAGCAGCTGAGGGAAGACACCGATCCTCGGGAAGGCGATTCCTTTTGGAACCATCTCTCCGGACAGGTCACCTCCTCCTCGGTCAGAGCTACTGACCCCTAACCAGCTGTAATACGAGAGTATATGCCATTCTCCTTTAATATACTGGCTTATGACCCTCACAGAAGGCTGTTGTACCTTTTCTCCTACTTCACAAGTGCACTGGCACAAGCTTTTAACTTGAATGCAATTATCCAGTAATTACAGCATCCACTCAAAAAAGAGTGAAAACCTGGAGTCAGACACCAGCACTGCATGAAGTGGTAGCATTCACCACATTCCAAAGGGGTGTCTTAGTACTACTTAATAAACATAACAACCTTGTTCTATATCAGCTTCTGAAGATACGATTTTTCATTCACCTTTCAGAATGCTGTTCACTGGAACATATGCAGTTTGTAAAAGACAGGAGAACTATGATTTGGGACTGCTGCTGACAAACCAAGAGCTTTCCAGTACGTCTGCCATTCAGAAGTGTCTAAAACACTTTCAGAATCTCATTTTTCAAGTGCTTTGATTGTCTCCCACCTCAACCGGTATCTCCTCTATCGATATCTGCAATGTGCTCCTCCCCAAAGAAAGCAAACTTGAGGAATTCGACCCCAATCACAAGCCCTTGCCTCAACCCCTTCCCTTGACATGCTGCTCTTCATTACATTTATCTTTTTATCTAAATGTACAAACATTCCCAGGGCTGAACTTCACACTAGAAAGCCATTTCCAAACCTGCTTGCCCAGTAATCTTTTCATTGCATTAATGTCCCTTTTACAAAACCAATCCTCCTGTAACATATGAAAAATCTGGGGGTGGCACAGAGTTGTTTACAAGATCCATTATGTTGGAAATGTTCTCTTACAAAAGGAACCGAATGATCTAACCAATACTGCCTCGATCCTATGCCTGCACATATATCATTTATCATCTTCATCTGTTCACAAATAACGTCTTGAAATCTCAAAAAGCTGTAAAAACAAGATCACCGTATTTCATTCCGACTGCAACTAGAAGAACTGAAAATACATAAAGGACAAACTCTACTATGTGGAATAAAAAACAATTCAGCTCTGTTAGGACAACAATTGACAGGGCTGCACACCACAGCTGTGACTTTACTCATGAGATTCATGTTGATCATTCTTCTGGCGTATAAAACCTCCTTGATTTGACCTCCTTGTCATTATTTTTATGGATGCCAGTGATTACTCAGTCACAAGGAAAATTGTTGGCACGCTGCATTAAGCTGAGTAGCTCGCTCATGTTCAGAAATACTATGGCTTCTTTTTCAGAAAGGCTGGTACCTGAATTATAAAATTCAACTAAATGACTAAGAAGATATTCTAGTACTTAGCAAAAAAAGCAAGAAAACAAAGAAATACAATTATTCAAAGCATTTGAGACACTAAAAGATTGAGTCTTTTGGGAGTCTTAATTTCATCCTAAGAATTTTCATGTACACTCTCTTAAAACTCTATTCAGATTTTGGTAGCTGACATCCAAGTTGAGATGCAATGACAAATCTCTTTACTGTTCTTCTGCTTTCAATACCACTTTGCTCTTCTCGCACACAAAGAGAAAATGACAGATAGGGAAGGGAAGCAATTCTCTTGTATGTTAAAACAATTGGTTCAGTTATTTGTTGATTCAATACTCACTGTTATATGATTGTAAATAAGCTGAGACCAGCCAAAGAGATCTGCTAATCTGTAGAAAGCTGCCAATTTACATCGTAACAACTTCTCCCCTTTCTCGTAAGCGATGGAATCCGATCCCCTCAGATCATTCACTGGTGTTACCATGCCAAGACCTGAAGAGGAGAACGGGTAAAAAAGCACAAGGTGGGTTGCGTTCAGTATCAGTTCAAACCTAGCAACATGCACCACTATTATAGTGGTTGTTCTTACTGGTTTATATGAACATATTGACCTAAGAAATGGACAGCAAATTCTCATTCCTATAATGTAATAATTTATATTACACAAATATATTGACAATCTTGAGCAAAGTTATTCAACTTTGGTAGACTCAACATTCATTTCCTTCCCTACTATAAATTAGTGCTAAGGTCACAGTGCATTCCTTAGCAAAATATTTTTTTCCTCTCTCAAACCAATGATTTGTAAAATCATGTAGATGTAAAAAAATCATGAAGATGTAAAATACATCTTCATAGTTTAAAGACAAAATGTAATCCTAAATATTCCACTTTTTGAGACACAGAATATTCCTGACAAGGATAATTACACACCTAAAAAGATGCACACAGATTCATTTAATTAATAAAAATTAAGTACAAGCTAGAGAGAAGATTATGGTAAATAATACACACTATGCAGTGAAATTAGAAATGTGGTTAAAAGTAACTGTGAAAAAACAGAACCAGGCCATGCTACAGTCAAAACTAAAGATCTATTTTGGAGCATAGGCAAGGATTTATTTTATCTTAACACAAAACCTGTGTGTACATGCATTCGCACATTCTGGGTTTTTTCCTTCTTTGTTTTGCTAGCTGATGTTTCTTGTCTAAAGCTTCACTTAACAGGAGAAAGCTGCAAACAGTATTTCAATGGCAAAAATAATTAGTTTCTAAAGACCTTCACTGTTACCAGACTACTAACCAGTGTTTTATTTTCCTGCAGACAAACCATGTGGTAATTAGCAATATTTAAATATTTAAAATTTTTATTAGGACTGACATATCAGGCTTATTTTTCAATTACGATATCATCCTTGAAATAGCTTTTGATATAAATTATATACATGAATCACATTGCATACCACCGCGGCATTTAGAAACGAATCTATTCATGTGTTCAGTGTTCGTGTGAGCAGAACACAATAGCATTTGACCTTCACAGTACTTTTTATTTCATTCACACTGCCTTCATTTTAAGCCTTTCAAGAAAAGAAAAAAATTAATTCAGCTCTGATCACTGAAGGTGCACTCACTCATGTTTAACGCAGCCATTCCGCCTTGAGGTGCTGCAGGGTAGACATTTGGTACGTGTGTTGTCATGAAATCCGCAATCTGCTGTAAAGCCAATAAACCTGTTGGGTTCTTCCCCTTCTTAAACTGTTCCTGGATCATGGATTCCAATTCTTCACAAAAGGCCTAGTAACAAGACATTGCACGTTGTAATGCACGTTTAAATGAACTTCAGCCTTTCATATTCAGCTTCTATTTAGCACTTTGATGGAACCATCCTACACCTCTTCTGAAAAACACCGCAGGGCAGAATTACTGGTGCATACTGTAACTTCAAAACATTGCTCTCTGGAGCTCCAATTATATGAGTCACTCGGGGCTTTTTTAATGGAAATTCCAGCATTCTCTCTTCAAGTAACACCAAAAGTCTTTGAGCCTGCTAATACGAATTTCTGGAAGGAGGAGAATGTACAATCGACTTGAACACAAAATGTGAAAGTAAAAGTAGCAGAACCAGAAAAGAAAATCTGTCACTGTGGCTCACAGGGAACTGAGCACCAAGAAGGCATCCGGGAACACAGAAAACAACGAACATTAAATTTCTAAAACCTGTTTAGATGAGGGCTTGTAGGGCTTGTTTATATTTTTCCTGGGGTTTTTTTGTTTGGGTTTTTTTTTAATATATTTTAACTTGGAAGGAAGAAAACAAGTTTTTACCACTGCTGATAGCTCCTGCTTTTGACAAGAACGCTGGAATTTGTACCGAAAGAGAACTACTGCAATCATTAAGTGATTATTTTTTAGTTAAGTGATTTATTAATATTTTGATAAATCAAATGGGTTGACTTAATAGAAAAATTGTGAATGTACCACCACATCTCTATTCCAAATGAAGTTATGTCACGTAATGTTTTGTATCTAAAGTCACCCACTAATCATTACAAATGGAACAAATGTCATTTTGGGAAATCTTGTTTGTGTACTTTCTCCCCAAGGGAACATCTTCAATATTAAATGTCAATCATTCATATTTCATTATTGTGCACCTTTCAGAAAGAGATATATAAAAATATTTCATATGTCCAAATCCCAAAAGAAAAACTGAATACAGGACAGACCTGCCTTGTATAAGCTACTCTTAAGAAAGTCACATGTAAACGAATATATGAAACCAGTGAAAAAATGTCTCAACAAGGATTAGATGGAAAATATGAAAAAAATGTCAATGATTATATAGAGAATTCTGTAAGCCACACTGAAGAGCTGCTTCATGAGTAGACCATAAAAATTCAAACAGATAGCATGAGGAAAAAAATAAGGAAAGGCCAACAAGAAAAAAGAATAGATGGATCTAAGATACCACAAAATTCTCCAATACTGTACTGCTAGTAAAAATAAAGGTATTAAAGTTGTCACTTTAAAGATGAAGCATTTCTTTTTTCTTACTGGGCTTTGAAGAATCATGGAGACTCTCTTCTTCTGTTCCATCATGTTAAAATCCTGGCGAAGGTCAGGTGCCATATTTCTCTCTCTCAAATATTCTGGATTATTTTCATCAACTCGATCAAAATACCTCTCTTTATGAGGGGCTGTTGTTGGAGGTGGTGAAGTCACCACCCCCACACCAGAATCACCATTCATAGCACAGTTTTAAGGAACCTGTGAAGAAGGACAGAGAAGAGGAATAAACAAATCAAGCAAGGAAAATATTCATGTGTTTCTACTTTCAAAGTAATAGTTCAAATCCATCTAAAATTAGCACATCTTCCCAAATGAGAAACCCTGTTTGTGCGAGTGGAGAGCAACATTCTAGAGTAGGAAAAAGGATCTTAATATACAAGATCAGAAAAGTAGGCTAGCATATGTGAAAAGTCTAATATGCTACATAAGTTCATGCAACACAAAACTAAAATGAGAGCTCCCATTTAAACTAATTTGTTTAAGTTGTCTGGCCAGACTGATATTTAGAAGCATGGAAGTCCTTCAAACCTTCTCAGAGACAATTACAGAAGTTCCAGACATGAGGTCTAAACTCATTGGTTAGGGGCTTTTGCCTTTTCATTTTTTCTTAAAAAGCTAAAGCAGACATAAGAAAAAGAATATTGCATAAATCAGAAATTAAATCATCACTGAAATTAGTATATTACACATGTTCATTAATACGAAGAATCAGCCTCACCAAAACATGCTTGGACTGCCAACACATTTCTGGATACAAACTCAGAAATCCTGACTTTGCAACCCAAAGTGTGCTTTTCACATTTATTTTAGGTCCATGCAATAACATGCACATCACTACATTAGCATGTGGTTTTTGGAATCTGGAAAGCACAGACACACACAGCCCCCACTCCCTGATCAGGGTTCCTTTCAGTTTAACATGTTGTAGTCAGCAACTGCCTGCATCTACCAGAAAGGCTGAAAGCTCAGCCAGTATTGCTCATACACACCTCCTTCTTCCACTCACAAGAATTCCTTCGTGTAACATTATCCCAGTTTTCTGGGCACAGTATTACAACCCTCATTCCAAAATCCTTCTCAGAAGAATTTTGAAGCCTTCCACTAAAAAGACAGTTCAATAAAGCCACCCTCACAACACTTTGAGATTCAAGCCTCCAATTCCTGGTCATCTGACATATCAAATTACAACTAAGTAGAAAAGACTGTATATATCTTAAGTAATTATTCACCATCTACATCTATATTAGTAAGTTCTTATATACGTCTCCATTCTTCTGCCATTTTTGGATTTTTCTTAGGGACTCATCTTAAACTGGTTTTAATTTGCTTAGTAATTTATTTGCATGCTTATTAGCTACAACCACTTCAGATGTGTATGCACACAGAAAAGGCAAGTTTACATAAATTTTGAAATGCAGATTATGTTAAACAAAATCATTGCAATGAAGAAAATTATCAACTTCAAGACTCCAGAATTAGCAGATTTCATCCTCTTTAATTCTTACATTAGGAAAGAAGTTTCAAAATTCAACTCATTTCCTATATCAGGATGAACAAACCACTGAACTGAGACACCATGAGCAAAATAGTCTTTTCCTTGACTCTGCAGAATAGGATACTACTATGAAAATCTATGTTAGCACTTAAATGCTCAACGATTTCCACCCACTGAGTTACTAAATAAACACACAAAGACACCTCTGCAGTGTTTCAAATATTTAATTTTAAAGTTTAGACTTTAAACATCATGGTTGATTGTTTTCTTTATTTTTTAAATTGCTCGCTTTCCTTCACCCAAGGAGAAAAAGGGTGGAGCAAGAAGAAGTAATGCTTTTATCCGCAAGGGAAACAGTTTAGGGTACTAGACCTAGGAAATTTTAAGCAAGTGAAGGTACAGCAAAGTAGACCTCTCCTTTGGCAGCTTCAGATGTCTAATACAATCCTTCCAAGTTCTTTTCCTCCTCACAACCTCTAGGCTGCACCATCTGCCACTTCCTTCC
Source organism: Corvus hawaiiensis (assembly GCF_020740725.1). Taxonomy (NCBI): domain Eukaryota; kingdom Metazoa; phylum Chordata; class Aves; order Passeriformes; family Corvidae; genus Corvus; species Corvus hawaiiensis. The sequence continues at coordinate 9,679,227 of NC_063217.1, read as the reverse complement.
TCAAAAATACTTTTGAAGGCCTGTGAACACTTTTTACAACCTTCTGAGCTCTATCAGCCATACTACTGCCTCTGCGTCCAGGGCTTTGTTGAAAAACAACAGTTTGCAAGTTTGCAAAACAGTTTGCAAAAACAACAGACCCAAACATGTGCCTTACTCTCTTACAGTAGCAGCTCATTTGGCCCAATCAAAGCCTGAACTTCAGCAGCCTCTGCTTATCAAAAAAAATCTGGGAGTTTAGAAACAGCACAACAGCAAGTGAAGACAACTGGAACCACTTAAGTAGTTCAGACTTCATACTGTACTCTGCAGAGAACAGCCACAAATGTGTCTTTACTTAAAAGCAAAGCATAAGAAAAGGAAGAAGTTTGAGCTTACCACCAGCAGACAACAGCCTGCTCCTGCCTGCTGAGACATTTGATGTTCAGGCTCTGTTTAAGTGTCATGTTGTTTATGTGCATGCACAATCGTATTTAAACTGTACTCACATCTGCAAACGTAATTTTGCATTTAATTATTTACACTAATTCCATCTTACTTTCAGAGTACCAAAACGTATTTCCAAACGAATGACACACATAATTTATTCACTGTTTTCTACTCACATTGGAGAGAAGCTGGTCCCTAACAGCCTGCAAAGGGAACATGAAAATGGGATCACAGTGTCTTGTGAAATTTGCATTACTCCTCCATTCAAGCACAAGATGGCATTCAAGAAGGTCTTGGGAAGCTATTACTACTTCACCACTATGTAGTGGCAATAATTTCACATGAAAATCAATGTTTAACATTCAGAGATCATTTTATATCTAAGGTTAAATATCTATTTCATAGCTCAGTTTTGCAGACACCCAAAATTAATGGCATCCCCCCAGCAAGGTCTACTAATTGTTTTAACATAACTGTAATAATAATTGTTTGCTTTAATGGCTGTCAGCTACTGATGTTAAAGGGATTGACTTTTGAACTAGAAGCAGACATCGTGACAACACTTTGCAAAGCCACTGAAATTTATTTATTAATTTCCTTGAAAGACTCTTTGGGAGTAAGGCATGATGAACTCTCCAGTAAGAGCTTCAGTAATATGAATACCAATAAATAAATAAAAGGAATCTGAACAGTGAAGCTGAACACACACGGGGAATGGCCAGTGGTTCTGTAAACTGGAAGGTCACACTGAAAATCACAACAGGCTGCCCAGGCAGCAAAAAACCCCAAACAAACAAACAAACCAACCAAACCAACCAAACAAAAAAACCAACCCAAAACCGCCTGTCTTCACACCCACAACACTTCAGTACAGACAGTTTCTTTCTGACACAGTGCACTACAGCCCCCCAGTAAGATAAGCTGTAATGCCAGAGGACTTTCTGCCACGATAAGTGTTTCTATGTGAGAGCCTGTTCTAACACAACTGTGTCAGAAAAAGCCACACCCTTAACTGAAAAAGCCATGGATGGAAAATGTTAAGAGCACAGAAAAAAACCTTCTGCCAGAAGCAGTTAATATCAAGTATAGACAGAGGGAACAGGATCTATTACTATGGGGAGCAAAGGAAAACAAACAGATGTGATAAAATCCAAACAGCACCTTTTAGTAACAATTACATCCATTCTTCTAATACCTATGTACACATAAACACTGTGGTGGTCAATGGACCAGCACATCAAAGGAGAGCCAGCAGCCAACACGCAGCACAACGTATTTATCACGGGGCATGCGGATGTGTGTGCAAAACTGCTATAAACAGGTTGGTTGTGAAATACTTTTAGGAAACCAGGTTTATAAAATTTATAGCTCATTTACAGGTACTGAGCACTGTTTACAAAAAACATTCTGAAATTGCTATTAGTATTTCAGGTTACTTTTGTTATTCAAAATCCCCTTCCTCCCCATTCTTCTCTAACCCAACAGTTTCATTAAAGGATTCACCTAAGACGAATGTCACAGAGTTGTGCTACAGAGTTTAATTTAAACAAAAGAATAAAGCTTTAGAACAGAAAGACCATAAAATTTTTCACATTAACATCCACAAAGAAAAGTCTTAATTTTTTTTCAAGCAACTTGCATTCTTCAGTACTCAGATGATGCATATATAGTCAAAGAAATTTAAACAGGTAAGACAGTGAATAATATTCAGTAAGAATCTACAATAAGTTAAGGGTACCTAAAAACCTCACCCTGAAATCTGAAAAATTATATAACTAAAAGCCCCAAAATTGATCTGGGTTGGGATCTTATTGTAGATAATAAACGTATTTAAAACTTTAATATGAAACTCATTTTGATGCATGGAAATTGGGACAAATGTAAGTACTTATGCCTTTGATAGCTTATAGGTTCAGTGTTTCTAACCAAACCATCATAACAAATATTATGTGAACATTGGAAGGATTTAAAATGCCTCACAATACGTACACTAGCAGGGACCAGCTAACTACATTCCTTGGAAAAAAAAATCTTTTGCAATCACTTAAAGGCTGGCTTTGTTTTGTGGTAAGTTGTAATGGGTTGTTTTTTGCTGCTCCACACCCTGAGGAAATAGTTTTTTACTAGGACTTCAGTCAATGGAATTTGAGCTAAAGGCTCCCTCCCACCAAAGGACTGAGGACAGCTCTCCACATCAACACAGCTTTAAGTCTGCTGAGACCAAGTCAGAATAAAAATACACTCTGAGAAGCAGGAAGAAGGTTGTGACAAGGAAACACGAAAGACTTTTTAAAAAGTTCAAAATACAGTGCCTCTTCACAAGACAGCACATGCAAAAAAACCTACTACAATTTGGGGTTTGTTTTAAGTTTCAGAGCATTATCTGATCAAAACCTTAAAAAAGCAAGTTACTTCAGAGAGGAAGAAAAAAAAACCAAAACAAACCAAACACCCCAAACCTGCTTTCTTCCTGATAGCTTACAGTTTGTACAAAATAACATGCAAGCAGAACACCTGTATGGGACCTTGTGCCAAATCTGCAAATTAAATGAACAGCAAACTTCTCAGCTGCTGCATTCCCAGTCACCACCACCAAAGATCAGGAGCACTCAGTTCCAGAATATGTCACTTTTGAGACCTATTCTGACAATGATATAGTAATTTGTTTTGTATCCATTTTTTTCTGACAGTTCTTGCAACAAGTTATCTCCACTCACACCAGAACTATGCCACTATGTCTAACAGAGGTGAAAACACATTTGACAAGAAGTTACTTGGGAAAGGACAAAGGGGTAGAAAAGCAAAATAACTCACTTTCTTTCCTGTTGTGCAATCAGCAGTCTTTGAGGAGTAAAAGTTACCTAAAAATCTCATGCAAGTGACAGGTCAGGCAGCGTGCAGGTAGGGGGAGGGAAGTGAGCTCTGTTTTGGATGCAAGCACAATAGGACAGGGGAAAAAAATGCAAACCAGTCATTTTATGGCCCAGGAAAGAGTTGGGGGAATACAGAAAGCTACAGAGATTAAATTACTTCACGGGGAAGTCACGAGGTGACAGGAGGGAGGAAGAGGAAGGGATGGATCGGGTCAGGCAGCACTGGGGTGGGGCAGATAAAAACCCTGAGAGGTAAGTGAGCCACTGCAAATAGAGTTAGAGTGAAAATTAAGTTGGTGGGGAGATGACCAGGGAAGTATGGAAGCAGAACATCTATCTACAGGAAAAAAAGGTTTCATTATCACTTGGTGTCTGCAAAAAACTTTAAAAGGTTGCACTGCTAACACTTCACTCAATATTCTGATACCTTCTGGTACTTTTTCCGATTTTCCCTTACTTTAGAATAACATTTGCCAAACTTTCTCCTTAAAAAATTAATATAACTACAATAGAGAAATTATTTACGATTTGCACTACAATTTCCATAGTTTTCAATGACAGCATTTTGGCACCGATGACACTGGATTTGTTCTTGCCATTTCAAATGTTTCCGACTGAACTTTTAAAAGGAAAAGCTGGCATTATCTTAGGAAGTCAAAGAACAAAGAAAGTAAATCATGACTGTACTACTTACTCGACAACGTACTCAATATCATGAACAATTATATTATTTTTTAGCAAATGTTCCCAAGCTTATGCATCTTCAGAATTTCCTCTGCTCTTTGTTTTCAAAAAGACTATTTCATGAACAAGAACAGTTATTTATCTTATATTGAATGCAGGAACCCTCATTTTGCTTTTTAACAGAGATAATGCAAGTTAAATATGGGACTCTGAAATTTAGAAAAATCCAACACTAAGTTTATATGGCCAAAAGTATTGCATTTTATATTTGTAATATCATGCTTTAGTACCTATGACAATAGTTCAAGAAGCAAACTGTGTTAGAGAACAAGAAAACAAAATAGACCAATTCTATTTGAAATCCACTGACTGTTTAAGCAATTATTTCCTATTTTCACCTTCTCTAAAACACTGAAATCAGAAGCCTAGCACAGTGGGAAGCGAGTGAACTCATGGTAAAAAACCAGGCTAAGCTGCTGTGTTAAGAGAACATTTAAGAAGCCCCCATGATATAACTGTATCAGGTTGTAAAACAATGTAATTGCTGCCTCGCTTTCCCAAAGCCAAATGAAGCAGGTGGTTGGGAAAAAGCCGGAGCAGTTTCACAATAAACAAATCGTGCCAGACCTTTCTGAGCACCTGCAACAAAATAACAGTTTCTGTCAAAGTAGTGAGAGCAGCAGATACTGTTTAACAAACTTCAGCAAAGCATTTGACACTGTTTCCCACAGCCTTCTCCTGGACAAACCAGGAAGATACTGGATGCTGGACTGCAAAATGGGCAGGAAACTGGCCCAACAGGGTGCACTCAGAAGGTGCAGGTCAATGGCTTTAACTCAGTCTGGAAGCCTGTCACAAGTGGGGGATCCCCCAAAAATGATGGCAGGACCCACACTTTTAAACATCACCACAAATAATCTGGATGACAAGACTGGGAGCACCATCACCAGGTTTGCTGATGACACCACACTGGGTGGTGAGGTGGATGTGTCAGAAGGATGAGCAATCTCACAGGACCGGGACAGGCTGGAAGAGAGAGCTGGCAAGAAGAGCGCAGAGTTTAACAGAGACAAGTGCAAGGTCCTGCAGCAGTGACAGCACCAAAGAGCCTGGCACAGGCTGGGATCCTTTGCTGAGGGGAACCTGGGGGTCCTGGTGTACAACAAGCTGAACAGGAGCCAGCAGTGAAGCTGCTGCAGCAATGAAGGCAAATCAGATGCTGGGGTGCACCCACAGGAGCACCACTAGCAGAGATGAGAGATGTGACCATCCCAACCTACCAAGAGCTTGTCAGGCCACACCTGGAGTACTCCTGTGTCCAGTTGTGGTCTCCACAGTTCAAGAAAAGGAACAGACGGACTGGAGAGGGTCAAAATGAAAGCCATGAAGATGATCAAAGACTGTAGAACCTACTCTATGAGGGAAGCCTAAAGGAGTTAGGTCCTTTCTCCTTGAAGGAGAGAACACCCAGGAGGGACTTTGTCACACTTTTCCAGTATTTAAAGGCTGGCTACAAAATGGATGGAGTATCTCTCTTCACAAAGAGCCGCATGGAGAGGACACAGGGCAACAGGTGCAATTTGCACCAGAAAAGGTTTCATCTTGATAGAGGAAAGTCATTTTTTACACTGAGAACAATCACCAGAATGATCTCCCCAGGAAAATAGTGGAACCCCATCAACTGGAGCTATTCAAGATACAACTGGGCAGGGTGTTGGATAATCTCATCTAGGTTCCCTTTTCTACAACAGTTTGGTTTAGATGATCTTTTGAGATCCCTTTTAACCAGGGCTGTTGTATGTTCTGTGATTCTATTTAGCATAAGCCCACCTAAGATTTATGCCAGAATTTAGGTGGGCAGATTCAGCTGAGATATTTGTTAAAGATAGCTGTCTAAATTCTGCAGAAGTTTCAGTATATATGGGTCAGAATTCAAAATTCAGTCCTTGCAAACAAAAGGGGAGAAAAGCCAGCACTAAAAACGATAAAAAAGCTAAAATAGAGAGGTACTTTCCCTGCTTTAATAAAGGATTTTAAAGGCCAAAAGTATCAAACTTTTAGAAACAGTAATCACTTAACTCTCCTCCCTGACCTGGAAAATCATCGTATTCCTGAGCTTGGACACTGCAGGAAGCTGAGAATGACGCACGAGGAGGAACGGGGGAGCACATTGTGCTATTCCTCCCCTCACTGGAAGGTACAGTTGCAGCCTATGCTCACCATTGATACTTTGTTTCATGTTAAACCCTAATATGATTTATTAATTTATGATGGAAAGATCAAATTTCCAATTAACAGCTCGTTCCAAGCTAATTAAAAATGGTAAGGGTTCCAAATCTAAAAATTAAAAATAAGATTTAAAAAATCCCCTTCAAATGGTTAACTTATATCTCCTATTAACAAGGTCCCTGGTTTCTTCCCAGCCTTTTAACTTCCCTTCCCCTCTTCCAGTCCTTTCCTTCTCCAGTTTTCCTGCTACGTAGTTTAAACAACAAACAACAGAACTGCCATTTCTAGCCTCAAAAGATTTTGCGAAAAACTAACAGTTTCAAACCTACTTACTACCTCAACATCAAAATTACCTTGGTTTTACTTCTTTGACTCAGTGACTTAATCTCCTAGTTCCATACACTTCCCACACAGCATTTCTGGAAGCATTCAGTACCTAAACTCATGAAAGATTAGGGAAAGTGATAACAAAAAGCATAACGAAATGTCATATGTTCATAAAATACAAAGGAGCTCTCTACATAAGTATCTTAAACCACAGACACCTTAAGCTTTTCTGCTGAAACTCTAAGAGCTTCACAAATGTATCACAAAACTTGCATGCAAATGACAAAACAGGAATTTCACCAGCGTCTTTTGCATTTCTCCAGGCACAGTGTGCAAGTATGAATTCTGCAAACTCATCATATATTTTTCCACTGATTCTTATCAAGGAGCACCAGTGGTGGTTGTGGCAGCAGAGACACTTCTCCTTTCCACTGCTTCAGTGTTTATTAGCCCCAGAAATAATTCTTTACGGTTCAGTGAAAAATATGGGCTTCAGTGCTACAGTTCAGGGCAGTATCATGGTTTTCAGATAAATTTATTTTATGAAGCTACTCCAACACTGAGATTAAAACCTGCACACTGAACCTCAACTTAAAGAGCCCCCCCAAAGTAGTCCTCATAATTACACTGCCAAATACCACTGAGGCTGATTTGCCTAAAGATTTATTTCAGAAATCTGATTCCCAATTAAGATAAGTCTCTTGATTCTGTGGTTTTTACTTAATGATAGTGTAGCATCACAAAACTCAAAACAACACAGCTAATGCAAAGGAGTACAAATGGAGACAAAAACTATGTCAGAATTACTCAATGCTGAAAAGGCAAAATTAGAAGCAAATTTAGGAGATGTCATAGATCACTACACAAAAATTGCGAAGATTATGCTGTGGCCAGGTGTTCTACTGTGATAGTAAAATAAAATAAAAAACAGAAGTAGAAAAATAACCTTCCCTAACTTTAAAAAAAGCCCCCCACACACTACTAGAATATTATTTCAACTGCTTCAATAATAGACATGAAATATCAGAGTTCACGGAAGGGCTACAAAAATGATCTGGAGAGTAGAAGTGTAGCTTGTAGGATCAGTAGCTTGACATATTTGGTGAACCAGGAAGACTAACTGATCACAGAGGTGACAGGGCCTTTCAGTCCTGCTAACAAAAGTAAAGAGACATTTTAACACTTGGGAGTGAATAACAGACATTTGCCCTTGAACAGAGATGGAAACTTCCTGACCACATATACACAATACTGAGTCAATAACTTTGCTTTAAAAACCTTTGTAAAACACACATTTTAATACAACTTTCAGAATACCTTCTACTACCTACCTGCACTGAGATCAGAGTCTGCTCTGAAATCTGTGAACCTGCCCTTCCTTCTCAGGCTTTGGGAAAAATAAGTTCCACAAGCACAATATGTTCATGTTACTTGCAGCTTCCAATGCATTTCCAGTTTTCCAACACCTTTTTTTTTTATAGCACCTTCCTCTGCTGGTAGGTTGCTGACAGCTGGAGACTGAATGTCAGACTCAGAGACAGAACCAAAAATCCTCCTTAATCCTTCTCCTATGCTCAGGCCAAACTGATCAGGCTTGCTATCAGGACAAATTTTCTGTCAGAACAGGTAGGATATCTTACTATTTTTTAATGATCTTCAGTAGCACAAAATGCAAACTCCTGAATCATTCAGGCATACCTTACCAGAAAAATTTCAGCTACAAAACCTACAGAAGTTCCAAAATACCTTAGGAGGTCTGACTGGCTTCTTTGATGCATTCACCAGTTTACTCCATGGAAACTGACTTGCTCAGGTTAATGTTTCTTAAAAGTAAGTTTAACAGACTGTAGAGTAAAAAGGGTTGCACAGGAGACACTGTCACTCTGTGCCTTACTGACAATTTGTTGAAGAGAAAACGTCAGTGCCAAGTATTTTTGCAGCCCGCTTTACTTGGGACAATAAAATCCACCATTGATGTCACAGAGACTCAGCTACACACACTGAACAGTACTGCACAAAAGCGAGTCAAGTCACTAATTTACACTTTCATCCTCTACTTATGCAGAAAAATATCTGAAAGCAAGACAATGTAAAATTAAAATATTTTCACACTATTAAAATTCATGGATGGTGGCAGCAGTACCAGAAAATAAGAGGATATTTATTTTTGCCATCATACAAATAAAGAAGTTTAACCCAAATACTGATTATTTTTAGGTTTCTGTGAACCCATATGCACTTCCCAAGCCCCACACGAAACACACCAATAAGCCACTGCCCTGAGATTTTTGAACACAGGTCAAATCAGATCACCAGCTTTCCAAGGGCAGGGCCCCAGCTTTATCCAAGAAGTAAAGCTTGATCAGCACGTCTGACCTGAAAATGAACACTGGCCCTAAAATGAACTCATAAAAGCTTCTAGGCTTCTAATTCCAAGACTGAATTTGTTAAAAAAGCCTGCAAATGTACACGTAAGTTTCTTTAAGAAAGAGTCACCAATGCACTGAAGCAAAATTAGATGTTTAATTTGCCAATGTAATTAACCAGGTAAGAAAATGTCCATAATTTCCATATACACGCATTTGGAATCATGTTTTCCTAGGAAACAACACACTTAAAGCCATAAAAGTCCCCAACTTCCATATGAGTACTTCACATAGCCCCCAGAAGGAAAGCCATCTGCACCTACCAGAGAACAGTCTACTGCTGCTTCACATTAGAGCAGCTTCAGAGAGATGTGCAGTGGTTGCACCAGTGGCTTTAGGCAGAAATGAGAACTAAGTCAGCACCTGTGCTTGAGGGCAAGGTTTTACCTTGTCCACTGTAAACTTAGGGGGTGCTTCTGACACAGCAGTTCAAGAGGAAGAGGACACAGCACAGGCTCTTCCCCACAGCACTGGGGAGGCTGCAGCACTGCATGAGAACTGTGGAGTTCAGAAGCTGCTTTGGCAGAAGACTCCAGAGCTCCTCTGAATGCAGCACACAGTATCAGTTTCAAATTGTCTAAAACATGCTGCTGTAGCTGCAGTGATGAGGCAAAGAAAAGCTTTCTCCTTTCCTCAAGATTTTCTTTTGACCTCAAGGATCAGCAAAATGAACAAGGCCCCTCCGCTCTGCAATATGACCACAGCAGCATTGCTTCACTTTACCCATAAGGTTTTACAAGTAAATTTTTCTGATGGCATTACCCACCACTCCCCTTCTTTTAAATAAAGGAGACTGGACATTCTAAAATAAGATGTGAAAATCTAATTTTATTTAAATGTCTGTTGGGTTTTTCAGAAAGGTCATACTAGATCAGTGTCTGGGGGAAAAACCAGACCCCACACATATACCCAATGCACAGATATAAAAAAACCTGAAAAACTTATGCTTAAAATGTAAAATAACTTTAATGCTCACCACTGTCAAACCTTTCAAAAAGCACTGTGACTAACAAAAGTTCCTACAAATGACAGAAGAACTTAAAACTCATTTTTCAACTCATTCAAGGAACAGATACGTCCCTTAAAAATGCAAGAAACTTTTCAGTAACTTTAAGCATTCACATCTAAAATACTAGTATCATGATGTATAAAGGATCAACTGAATGCAGCAGTGCATAGCTGAAGTGGCCCCATTTTGGCCAGGATCCAGTTATTTTCATGGAGATTGAATAGCAAGGCATGAGATTTCTGCAGCGTGTTGGCAATGAACAGAACAATGTCATTTAACCCTCTCAACTATTCTGCAGCAGTAACTTCTTCCAGAGCAGCTGGGTGACATTTGGTATCTTTATTTTTTACAGGGGAGAAAAAAGTAGTTAGACTCTTTTTCCCCTCAGCTACATATAAATAGTAAAAAAACAGCCTTAGACTTGTTAAAGCTATGATTTCACTTTATGCAAGCAGGAGAGCTATTTCATGGGTTTGGTTGGGTTTTTTTTACTTACTCATTTGGGTACCACCCTCTGGAACAGAAGATGTCCTGGGATAAACTGATCAGATACGAAAGTCTCAAACCAGGTTATTTTAGATTTAAATAAAATTGCATTGACAACGTTAGAGCAAATTTACAAGTACTGTATTCCAAGGGTTCAAATCAGCCACAGAACTTTTGACAGACCATGAAGGGCACCCTCACACTTGACAGTCTGAGTATACAAACCCCACAGAGCAGTAGCAGTGAAGGTGGCTTGCCCAGAATCCCTCTGAACTGCCTATGGACACATAGGAACAAAGGCACTAAGACCCCGCTTGTTTGTCTCACCTCTAATATGGAAAAGACTACACCTAAATGACAAATTTTCCATTTATTATTACTGTTAGGAAGCCAAAGCTAGAATGTTTAAAAAAGGTGAGTAGGAAAAGATTCTCTATGCAGGTTTTATCCACAAGACATCTAAATGCAAGTCTAGACTTACTGGAGTTCAATAAATAAAGAGTGAAGTTTTGGGGTTTTTTTTCATCAAGAAAGTCTACTAACAAACTGAAATTCTAAAATTCAAGCACATGAATTGACAGATTCTGCTTTTCATTTTACTCTGATCGTGGGTTTTATGGAAGAGTTCTGAAAAAAGGACTGCAAAATTTAAATATTCTAGTCCAATTTCTTCATTCACCATAAATTATTAAACCTTAATAACAGCTCTTACTTAAGCTCTTACACATCCTGATTTTGAGACAAGACATTCTTATTCAAGCAAGGGCAAACAAAAAGTGCATAAGCAAATCAGTTTTGCTTTCTAGGCTGAAAAATATTGGTATGTTTTCTACATGTTACAATAAGGAACAGTGTCACTAAAGTTAGATTGTACTAAATGATAGCTAATTTTGTAATGGTAAGGCATCACAGTCATTAACTCTGCTTGTGCTGTTCTCTGGTCCTGCTCTGAGAGAGAGAGTCTTGGAAAAAAATAGAAGTAACTTGCCTGTCCATCAACAGTGATAATTAGTTTTCAGAGAATTTGACTCTTTTTTTTAAGACTTTTTTTTTTTAAGATCTTATACTTCATGATGAAATTTTCACTTGAATCAGAGGTAGCCTAAACCTGTCCTTTTTTATACAATATCACATTCTGTTGATAGGTTTATTAGGCAAGGACATCATAAATCTTAAGTATACTCTGGCAGCATTTTTTGCTACTCAAAATTATGTAATAATCCCTCATGATCAAATTTAAGAATTACATTAATTTCCTTAAGTTTTTCAGGAAATGTTAATAAAGTTATAAAGAATCAGTGTAGCTGCTCCAAAAAATTAGGAGAGCACACAAAGAAGGATGAAGAGGCTAAGTACCAGAATGTGCCACCACTTGGCAACTGCCAGAAGGAGAAATTCAAGTTTCTTGACAAATTAATGACTGATATACCTATAACTTTGGAGAACCTACAACACATGCCTCCCAAGTAAAAACCCTTCATTATTATGAGACCTGTTAGTTGAGATTTTTGAGATGGAACTAACCTGAATATTCATTACTAGATGCATGAATTCTGTAATTTTTTTCTGGCAGAGTATCCAAGTAACTCAGAAATTGCTCCATGATTAGAGAGTATGCACGCATTCTGCTGCAACCAGCGACTTTGATATATAAGCAGCACAAATGTTATGGATGGGTGTGTTACCAGTTCAAGCAAGAAGACAGTGAATCAAAGTACATAAATAAGGTGGAAGCTTAATATGAAGACTAGAGAGTTCAAGCAGGCTTGAATCAGGCAGATGAAGGCAGCAGAGATGTTGAATTTTTCATTACTTTCTCCTTCACGTTCCACTTGGGCTTTTCTAAGTGGCACCCCCCCCCAGTTCTTCTATAGTACTTCTCAGTCTTGATGGGGGAGGGAGAGAGAGATAGAAAATGACACAAATTATGACACAATTTATTCTCTTACCACAGTAGGACCAGAGAGAGTTTTAAATGTCTGTATGCAGGAGGAAACACCTATCTCTGGAGAATGCAAACCTAAGTATTAATCTTGACATAAACCTTCCATGTGAAATTTTATACTGCACTTGCACATAAAAACAGCTTTGAAATGTGAACCTCACATATGCATTGTCATTCTATTTCCAAATAGATGGCTAACAGCCAAGGCATATCCAAATTCAAATAAATTACTTTACATAGTGCTTAATTGGGTATTTGTAAATCCTTCAGGTAGCTGAAAAATTTTAGGAAGACCGTGGTTTACACCATCTTTTATCCACCGTGCACTAAAAATTTCTGGAGAGTGTTTAAAATACATGCCCTTTACCAAGGATATTAACACTACCTTCACAGAAGTCTCAGAAATGACAGTAAGACAAAGTTCATGTCATTGCACAGCTCCCGAAGCCAAGACCATTCTCTTTTCCATCTCTCAGAATGTTCCTGATGACTTTAATCTACAGATTAAAATACATCAACTATGAATTGAAGTGTTACTGGAACTCATTTTCCTGCATTAGATTGTTCTTCTTTCCGTATTAGGAAATAGCATGTCAAGAAACCCCTACGAACTCTATTTTAGGAGCAGCTTATGTATGTTTTTCTTTTTCACAAGCAAGTGTGAATGTGCTCCCCACCCCAAAATTATGCAGTTTCCTACTTCTGGGTAAACCTCAAGGGTCGTGTACACCCACATGGTAACAGATGAAACACCATGAGAAAACCATCTTCCTGACTGTGCCGTCTCCCTTGTCAGGCAAGTATTACCCAACTGAATAAGGCTGCATAAATTAACATCATGCAAACCCAGATTTTCTCTTTCAGCTCAGATTCTCATTGTTTCCACCTGACAGTGGCAAAAAGATGTTATTTACTCTGCTCTGCAGGGTTTCAGAATTATATCTGGGGAGAAAAGCAACAGTCCAGTTTCTCCAGTCACTGCAAACCACGCAAATGCAGTGTTTAGTGGCCATTTTAAGTGAAGTCACTTTCAGAACCACAAGCAGCCCGGACTTCAACATTTCAGGAATTGCAGCCATTCTCACACTTCCTACTAGATCTATTTCTTTATTTTTTAACCAATACCAAAATATTACCGAAAGACAGACATGCACACCAAAGTATCCAAAGATCACAACAGTTTTGCATGGCTTTAATGTTCTACAAAACTAATTTAAAACCATTACTAAACCCAAAAGAACAAAACTGAAATTGTGCTTCTGGGCATTGTGCACTTATTGAATTCAAGTCCTAATGTAAAACACGAGAGGCCCCTATTCTACACATAACCCTGCTTCCAGATTATGGATGGATAATGTTCATTTCAAAGACTATCTTTAGGCAGGGATTATTTTAGTTGACAAACATTTGAAGATCAATAGAAAAAAACCAGTGTTTCTACATACGTCTAGTTATTGTTTGTCTAAAAACAACTCCACTGACTATAGTATCACTTTTTTACTGTTTTTTATTCAGATCCCTATCCAAGCAACAATTCCTCTATCCATAGACAAGATGTACTCTCATCCTTCAACCTCACCACTAGAAATATCAAGACAACTTCTAAAAATACAGTACCAGTACTCCTGTTTATGTCTGACTAGTAGTGACCAGAGACTTTTCCCCACTGTGTTCTAAAAAAATCACACCCAGCCAGCATGGGGCTTATAATTCCAGAAACAAAAATTTAAGTTAAAATAATGAACATCAAGGATACACAGATGTGTCAAATCAGTTGGGAGTCAAACAATGATCCTGAATAATTCACATGGCACTAGGTACTTTCATTCCTGACTCAAGCTGTAAAATGAACTCTTTCTAGAAACCCAACTGCCACTGTTTTATTGCCAAAATATGTATGTGCAGTTCTTTCAAGTTCATTGAGAGGCCACTGGCATCAAAAATTGCAAAGCACCGTGACATGTATGCAGCATTCAAAGCCAGAATTCTAAACCCAGCTTTTAAAGCTATTTCCCAAACAGCGTGCAGCTGGATACAGGCCAGCAGTTTCTGCCCATGTGAAGTCCAGCTGATCTCAACAAAACCTTAGGAATTGGTAAGCAGCTCTCCAAGGAGATGAGCTAAACAACTGTGTCAAATGGAAACAATCACTTGCATTAAAGCTGAACGGTGGTATTTGTTTTTATGACAGTAGTATTTCATATGTACAAAAATCTACTCTTTAAGTCTTTCTTCCATATAATCGAAGTATTTCATGCTTTCTCCAGAGCACAGCATTATTTTCACTCTTCCTTGTGGGAAGCCATCCCCACACTCTGCTGGCCACAAGGCTGAGTCTACACATCTGCCTGTGTGGCCATGCTGGGAGCTGCTGGACAGAGCAGGCGAGGGAACTTGTAAACAAGCCCCACCAATCCAAACCTGCACTACATCTCTTCAACATAAGTTCCTGCCCTGAAGGGATTTCAATAGGATCTAACATGTCCACATACTTAAATGCGTATTAGGCCCCAAGCAACTCCCACTTTGTCAGAGTTGTTTAGTAACAAAGCATCTAACAAAGCATATGAAATCCAACAGAAATCTTACAAAAATGTATTCTATAGGACCCCATGATTAATGACATTTACTATCCCATTTTTAAGTTACCTCTCTATGTATATCCAAAACTCAGTACATTCTATGAAATCTGTCCCAGAAGTCCCCACACAAGATATATGTTATTTACATTGGCCATTCAACTTCAGCTACTTTGAAGCTAGAAATTGGTAGATTCAGATCTTAAAGTTTTCTCTTTTTTTTTAAACCAAAACAAGCCTGGCAATTCTACTGTTCAAATATTAAGCCTGACACTTATTTAGTCAACTGCCCTGATTTCATTAGGAAGAGATTCTGTAGTGTTCTTTTTTGTATATAAAGACTTTCTGTAGCTGTCAGAGTCAAAACCATTTGGGATTTTGTAAGTAAATGTCAAAACTTTGTCTAAAGGGGCAAAACCTGTCAAACACATACTAATGGTTTAACTCTCCAAATACCCTGATTAACTATGGGCAATGTGCAATTTTAAGAACAGAATAACACACAGACACTTGCAGCAATGTACTGATTTATGCTTTACATCATGACAAAAGTTACATATGTTCTAACATTCCAGGCAAAACTGATATAAAACGTATAACCTTATTTTGCACTGTGCTAAACTCTTGACTGTAACAATACCTCATAGCAGAAAGTCCCATGGGCTAAGACAGAATGTGACTTTTTTAAAAGTGTGTAAATATAGTTTGTGTAAAAAAGTCTTAGAGAAATCTCCTGTATAATGCAATCCAGATTTTTAAACCTGTTTCTGACCTTACTGGATCAATGTATTTTTCTATTTACTTCAGTTTCTCTCATCTGTCTTCTCCAAACTAAACCAACCTTCACTTTACCTCCTTTGTCATACTTGCCCACTATTATATTTCCTGCTAGTATCAGACACTACAGAATTTCACAGACCTATCAGATAACAAACAGATAATACTTCATTTTTTCCCCTTTAATCTCTTGAACCTCTATCAATATTGATAAAATTCAGATGGTTTTATGAAGATATTCAATGACACACATAGCAATGTATCTCAGTAGTTTAAATAATTCTTACTCATGAGTCTCTTACCAACCTTACCCCTGAACGTTCTCTATGTCATCCTCAAGTTCCCTGCTCTCCTCCAAGTCTCAAGCAAGCTACACAAGGCTGTTACCTCAAATATAACTTGTTTCCATTTTCTAGAACTTTCATAACCTAGGAAGAAATTCATGGTAACAAAAGCCAAACAGCCCATTGTCCAATCACTGCACTGTGTCTCCTTATTGAAAATCTGTTCTGTGCAAGTGCTACAGACCCTACCCTCCCCACCAGACAAACCTTAACATTTTTTCACAGGGACACTGATCTAATCCAACAAGTCTTGGAAAGGATATACACACACTTTTTGGGGGGAAGAGAGGGAAATAAGATTTGTCTAGTTTATCCTCCAAAGATCAAACTGCATATCAACATGCACCTTCACTTTATAAAACAGTTAAGATTTTATGTGTTTGTGAGGCACAGTGCCAACACAAAAAATTACCTCTAAGTAAAGTTACTTTAAAAAAAAGTGGCACCAGCTAACAAGACACAATACTAAAAAAAAGTTGACATGACTCTCATTAAATAAGAGACCAAAATGCCTGATCTGAACATGCTGCTGAAATTACAAATTATTCCAATATCGACTGCATCCCTATCAGAACTGGCTATAGGATAGGCCACATCTGAAGGGAATGCTATTCTAGACCACACAATAAATAAAAGATTATTTCAATTTAAGACAACTGAGCAATACTCTGCTTCAATTTTGACAGACAAAAGAATCAAAAAGAAAAAATAAAAATCTAAAAATGAATATACAGCCAGAAAGCTTTTTCTCCTCTCTGGTGTTTAATAATATATTATCAGTTAACTAACATATTACCCGGTTCACCAGAATCAGGAACTTGTTACGTTTCCAATGTCATGTGCATTAAGCGAATTAGGAAAAAAGTTGTTTGACTTCCCAGTAATTATTTCTATTACTCCAAGGCAGTAACATTTATTTTAATCTGACACCTTTTCAGTTACCATAATAAATCCTATACAGTCTAATTGAAAAGCATACTTTAAGAATAAAAAGTGAATATAATCACCTTGTACAGTTTTCTTACTGCACACACATTAATACATTCTTTCAAAATGCCAGTATTCATAAACAAATTCTCCTCCTTAGAAGAGTTTTAAGATGACATCTGCTAAGTTATCCATGCTCTGGAGACTACTGACTAATAGTTTCAGACTTTGGATTTTTTTTTTTAAACACACGAGACTCTCTCTAGTCCACACCTGTTCCACAGTAAATGACAAGACAGAATGTCTAAATAATAAAACAGGTTAAATGCTATTTAGTCAATATTTGCATAACAATGAACACTTACTCAAGCTCTAAAGTATTAACTATTATTTAACTGTCAATCACTGTTCTCCCAAAATTGTATTTTGGGATGTAACTTAGCCAACACTAACACTTAAACATGTGCAAATTGCCATTTAAGTCATTGATGTTATACACATGGAATTCTTTACCATTCATATTAATCATTAAGTGTGAATACAGCAATTTAAAGGGATAAGATCTGGTTCTTAGTCTTCTACATTAGTTTTGAAAACATTAAAATACTGTTAAATTTCTGAATTAAGAAAAATAATTTTAGCACACAGAGAGGGCTAGACACTACTTTGGCAATTATTTGGACCAAAAAATCAACAGGAAATTCAACTAACAGCTGAAGGGAAGTCAATAAAATACATTAAGCACAGTCAGGAAGGAACTTTTCAAACATCATTAAATTTCCAACCTGTCCTAACCTAACTACTTTCCATGCTTGAACTTCCTTCCTAAAATGAAGCTTTCTAGATGAACATTTAGAACAAATAAGTAACAGAGATGGAGAAGAGAAAAATACAAAGTAGTTACTGTATTTCTGCACATATAAAAACACATCCAGTAATACAAGCTACTGATATAAATGAAACAATTGCACAAATGAGTGTTTACAAGTTCCCTCCTGGGTCTGAAGTACCTCAGCAGGAATTAAATCATGATTTAACATGTCTTGACAATTGAATAAATTAGAAATATATTGCAACCTCTGGCAACATTAATTTCTCAATTTGCCAATTAGTGTCCTTCTGTCAGGGAGAACACAGTAGAACCTCTTTCTTTGTCAAGTCTCCTCCAAAACCACCAGTTTCTAAAAGGCAGAGATATAGGACTGTCTCTCAGTGCAATCAAAAGCACAATGCTTCCTAAAAAATAACATTCCAATTTTATTAGATGGATAGTGTCTTAGGACAATACACAGGAACAACAGGGCAACACACAGCAACATGGTGTAGAGTGTTTTCACCACATCAACCCTTCAGTTTGCACCAATGGGAGTTTTTTTAAAGCAGCTCAAAGGAGAATTCTCAGAGAAATATGAAGACAATGACGTAGCTGTGCACATGCTGTGGGAAGCTTCCTTCAACCCCACAGGACAAAATGAGAAGAAAACAATACAGCACTCATTACGAAACCTGTTGAATTATGCTGTGTTGACATGGGGTTTCTTAAGACAAAACTCAACATATAGCCACTAGAAAAAATACAATGTAGCATATTCCATTAAACAATATTTAAAACATCCTACTTGTCTAACAATTACTATCCCCTGATAGTAATTCTATACCTCCTAATGATAGCATTTCTATACCTCAGAATGCAACTGGTGCACTTGTCCAAGAAAGAGACCATCCCTCTACCCACTGGTGTCTGGGCAGTATCTGGTCAAGTTACTGTATCCTCTTTAACTAAAGACAGGAATCATGGGAACAAACGGATATTCCGGGTCAAGCAGTTCAAATCCCAAGGTAGAGTGGAAAACTACATTATATCCCCTCCCCCTCCCCCTTATATAAGCTAACCAGCTCCATCTTAAACAGAGCCTTATTCCACTACTCCTAAGGGAAGGCTGTTGCAGACTCCTATGTCTCCGTTGCTTAGGAACCATCATTTCTAATTTCCAGATTAGGTTTATTCTTGGATGGTTTATACCCATTTGTTCTTATACCTCAAGCATAAAAAGCTCTTTTTACCCACATGTGTTGTTTCACTTGTTTTTATGAAGAGCTACCTCTTCCATACTTCCCCAGATCAAACAAGACACTCTCTGAGTTCCAGGAATCAGACTCTGGACCTCTTTTAGTCCAAATGTCCTTTTTACTTGAGGGTGGGTGATAGGAATTATATCCAGTATTTCAGATAAGCTTTCACCAGTACCCGAAAGAGTCAATACCACTTTACTTCTTTAAAGAAAAATACTAGCACGGCAACAACAGTGTACTTGTTATCCTCATACTGATCTTCACTGCTAACTTTGATCAGTTTGTCATCCTGAAGTATTACAATTCTTTTAATGCTATTTAATACGACTCCTTTTCCTACTGGTCGTGTCTTAAGGTCTCAACTTTGTTCTGTGCAAAACCTTCTTTTGTACTGACATTGCTTGACATCTGATGAAAATCATGAGATTGGCATGAGAAGAAGGAATGGATAAATGATTTTAACGAAAATACTAAATCTTGAAACTGATCCTTGACAAAGTCCACTATTTACATAGTTCCAACACATCATCTCTAGTCATCAAGTTCTATCCATACTTGACACATCCTGTCACCATTTAAAATCAATTGTCACAAAAAACATCCCTCTAGTTTTTATAGAGAATCATGTTGCACATTATATGACTTTTAAGTTTAAAGAGGTCAGCTCTAACCATGTATCCTCTCCAAGAAGTCAGGGATCTTACAAAAAAGAGGTGTTAGATTTCTCTGACAAATCTTCCTCTGTTAAGAGCTCTATCACTTCATACCCTTTTCATCTTACCTCCACACGGAACAGCTTTTCTTTCTAAATTTAAACAAATCTCTGTATATTAAGGTCACACTAATGATGCAATTACTATCCCAAATCACCTTTTCCTCTTAACATTGTTCTCCAGCTATCCAATACCCTTCTGCCTTGCCATTTAATAACAATTCTTGAAACTGAGCCTCTAATTACACACGTCACCTACTTCAAAATTGCAGAGTAAATGTCACATAATTCCACTAACCTGCACCATGCAAGTTGGACTTTATGGAAATAGTTTTTATAACCTCACTTCAGTATGACTTATGTGCATATGTTCAAAACGTCTTCACTGAAAATTAAGGCAAACTTTCATGTAGTCTTTTACAAGTATCTGAATTAGTTTTAGTCTTATTTCATTATCCCCGTGCTTCCTGACAAGGCATGTGAAGAGTCTTATTCAGGTTTTCTGCTTACTCCTGATGCTCCTTTTCAATTTACTATCAACCCTGTTAGATCTTGTATCACCACTTTTTTCTATCTGGAAAAAAAAAAAAAAAATAAAAGTTTAGTAAGAGCATAAATATTTTATACAGCTGCCAGAATTACCTGCATTTATTGCTGTATCAGAAGTTCAGCCATGCCAGAAGTAGCCGAAAGCACCTCATCAAATAAGCCCTGAACACTGCTGTAAAACTGGAATTGCAAGAACATTTGGATGCTAAACTACTTATGGACTTTGCAATTTGAATGTTCACTTCTGCAATTACAATTACACACAGCTTTCCATGACACTCAGACACATTTACGTCTTTTTCTTTTGCTTTAATTGAGCCTTTTTTTCTTGTTTTTCCCTAAACAATGTTTGTCTAAAACATGAATAAAAAAATTAATGCCACAAAGCCTCTCCAGAGCTAGAAAAAGAAAAGGCAAATTAAAGCTGTTTAATTTCAACTTCATCTCAAATGATACAGCCAAATGAAAAAAAATAAAGCTACAAGAAAACCCGTATTATCAATATTTTGGCTTGAGAACAAACTGCACAGCTATTACAAAACTCACTTGAAGGGGGGAAAAAAAAGGTCTGCAGAAACAAGGTTCAAATTTAGGATTACTATAGCAACAGAGAGGAGGGAGGGGAAAACTACCAGATTACTCTCTCAGATCATCAAATCCTTGAAAGAATAAACTTAGATTTGAGTTTCAATCAAATTAACTGAATTCATCCTATTCATTAATGATAAACACATCTAATTAAGGACTAAATTAAACAAGCAAAAACTGTAGTACAAGAAACAAAGTAGCAATTACAACATTCCAGACTGAATTACCTCACCTTTTTCTTCTACCATAAAATATATATTTGGTATCACAACACGTCTTCATACCAGTAACTAATAACAGAATTATTTAGGAAGGTGTCCAGTTCTGATTAAAGGTCTGCAAAGAAAAAGAGCCATTTGAAATCTGCCTCATTCTTGTTAAGTGACCAGAGTACCTACACTACTGAAAGTGATTTGACTTGAGGCTGTAATGAATTACTGAAAATACAGTTGGTACAGAACTAACATATTTCAACAACATATGCGAGCACAGTAATGACGTAACGCCCCAAAAATCAAGGAATGTAGAAATAAGCTTAAGCTCTTTAAAAAAAGTCATATTCTGAAAAACAAACCCAGGATAACCTAAGTAACTAATTACTCACACATTTTTAAATTGTGCAATCTTTAACTTTCTTTGTATTTTGGAGCTGTTTTAATAAATGCTTAAATACAAAATGGACACATACATACACTTATATTAATGACTGATGAAAAAAGCAAGAAAAATAGAAGTGTCTGTCTTTTGGGGAGAGCAGCTATCTCCATGCTTTAACCCACTCATATTACATAGGATTCCAAAGCCACTGAACCTGCAGTTGAAGTGGCAAATGCAGCTACAAAGGCTTATTTTTGACATTGTATGCTTTGCTTGAGGTGTGGAGAGTTGTCTCCTCACTTTAGTGGTAAATATTGACCCATAAAGACTCTAAGCCTTAGGCAACTTTTCCACCAGCCAGAACGTTCAATTAATAAGCCTGCCCTCATAATTTGCAAGACTGCCTAAGTCCAGCTTTCCTGGCTGACATTCAGATTTTAAGCATGTTTCCCAGCCTTCTGTTCACCACTTCTGGCTTTCATTGACCAGCTGCCAAAATGCTCTTTATTTTCTGGTGGCTGGGCAGCCCAGAGGACAGTTTGAGAGACTACCTTCTTCCAAGTTGTGTAGCAAACTGTTCACTGTGTTCCCT
Source organism: Corvus hawaiiensis (assembly GCF_020740725.1). Lineage (NCBI taxonomy): Eukaryota > Metazoa > Chordata > Aves > Passeriformes > Corvidae > Corvus > Corvus hawaiiensis. Next base: position 9,657,081 of record NC_063217.1, on the reverse strand, counting down.
GCTCTTGGCTCCTCCCCAAGATTCTGCAGTGAGGGAAAATAGGAGGATACAGTAAGAAATATCATTCCACTGGTGTGAAGCAAGAGCATAGGCATCTTCACTGGCCTTTCCTTGTCCTTAAACCAACATCTCCATTAACAGACTGGAACTGAGTCAAAGAAAGTGTCCCAGGTCAACAACAAAGACTATGGCAGATCTAGAAGTGGACATCCAACCTGTCAAAATTGTTACCCTACGCTGCAATCACAAACACTCCTTCCAGGAGAGAGGAGAGAAACTCAGTATAAGATGGTCCACACAACTCAGCACTGTCAAGATCAGTGCAAGCTCTAAAGCAGATTGAAAGCAACCTGGAAAACCACACAGCAGACAGACATTCAGTTACAAGTAGCAGCAAAATCAGAGAACAACAGGATGGTCCTGAGTCCAAGGCATAGAAATCCACTCACCAACCTTCCTTGACACATAAGAGATGAAACCACTTTCCTCTGGATTAAGGACAGATACCTTATCTCTCTCTATCCAACTCATGTATGATTTGCTTGCTTTGCGAAAGCTCTAAAGAAGTTACTAACTTTTTACCAAAGTCCCTTTATAAGCAAACAGGGAAAAAGCCATATATTTATATGTACAGCTGAGATCTAAGTAAACATCTAAGATTATTATTAATTTATTTTTTCTGCCTATTAATAGATTCGAAACCATTGTAATACTTTACCATAAACATTCTACATATCCAAATAAATTTTAACTGTATACTTTTGGCCACCAACACTTCATGAAAAATAATTTACAAAAACAAACACCACTTTATCCTAAATCCACCCATAAAAGACATAAATTTATTCTGAAATGCTTCTAAGTTATCAGTTATAACTGAAATTACCATAATATCTCTGAAGACTCTCCATCTACTAAATTTTACTCTAAGCCCAAGAGAGTGGGGAAAGAAAAAAAAAAAACAAACCCAAGAAACCCCACACTTTGCTGTGTACTAGTAGACTTAAAAATAATATCAACAGTAAGGAAAGAAAATTTACTTTGGAATCAAAATAGAATCTTGAGCTTTACACTGAATCTGTTATTCAAATCACATGGAAATTTGAAATGACATTTAAAAATAAAGTGACACATTAGCTGTGCAGAATTTTACCTGAAAATCATGAAAACCCTTTCAGTAACTGAAAACAACTACAAAAAAATGACAAAACTAATGAAACTTTATTTCCTACTAACTGAAGTCTCATATGCTTCCCTACTTATCCTTTTTAAGTTCTCATGTTCCCCCCTACATCCTGCATGAGTGCCATGCTCACTCCTCCCCTCATCTGAGCACTGGTTCACCAAGGCTGGCAACGCAAGTGGCAAAAATACATTTGGACTGGCTCAGAGCTACCCATACCCTGACTGGCCGGCAAGTGCGTGACACCTACACAGCCACATGCTCCTGCTTTTCAGAACAAATCAGGAGCCATGCCCCTCTCTCAGTGGGGGCACAAGTTTGGCCATCATATCTCATTACTGGCAGAAACCTTTTATGCTTGAAGTCACCATTTTCCTGTTAAATTTAGCTGGATATAGCTAACAGGTTCAGAAGTTGAAGACAAAAATGAGGTAAGTCCCTTCAACTCTGGAATACTTTAAGCCGTGCTGATTCAAGGTCACCACACAAAGCTTTGCTAGACAAGATCTTTCAGAGAAAAAAGCCAAGTATACAGCACCTCTCAGTTAATACATAACAGCAGCGATGATGATTTTTAGGTGGAATGGATGCTTCACAAGTGTACATACTTAATAGATTTTCATCAATATTTTGCACTGACAATACCTAAAGAAATTGCTTCATCTGTTAAAACACTAAACTCATGGTATGCTTTATCCATCTCCACAGTCACAATTCACTAACAGTCACTTAATGCTCAGTCGTGTGTAACACACACACAAAACTGCCACAAAAAAACCCCCAAACAACAAAAACAACACAAACAGCCAACAGAAAAAACAGAGAAGACAGTTCTCATGGGTCAAGGTTTTCCTCAACACTTTCCAGTTTAACCTGGCATAAGCTATAAATGAACTGAAATAGTGTATCAGACCTTTCAAGATTCAAGATCTAAAACAAGATAAAAATAAAAAGCATAAAAAACAATACAACAAATTTGAAATTTGTGAAAAAAAATCAAAAACAACCCCCCAAAAAACTAAGTTTTTAGGGCTCCAAGTCAAATTACAGTCTTTAATACAAAGTTGCTTTTACTTGTTTACTGATTTCAACCAAAAACCTAGATGATTTTTTTTTTTTGCCCCCTAGTCTTTGGAGCATAACCATATCGCAACATTCATCTACTCATTTGACTTGAAAGTATCAAAAATACCATAAAGCGTTACTGATTAACTGCATTTACTACTGTTTCCATGACCCCTTTACAGCAATTCAATTAGGTATATGAAAGAAAAACAAAATCTCAAAACTCTGAAATATTTTACTCCTTATTTTTTCAGACTTTGAGTCTAGATCTGAAAATCATACATAACATATGGCACAAAAATCAGTTATTTAAAAAAGACAAACCCCAATACATTAGTCAATTAAAAATGCAAAGCCATCTTTGATCAGTCTGAAGAGCACAGATATGCCAAATCTCATTTTAAAAGAGTAGCTCATAATATCGCAGTTTTAAAATTGAATTGACATTTGCTTTTGTCTATGCTAATTTTTAATTAATCTGCAGGGAGAACCATTCAAATAAGTGCTAGTGAAAAACTCTTTTGATGTTCCACTTGTTAGTGCAACTGATCTGAGTTTGAAAGGCTGATCTTTCACTGGATAACAACTGTACCCAGCAGAGCAGGCAGAGATCATTCCTCAGAATGCAATCTAATAAGCAAGGTCAAAAGGAGGAAGTTAGGAAGGGACTGAAGAAGTTGTTACTCCTGTTTGGCAACACCTTCAAGGACAGTGTTCTCAGTTTCTCTGAAAGGCCACAGAGTCAATCCAGCAACACCAGCATGCACACACTGGTCAGCCAGCCCAACGGGTAGTAGTTATTCAAATCAATCTCTACACAAAACCTTTACTTGCCCTGAAGTGAAGAACAGTTAGACTTTGGAATTCCCCAAAGTAGCAGCAATACTTAAACTTATTCAACACCAAGACCGTTGGTTGGGATGTCAGACCTGAGTTCTCATGGCAAATGACACCATCTCAGCTTATGCCTGATATGAAAAATAGTAGTTCTGAAAGGGGCGTTTCCTGGAGTCTCTTCCCCTACAGCATTTGCAACTATCAACCACTAAACTTTCTGAACTGACAAGACCACAGTAAACAACATCCCCTGCATAGTGAGGAAAGAAACCAATTACCCGCTTCAATGTGACTAAAGATTACCAAGATTATTCTCAATAAACAGCAGATGCTTATTGAGATGGTAACAGATCTTATCATACATTACTACAGAATGCTGTTATTGTATACACGATACTTTAAAGTGAGAGAAAAAGTAGCCATAGAAAAGGGGAATTTTAAAGTAAAGATTATCACAAATCACAATCTGTATAACCAGTACTTTTTAAGCATTACTACCTCTAATGAAAAGTTTTCCTCAGGAAATAAACTGGTTCACATGCTTTACACTTTACACCTTTCTCTGCTGACAGGTTTGTACAGCTACTGCTCTCAGCCCTAGCAAAACCAGAGAAGAGAATTTTTGAAGAGAAATGCTGAATAAGTAGTAAGACTAGGTAACATTTTCCTATTCCCCTGAGGAAGCTGATTAAATTATATGAATGAAAACTGCCTAACTCAGGTAATCTAGGAACTTCTACTATTTTTAAAATATACCTGCTTTTGAATCTGTTACTATAGAAGATGCATAACTTAACAGAAGAGTTTTAGACAGGTTCCTCAGCAGATGTCAAATGACCTGCATAATGAAATCAGCAGAATAAACTTACATTCACATCTGTTTACAATCACTTTTCAAATGTAAAGCACATACCACCCTAAAATTGCCTAAGGAATATTTACTTGCAGTCTGAATTACTAATACAGTGTTATTTCACAGATCACTTTCTGTGGTGCAGCATGGACCAAGAATAAGTTCTAATTCAGGAGCCACCAAAGTCAGAAAATCAGCATGGTTTTTTCTTCATGCCCTCATACCTCAGGTGTCTCCACTGTACAACAAAAGCAACCCTGATAGGCTCGATTTTGTAGAATTACTGGGCACGTTTTATTACTACGCATTTTTCCCTCAAAGCAGGACTGGCTCATTTGCACAGCAACAGTTTGGGGTTTACAAATTATTCACTATTTACCACTGCTACAATTCTTTAATAATTAAGAAAACTACTTCTACCAGTCACAAAAGCAGGGGGAGAAAGATTTACTGCCTAGCCTCCTCAGGAAGCACTTGTCACATAGATGTTGTACACATTGTAGCAATCAACATGCTAAGCAGCCTTCTACTAGTTTGAAACCTTCAGTTCTATTATTTTAATATACTTATTAACAATATTGGCTACTTCATAATTCATTTTTTCCCTCCTATACCAAGTCACAGAATGTTGGATGAGATTTGCTAAAGGCCATTCATGCTGTGAAACGACGCTTCAAAAACTAAGACTTGGGGCAGAAGTAGTTTTATCCCTACTTTTGTCAATGTCTCTCAGTGCTCAAAGGGGTTTTCTCTACCTAATTTCATCAGATAATCCAATTCCATACACAGAATCACACACTGGTTTGGGTTGGAAGAAGCCCTAAAGATCATCCAGTTCCAACCTCCCTGCCATGGGCACCTTCCATCCACTACACCAGGTTGCTCAGAGGCCCATCCATACATGCAAAATAGCATTTAATATTGATGGTGAATCTCAAAGAATGAGAAGAGTTGAGTCATCTTCTGTTGGATCCATCTAAAAAAACTGTCACAGAAAAATACTGATTCAGTAAATGACCTTCTTCACTCTACAGCATTAGTGAACCATACTCTAATGAACTTACTGGCACAACATGCCAGCAAAAATACTTGCTTCAAATGAAGCACAAACATTCAGATTTCTCACACTTGTAATCATCAACCACAGAAAGAAAACATTCAATCAACACAACAGTTTTTGGCTAAAAAGCCCTATTCTCAGCATGGAACTTCATACAGAAAAAAGAACTCCAGTAAAGTTACAAGACACTTAGACAAGCAAACATAGTAATGTACATATTATCGTGCTAGAGTGAAGATGTAAAAACTTGCAAATGCCTCTTCCTCAAAACTCTCCTCACAAAACCACCAAGTTTAAATTTGGAGAGGCAAATCATATAGATCATTACATTCACTCAAGATTATTTTTACAAGATGGCATCAAATCTGTTTACTGCATATAAAGAAATACCAAAGCCACCTGCTTCGGAAGTCTAGGCCCTAGTTGCATTTTTTCCTCACTTATTACGCTCTTAAAAGAATATTTCCTTACTGAAAAACAGAATTGTTACACCATTATATTTAATTACCAAAAATGGGAGCCTATCTTAAAAATAGTTTGCATTCCTTTATTTTTAAAATAAATTCTTTTGCTCTATTAAAAACAATAAAAAAAAAAGAACAAATTTGTGACAGTTAAGGACTGCCTAGAATTCTACTGGCACATATGGTCACGTTACAATGACCAGAGCCGTAAACAGCCTGTCTGCAGGGAGATACCTGTAGCTTTCAGCAGAGCATAGAGGAATTATCCAGCAGTAGCTGCAGTTTAAGAATTCATAAGCTCAAGGTAGACATGTTTTGTGAAGCTCTGTATAAAGACGTAAATCACAGTGCAGCAACTTTCCAAAAAGCAAAGAATAAAACAAAACCAGCAATGAGCTTACACCACAGAGCTACAGCAGTATCTCATGAAAGATTTAAATGAAGTGCTATTCCTAGCCCCCATCTCAACACAGCCATGGATATTTTTCCAGCTTGACTGGATTTTCCCCCTCCCTAATTGCTAGTTTTAACTAAAGCCAACATAGATTAAGAATCAACCCTAAAAGCAGCACAGCGAGTGCGCAGCAATTACGTGCAGACAGGCATGTGACATTTTGTATCAAAAGCAGACCGTGGAAACGCTAAAATGCAGATACCCCTTCCACCAGAGGAAACAAAACAACTGCCCGTCTGCTGCTGGTGCCCCGCCAATCCCCAACACCGCACACACGCATCCCAAATCCTCCTTCACTCCTACGTCCTCTGCGGACGACAACTTGGACGCTCCAAAGCCCGCATTTCGCCCCGCACAGTCCGCAGGTCACCTCTCGGGCTGGAAGAAGGGGCAGGTGAAGCAGAAGGGCGGCGGGGGCAGCGCCGGCAGACGCAGCGCTTGGGGGCAATGGAGATTCCAACGCCGAGCGACCGCTTCCTGCGGCGGCTGGAGCATCCCGGCGGGCACGGGATGGGCAGCGCGGCTCCTGAGGTAGGGCTGGCAGCACCGTGCCCCGCAGCTCAGCGCACCGCCCATCCCGGCCAGCACCCGCAGCCCCTCGTCCTGCCCCCCCACCTCCCCGGTGACCCCAAGCCCGCCGCAGCCCCTCACCGCAGGCACCCTGCGCGCAGATGGTTTTTCCGCACACCCCGCCACGTTTTCCAGGCAGACACGGCCCCCTCCGCTCCCCTCCGGGCTCAACGAGCCGGTTCCAGTGTCTGCGCCCCAGCCTCTCCTCACCGCCCCCTCCTCCCCTCCCCGCGGCGCTCGTCACCCCCTCACAGCCCGCTCGCTGCTGGCTGCGCCCTTCAGCCTTCTCCGCGCCGTCACCGCCGCGGCGCTCACCCGAGGACAGACGAGAACAGGCGGGAGCAAAGGGGCCGCCGCGGCCGGTCCCCTAACGAGGCTGTCGCTGTCTCGGTCCCCGCCCCCCGCCGCTCCCGCCGCCCCCTCAGGCACCGAGCGGCCCCCGCCCGACAGGGTGCGGCTTCCACAGCCCGCAAACCCAACAACGGTGCCGCCCATTGGCGGGCGGGCGCGCGCCCGACGAGTAAGCGGCTCTCCCATTGGCGGAGGGGAGCGGGGGGCGCGGGGCGGGGCTGCCGGGCCGCCCCTGGTGGGTCCCGCGGCTCCGGGAGCGCCGGGGGGTCCCCGGGCGGCCGAGAACAGGTTGGGAAGAAGCTTCGGACACAGGAAAAGGGGTTCTTGTGGCGCTGGATCCCAGCGGAAAGGAGCGGCACGGCCCCTGGGAAGCTTATCTTAGAGCGGGCCGGGAGATAGGCGCAGGCAGACATCGCTAATCGCCGAAGACGCGCTGCGATAAGGGCTCGTTATCGCGCTGCGGTGGCGGTGTCTGATCGCTGTCAGCTCAGAGCAAGGCCAGGGCGGTCCAGGAGGGCAGGACTCAGGCTTGAGAACTGTCTTGGGGAGGGCTAGAGACACCTGTCAGAACCCGAAGGTGTTTGATCAGTGGAATATCCTCCGGATGTTAAATGCCAGGCTAACGAGAAGCCGTGCGCTTCATTCAGGAAGTGTGCAGATACATCGTACAGCTTGTGCATAGCAGGCCTGATGAGAGCTCTCTAAGTCACCTCTTTAGATCTTCTGAATGCTTCGGAGAGTTGGTATAACCCCTCGGTTTGTTACAGTCACTGCAAGCACCAACTGTAAAGTTAACTTCTTCTGTTATCTATTTTCTGTCCATTTTTACTGTCCTTTCTGTGTAATTTTAAGACTGCTGCTCTACACTTCTTTATGTTCTATAGAATGCTGCCTGCCACAGGACAAATGAAGACTTGGGGGTCTGGGAAAACTCTCAGAAACACTAAACCCTTCTCTTCTGCTATCCACAACCCTCATCCCTAAGTTATCCATATGTAGGGAAGACTCCAGTGAGTAGAACCTGATGGATTTCAGGATCCATAAATGCCTCCTCTGGAATACAGGAGGAATCTAGCCTGTTTCAACCACGTCCACCAAGGAAATACACTCCACTTACCTAAAATCAGGCCACAGAGATACACATAAACTTGTCTGTGAATTCAGTCACCAAAAGTGGTGGTTTACATGTCAAGTGATGACGCAGAATGATTATGGCGCATCTGACAAGAAGGCCCTACTGGACAGAGGTCTGCCTAATCAAAACCATCCCACAATTGGACACATGTTAGTGTAATTACGAATGACTAACAAATCTTGTCTGAACATTTTTTTGTAAGAACTGTTGCTGTAAACCTAACAGATTAAAGTCACTTTACCTTCCTGATACTGAACCCTGTTAACCCAGTGGATGTATGGACATACATGGCAGCATACTCTTGTCACTGCTCTGCACCTGCAGGCTCTAGCCACCGTCAGTGTCTTCTCTTTGATTACCTGTCAAAATACTCCTTCATCTTGGCACCTCTCTTCTTTCTTTCCCTTTCTCACCAAGGCATTTAACTCATAGAACTCTCTTCTTGTCTGGAAAAGTAAATGGGGGAATGAACCCATGTTAGAACTAACTCAGCCAAAAAATACTGCTTTGTTTTAAACTGAATGTTTTTCCTCTCCAGCTCAGTGTGTGGCTCTAAGACCAGCAGTGGCAGGAAGGATGGGGATGTTGAGGGCAGCAGCAGTGCCCAGGGACTGGAGGAGGACAGGGTCATTTCTTCCTCTGGCAGTGCTGGCTCAAAGTGTTTGTGTAACTGCAGGGTGCAGTGACACAAGCAGCTTGGGCTGATCAAAGGATGTCTTTTATCAGCTCCTGTTGGCTCTTGTGCTGCGAGTGAGTGCTGTTCCTTTATCTTTCTCCTCTGCTGTTCTACTCTGTGACCTGCCCAAGGACACAGGTTCCTACTGTCCCCTTCCAGCCTTCCCCCTGCCCCTTGCATTATCTCTCATAATTTTGAGGCCAGAGAAGACACTGTTTTACCTGGCTAATCTGGAGGAAAAATTATGGAGGTGCGACCAACTTTCTGCTGAATCAACCAACTCAGTCCACAGGCTGAGACTGTGACAGCTGATGCGTGTCTGTGTTTATCTTCTCTGTTCAGTTTTTGGCCTGCCCAGGTTCCTGACCTGCCTCTACCCAGCTTCAGGAAGGGCAGTGCTGGTGCAATGGCAAAGGTAGGGTTAGATGGGCAGAAAATCAAGGGAGGGCTCATAAATACTGAGACACACTAAAGCTATGTGCTCTGCTGCAGAAAAAAGGCACAACGATCTGAAAAAGCACTTTGTGTTTTTTAAGACATGAAGAACTTGTCTTCTTTAACTCTTACCAGCTGGGTTTGCAGCATTACAGCTACAACAAAAGGTACACCATGAACTACACCGTGTTTTTCAGCCTGCAGTGTTTGATTCCTTCAAGATTTTGGGCTGTTGGTGAGGGTTTTGGGAAAATGACCAAGTCAAGATTGTTGCCAGTAGGCTTCCACTTGACATATGCACACTGCATGTGTACTGGAGAACGGTTACTGGATTTCAAATAATAGTTGTTCTCCTCAGTAGGCTCCAGCAGCAGCAGCACTGGACTCAATTTACATCACAAAGTCTCAAAAGAGTCAATGTGAATGTATTCATTTATAAATTATTTTTGCGTAGCTTTACTAGATACCAGAAAAATAGTACTGTACAATTATTTTTATGCAGCTGACCTCTTTACCTGGCATTAGCACTTCTTGATGCTCAAATCCTTCCAGCTACCTGAGAGAAGCACAGCACTAGGTTGATGTCACACATCTGGCATTAGGACATTTATCTTTTCCTTTATATGGAGTGTGCACTTATTCCACATTAGCAGTTCCAGGTCAGTTTTCTTACCTATAAACTAGGACAGATAGTGAGGTAGCAGTAAGGTAGGTCTTCCTCTCTTCACCTGCCAGAATTGTTCTGTCCTGACAGTGTGTTGATGGGGCAGGACTTGTTTCCCTACTGCCATCATTTGTGTTCATCTCACACAGACATACTCCATTTCCCAGAAAAAGTTCTGGATCCTCCAACTAAAACAATTCCAGTGTGTGAATTCTCTGTTGCTTTTCCCATGGGCCTTCAAAAGGACAATCCTAGCAGTGAAACTTCCTTGTGCCAGTGAAGTAAAATCCAGTTCCTGGCCGGTCACACCAGAGCTGGAGCATTGGGAGAGTGTTTGGGGACAAACACAAGTTACCTGTACAAAATACCCCAAGAACAGCCCTCTGAGTGCTGTGTCTCTCACTGGCAGCCAGGACTCTGCTGGTAGTGGGATAAGGGAGCTTACACACATGCAGCATTACTATTGAAAAGCTAGTAAGGGATTTGTCTTTGAAATTACTGAATTTAAATGCTTTTTTCAAAGTTATGTAATGGGTTCTCTTAATTTCAGCTGTGCATAACAATAATAATAATATCTCACAGCTTATTTGTAGTATTACTAAAGTTGGTCATTGTATGTAAGGTTATGTCTAAAGTATATGAGTTCGTATTCTTCAGAGGGAGCTCTTTTTTGAATTTTACTGATTAATGCAAGGAAGGAGAACTTTCCCAGTGGACTGAAAATAGCAGATAGAAACAATTTCTAATGTAGGTTCAATAGAAAAACTACATGGAGTACAAAAGTGTATTCTGGTCTACTTTCATCTCACTCCGCAACCAAACAAAAACACATCTGAGGTTTGTTTGAGCTGGAAAAAAATTTAAATTAAGAGAAATAAAACAGCAGGTGGGGGAAAGAGCAGAGCAGCTGCAACAGGCTGATACTAAATGTTGCCAAATTTTATACAGTCTTAATCTGAGAGGCCACTTTGGCTTTAAGTTCGAAAAATATTGACTTTATGCTCAGGGGACACAGGGAAATTTTTATACATGATTGAGATGAAATATAAATGGAATTACATAGTTCAAGCTGGTTAACAGCAGTTTCAGTTAAACACAACCAAAGGTCCAATGATTGCTTTACACAAAGGAACTCCAGCAACCAACATTCTCTTTAAACGTTACAATATTCTTTGTGAAGGTTAGGGCTTGTTTTTCAAAATGCTTTTCCAAGTAAAGCCAATTCTTTTAATTGCAACATCTATGACTTCCTAAGTATAATCTGCCTTCTAGTTGTATGTTCTCTGCTAGTTGCTTCTACATGAATTCCAGTGTGACTAGAGCAGCTGAAATTGTTTTTAGCTGCTCTGTAATGACATCTTCATCCTTAATAGTAGGAGAAGGAAAAATGTCACTAAAAGAAGTTAGAACTTTTGAACTAACTTTAGAACTACAAGCAGACTCAAGAGGGTAAAACAGAGAAAGGAAAAATGTATCAGGGCAAGTTCAAACTAATAAGGAGGGCTGAAAAGCATAAGAAAAAGATTTTAAGGTAGTTACTATTTTAATTATGATATACAGGAGAAAATTAATTAATCTTGAGAGAAGCTTTGTAATATTAGAATATCAAATTTTTAATTCCCTGAAGTCACATTTAATTTTTAAATGGCACATTTTCAGCAGTACTCCCATGGTTAGGGTGCGGCTGTCATTTTCTTGGAAAAGTAAATCAGCATGAATGTTAGCACAGTGCAAATTAGTGTAAATTAAAGCACAGCATAATCAACAAAGCCTAAAACAGGCAGCTTGTGAAGCCACACCTGGTACACCTTTCCATATTGGCCCTGTAATAAAACCCTTTAATAACTTTCCATGGGACAGACTCTTCTGCTTCCTATGCTGCTGTAATGGCCCTTTCACATCACTGGCCTTCAGTACAGGTGCAAAACTCCAGCCATGCAAAAGGCTTTCCAGGCCAGAATTTCAGTGCACATCAGCCAGTCCAAGAACCAGCTGTGCTAGGATTGTACCCAGCAGGAGCTTGTATGAAGTGGTTGTTAAAAGGCAGAGAAGATGGTAACTCAGAGAAGTTGTTTTATGTTTCCAGTGACCTCATCCTACAAATGGCTTTTATCACTGTCATTTCTGTGCAATCCAACTCCAGTAGAGATATGTGTGAGTGAAATTACGTTAGAAATTATTCTTTGATATCTCCAAGATTACATGCCTATCAGGACCACGTCATCAGCCTGAGAGGTTGAATTGCCCACTTCCTGGGAACTAGATAGTGTAAGGAGGAAGGTACAAGTGAGGGATAGTAATGACTGTCCTGTAATTAAGATACAGGAATGGAAGCCCTGAAGGAATAGTTTTGGAGTTGGCTGTGCTACAAGGCTTACTCCATACCTGAAGCCTACTGAACATAATCACTTCAGCCCATCTAGTTTTAAAGTGAGCTCAAATGCTCTATGTCTTGAAGTTCTAGTAGTGTTTGGTATTTGATATTTTGGTACTTTGAGTATAGTAAAAGGACTATAACCTCTCCCACTTAGGGGTCTGTAATCATGGGCATCTCAAGCACTCCCACTATTAGGGAAAAACCCCCTCCTTGCCTTCAAGGAGGTATTTCATAAGATAGAAACTATTGCAACATCATGAAATTTGCTTGCTGCTAGATGAAGTATTTAATGTTCAGAACAAATGCTTAATGCTTCACGATGTGGATAAATTTAAATGGCGCTCAGATGTCCATTATGTAAATTCTACCTCAAAGTATATTTTAAGAATAATTTAAACACAGAAAGATAAATTAATCTTTTTGTTCTTTAGGTTAGAAGACATTCATATGAGCAATTTTGCTAAACAGTATTGCTACTTATATGAGACAGATGAGCCAAAAGAGCCTTAAGTTTCAAAGACCCAGCCTATTGAGTTTCCACTTGAAGTTAGCTTTGATCTCTAGTTTCTGTCTGAAGCCACTTAAGATTGATTTGTCCCAAATGACTTCCACACACATGCTCAGCTGCTGGATTCCTGTTTGTGGAACAGGCTGACCAGCAGATGTCCCCAAATTCTACATAATCACACAGCTTCCGAAATCTTCAGTGCCCTTTTGCATGTTCCAAAGGATGAAGCCACTTGAGGCCACAAATACTCTTGCTGCTTATTCACATTCTTGTAAAAACCGAAGTTCTGAGGTGAGGAATGCTTTACTGCTGACACAAAGCACCTTTGTTGTCATAGAAAAATTGTTTGGATATTGGTTCACTTTTTATGACATGCTGCCATTGATTGTCCCTTGTTTTATTTTCAAAAGCACTCTAGTTTTTTTCCCTAGAGCAGCAATCCCCATCCAAATATGACCTGTAATACTTTTATCTGGAGGTTCACTCACAAGAGGCAAGACTTTTCCCAAACTAGTATCAATGATTTTGACTTGGAGATTACAAAACTCATTAACTGCATTCTTTCTGCACATCAAATGCTGCTTTGACAATTCCCCACAAACTATTTTAAAGCTAAAGAGCTTGCAGAAGGTTGTAGATGCAAAGGCTGCTTTGTGGTGAAGGAATGAGGAGAGGCAAGCTGGTGAGAAATATAGGGGAGGGACTGAGCCATGTGTTTTATCTGTGTCCTTCCTCCCTACAAACACCAGAATCTTACCTGAATTGTTATAAAACAGACTAGACTAGTATGTAGGAGCAAGAGGACTTGGAAGAAAGAGTGTAAATCATTGCAGATTTGTTTGGAACATGAAGATTTTCTTCTTAGAGGGGCTAAAAATTAATTTCTCTAACTTTACTATTAGAAGAGCACAGCTACAAACAAAAACATTAAAACACACCCCCATGAAATTAAAGACAACTGCACAAAATGAGGTGAACTGGCATTGAAAGTTTATCCATTTCAGAAATCTATACATTTAGATACAAAAGGGAATTAACACAAAAATTTACATATTTGAAACTCTTGTATTACACAGGTAAAGAGTGTGTTATATTTTAAATGGATGTTTACAATTTAAAAATCTTCCAAGGGTAAGGTTGAAAAAACAATCAAATATCTGAATATGGCCCCAAAAAGAGCATACTATAAATATGACTGTCATGACAGAATGAAGTCAATTATTCCCAGACAGAGAAAATCTTACTCTGTAGACAGTATGTGTGAATATTGCAAGGAACTTGAACTTATTATGATATACCTGTAACCATTTGCCAAAAAAGTTTTTAAAATGCTGTATTGCCTGACCCTTCTTTAGAGAGGATCATATCAGGGTAGCACACCACAGGGATACTAATTTAAAATAAAAGGAATTAGACTTGAAATATCCAATTTTCAACAGAATCTGAATTTTAAGTACTTCACATTCTTTACACACATAAGTCCTATTACAGTGGGAACAGATATCAAAAGACTGATATTGTGTATGTCTGTGTCTCTTGAAAAAGATGGAGGCAGAGTTTCCTGCCTCGATTCCTGTGTATGATCCTCATATTCCATCTGATTAGTAAGGAAAATTCCCTAGGGACTAAATCCTGGTTTATCATTTTCATAAAAAGCAAAGTCTTATTCTGTAATAGTTTTGTTATGATATTAAAGTTGTGACCATCTAATGGTAACAAGATTAAAATGGGCATGTATAAACTTTGAAAAGGTAACAGAAAAAAAAAAAAACTTTATGGATACAGATTCAGACTGCTAAAAACTAGATACCTTCTGTTTCAGGAGTGGCAGAATTTTTTTTACTATTATTACAAGTCTTGTAAATATTGTTAGAGTATGAGACCATTATGACAGTGGTTTTGGATCCACAGAATTACTTAAAAGATTATTAAAATAAATTTCTTCTCCAATAGTAATTTTGGCATAAACATCAAGCCCTTGGATTTAGGATACCTGTCCCCAAAATATTAGGGAACAAATGTTAAGAGCACCCTGCTAATGTCTATCACTGACAGTAGATTAAAAACAGATTTTGTTTTGCATGCAACTACAAAATGGGTAAAAATTCTAATTATGGAAAAATTCTTGGTGATAGACTAGGATAGTGTGTTTTGCCCTAGAACAGAGGAAAATTCAATGGGCTGACAACCTGTTCCTAAGAGACTGACCGCAAGGATTTATGGAGTGATAGTAGCATCACCATTATGGTTTATGGGGCTTTTTTGTGTTTTGTTTTAAAGAACCTTTGACTATGGCAACATGAGAGAAAACTGCTAGTTGGAATTTGGGATACTCAAAAGGCTCCCTTCCCTCTCCCCTAAATCTCAAGTAGCCCCTTCTCTTTTCTCATACCCTTTAAAAATACCAGTGGCACAAACCCTTCCAGTTCAGAACTAGGTAGTCGGGCTCCCATAAAGCCAAATCAATATTGTTCCACACTTATCTCAAGTGCATGTCATTAAGCAGTATGTGGGATGCCACATCCATATCAGCCAGATAGTACCTGATAGTGGTTACTGTACTCAGAAGGTACAAGTAAATATGAGGTGGCTTTAAAAAAAGCCGCATTTCCTGATCATCTTTACCTGTAGCAAATCAAATAATTTGCACAGAAATCTTCATTATGTACACATCAACTATACAAGTAATACAAAATATCTCAGTTGAGCACCAATGCTGACTTTAGGAGTACTAGCTCCAAGTCAGAGTATTAGTATTCCTTGTCACAAATAAATTCTGACATACTTTCAGAAGTGTCCATTTTCTGGATCAGCTGTATTCAGATCACTTCTTTGTTCGTGTTCATCTTCAACATTCCAAGGAGATTAGTAATAGCAGCAGTTTTATAAAAGGTGTGGGTATTCTGGACAGCTTTCACAGCATAATCAGTTCAGGTCTTTGTAAAAGAAAAGACCATAAAATCCGCTGATCTGGACTGTAAGGCTTTACCGAGAGTTCATTAAAGGGCATTTATATAACAATTCATGTGAGAATAAATGGTGGAAACAGACTCAGTTTGTATGTGCAAACAGCAGGACATCCAACAGCGCCAGGAGTCCAGTCCTCAGGGGCAGTAGGGTCTCAGTGAACCATGGCTGTCATGTCACCTTGGCTTAGAGTAACCATAAGGACACCTGAGCATCAGGCTGTCATGACTGGGTAAGATATGAGTGCTGTAGTATTCCACCAAACTTCCCATGTTCAAAAACATGATGTCTGAATCCAGATAAAACTTGCCATCCTGTTGTAGGACAAAAACATATGTAACCATTGACAGTAAGTTTCCAGCTCACTGTCTAAAGAAAAAAGGCTAAAACATCATCAGAAAGAAGTTATTTCAAACACATTACTGCTTTGCAAACCAGTCAGTCATACAAATAAGTCCAAATTAAACTCAGGACTTTAACAAGATTTCACTGGAGCTGAAATTTATGATGATACATGATGCAGCAACTAGAAAACCAGATGTGAGTACTCAAACACTCATCCTAGATCAGATATTTGTAAATCAGCTGATTTTTACTATCAGGTGGGAACAAATTTAGACTTCAACATGTTAGTTCTGATATATACCTATATGCACACCCACTTGATACACACAGACATGTATAATCTAAAGATGCATACACAGTGCAGCTACTGACCTTTTCAAAGATTCTGTAGTTTCTCACTTTTCCTGCAGGTTCATCCCATACAACCAATACCTTGAAGAAGAAAAATGCAACATATTCAGTCTATGCTACCAAGCTCTTCTAAGTCAAGGTATTATTAAGGAACTAATTAAAATTCAGCCTAAAAATTTTTTTACAAATCACTGACATTATGATAGCAATTCTCTCACATTTTCTTGCTTTAAGAATAGACCACATCTAAACTGTTAAGTACTTTGTCATATATAAGATGCAGTACATCTCAATCAAGAAGTTTTTTGGGGCATAGATTCAGCAATTGCAATTTACCTTTCCAGGCTTAGTAGATGAGTTCCTAATACAGTACAATCCATTTTGTGGTCGTCCTTGTGGGCTATTAGCTTTAAATATCCTAAAAACAACAAACAGTGACATATACTATAATTATTCCTGTACATGACATATTATTAGCAGTCAGATAAATCAAATGCTTACAGTCTTAAAATTCTTATTACAAATCTCTGGTTTGGGTGTAAAAATTCATAGTAGATCAAGCTGAAGGAAAGTCAGTGTTCTAGCACCTGAACCAGCAGTGCAGCACAGATCATCTGGCTTTCTGGTCCCATCCAGCATCCTGGCAAAATGACCTCCTCCAGATGGAGCCAAATCACATTGCATTCTCCTCTCTCAAGTGATACACGAGCACTGAACTAACTTCTCTAGAAAGTGATTTCCATATTAAACATTTTAGTGTGTGTTTTAAACACAAGTTATACCTATCAAAACGATCATCGGACTACGGTTCAGCACAGGTTTTTGACAGACTTCTAAGGAATGATTTTAAAATCACATTTTACCTTTCAACTTCAAAGGATTCAGAGGTATTAAGAAATATTGAAGCAGGCAGCCCAACCTGTAAAAAATATGAAGAAAATAAGTCACTGTGTAAGTCAATGACAACTCAAAACCCTAGCAATTTGTTATGCAAATAACCTACAGTTCATCAGTATCTGAAATTATTAATGGTGGTTTAATCTTTACTTTATGCTTCTTTCTCCTTTATATCCAATCTTAAACTCCATAACTTATCAAGGCATTTGCTAAAGCTCAAAAAGGAATGAAAAAAAAAAATTACACAGCACTGTGTTTTCAGAAAGTTACTCTTTTCCTGAAATAATGCACTTAAAATGTTCCCAAAAGTATACATAAGCAAAGAAAAAAAAATTATTTTAGAATGGATCATCTGCTTGATCTTACTTTTTCATAATCATCATCAGAGTCATCATCAGGTTGGCTTGGCTTGGAGGGTAGTGCTGGTTTTTCAAATGAAAAACTTCTAAAACTCTGTCCATCTGGTGGTGATCTCCTGGCAGAAACAGAATGAAAACTGAAGGATATCTCATCAGGAAAACAGAAAAATATACAAAACACTGAATGGATAGTAAACTAGAACTGAAGTTTCAGTTTAGCCCCCAAATCATGGAATCCTAGAATGGTTTAGTGTGGAAGGGACCCTAAAGACCATCTCGTTCCAACCCTCCTCCCATGGGCAGGGATACCTCTCACTAGCCCAGGTTGTTTGGAGCTCCATCCAACCTGGCCCTTCCACGGAAGGGGCATCCAAATTTTATGTGGCAATCTGTGCCAGTGCCTCACCACCCTCCCAGCAAATAATTTGTTCCCAATATCTAATCTGAACCTACACCTCCCCTCTTTCAGTTTAAAGCCATTCCCCCTTGTCCTGTCACACCATGCCCATGTCAAAAGTCCTCTCCAGCTCTTTTGTAGCCCTTTTAGATACTGGAAGGTGTTCTAAGAGTCTCCCAGGAGCCTTCTCTTCTCCAGACTGAACAATCCCAACTCTGTCAGCCTGTCCTTATAGGAGAGGTGCTCCAGCTCTTGGATCAACTCAGTGGCCTTCTCTGGACCAGTTTCAACACGTAAACATCTTTCTTGTGTCGGGGGCCCCAGAGCTGTAGGCAGTACTTGCAGATGAATTTAGATAATCACAGATTAATTTGGGTAAGGAGAGACCTCTAGAGATCATTTAGTCCAAACTCCTGCACAAAACAGGTCCAACCAGATCAGCTAGATTCACTGCAAATTGTCAAGTAACAGGCAAAAAAAGCACAACACAGAGAGGGGTGGTGCAGGGAAGAAACACAGATGTTGGTATGAATCTGAGTGTCTAAACTTGTTAACTATAAATGACTGAGAACATATTAGTACATTGTGTTTTCATACTTACTGTAACTGGGGACATGAAGATTTTTCTGTTCTAGGCTTGACTGCAGGGGGCTGGTGGCTTGGCACAGGTGGCTTTGGGAGCACTGGCGGCACAAACAGTCCAGGTTTACCATGTTCCCTTGGCACTTTCGGCTCTGCTGGCTTTTCAGCAAGCTGTGACAGCTTGGGTTTATTGCCTGGCAGAGGAGGAGGAGTCCGCAGGGAAAGGTTTAAGTTTTTTAGCTTCTCGCATGCTTCTGGAGGAGCAAGGACTTGGGCTGGAGGCAGAGGCTCTGGAGGCAGTAGGTGAGACTCTTTGCCACTTGCAGGCTTTTTGAACACAGGCAAAGGGGGCACAGGGGGCGGCTGTTCACTCAGTCTCCGGCTCGGAGATTGAATCTTTGGATTAGGTTCAGCTCGGCTCTGTAACTGGGCCTCTCTCACACCCACAAAATCCTCTAGTTTGATATCAGGTAAGCTTCTCTTAGGAGGAGGTGGTGGTACTGGTGCAGCTGGTTTGCCAGCATAGGAATGTGCCCTCGCTTCTGAGTAGGGAGATTTCCTGACGTGAGGAACGGGCGGCGGTGGGTACGCTGGGGGTAGGACCATATCTACAGAAAGAAAACCAAAAAACTTGACACACTGAGGGGGAATACAGTATGTGATCAAAAGAGACTTCTCAAATCAATTTTCTGTGTGATCTAAGATATTTCACTGGCATTGGGTCTGATAGTACTCAACATGCTGGGTAAGCATTTAACTGTCAGCACAATTCTGAAAGTTATAGGCAATAAACTCCTGATATTTTTATTCAGGCATGGCTTATGATGACTTAGCAAAGTGAAAAGTCTTTGCTAAAAATAATGTAGTCTGTTTTTTCCTTAAAAGCATTAGTGATGCTCCAGACGACTGACCAGATATAGGTCACTCCAGGCAGGAGGCCTGCAAGAAAACATGTCCCTAAAGGCATGTAATGCTTTCTATAAGAGGTTACTGCTGTTATTATAAACTTATGACCCTAAATACCTCTCAAGATTAGATACCTCTACATTACTTCAGTTATTTTGTCAGTTGGAATAGTTATGACCAATACAAAATAATAACCTGGCATTCCACAGGAATATTGCCTTCACTTGGGGGCCTTTCGTGAGGGAATCAAAGAAATCACATACCATCTTTCACTATGTCAGAAGTATCCGGCTGCAAATAAGACTCATCCTCTTCCTCCTGGTCATAATCTGCAGATAAAAATCAGTGTGTCAGACTCTGATAAGTACTTCTGGAACCAAGAAAGAATATCAAGTACTTAGGGCTCTTTAATAAAAATATTTTTCAGGTATTTTTTCTAAAGAGGTGAAAAAAATTAATAGTTTTGATCCACTTCTCTGTATCTAGAATAGGTGTTTCCTTAAATTTTTATGTCAGTTAAGAAAGCCATCACTTATAACAGAGGCAGATAAACTATACTGCACATTAGTTGGGGTTTTTTTAACTTACAAGTTAAAAAATTTACTTTTTTGTGACACTTTCTAGTGTTCCAGCCTTCCTGAGAAAAGTTCAAATCAGTTGCAGAGACAC
Organism: Corvus hawaiiensis; assembly: GCF_020740725.1. NCBI lineage: Eukaryota > Metazoa > Chordata > Aves > Passeriformes > Corvidae > Corvus > Corvus hawaiiensis. The sequence continues at coordinate 9,636,976 of NC_063217.1, read as the reverse complement.
AACTACATGGATGCATTGACAGAACCACTTGGTAAAAGCATAATCCCCAAAATTTAACCCTACCATAGAAACATTTATGATTTGGCAATATGAAATATTAAAAACAAGCTAAGTGATCTACAAAACAGTTTTAGTTCTTTTGCCTTGCTCTGGCAACAACAAAAACCCCACCACAACAAATGGCTTCAATTTGTGGTTTCGATGTTGCCTTTATCTGCAAATCAGAATAACCAAGCCACAAAACACACGTTACTTCCAGGCAGTAATTTCTCATCATTGATTATAAAAGAAGCCTGAAGGACAATATACAGAAGAATGCCCTAAAAAAAGGTAAGAATAGCTGATAAAAATCAGTTATTCTAATATTCCTAATTTAAACTTCTACTAGACCTCTTATCATCATTCATCTTGCATACAACCCTTCCCTCCCATAAACACAGAAGGACTAAACTACAACCCTACATGAAATGCTGATGAGTCTGTTCTCCTCTGTTTGCAGCAATGGAACCGGATTTCCTAACAAGACCCATTCCTGCCCTTTTGTCCTAGTCAGGAAGAATAGTCAGGAATTTCCTTTCAGGAAATGAGAGTTCTTGCTCCCATCAACACTGCCCTTGGAAATCTGAAAGGGCAGATGGGAAAAGGCTTAGTAAAGGATCTCAGTTGAACCTCGAGGCAAGGTTTCTCATGTTGGCTTTCACAAACATATTTCTTGCCTAGGAGCTCCATTGCTGAAATATGCTGTGAATGCCTACCTGACAGGCTGTCATGTCCTCACTTTTAATTAAGCTCCTTGAAGGATATGAAATTCTTTAGTTTATTTGTACCAACAGTCAATGGCACAGAACAGCTGTTTCGGATTGAACACTACAACAGAGACACACCTTGTAAAAAAACACCAGTTAAAAATTGGATCAGTTCACTTAAGATATGGGAATAATTCCTGCAGAATTCAGGAGAAATAAAAAAGCAAACAAAGAAGCCTTATTTATCAGTGTCTAAATTTGTCACCTTCATTATCTGCTGAATGATGGGAATACTTGATGTCAATGGGACGTTCTACTGAGCCATAGAAACTGTCTGCATCAGAACCAGAGTCGCTGCAAAAGAAAGGACAGTTACTTCTGTTTAGCAGGACTGCAGCACTGGAAAGGAATGCTGGAAAAGCAGAAGCAATCTGTTCCTATTTCCCAATTAACAGTCAAATATGTTGCTGCTGTCTTTTAAAAGATTTAATTTGTTTTACACAAAGCTGACATTTAAAGTACTCTTTGTGAAAAGATTTGGTTTTTTCTTCATATTCTTTAAAGTATAAATTAGGAAGGGCTTTTCTTCTTGGGTCTTACTGCGCCTGTTTGTGTTTAACAGGAAGCTACTTGCAGGTGCAAAAAGCTTAAAACACCACTGTCAAGAGCTAGTGCAAAAGGGTAAAAAGCCAATAAAGAGTAAGGGTTTATACCTGAATTCTGTCATTGTTTCTTTCTTCTCATGGTAGTGATCAATTTCCCTCCTCAAGGACAGCATCCAATTCTAAACAAAAATAAAAATACGACATTCAACATATCAATCTTTAAATCATTAAACACAGATGTATCTTGTCTTCTGTAAGAACAGAGTTAAGTTCAGAGAACATACATTGAAATAGTATTTAGCCATGACTTTTTATTGAAAGGACTCATCACTCAGATGTTTTGATTGTAGAAAATGCTGTAGTAACATACTGAAATATTAAGTTTTCAGTTTACAAATTTCAGGCTCTTATTCCGAAAGCCAGGTATATATTCATAGTATGTTTATGGGTGAGAGATTTCACTGAACAGTTCTCATAGTTTATCAAAGGCTTAACGTATCATTACTTTTTCCTTGGTAAAAAATAAATATGGAATATGTATTAAATATGGAGAAACCCATACCATCTAGCATGTCACTTACAGCCATTCCCTAAACCACAAGCTGAATCGACACTAACTTAATAGTTGAAACTTCAGACATGATTTTCAGAGGAGCCCAAACAACTAGGTATATGAATGTCAGTGACAGCTGCATTCCCAGTTCATTTAGACTTTAGGGAAGTCCAAGATCCACTTTTTGCTTCAAGGAAAATTCTATTGCAAAAGAAGAAAGTTACCTTTCTTTCATCTTCAGAAGAAGCTGAAAAAAACCACGTCCTGTGCTTCTTGCTTATGTGAACTAACTTGAAAGGAAACACATTGCTTGATGTTGTCTCCTCAGCTGCCCGCATAACCCTGAGAAACAGAATAACCAATACAGAAACGCCTTAATCTATAAAATTGATGCCGCTATACAAGTCATAAAGACTGGCAGAAAGCAGTTTTACTGGCCAGTTTTGCCTTATGAAAAATAACCCCCAAGCCCAGAAAAATACCACAGAAATCCCCATATGTGCATTTGCAGTATTTCTCCATTATTGTGGTAGAAAGGACAATGCAAAAGGAAGAACACTTGTTGATCCACCAACCAGACTTTTATGAACAACTGCTTTGACTTGTTCAAGAGTTAATGAACCATATTAATTCACAAGCATCACACACTGTAAGAGGTACTCCAGGTGCTTGTGGTCCTTATTTCAAGAAGGCACTATTTCAGAGGAGAAATCAAAACACGTTTCCCATGAAATAAGGAAAAACTATGAATAAAGGTAAACTTAATTTTTACATGTTTCCCTTACAAACACTTTATTACACATTTCTTATTATTTTAAAACAAACATAACTTAACCTCTTTCTTTTTTGTGTGTGTAAGGAATTTCCTCATTTGGGACTTTTAGGGGGAAAAAAATTTAAAAACTCTTATGCAACTACTCAGTCTTTCAGGTCTTTCATTTCAAATTGTTTTCCAGTAATGCTTGTCTGTGCATTATACTAATCAAAGCCTGGTCCCTACTCCAACCAAGGTCTCTACAAGGCTGCTAGAATTAAGATACATAAAAAGGAATGAACAGTCTCTAGCATTTACAAATTCCATCATATTGTTCACATTCATGTAGATTGCAGAAGCTGGTGTCATGACCAAATTACAGGGTGGATTTCTTCTACAAATTAATCTTGAATTTTTAACTACCTACAGTGTTTACAAGTGCATTCCCATAAAATATGCCATTAGGGTTCTCAGTTAGAAAAGTTCTCACAATTCAAGAAAAGATAATTCCTTATTCCACAAATCTGAGAACATATTATAGTACAAGATATATACAAATACAATGAAATTGCAGTGGTTAGGATCAATGCAGTGATATTTCTCTACATTCTCTCTCTCATTAAACCTTTCTTAGCATCAATTTCAACAGCAATTCCCTAAAGTTATGGTGGACTTATATTAGTAGGCCTCGTACTTACACTGCACTCAGATTCTGACAGTACTGGCTAACTTGAAAGCCACATATTTTTGTCTTCAACTTGCAGAGTAAATATTAAGATTAAAATGTGTCGTGAAATGAGTCAGACATCTTGCACATGCTTTCTCTCATTTATCACACTGTAGTTGATACAGTTTCGACACTAACTAAAGTTGCTGAACCAGTAGCTCCATCAATTTTCTCTTCTGATTCCTCTCTGGTCACTACAGAACAAAGATGGTTTGTCTGAAAGAATCCACATCTATCTGCACGTGCAGCCTGCATTAATCAGTAGCAAGAGTAAGCCCATTGCAATTCAAACAGCTTTACTGGTTAAATTACAGAAGAGGAAGGCTACCCGCTTGCCAAGCACAGGAAACGTCATATATACAATTTGGAAGGAATACATCTCTTGGAATCTAAGATCAATGCTTAACTCAAACAACAGATGTAGCAGTGTTTAACTTCATTAGAAATGAAAGCTGTAGCCCCTAGCATTAAGTAAAAGGAGCTTGGGTGTTAACAAAGTTCCTTGGCACTCACCTGTTGTAACCTTTCAAAGAAAATGCACCCTGGGGAGATGCAGATGTGCTGCTCTTAAAATAGTAGATACATCCTTCGTGGATAATCACAAATCTCAATGGCCCTGAAAAGGTAAAAAATGAGCAAAATATAAATCCAAGGGCAGCAGAATAACTAGAACCTCTTAGCCTGGGTAGAATCATTGTTTAAGATTTTAGTAATCATATTAATCGCTGCAAATGAGCACAAACTAGTTAAGTGACAGCTTGTTGATGATCAGTCACACAGTGAAGCTGTCCATTCGCAGTTTTGGTACTAAGGGTAATATTTGATTCCCTCACTTGAGAGGCAGCTGATCTGAAAACTTCAAAAGAAGCCTCAGAGCCTGCAGGCCTGACCTCCACCTGTGCTCCTTCACTAGTGAAATAAGCAATAGCAGGAAGGCAGCCACAGGCTACAAATACATACTTACATCCATCCCAAAACCGGTATCTCCCTCTCTTCTTTTACCTCAAGTACATAATGCTGCCAATAAAATGATATCCTATTTTCTTTTTTTGAAAGAGGCCAAGACTCTTTCCCTTATCAAAGACAGTAGCCTTTGCCCTTAACTATATAAGTATAGTTTCATCATAAACAGGGATACCAAATGAATAGCATATAAATAAACCCAAAATCTGAACTCTTCCCCATGTAAATAGGCTCTGATTTCAGAAGAAATTACTGTTTTTAAGTACAGCCCAATGTTGGCAGTGAGAAAATCTCCATTTCACAACAGCAGTAGGAGATGGGGATATTTTTTCCAGTACAGAAAAACCAACTGGAAAAAAAAAGCTGAGTACTAATTTCTTTCAGAAAAAAGTATTTGAAATTGATACATGTCCTGGGAATCTGTTTGTCTTGAAAATCTTACTTGTGAAGGACTTGAGAAGAAAACTAAACAAGTAAAATTAAATCAGCCCCAACATTTATTATCTAAGATTTACAGTTCCAAAACAATTAAAGGAAAATCTTTCAATGTGAGCCTTTCATACATATATTCCAGTATAATTGTATTCCAGTCCAGACAAAGTGGAAGAACAGCTTCAATAAGTTGTCTGCTAACATGAAGTCTGTTACTGGCCCCAGAGGCAAACATTTAAAACATTTAATTTAGTTAATACCTTATTCAACTTACATTTCAGGATCTGCAGCTGGGTGCCTCCTTTTTTATGAAGATACCCTGATTTGGTGACTCCTCCAGGCATTGTCAGAAGGTTTTGTGCTCCAATTGCCTTCATTGGGACTGGCCAGACCTGTTCCTGTGAGGCCATCATTCTGCAATTTAGAATAATTAAAAACAGTTTAAAACCCGGATTGTACTTTAAGGAATGAGTACTGAGAAGCTTGTTTCCTTAAACAAGCTTTCCAAACAACTAATGTGGTTCAGCACTCAAGAATGTAAGACAGACAGGGTGTTCAAAGATTCCAGGAACTTTGTAATGTATAAAAAAATGTGGTGCAAAAAGCCCCGATTTATTTTTATACAGCTCTCAAAAGTGATTGACAGCTGTTGAAACAAAGGAAAAGTGCTTAGTAAATGTTACTTAAATATTTATGTTTTTAAAATACTCCAGATAACACCACGAGACTTAATCAGGCAGGTGACTGGAAACAAAATTGGTTTCTTCTCCCAAGTGCTACATGACACACGTATACACAATGTTATTTTATGTACAACAAGGGAATCAAGTCAAAGTTTAGCAACTACAGCATCCAGTACTACTTACTCCTGATATTTACATGTTTTATTCTTTAACTCTTAATTCTTTAATTAAAGGATTAGTATATAATCTCATACTGGATGTTATATGCGACAGCATCCTCTGCAAATGAAGTTCCTCTCAGATTGCTGCAGTCTTCAATTTAATTTATTTATCAATTATTAATGTAATGCTCCATCAAGCATCTCTGCAGTTACCACTCTTTCTGCTGACATCTTAAACCAAAAAGCTCTGTTTCTTAGGTAGTAACTTTTTCTGATATATTGTTATGAGCCCTTTCTTTCTTCAACTGGTAACAGAACTAGGCTAAAAATCCTACTGTGTCATGGAGAAAAGAAACCATGCGTGGACAGAATGGAAATTTTGACCTAGACATAAAAGGGTCTGTTATCATCTGGTGTAGGGCTGGTAAAAGGCAAACTAATGAAGTTCCAGTTAATTTCTGATAAAGGAATGATGGTTTAGTGTGGGATATGCCCAGCCACTGCCCTGGAGGGATGTCTGCTGAGATAAAAGATTTCGCAATCGCCCAGCAGGACTCCCTGGAAAAGCAACTACTTTTGGGTCATGGCGAGGAAAGGTAGACCCACAATCCTTTGGGAGACCCTATGCAGATCCTTCTGTAACCCATTGGTCTGTCCCAGACCCTCTGTAATCCATTGGTCCCCTTGCTGATCCCCTGTATCCCTATAAAGGCAAGCTCCCTCGAGCCCCTCGGAAAAGAAACCATGCGTGCACAGAATGGAAATTTTGACCTAGACATAAAAGGGTCTGTTATCATCTGGTGTAGGGCTGGTAAAAGGCAAACTAATGAAGTTCCAGCTAATTTCTGATAAAGGAATGATGGTTTAGTACTAATAAGCTTTCAGTGGAGGACTGAAATTTAACGGATCTTGTTCGTTTCTCCTTTACTGAAAAGGGACAGTAAGGGAGGTAAATAGTGAGGCTCAGCACAGAATCCAAGAGCCTCAGCACAACACCCTACCCAAGCACGTGTCCCTCCAACCTAAAATGGCTTTTCCCATTCTGACAAGAATGAGGAAGTGTTTCAGATTTGTTGAGGAGCAACTGCAAAGTACACATCCATTGTATGGGTTAGGAAAAACAGACATGCAAGTCAACGGACCCTTTAGTGGATCAGTTTAGGATTTAGATCTAACTGCTTGCCATTTGCCGATGACACACGTGGGAAAGAGTGGAAATTCCTAGCAATTTCTACCAGGAGAGTTTAAACTAAATTAAATTCTCTAGGCAGCCTAGAAGACTTAATCACAAAAATTAGGTTTTGGTCCCCAGTGTTATGAAGCAGGCACAGCCAAAGATAGGATCCAAGACCCTAAAGAGGCTCTCACAGCAGACAGGTCAAGGCACCATGGTATCCCAATTTTCCCCCAGGACCTCACTGCTCACCAAAAGGTAAGTTACTTTTGTTCTATTCAGCTATATCCTTTCGTCTGCTGTTTCCTCCCTATCTTTATTAAATGACCGAGATCTTTCCAAGCTGAGTTATTTCCTCCTCCACCTCAATGAAATTTCTAGCAACAGCAATGTGTTAACAGGTCCAAAAAGGGACTACTCACATATTTTAAGCTTTTAAGAATAACAACCAAAAAAAATAGTAGCAGAAATTAACATCCCCCCTGCCCCGCTAAATCCTTTAAATTACTTCTCCACATCTTGCAGAAAAGTTGAAGTGAGGGAAATGGAGAGTGTTACCCAGCTGGCTGCTGACACCAAACCACACTAATACTGCTAAGAGTGATTTCCTTGAAATAAGGATTGCAAAGGCAAGTCCTGGGTGTATGTTACCCTAGGTAAATACAGAAAGCAGAAATATTTGTCCCGGTCATGTTGGCCTTCTGTAGGGCAGTACTCCCTAAAGCATGTCTGGATGGGCAATTTCTCCTCTACCTGAAAAGCCAGAATTTAAGGCAGACAGGGAAAAAAAAAAAAATACGGAAGCAGAGGAGCGAGCAAGCAGGGGAAAAAAAATTATCCAGTTCTACAGTGTGATGACTACAGGATTTAACTGACAGGAAAGGACAGCAGAGTATCAGGTTCTGCTTCCTCTTTTCACAATGATTTCTTACTTTTGGCAACTTACTATAAAACAGTCCCGAAAATAGAGACCAAAACCTAGAACTTCCCCAGCCCAGCTAAGTGAATAAAAGAAGTGAGTAAAAGGAGACAAGGCTGAAATCCATATCACCAAGTATACATTACATGAACTAAAGAGCCCACCTACTGCACCAGGCTTTTCAACAGATTTAGAGGCAGCTAAGCCTATTATCTGGATTTCAGTGTGGCTTATAACACTCCCCATCACATCTGTACACTCCTCAAGCACTTTCATTTGAAGGCACATAGCAGACACTTAGGGAAAACTTCAGTATTCTGAGTTGAAATCTTTGAGTTATGTTGCTAAAATCCATTTAAGTACTTTGAACCTAGCCCCAGGAAGATTTTTCTTCTTTTCTTGACTGCAGAAAAGAGCTCTGTAAGGACAGATGTCGCTATTTTGCATCAAACCGCTGGGAGAAAGCTGTCAAAACAAATCTAACTGCAGAATCTTTATTGTAGGGGTGGAAGAGTAGAAGGAAAAAATGGAAGCTCGAAGATTTTTGTGGTCTTAGCATCTACAGTATGGTTTCCTTTAGCTCACTTAATGGTTCACTCAGCTTTTGATATTCCTGTTGTAACTTCTTTACTACATTACACCAAGAACAGATGGATGCTGCATTACCAGGTATGCACCATAGCAGTCACTGAAGTCACTGCAGAGCCTGTTAACTTCAGCATTACTGAGAACAGAAGGATATTTCCCAGTTGTTTCTTACGCAGTTACACTTTTACACTACATGTCAAAGCCCCCGTTACACATTTTTGCCTCTGGCACATAGGAGAGTCTCTTCCATCGGGCTGACAACCAAGTTAACAGAAAGGGCTCACGCAGTGCAGCCAAAGCTGCTCCTGACACTAGTCCTCTATTACAAACAGAAGGCAACATCTCCCATGCAGTGTTTGGTAAAAGCTTCTAGTAAAAGCCACATGCTTTATTCCTCTTCCCACTCACCAAGGAACTAGATGCCTATTTTTTAATCCATTTTTCCACCAAACCCCAAACCCATTGCATGTGGCTATTGAATGAATCGTCTCCCCCATTGAACGGAACCCTCGGAACCAGAAGACGATGGCAGCAGACAGGGAAAGGTCTTGCATCACTCTGTTTTTCAGGTGATCCCCATGACAATTCTATGCCTGTGAGGGAGATGAAAGGCCTTGGAGTGTAGTAGGAGAAATAGTAGAACAGCAGTTTCTAGGATGTGATTCATGATTCAAGGGTGCTTTTTGGAAAGATGGAAGGGTACAATCAGCATTTTGGAGCATGATACAGAGCTTATACAGTTACCATTGTAACTTCTTCATGTATACAAACTGGTCTGCCAGACTGAAAACCAAGCCAATTTGCAGTGTATTGCTAATGTATCAATGAAGTCAGTCCAAGTCTATCACATGAGTATACTTTTCTCAAACACTATCGCAATGAGCCATTCTTTATTTCAAAGTACCCTGAAAGTTAAACAGTGTGAAAAAAAGTGAAACTACACACTTAATCATATAACCAGGATAAGGCCAGTCAGATACAGAAATATTTTCTGAATCATAGTGCTGCTACAAAGCTCAAACTCTGAATGGATAGCAGACTTCTGTTATTGTGTAGTAGGTAAATGTATACACCTCTGAAGCAATTTCAATCTATCCCCTCACTCAGAGGATAGAGAATAGCTATATCGGAGGCTAGGGCATAATTTTACAGGCTAAAAGTCCCTCCATGAGTAAAATCTTGCCACATTAAAAATCTGGATTACATTACAGAAGAACACTTACCCTCTTGGCCTTAAGAGCTACTGGCATTCAGCCCAATTAAAACAAATACAAGCTGATTCAATTAAGGATTGCATCCTGGAAGAGTCCTCAGTTCTTGCTTAACTTCAGCAGAATATATGGCAGATGTGATCATCTCCCCGTCTCGCAGTATATAGGCGTTAAAAAACATTACCCTCATCTCTGAGACTACAGCTGCCAAAAGTCATTTTAAAAGTTCTCACTTGTTATAACAATATTTATGATCTGTCCTGGAGCCCAGTTTGGTCATGCTGGAAAAAACAAAAAAACGGCCTCCAAAGTACAAAAAGTAAACCTGATCTGAATTTGTAACAATGTTCTCTATGCCAATTACATCTGAGAACTTATAAAACTGTAACCTCATAACCTCTAGTCTTTAAATTTTACTTGCAAGTAAAACCTAGCTAAGCCAGATGCTAGTTTACTTCTGAACATATAACTTAGAAATGACATGACATATATAATACATAACTTACAGAAATGAATGTATTCCTCACATCCTGCACAGGGAGACTGAAGTATCAGTCGCTACAAAAGGGTTTACCAAAAATGAGGCAGCATTACACACTGCAGAACAGGAAAAGTTTCCCCTATGTGCTCTCAGCAATTCTGAGCAAGAATGATTTCTCTGATTCAACCATCTAAACATTTACCATCTGTTCTTCAAACTATTTTCTGCAGAATTATCAGGTCTCTTGTCCATTTATTAACTATTCTCCAGTACTTCTGAAATACTTTTCCATATCTCTCCTACATTTTTGGCTACACATTCCATTTCCTAATACTTCTAAACAGCCCCTTTCACAATACTCAGAAAGATTAATAGCACAGTACAAACACTGAAGTAAAAGAAAAATCTTACAAGACAAAGGGAACAGAGAACTAAGCCCTACTGAAATACATTGTATAACTAAATTTACTCTCTTTAACTTGCTTCAACTTGCTTTTCTTTTCTGGCAAAAGCTTTCAACCAACAACCCACTCATCTCTTCCCCCTCCAATTCTTTATCTTTCCATTTTCTGCATGAGTTAAAAGTATTTTAGCCCAGATACCATACTCTACTCGTAGCTGTAGTCGGTTCTCTACCTGAAGGAGAAAAGATGACAGAAATACAAGCCACAAAAAGCACTAACCTGGTGACCTTGTCTGATCGACACATAGTTTTTCTGCTGACAGTTTCACCGAATGATTGTTTCCTTTGTGATGACAAAGCCATTAACAACTTATGACCCCTCTCAGGCATGGCAGGAACATCTCTGCATTTCTCCCACGTTTGGGTATTCCCAGGTTGAAAGCCACAGCTGTAGCTGCTGTCTGCTCAACACACAAAAGGAAAAGAAACCCTGCCCCAACTGCTTGTGCATCTGCACTGCAGCCAAAAGTGACGCCGAGGCAATGACTTGTTTCCTTTGTTACTTCCTGTTTCCCCCACTGTCAGTGGGCAGCACTATCTTTGTCAGATTTCCCAGCTTCCCAGAGAGGTTATAAATCAATTCCTGCATAGCTGAAACCTCTGACAGACATCAAGGTAGAAAGAAGACGGGATTTTCCAGTGCTCATTGTCTTCCTTCTCACCTTTCAATCGACCACTTTCCTATGGGAGAAAAAGAAAGTTGTCCTTTTTTCTCTCAGTGTACTCTGGCTCTCACACTGGCAGAGGCACAGATCAGAAATGCTGCCTGTGCTCCAGAAGAGCCTGTGCCTCAGGTACTTGCACTGCACCACAGAACTGTAAATATTTCATCTGTTTACTCCCCCAGAGTTGGAGCTTGTCCTTCCCTCTTCAACCCAAGAAAATCAAAATCACCATTCTGAAAAATTCTGCAGCACAGACATACTTTAGAGCAAGTCTTGCCTGTACATTTGATGCTACACAAACCACAAAAGACAATAAAATTTGAATTCAAGAGGCTTACAATGCACAAATCTACAGGACAAATATTATCAACTGATGATGAATAAATAGCATTGTTTTACACTTATTTTCATCTGGAGTTCTTAAAAGGCTTCAAGTGTTTCACTGACTTGTTTAGATTTAAACAATATTCCAGGCTCAAAAGTTTGAACAAGACAGAAACAACTAGAAAGTTTCACAGTGATGAACAAAAAAAGTATGTCAAGAAAAGTTTACTTCACATATTTTTGGGGAAACGGACACGAATCTGTACCCCAAAATAGAAGGAAGAAGTCTCCATACAACATCCCTTTTTGTAAGCTACCCAACAGTCAAAGCACAAAAGAAAGTAACTTTCAGATACTGCTCATGGCTGTATGGGCTAGAAGAACAGTTCTCTCACCACAGGGCACCTACCAGGCTCTAGAGAAGGGGAAATTAAACCACAAATACCACACACCTGTTGTTAGCCAAAAGGATCAGCATATCAACACAAAGATCCCAGTACTCTTCAGTAAGGATCAATACCCACTTGTCTCAGTGGCTTAACAGATTTTTCACACAGAAGAAGAGTACAGCTCAGTGGTTTGTGAAATTAAATTCACTTGTTTTATTTGCTACCGTATCAGTTACCCATTGAAGGCATACGCTCTAAAGCAATCTTTCCTCTCTGACTTCTCTGTTATCTAAGCATACTCTTCTAAACTGGCATTAGCATCTTTGCAAGCTTTATCTTCAACTCAGTAAAAAAAACTAGAATCAGAACGACAGCACTTGAGTATATGTAACACTGGAAAAAACCCTTCAGTTCCTCTTTCCCTCTTCTGATGTGACACACCTAACTCTTGGTTTTTCCCTCCAAACTCCACAACTTACAGTACCACGGTCTTTGGCTTCAACAGTCTCATTAAACCTTGCCTCCTTTATCCAACATGTGTTCCTGAGGTACTGCTTTTCCTCTCTAACCTTTCTGATGCTGTCCTCTCTATTTCTTCATTTTAGTACTCAGAGATGCAGCAGGATTTTTCATTTCAAGTTCCAAGATCCCATTTCAACTTCTCTGGTGATTTCCAACACCATCAAGATGTTCCCAGAGTCAGAACAGAAGCCACTTCACACACATGCAAGCTGGTGTTCCACCAAGGAACAACCAAAGTAGTTTAAATGTTTCACAGTTTTGGGAGACTGAAAATTCAGCTTTCTAGAAGAAACATTTATCAGAAAGATTGTATTCCAGAATTGCAAATAAGGAATCTGAAAAGACATGAAAACTCTATGGATTTGATTGACATGTCTGCCAGGGAAGTGAAAGCATTAAATATATCCTTCTTCACAAAGCAAAATTCTGTTATGCACGGACCTTTGGTATAAGGTTTTCAGACCACTAACCTTCACCTGTACCCATGAAATCAGTGGTGAGAAGTAGCCTTGCACCAAGATAGCCGAGGGAGAACTTCACTCCAAAGGAGATACTTCTCTTCTTTAACATTATAAGATATCACTCAGATAGCCTTAAAAGGAAGAACCAAAGCATCTGGAACCAACACCTGGATTTCATTCCAGCAGGGCCGCTGCCCAAGGAAGTCAGCCAGTGTTCTCTGCCATTATCAGGAACAGCTCTTGCTGGCAGTCAAAAGCAATCCTACTTATCATTAGTTAATGGGATGCGAGGGCACAAACACATCTGGCAGAACACTGTCCTTGCCAGTATAAATTCACTTGTCTCACCACAGCTCACAGGGCTGAGCTGTGTCTGCAGCAGGGGCGCTTCCTCTTGCTGACAAATTTACAGGAAACTGCAAGAACGGACTGTAAATAAAAGCAGCACAAGAAGAGCACAGCAACAAGCAAGGCAGAAAAATTAACAAAGCACTAAAAAATTAAAATAGCATGAAAAACACTTTCTTCCAGCTGCAGCAAGTCAGCTCAGTAGTTAAGTTCCACTCAGAATAATGTAAGAATTCATACATTATATATTTCCATAAAAGCCAACAGTATAGTAAGACATTAAGGAAGGATGTTCTGTTAATCCTTTACTGACTTTAATGTTTGAATCAGGAGTAGATTATTCAAAGTTTTATTATTTTATTGATTCTACCAAACAAGTTTAGACCCAAGTTTCTAGATGACAGTGGAAACACAGACATTATATTGAGAGATAATATATTTGTCAGCTGCATACTTCACAAGTGCAGATTGTAAAAAATCAAGGGTAAATTACTCGCCTGAACCCTTCATTTATTAAGTAAGGCAGTCTCGTGAAAATACAAATAACCATGCATCAGAACTATTTCTGCTGGGTGAACTGCATTATTATCTTAAAAAAAAAAAAAAAAAAAAGATAAATCAGCAACAAGGAGAAGAAACGAGGCCAAAACTTCCAAAAATCCTCTTTCAATGTCAAAAGAATTCATATACTTTAAATTTCAACTATCATCCCTTCCTTCAACTTACTTTAGAAGACCTGAAGAAGTCCTAATAATATTTTTACTTATTTATTACATATACTTAAAATAGGTAGCTGAAGTCTTGATAACATGTACTTAATCTAAACCCAAGAAACACTTCAAGTCAGAAAGCTTCCAAGTTTCTACTTATTCTCCAGTGGCTCTTAGGTTCTGAACATCTATAGACATATTGTTGGCTTGGAACTTCAGAAAAAGCCAGCCAGCACTGGTCCACAATAAGTCATACCTCAGAGAAAGAGCATATCAATTTTAAAACAAAGTTTTAACTTTTCATGATTGTTTCATCAGTTTGGCACACATCCTAGAAGATATCATCATAACTGATTTTGGGATACAGTTAATGTCATATATTGCTCAAACATCTGTAAAACAAAGTAGAGTCACAAAGTACTTGCAGTATGTGCATAGCTTCTAAAAAAGCAAATTAGATTGTGCAGCTGGAAGACAAAAACCATCTGCAAACTCTCAATATAAGGACATTCTTATTTAACAGGTTCACTTACACCAGCCAGCCTTGAAAAATAATGCAGGGATTTATATTAATGTATTGTAGGGCCCCTCACTCCCAGAAAGACATTGAAGGGCTGGAGCATGTCCAGAGAAGGGCAATGGAGGTGGGGAAGGGTCTGGAGCTCAAGTCCTGTGAGGAACAGCTGAAGGAGCTGGAGGTTTTTAGCCTGGGGAAAAGGAGGCTCAAGGGAGACCTTCTCACTGTCTCCAATTCCCTTCCAGGAGGTTGTAGCCAGGTGAGGGTCGGTCTCTTCTCCCAGGTAACAAGTGACGGGATGGAGGAAACAGCCCCAAGTTGTGCCAGGGGAGATTTAGGTTGGATATTTGGAAAAAATTCTTCACAAAAAGGGTTGTCAAGCATTGGAATGGGCTGCCCAGAGAAGTGGTGGAGTCACCATCCCTGAAGGTATTTAAAGAATGTGGATGTGGCCCTTTGGGACATGGTTTAGTGTTGAACAGGGTGTTGGTGCTAGGTTGAAAGTTAAGACTTGATGATCTTAGAGGTCTTCTCCAACCTAAATGGTTCTATGAATTAAGATCAGTACAGCTGTTCCAGCATAATTTTCAATGTTGCCAATTTTGTTATGTGTAGCTTTTCAAGTGTAATGGATTTCTAATGAATCAAAAGGCCCCTCAAAACTGTATAGGAGCATTCACCCAGGGAGTTAACTGGGTGAAGTCTGTGCCAGTCAGACCACACCAGTAATATTTGGTAAAAACACTTAAAGTAGAAGGCAAGTCCTGAAGATAATTTGCTGCCTTTTGTTTCTTTTTATATAAATTCAGATACATTACCAACATTCCATTTTCATTTACTATTGAAAATAGATGAACACATTCTTTGCTCCTTTTAACTGTTACTTATATACAAGGTCCTTGTACAAAAGACTGTAAATGCCACTATGGCTATGATTAACTGCTCTTTCATCAGTGCTCATAGAACAATTTAAACTAGAACATAGGTAAAAAAAAAAAAAAAAAAGTAACTGAGCAGAAGTATAAACGTGATTGCCAAGATCCTATTCCTGCTGACAGCTGCAAAGGGAGTTTCCCCAGATACACATAGATACTGAAAGTGGGAGTTTCCACAAATGATTTATTTCCTTGGCAGAAGTTTTCAGATCCAAGATATTACTGTTAAAACAATTTTACTGCTAGGCTGGTTTGTGATTAACTGCACACAATTCTATCACTAAGGTAGTCAAAACTGGTAAATTAGGAAGCACTGTTGGATGCCAAAATAACTTCTGCTTAGATGTCAAAACAGCTTTCAGCATTTTAGCTGATGGACCATTGAATTTTAGTAAAAGCAACACCTAAATATAGGCTTTCAGAAATATATTGGAAGGGGTCAAATATCCATTAATGATCTGACAGGTACATTTAACCAACAGACATCTCGCCATATGAAATTAAGTCTGCTGTTAGGAAATATTTTTTCGCTTTCTTAGAATTTTACTTATATTGATTTAAAGTACATCAAGTGTCCAAGGGAAGGAAACAAGAAAAGTGATTTAATTTTTTCTGATACTGAGGCATTTTGGCAAGATATACAACAGCCATGAGTTCATTGTATACTGTGCTTGTACAAGACTAACGTAACTGTGGTCCAAGACTACCACAGCAAGTTAAAGAGAGTATTTTGTCTGAAGGAATATGCAAATCAAAAAGAAAGTTACTGAATTTAAGCAATTTTAAAACATTAGTGCAGCTGTATATTAAAACCAACAAAACCACGTAGAGTTTATAAAGTCCTTTTAAATGTCTATCCACAAAAAAACGCAGTGAGTAAATTCATAAACTCGCTGACCCCAATAACAAGCTACTAATTGAATCTTAAAGAAATGCAGCAAGCCCTGGTTTAGAGGAAGCATTTGGTCATGTCATCTATGAGTCCTTCAAGCCTGTGTTTCCCTCTCCTGGTGACTGCAGGAACCTTATAGTTAAGCAAATATACCGCTGCAGGCAAATGGCTGCAGCCAGAACCAAAGAGGAAGCTCAGCTTCTGCTAGACCCTGGAAAAACAAAACAAAACAAAGATTTTCTTTTTTTATTTTGCTTGTTTAGAGACTTTTGATACAATTTAAAGACAGAATGTAACTGCAAAGACTCACTCTGTACTATACTGCTGTACAACACAGTAGTAGGTGGTGCTGGGTTTTAAATAATTATGCAGTGAAGCATCTCAGAGTTTGCTGTTCTCAGACTTGGAAACTCTGACTATGAACCAGAATATCCAAATAAGCTATTAACCATGCAAATGTGATTTATAGAATTAGAAGGCCCAACTGGGTTTTATTGCTAATGGACTGTCCCTACCTTCAGCAGCTTTGAAGCTCTTAGTGCTCAAAGCCTCATGCAAGTAAGTAGGTGCACCAGAAACAGATTCCTTATTCCAATTCCAGTTACTGTTCCCTTTTAAATCATGATACGAGCTTCTCCAAAGGATGTGGTAAAGCATAAGTGTTTTGCCACTCCCACCACAGAAACACTGGATCAAAGGACTGAAACAGGTAAGAGCATAGATTGAAATAATCAGGATTTAAGGCTACCGTGTATTTCATCACTTGGGTAAATACTACCTTTGGGTTTTGGTGGGGTTTTGCTTTGTTTGTTTTTTTTTTTAACAAACACCAGAAAGAAGAATCTCTGTAAGCTCGTGCTTACTTTCTACAAAAGCTGAATTCAATTATAAACACCACATCACATATAGTTGGGATTTTAAGTGAAGATTTTTAAATGAAAACAAATGTACACTGCAAAGCTTCTTCAGAAAGAGAGCAGTAAACAAACAGTTTTAATTTGGAGGACAGGAGAGGAAACAGTCAATTCATATCACTTAAAATAACCATTAAAATGTATAATCACATGCAATGGGCTTCTTTTACAAGACAATTTGGACAATGGCCTTTTCTATTATCATTTCTTTATGGAAATCACTACTTCCTTCAGAAGTATGACTAAAAAGAAAGAAATTCATTCATCCTAAATCTTGTTTAAATGAACTCCAATAGCAAGGATTAGCCTGACATTAACTTAAGTCTCCAGAGCTGTAGAGCTGCATTCAGAAGTGAGTTCACGCAGGGCCATTTTCAAGCACTGAAAACTTTCATATGCAATATTTCATAAGATGTGAACAACAACAGTCATATTTTACACCATAGATCAGTCTGCCTAATCAAATATATTACTGCCATGGTGCCAGCAGTTTCCAGCAAGGTTTCTAAATAGGTACAAACCCCATGCATAATATTATGAAAGTAATGAACACCTGACAGTTAGATAGACCAAAGGCAAGGAGCTAACACACAAATTCTAGATTCTTACTTGCATCTGACCTTGATGGCACTTAGCTCTCCTCAAATCAGCTCCTTTCCTGACCTGTCCTGTATGTCAAGATACAACCCTTATATTTATAAGAGTATAACTTGTCCACTCTGGGGAAATGACTTCAGAACATTACAGATAATGGGAATGGATACAATGGTACTGCACATGTGAATCAAAACCCTTCCTGGATTGGTGCCCAGTAATGTTTCAGAGGAGGAAAACAAAAAACAAAAAACAAAACAAAACAAAACAAAAAACAAACAAAAAACAAACAAACAAAAAAAAAAGCTGTAACAAATCTCACTTAGTGTACAGTAACCGAAAAACTGGAAATACAGAAATCCATCTCAGATTCCAAGATCTCAGTCTCTGGCACTTCAAAATTACTCCAATAAGCCCCTGACCTGCAAATTCTTAGGCTGGAAGAATATTCTGCATCTGTGTCAAGTTCTTACACTCTTCTGCAAGCTCTTCTCAGATCTGACTCCACACAGCTATTCCTGTTGTCCCATTAATGATCAAAAAAAAAAAGTCTGTAAACTGGAACACCCACTTTAAAAGACACTTCCACTTCCTTCCCACCAACTCTTTAAAATTATTCCAGACTAAGTTTGAATCTAGTAGGAGCCTGGAATCTTTTACATCCACTCTACATTCTAGTTAGATTATTCCCTCCCCTTTTTAAATTTGAAGATGCTTCTGGGCATCACATTAACCTAGCCTATCATAGAGAACTTGCTTATTTCCAAATCCTTTCTCAAACATATTAAAGCATCACCTATTCCTTCTGTTCTTAAAGTCACAAAGATGGTCCAAAAGTCATTTGGCTGATTCCTGGCCTCGCTGATTTTCACCACCGAAACTAACTTTTCTTTATTACAGACTAAAAAGAAACATGCACACACACACATATAGGAACACATATATATACACAGTTCTTAAATCACATATGTCCTATACGTCAGCAGCCCTTCTAATATTCTTGGCAGGATAAGCTACAAAGAATACATTGCCTTTGTGAACCATTCTTTTTTGTAGTTTCCTTGAAAAGCTCTTTCAAAACAGTGCAGCCAGACTCTTTACAGAGATGACCTGGTTATGACAGAAGGGCTCTCTTTTTCATGACCTCCGAAATCTTACATTTCTGCACTACCTGGAACTAACACTCATTATGTCCAAGGAGTCTTTCATTCTTAGCATTCTTTCATTTCCAGGTTTTGGTTCTACACTGAATTTATATGGAGCACGTAACATTTCCAGCAAAAGCTTTTACAAGATTTTACAGAATCTCTTCCTGCTATACAAATCCTCGATGTTCTTAAGGCATTCGAAGTACAAATCACTTCTTGTACACAATGAAGAGCTGAAGCTGGATTTCACTTGCACAAAGGAAATCCAGAAATTTAGGTCAATGGGATTGGTCCTGTTTCAACCTAAGTAATCAAACCTGACATCTTTGTGTAATAAACATAAGAACAGTTCATCCAGACCCAAGCCAAACAACATCACAGATGCATTGACTCAGCTGTAGGAGTTACTGCCACCACAAAATAAAAGGTCTACAAAAGCTGAACTTTACAGGAAGAAAGTACTCTTTCTGCACATTTAAAAAATATTTAATGCTATTTGTGATATTTTATTTAGTGTTTGAAATCATACAGACTGATCCATTTAACATCCTCTAAAAAACTGCACTTAATAACTGTATCAAAGTGCAGCTGCACTTTGATAACTGTTTATATAAAAGAACTCTCAGCTTTGGAGGTGTACTAAAAAGCATTCAAAGTGCATTATACTCTGTCCAAAAAGCCTCGTCTTCTTCCAGAAAGTATGTGACAATCTTTGATGCATTCTAGTAATTTATACTTAAATAATAAGCCACTATAAATTTCCAAGATGCAACAAAGCTAATTTCCAATTTCTGTCAGGTACATATCCAACAGATCAAAACTTAACAAGCCCAACAGTTCAAGCTACCATTATCCCATTACATACTCAAAAATCTTTTGTCTACAGAATTTTACGAAAAATTTCTAAATTCGGCATCATCCCAGATTAGCAAAGACTGATATAATGACAAAATCATTGTGGGCCACATCCATGGCTCCACTGCCACTTCCTGTCCCGTGCAGTCTACCAGAGAACCAGCAGCTGGCATGGTACAGTCAGAATAACAAGTGCAAAGACTGCGCTAGTTACAGTTTAACTGGATGTGAAAAAATAAGCCTTTAGTCAGCAAGGACAGGAAAATTGTTGAAGAGATCTTCCTATGCTCTGTATACATTGCAAACTTAAAGCTTATGGTTTTTGCTCCTTTGGAATGCGGTATTGTTTCTCTTTATTATTTTTTCATTCCACTTTGTTAGAGATTAAATTGTTCAGTTAGAAATCACAAGAAATCTACTCCCCAAGATTCACCGTTCACTTGACATTTTGGCTCCTCTACAGAACAGTATCAGCAACCCTTTGCATTCTAATATAAGCTCCCTCTTCTTTTTCTAAACCATTTTGCTCAAATATGCAACATAACCCCATCAGACTTAAGGTCACTAGAATAAATTGTGAGTAGTGACGCAGTTTATCTTCTTAACACAGGATTTTTAGGAACACATCAGGTTTATACTTGCTTTTTATGTGGACTAACACCTGAGTATCAGGCCAAATTCATATTTGGCTTTACCTCCGAGTTGCTAAAAACCCTAAAATCTCAACAATAAGAAACTAAAAAAAAAGAAAAGGAAGTCTGCCCAGCATCACTGCTACAACTGGAAAGGGCTGTGGGGAGACAGAGCTTTCTTGCAACTTTTGTTTCTGTCAGAATGACACTTCAAGCTCCTGATTCATGTGTCAGGTGTGTTTCTTCCACATACCTTCTCAATTAACACAGACCAACAAGTGCATTTAGAGCAAAATTCTACCAAGCCATGCACTTCATCTGCTTAGGGCTATAAAAATTACAGGGCATGAGTAACATGTGGCAGGCAAATTACTCAGTATGTCAACTAGAAAGAAATGGTACAGGCATAGAAACAAGGATTAATTAGAAGCATCTAATTAATATGTTTCCTGCTATCTAAAATAGAACAGAACACTCCAGGAAGGAATAGAATTGTGTAAAGTTGCCAAACGACAAGTTTCAATAAAAAAGACTTCTGTTTGCTACACTTCATAGCAAAGACACTGCTGCAAATACCTTCTGCTTGGCTTTCTCTTGTCAATCCAGTTCTCTTGTCAATCTTGTTCCTTGGAACAAGACCTCCAACTCAGAAGAAGACACCTAACTCCCAGTTTGACTGCCCAGAAGAGAGCTTCCTACTACCAAGTAATTATTAAATACCGTGACATTGTTGTAGCCCATTAGATCAGCATTTAGTACATCTTTACTAATTAACAGATTTGTCACTAAGCCCTTGCCACCTGCCAACCCAATTCTGCTGGGGAGACAAACCCCCGAGTGCAAGTGCACAGGTGGCATCAGCAGCACCCTTTTCTCCCACTACCATATCCTTCTACCCCTGGCAGTCCTCTCATTCCTCTAGGATCAGTGAATGAAGCAGAGGAGCCACCAGGGAGGAGGACAAACACAACTGCTCTCCACTGAAGGAATGGGGATGCCATGCAGCCATGGAGAAACAGCCTGGCAGCAGAGGCACAGCAGGCACTGTGCCAATATGACAGACAGTTTCCAGACCTAATCACTTTGGTATCATCTAGTACATTTGGAAACACAGTATTCCATTCTATCAGCATTGTTGACATCATTATGAGAAAGCTTATGTGCACCTCAAAGCAAAACGTGAGATTTAACAAGTCCACACATCCCTCCAACAGTGCTTCAATTGGCCTCTTCAGACACTTGGATCAGTGGCATCCTGAACTACAACCTTCTTCAGAGCAGCTGTGGTATTTGCCAAGGGACAGACAGAAATAAGGGCTTTTTCTTTTTTTTTTTTTTTTTTTTTCTTTTTTGGAGGCGGGGAGAAGAAGGCAGGAGGCAGATGACTCACTGAGGCTTTGAGTACTGAAGGAAAAAAGAATTTCACTGTGAGCTCTTCCCATAACCGCTTCCCGCAAATCCAGTAATTTCCTCTATGTGGCTAGAGAACAGTTTGGCTATCTAACTCTGTTCTCCTAGTTTAAACATGAAGAGTACATTTAAAATATTCCTCTTTCCCTTCCAAATTTCCCATCCTCCCCCACTGCACAGTCACACATCAAGTATTTATTTAGCATAATCCCAGCAGTCTGCCATGCTTAATTTGCTCCCGAGTAAGAGTACCCACACAAGCTTATGAATGGTGGGAATGGAATACATCTGTGCCAGACTATGCATCATCTTATTATTTGTTTGGGTTCTCCTAAACCCAGGATGACAACTCTGTTGTATATAACCTCATTATTTTTTTTTTCCAACACAGTTTTCTACTTGCAATTCTCTAGGAGGAAGAAAACTACTAATCTTATAGTAAGACTTGTGTGCCCCTCCTGCAATGGGTGTTTTGTCTTCTCAGAAAAGCCTTTCTGGTGAGCATTCTGATGAATATATTCACCTATATGCACCTAGTCCTAATGCAAGTCTCCAGTTACATACTGAAGGTAAGGACTCTTTCATAGACATCAAACAGAGACTTCAGAGGACTGATAGACCCGTGCTCCTGTGTGTGCTACACCCACTTTGACAGCAGAAATTGTATTTCCCTACGCAATGTGTACAAAAGTCTATATACACAAATCCCACTTCACTCTCTTAAAATGCACAGTGCTTTGGAAACATGCCTACCTGGCATCACAGTGGAGGCTGATTAACTGACTGAAAAATTACAGTGGAAAGCTTGAATGTTTAAGCCTGACTGATTAAAGGCAATTAACAGCTGCAGATGCTCAGCAGCTGTGCAAGCCAGGTTACTTTTTTCCCAAACATAGTTCAAAGTGCCTTATTTTGATTAGTCAAGCTTACAGATCAGTTTTGAATGCGCTAATTATAAGCCTTTCATCTGCCAGTAGGATCTGTAGGATCTGTCATAGTCCAGGTTTCTTTATGCTAAATTTCTCTTTATATCATTGTCACAAAAAAAAAAACCCAACAAACCAGTAGGAAAAAAAGCTAATCCTTCCAGGAAGAGGTACAGAACAGAACACAAAGAAAGATGGGTAGCTCTTACACAAGCCTATGTATCTAAGGTGTACAGTCTTATTGGTATAAGGAAATACCAGAAGCTGACTTCAGTACACATGCTTAGTGAAAACAGTGACTACCAGGTCTGTGTAAAAGGTTTAGGAGACAATACATATTATGTAATGCAAACCCAATATTCAGTCATACCACAGTGCTCCGAGAGAAGAGCTGCTCCACTTGAGGAAATAACTGTCCTGCAGTTGTAATACATTGAACTGAAGTCACTTCAGAGCTCCAGCTTGATCTAGGAGAAGCAAACAATTATGTGATATGTTGTAATAGAATTACTGTTAAGCAACATCAAGGTAATGATTTACTCTTTTTAGTAGGGTTGTCACAAGATTAGAGACTAATAATTCAAGCCTCTGCTGCTTGGTTGCAGGAACTAGCTCTGAAGGTTAACTATGGTCTGGTTTGAAAACCAACCTCAGCACTTGGATGCATGCAATTTCTGATGAAGTTAAGTGGAACTAGGTAGACTTCGAGGTGGAATTTGTAAGGGTGTGGCACTTAAACCAAAACTTTTTATTTTGCAGTAGAGTTTTAACAAGTTTTACAAGTACACCAATAGAGAGATTGTCCATCACCCAAGTTGATGTTTAGAAGTATGGTAGGTCTTGTAAAATCATGTAAGAACTAATGAAACATGAGATGACCATTTCAAAGAGATTTTGACTCGCAATAAGATTAACATGAAGATATTGAAAGAAATCACAAATAAAAAACTAATTGCTAATTCTATGAGTATTTTTAAAAAACTGTATTTGTAAAAATGACTGTTTCTAGAGTGATGATTAATGTCTACCACTACAGTAGCTGGAGTTAAAATTAGAACAAGGAAACAAAGCTTCCTACAAAACCACTTTTTTTTTTTGTCTTACAAGACATATTTCACCACACGAGACCAAGGTATTCACGACACTCTACTTCCACCTCTCCTCTTCCTTTTTTGTTACTAAGCAGTTGTTACATAAAAAATGAAAATTAGTAAAACATACTTTTACATTTATTAAAATCTATTTCAGGATCTGAGATGCTGCCCTGAAGTGCTGCATTAGTACAGACAAAGTCATCTCAGTGACTGATTTCAGCAGACTAAAGCTCTGCTGGAGAGTACGAAGCTTATTTTTTCTGGAGAAGAACTGAACATGGAAGTGGGAACTGACATGTTAAGTAAGATTTCCCTCTTCCAAGGGTTCCTGTTTTTTATTTTGCATATTTTTAAGTGAAAAACTCAATGATAATAGAAGATGAAGCTTTGCTTTTGTTTAACAATTAATTATTAAATTGCACAGCACAGGTTCATGGTTCACCTAAATAGGAATACTGCCAGCTAAACTAGACCTGACCTTATTTCCATCTGTTACAGCCAATGAACAACACCGAAAGATGCAATTCAGCTGGCAGTTCCAGGCTGGCTAACCCGAACAATGAAAAAGTACGTTTACACTGAGTAACAATGGAGTTCAGGGCACTGAAGTCCAATCTAAATTCACATTCTTGTCCTTTAAGAGAGAGAACCCATTCATGCAGACTCTATTTCCACCACCCAGTATGGTTTTGTTTCATTTTCTTGACCATACAAGTACTAAGCCTAGGGATACTAAATTCTCCTACTTCCTTCTACAATTTGCTCTCCTCTTGTTTACTTGGCTACACTTCAAAATGAGAAATCTTTTGCCTTTAGTCATGTCTGTTATGCACAAATCACCTTTCATGACGAGTCTTGCAGCACACTTCCCATCATCTCTCTCTTGTCAACACTTAGACAAAGAAAGATCTCTGAGGTAGCAACAGTTCCAGACATGCACAGTGGTGCCACTGCCTCCCAGTCTTTTCTTTCCAAGTGCTGCCAGAAGCAAGAATGAATATCATTCAAACTCCAAAATGCAGGTTGTTTTCCTATAGCAAGTTGGGACCAATCTCTTAACTGGAACTTGGTAACCAGTCTTAAGCCAGGTGCTAGAAAATGACAAATCAGTTAAGACAGGAGATGAACTGGAACATAAAATACTAACAAGCCAACTCTAAGAACTGCATATATAACTAAATTTTTGGTGCACATATTACTGCCTCTCCTCTGCTTCTTTTAAGGCCTACTATGATGAGGGATTTCAGTTTCTGTTTTCTTAAAGCTGCATGTTATCCTTCCTATTAGAGGAAAGTATTAAAACATACAATACAGGCACATGGGAGGAAAGTGAATAAAACATTCTTGCTTAAAATACAGACATCATCTTCTTCTTAGGGACCTCATACATGACCTTTGCATACTTTTACAGTGCTTCTGCCAGAAGCAATAGAATTCTATAATTTCAGGGGTTTTGTACTCTCCAAAAAAGGTTAAATATTACTCAGCATGGCCACCAGATTTTTAAAAAAATTAAGAGTGATATTTCACTCAGTTGTTGCTCTCATATGAGCTCCAATAGAAATTCCATTTTCATATTTAGAGGAAAACATCTGGCATGAAAGATTTCCTGTTTGAAGACTCCTTACAAGAGCGTTCATGATTAAAGGCATAAATCCAACTTTCTCCTAGCGCTCATTTATGGCAAAGCTGAAGAGATAACAAAATAAGAGCCTTGCTTAAATATGTCCAATAATTTTTCTATTTGGGATTGCAATATAGTCCCTGCACCGAAACAATCAAGAATATCAAAGAAGCGTTTTATGCAAGTCCTTTGTGCATGCACATGTCAAGGTATTGCGCACATTAACAAAGTTTAGCTGCAATGCCTACTACATCAAGCAACAAAAACCATAATCTGTTTAAATGCACCACTCTAAAGTTTTCATAAAGTGATCTTGAATGTATGTGCAGGCATTAATTTTTCTAAATGCTTCATGAGAGAGTGAAAGTCTCTGTAAGCACCTAGATCCACTTTGAATAATGAGGAATAATCAGGAATTAACAAAGTCATCCTTAAGTGGTCACACACTACCATACATAGTAGCACCATCTACATAAATTAATCAGTCAAAATACAAAGAAAAGAACACCAAACTCCTGTATTCCTGCCCTAAGATATCCAAGGAAATGGTTTACCATGACCAAAACAAATTTCGTGTTTTTCTAAGTTAGAGCAGAGTGGTTGCATTTACCTAAGAGAAAAGTGTTTACCTTTTAAAAATGTAAGGATATAAAGTTAGTTTGAATCGGGAAGTTCCTTCTTTGACAAATTAACACTAGAAGAGCTGGGTTGGAATTAGACATACACATTTTCTAGAAGACAGAACAGATCTAATGATCCAAATGTACCTACAGTTCCATTAGGATGGAAGTGATTCTGATCATACATGATTAATGATGGACAGTTTTTCAGTTGATGTTATAACTTACCATAAAGAAAATAAAAATCCAGAAAGCTTTAACCATAATCAGCTGAACAGTAAGAATTTTCAAACATTAAGAGGATGAAAACAAGCATTCCCTGGATTTCTTGAAGTTTTACTTGTGGCTTTTCCAGAAATAAAAGATTGCAAGGAAGCAAAGGTGTACTTTCCCTACCTCAGGGCAGCCATAGACATGAAAGTTAATCCAGCAACAAAATCCATCAAGCATATATTCCTAAATTTAGCCAGACTTACTTATTTCACACCAGCTATCTAGCTCAGCTCTTTACAGCTGTTTTAGGAGACAGATCCAGCACATCCACTTCCCATGAGGTTAAGATTTTTCAGAAGTACTTTAGAAAGAGTTCTAGCTACACATCAGGTGTCCCTGAATTAGCCTGGTTAAACCAGCCCATGACTACAGCAAAAAGACACAACAGGAATCCTCTCAATAAGCATGCAAGCTTCCCCCCTCTCTGCTCCTAAAAACAGTCTGCAGGAGCTGAAGCCATAAGTATTGCCAAGGTCTGATTTCTGAGTAATTGTAATTCTCTGCACTGAGATACTTGAAGATACTTGAAGTATCTTTCTGCCAAAGATATCCAGACATGCATAAGCACTGCAATAACACCAGCTTGGAAGAGATAAGAACTCGGTCATTATAGGAAATGAGCTAGCACACAAACAAAAGAAATAGATTATTTCAATTACGCTGGTATGCTGTAATAGGGGAAGAAGAACATTTAGGTTTGTTTCCATAGGAATTAATGTCCCTGCATTCTCCCCTAACTATTGCCCTGCTCAAAATAAATCCCTTATCGCGAGAAAAATTGTTGTCAAATTTCTGCATGTGTTTGATGAAATGTAGACTCTTCAACTCCTTTTCTTTGTAAGGAAAAAGTAAGAAATTCAACATAGAAGAGTATGGAGAAGAGACAAGATTGAAAAAAAACTTCAAACAGACCTTGAAGAAATACTGTGTAGACAGTATATTGCTCTTAAAAAGCACAGCATACCAAGATTTCTGCTGTGTGCTCTAGTCTAGTCATCTAAAGCAAGCAAGCCAATGATGCATAAGCTTGATAACATGATAAATAGTTCCTAAAGTTTACAACCATACCCAGTGTAGTTATACTGATGAAAATTTCAGTGCCTTCAATCCTTTCCTCATCATATCACAAAAGGCATAACTCATTTAGTCATTCCAGCATAAAGCAAGCAGTATTGATAGGAGGACAGGGTGTTGATTAGCAAGAGTTAGCAATGGTTCATAAATATTGGAGGAACAGACAATGACATATGTACATGTGATAACAGTATAAGAAATACACATTTCCTTTAGAACCGTATTTACAGAAATGAGTGCTTCTCAGATTACCTTTGAGGCTGCCTTAAGTCCCTCTGATTTCTACACTCTCAAACTCCCTTCCAACACTGTTCCACTACAGTACAGGTTCCAAAGCAATTGTGAAACAATGTTATGAGGAAATGCCTTCATGAACTAAGGTTACCTTAAAAAAAGGCCAGAAAAATGCTTAGCTACACAAGACAGGTATGACCATCTAAGAGGTTCTTTTCTCTCTTCCATAAAAAAAATCCCTATTAGAAGACAAAACACATTGTGGAAGAATCACTGTATCAATTAATATTTTCAAATCTGAACAAAACCAATTTATTCTGGCTGTTCCCTGGTAGCTGTTAGGAGGCCTCACCATTGCTTACAGATCTATTAATCAATGCTACTGAGAGTCTGAGCTTCTATGAACTTTCCTGCAAGGTCCAGTAAAAGTAGCAAGCAAGCCAAGATCCCGATCCTACAGTAATACAAACTAACAGTTTACAAATAGTAGAGTTACTTACATCTGCAAGTACTTTTAAGATCAGGGCTTAAGCCAGAAACAATTAATGGACACAATATTTGCAGGGCTGCACATTCCAAACAACTTATGAAACTGTTGGATACTCTGACAAAAGCACAAGCTACCCATTGCCTAACATCCCATGCCAAAAGGACTAGAGGATCCACCAACACAAAGTCAATATTTTCAGGTTAAAACAGACACCTCTCTATTACTGCTATCTTGTAACACAGAGCAATAAATGCACCAGCAACCTAAGGGCTGTGGGGCAAAGAGGAAGACTGCAACCACCAGGTTTGAGTGTCAGAGGCACTTTTCCTACAGGTAAAATGATAAATATGTATGTGCCTTTTGGTCATCCATGTTTGTGTTTCAGTGCTGTAAAGAACAACACTTCTTAAGGCATTTCCATTTCTACTTAACATTCATTACCAAAGTGCCTGCCATGTTTGATTTTCTGTCAAAGGAGACTGCTTCACATCCACTTAAGAAATTGCAGAAGGAGACTTTTCATGCCCCCTTTTTTACATTTTTTGTAGGCTAGCTAAATTTTTTAGCAACAATATTAGATTGGAAATCCAGTCTTTGAAGTACAAGGGGTTCTCCGCAGGAGTTTACAGATTCACAGTCAGCTGGTCAGATTGGCCTCAAACACAGGAATTTTCACTCAGACAGCCCTGTCTGAGGTTTCTGCAGGAACTTATCTTGGTGTGTTCATTCTTACTGCTTTGATAACTTCAGACCCTTTAACCCTTTCCAGAACTGTCATGTCTGCATCTCCCTCCTTTATAACCTTTTTTAAAAAGCTTTTTGTTTTCTGAACCTTTTAGCATGAAGTTTGTCACGCTTTGTAGAGAAGTTTATGGCAAGCTGAGAGATTTTAAAACAAAAAAATTACAAACAGGAAACAGCATTTAACCCACCACTAAGCTGACCAAGTACTGACTCCTCAGTAATGGAATATTGGCAAGGGGTATCTATTAATCAGCTCTCCTGCAACAGCAAGATGGCTTTAAAGTACGGTCACAGGAAAGGAAAGAAATGTGTTATGCCTAAAAGAAAAACAGCAATTCTGCTTTTGCCTAAAGCGTGAAGGAGGTACATAGAAGATATAAACTGCAGAGGCTTCAGCTCTACATTTCCTGTACAAATACAACCAAAAATAATCAGAAGAGGTGTATAATTATTCAGATCTAAATTTGTTTCATAACCGGTGACACGCTAACCCTAAGAGCAGAGAAAAAGTGGAGATTTGCTTTTCACAGTAAGAAACATACAAGTTTAATGCAATTAACTTCCAAGAGGAAACTTCAGCGCACAGCCAGACCAAGAGCACACATCAGCAGGAGACTGTGTGACATGCACGAGGAACTACTGCACCTGTAGTGATGAATTTAGACACAGCACGAGGCTGGTTCTGTCCCACTACTGACCTGTACTTTGCCAGCATCAAGACTCCAGAAAAGAGGTCTTAGCAGACAGGCCTCCCCTGTAGGAGGGGAAACATTTATCCACCACCTCAATTCATTTGGGATAGCAGTATCCAATTTGCACTGGTCTCTTGGGGATAAAAGCTGACAAATTAAATAAGCACATGCCAGGTGTCCTCACTCTCTCCTGGTACAAGAGGTGCAGTACACAGCTTGCACACAGCTTATACCTGCAGATGGATGCAAACTTCATGCCTAGACTGAAGTGACAGATGTGACCCAAGTAAGAGGGGGACGGCTTCCAAGATTAAAGCAGATTGGAACACTGAAGAAAGTGCTGTAAAATGCATTTGTACCCTATGTTTCACTGCTATGTTTCAACTCTAAAAAGCCTTGCTTCATCCTTTAACATGTATTTCTATTATCTCTGGAATCATGCTAGGAAATGACTCCTGATGCTCCCAACTCAACACCAAAGCTGCAACTCAACACAAGTGGGCCATACAGCTCTTTCACTCTTCCCTTCCCAAAGGAAAGCACCTACACCGTTTTTCCGCCCCCAGAAGAGCCTTTCCTTCCCCCACGGGCGGACTCACACCGACGACTCTATCCCACGTCCCACCTGCAGGTGATCAAAGCGGCACCGAACAGAAGGCGTAAACCCATGCAACAGGAGACACGAGGCGTCTTCCCGCTGTTTCCCTCGGAGCCGCGGGACCCGCACCTTGCACAGGGAACCCGGCCGCTCTGGGGCCGCCACCCCGCGGCTTTCCCCGCCCGGCACCGGGGCTCTGCGGGGGCCGGCTCGGCACGGCGCTTCCCGAGGCTCCCGTGACTCACCCGAGGAGTTTCCCGGCGCCCTCCGGCAGCGCCGCGGCGGGAAGGAGCCGGGAGAGGCGGACACGCGGGGGGCCCCGAGCGGGGCGAGGGCCGGGCCGGGCAGCGGGAACGCCCCCGCCACCCCGCTGGGACAGGGGCTCGCCGCCGCCGGCACACGGCGCTCACCTCCGCCGCAGCCCGGCTCAGCTCCGCGGGCAGCCGCCACCGCCGCGCCGGCCGCTCATCCCCACTGCGGCCAGCGCGCCCCGCGCCCGCCCCTTCCTTCACCTGCCGGGGCCGGCCCAGCCTCCGCTCCCGCCTCCCGCTCCCGCCCCGCCGGCGCCGCCCGTGGGAGCCGCCGCTGGGAGCTGCCGGCGGGCGGGGAGCGCCGCCCCTCCCGGGCAGCGCTGGGCCGGAGGGGCAGCCGGGCTCTGCCGGGGTCCGGCCCCAGCCGGCCGCCTCTCGGCTCTGCCAGGGCTGCCTGTGCTGAACGCTCCCGGCGGCCACTGCTTCGGGTCTGTCTGCACCTGGCACAGCATCGCAGAATCCTGATCATCCAGTCAAACCTATGACCCAACGCCACGGTGTCAACCAGACCATGGCACTGAGTACAGTCTTCTCTTAAACACCTCCAGGGACGGTGATTCCACCACGTCCAGAAGCTGGAGCCCCAGAGGACGTGACCTGGGGATCGGGTTTTGTGTGACTGGCAGCAGGGTCTGACACAGGCGCCTGCCCGGAAGGCAACAGGGGCAGGGAGAAAAGAGGTTGTAGCATACCTGCAAACAGTGACGTTCCTTTGCGAGCGTCCTGTGCCCGTCGGGAGCCCGCGGAGGCACTGTCCCAGCTGTCTTGTGTCCTTCGGGAAGCCCGTGCAGGCACTGCCCCAGGCCTGGAGCACTGCAGGGATGGCCGGCTCGGCCGGGCTCCATGGACACAGGCGGGCTCTCCGCGCCTCAGTGCCCGGCTTCTTGCTCCAGGGTCACTGCAGAGGGAGCCCGAGTCCGAAACAGCCGAGGGCCGGACCAGCCGTGCTGGCTCCAGGCTGGCCACGCACAGAGCCTTGCGTTGCCTCTGCACTCAACTCTCATTTTGTCCAGGTTCTCCTCACGCCCATGGTAGCTAGACCCCATTACTCTGCAGCTTACCTGTACTCACAGAGATGCTACATGGTTGGAAAGGTATTTTTAAGTTATCTAAAAGGTGACATTTAAAATTTGATAAGATAAAGTTTGCCTCATTCTCACATGTTAAATGTTAATATAAGGTATACTTTTATTTCATTCAATATTTTGTTTGGTTTTCCATCAGCCTTTTATTGTATCCCAGGTATTTGGGGGGTGGGGTTTCTTGTAGATAAAAAAAGAAGGGGTTTGGGGTTGTATTTTCAATTTTATTTGGGTTTTAGTCATATGTGTCAGGGGAGGTTTAGGTCAGATATTAGAAAAAAGATCCTCACCCAGAGGGTGGTTGGGCACTGGAAGGGGCTCCCCAGAGAAGTGGTCACAGCCCCAAGCCTGACAGAATTCCGAAAGCCTTTGGGCAATGCTCTTGGTCATGTGGTGTGACTTGTGGGGATGGTGCTGTGCAGGGCCAAGAGCTGGACTCAATGATTCTTGTGGGTCCCTTCCAACTCAGCATATTCTGTGATATGAGCAGAGGATTGAAAAGGTAAAATTACATTTTAAATTATGCAGAAGCAAAATAAGAAAAAATATGAAGAATCTATTTTAAAATGTTCAGCAACTTAAAATGTGGTTTTTGTCTTGTAAAATTTATCTGAAGCAGTATTACTAGTCTGATCGGTTTTAACTCCATTTACTTTTGTAACAAGAATGTAAATGAGAGAGCATCTAATAAGGCAGTATTCCCAAAACATTGATCATTGTATCATTCTGAGGCTTGTTTGAATAAAAGGCAGCAGCTTTTTTTACTGATTAGTCATCTAATACTTCAACCTAGTTTTAAAGCTTTTAACCTTCACGGCGGTACCAGAGTAGCTTCTGTGGTCAGAAAATAGGGCGGTAGTGCAATACTTCCTGTCAATGCCATTTATTAGTGCTTGTCTTGGTCATTCACAGAACTTTGTAGTATGAAGTAGCAAAGAGAATCCATCTTCTGATTACAATAGAGAGGGGTCTTGGTCTGTGAAATGAAAATCCCTGTGTTTAAAGTACAACAGAGACTGACTAAAGCTGGAAATGGTGTTTGGTGGCGACCTTTGATTAATTTGTAACATAAACACAGTGCTGTTAACAGCTGCCATTGGATTTGAAGGAGTCTATGTAAACAGAAAGACCATTTCTGAGTATGAGGAAGGCATTGCACTGGCAGGGCCTAAGGAAAATCAAGTTTCTTAAGCTTTCTCACAGCTGCAGCCAACAGCATCCTCAGGTTTCTGTTGCACAAAGACGGAGAGCTGTGTACAGCCTTGGGCAGGCTGGGTAACACAAGTCCCATATGAAGACCACAAGGAGGAAAAGTGTTTGAGTGTAGCTCTTCCACCGATTTTGGTGTGAGTTCTGTGTCAGAACATCCTGACTGTTGGTAGAAATTACAGCGTTTATTTTCCTGCCTGACTAAACCCAGAACTTTCAGTCTCCAGAGAAAGCAGATTAGTGCATTAAGCTGAAGTAGGTGTGGGGAACCTTCCTTTTGTTGGCTGAATATGCCCTGTGATTTCATTTTATGGGGTACAGCCCGTGATTAAAATTGCTGTGTATGTTATTACTGGATAGCAGAGCGTGTTAGTGGGTGGGCTGCCAAACGTGTTGGAAAGGCACCCTTGGTCCTCTGCAAGGAAAATATTCCCCACCCCCAAACCGAAGGCTAAGCCCTGATACAAACTGTGTTACAGGGTAACAGGCCCTTCTCCATGTCTCTTCTGAGTTGAATTCCGCTTTTGTACAAGCTAGGCTTTCTGTGTGACCTAATTTGCATGCAGTGATCCAGCTGGGAGGACTTGGACACTCGCTCATTCCTCCTGGAAAAGCTGTGCCCAGTACTTTTTAGGATCACGCTTGTGTAACATTAGGAAATCATAGTTATTTTATGAGCTTGCTTTTTCTCAAGTGTCTCAAACTAATAAACTCATTACTTGAATCTGAAGCTTTTATCAATTCACATAATACATCCTCTTGAAATTATAGAATCATAGAATATCCTGAGTTGGAAGGGAACCAGACAAAGGATCATGGAGTCCAACTCCTGGATCTGCACAGGCAGCAACAGGACAACCCCAAAAATCACACCATGTGCTTGAGAGCATTGTCTGAATGCTTCTTGAACTCTGGCAGGCTTGGTGGTCATTGAAGCCACCCACTCATTTTGAATTACAGTAATCTGCTGTTGTGAGGAAACATTCCAACTTCATTTTTTCAGTAAATATAATCTTAATATTAAAAAAATCCATGCTCTTATCAAAGAGAATGGTCATGTTGGTCTGACATGGTCTACTTAGGGAGAAAGAAATTCTATTTTATCTCATTTATCTCTACATCTGTCATAATCTTTTTTTTTCCTTCAAATTTGCATATGGCAAATCGGATTGAAGGGACTGTAGTTCTGATAGTGATTTCACCTCTGTTCTTCTAAAATACAGAATTTGCATAACCCTCATTATGAAAAATAGTAAGTAATTTTTAGCTGATCTAGACTCCAAATCTAACAGACTTATGAAAATACTTCTTTGTGAGTTCATTAACCAGCTCACCCAGAATTCTGAGAAAGACACTGTCCTTCAATGCCTTGTGGTTCTGCTTCCTCCTTCCTGGTTCTCTTTTGTTTTTTAACGTGCTTGCAAAGCCTTGGCTTATTTGTTATAATTGCCTTCCCATGTCTAATTTAGTTGACACTTGGCAAGTCTCATTTCCTGGCCTTGAGACACCTCTGGCCACCAGTCTGTCTTTCTTCTTTCTTGCACAATCTCTGCTTATACCTGATTTCCCGTTTGTGATGACTCACTACACACTTTGAGCTGCTCCAGGAAAGTTCCTTTCCCTGCTTTTTATGCAGTCATGTGGCACAAGGAGTCATAAGGAGCCCAGTGTAAGCTGTCTCCACCAAAACAAGCACCATCCAAAATGCAAACCCAGGGTGGGAATAAGAATAGGGTGCTAGGGTTTTTTGTTTTGATTATTTGTATTCTGCCAATTACCCTGCAAAAAATGTGCAAAAACATGCTCAGTCTCAAGGAATGAAAGCATTTGTGTCCAATTTCAGATTCTTGTATTGTGCTTGAAACATCAGAGGATCATATAACTACAAAAATACAGAAGTGACAGATTAAAACCTGACACTGTGATTCCAACAGGACTCCTGACTGTGGGATTCAGGACTGGCTTACCTGTTTGAATATGCAACACACCTAATGCTTTAAAAATGCTCAGGCCTTTCTCATTCTGTTGTTTACCCCAGAATCATGGTCACTTTGTATTTTGCTTGCTGCTCTTTCTTTTAGCTGCTCTCCCATGGGAATGCAGAGTCTGGCTCCAGAGACACTACCAAGGGGCCCTAATGGGGCTTCTCAGTAACAGGGCAGCACACATCAATAATGGCATACTTCCTCCTTGCTCCAAGAGATAAAAGGATTCTGATTGTTCTCCTCAAGAGGCATGCATTAAAATGACAATAACTTTAGGTAAAAAGAGGGTACTTTTCTCTCTTTGTTCACTAGAATTGCCAGAGAAACATGAAAAACATTTAAATTCCAAAGATAAACAGATGTAAAAAAGAGCAAATGTTCTCACAATTAGCAATATTCTGTTGTGTTTATAGGATTTTTACCAAATCTTTGGTAAAAATAAAACCTCCTTCTTGGCTTTTCTTTGTTGTTTCTTAATGCTGACAAATACTGCAATTAATTTGTTACATAACCAATACCAGGGCCCAACTGTATCCCTGTAGAGACAGAACAATCCATTAGGGATGGAGGAAGCATGCCAGAAAAAGCAAGGCTTCATGAAGGCATTTTGCCTATTTCTGTCATGCTTTCCAGCTGAAGCTTTAAGGAAGTAAACTCACTAATACTTCTTCAACATATTTGGCTGACAGCTAGTACATCCCTCCTTGTCTTCAACATTACAGAGTTGCTGATGTGCAGGACAAGAGTAAAGTGATCTGTCTGAGGTCGTTACTGTTGCTGGTAACACAGATTATTCCATTTCTTTTTTGCTGTGCTGCATTTGCAAGCAAATTGTATCAGTCCTCTACAGCAAACAACACTCTCTCCTGCCCAGCTCTCAGTGTGCCAGTGCTGTGGAAGCAGCAATAATTTGGGTTTGGCATCTATACTACTGAGTTCAGTAATGGGAAGCTCAGGGATGTCCCTTTGACTAACGTCTTTTGCAGTTGCATGAAATATCTAGAAAGAAGATGAACAGTATTTGAAAAACAGGGTTTCATAAAAGTTCCAATAAAGTAATCTGTCTCCAGCTCATCTTCAGAGGAAATAACCACACTGTGGATAGCAGGGATTTTTGATCCTCATGATTATGCTTATTGAGGAGAAGGCCATTATTGAGACTGGAAGAATGTATTTTCCTTGACTTGCCTGCCCTTGTTAGCAGAAAGTATCAACTTTTCCCACATGACCTCATCTGCTAACTTGTGTTCTGGCAAGCCCAGTGAGAAACATCAGTTTCCATACTATATTCCAAAGGAATATTTCCTTAAAATCCAAACTGTAACCAGTTTCACACTAAGCATATAATTAGAATGACAGTAAACACCAAATCTTTAGTGACAGTGAAACATGTCTCCAGGTAAAGTGCTGGTTTTTTCACTTTTGAAACTGAGCAAACAAAAGATATTCTCAGCTACAGGGGCAGAGAATCCCGAATAACTCACTGCTAAGCCTCCAACATACGATTCATGATTTGAGTGCTCTGTGCTGTCATCTCCTCCTACTCCTTCCAGTCTGTTGCAGCAAACTGCACGGTAACGGAAATCATCAGAACAATTCCAGTCTGCTGCTGGTGACTAACAACATCTTCATCTTGTCAAAGCGGTATAAGTTACATGGCTGTGAAGTTTCCAGAAGGAAATTACTACTCACATAACTACAGCCCTTTAAAGATGGCTCACACCAAGAAGAGTGGAGGGCAAGACATAAAACCCAGCATAGGAATTCAACCTTTCAGAGCTCTTCAGCTCCACACATGCTTATGAAGGCATGAACACCAGCAAGCTTGGTGGCTACAGGTTTCGGTACCATGTAGGAGGATTTAGGTATGAAATCATCATCAGAAGACTGCGAAAGCAGACATGTCTCAGGAGCAGGCTTTATTTTGGACGCAACAAAAGGAGGAGCACCCCAGGGTTGAAGGCTGCAGCAGCACCAAAACCCTTCTATTGTGAGGAAGCGTGGAGCTCTTGCAGACATCTGCCTGGTGGAGGGACCTGAAGTTGCTGGTGTGGGTGGCAAGTACTGCTAGGGAAACCAGGCAGTTTCTAGCTTTGGTCCCTAACAACAAGACACTGATTCACCCTCATCCTGCTCTTTGACCTTGATGACATCCTCATGCCCTTTTTCAAATCCTTCTTCATATGTGGGCTATGTTTGCCCTGTTGCTCCCACAGTTACCTTCAAATACTTGTTAACAGTTTAACTCTCTTTAACACTGCTTTTAGCATCTTTCTGGCAGGTATCCTCACTGCAAGCCTCCTTTTGAACTGAGCAAACCTGAGCAGATATTTTACATCCTGCAAGGATGTAGAATCTATCACATTGTCCTTTAAAACCCAGTGCATATGCAGATACATATATAATAATAAATTTTAAAGGCTTAAAAGCAAAGTAAAATAGGCTAGAACTGTTGTTTAAAAACAACTTGCAAGAAGCAAAAAAATTGATAGTAAATACTTTCCCAAATGCATCAAGTGCAGGAAGCAAACCAAGTAATCAGTAGAGTCAGTATGTGATGAAAGTTTAAAGTTAGCCTCAGGGCAGATAAGATCATAGGAGAGCGTTACAGAAAAGCTGAATAAATATCTTACTTCTCTAAGAGAGTTAGGGAAGTTCCCATGCAAAACCCTTTCACCTGAACTGTATTCTCCCAGGAATTCTAGGTTAATATAGTCAAACTGTGGTGTATAACTTTTGGCTTAAAAGCAGCATTTTATCTGAGAAGAGAAAGGTAATAACTTTGATTGTGATTTTTCTTTCATTGTTCCAAAAGTCAGGATTCTATGGCATCGGGACCAGAGTGAATTAATAAAGAGTGTAATAAAACAATTAGGGGAGGCAATAAAGGTAATGTGTTATGAAGGAGTCAGCATAGTTCTTAGAAAGAGGACTTATGCCTCACAAGTAAATCTGCTGAAGTTCCCTGAAGGAGTCACTGGGCATGTGAAAAGGGAGATCCAGCATATACAGCTTACTCAGATTTCTAAAACACCTTCAGTGCAGTTACTTATCAAAGAGTTTCAAGAAACTGACCACCAATGTCCAAAAAAACGGCAAAAAAGATGGGAAAAAGAAGGCAGGATTTAAACAGAGAGTTTTCACTGTGAGGAAAGGCATTTTCCTTCCTTGGGAACTGGCACGGCACTAAAGCTGTTCAACATAGGCATAAACAATTTAATAAAAGTACTTTAATGCAACACTTACTGTGAGAAGGGAGATGAAAAAATGTGCTGGTATTGAGTTACTTGAGGTAGTAAAGATAAATGCTGGGTGTGGGGAGGGACTTTATAATACTGAGCAACAGAGCAAGCTGAAATGCAGAGCATACAATTGCAAAAATCTTCCTAACAGCAAATAAAATGAGCTGGTTGTTACCACTGAGGAATGAGAGCTTGGGTTGTAAGAGTTCCAAAAACTGGCAGTTCCATACTCAGCAATAGTACAACTGCAAACAGAACATTAGTGACCTATTAGCAAGGGAACCAAGAACAAATCTGAGAACAGCTTCATGCCATAGTATAAGTCCATCAGGCTTCATAGCCTGGAAACTTTTTAGTGCAAGATACCCCACAGCAAAAATGGCATAGGAAAATGCCACAAAATGTGGTGATTTTGTGATTAGGCTGTAGATCTCCTTGCTTCAGGATGCTGTGGATCTTAGGAGTTCAGCCAGGTTTCAAGTGAGCCTGGGAAAACCTGAAGCAGAAAAACACATCATCAATTGAAAAAATATAGCACTTCTCCCCCCACAAAGTTCATTACTTTGAAGGTTTTGGAGAAAACAAGTACTGGGCTAGTTGGACTTTCCATAGGACCAATAAAAACATTCTTACATTATCATCACTGCTCTTGAAGTATTTTATACTAATTATTTCCTTGTCATTATGAGAGTGCCTCAGCTGATTCCTCTGTAGTCACCTGATGAACTGTAGATTGGCTCTTAGCACCTGAATCATTGTGTCATATTTCATCAGGCTCAATCCACTGCCTGGTACATTCACCATGAGTTTTGCTGGGACTTCCTTCAAGACCCAGGTGAAGCTAGTACAAACAGCAAAAACTCAGCAGAGGTAGAACCTCTGATTTTATTTTTACCTTTTCTCCAATTCTTAAATAAGAAATATCTGTGGATTTGATATAACTGAATTATTGTGACATAGCAGTGCTAGCAGGATGAGAGAGATCAGAACTATGTAGAAAATTGTCTCACCCTTCAGAAAGGTGGTGGAGAGGACAGCTATGTCTCAAAAGGGCACAGACAATGAAAAGGGAGCTGAAAGCTCCTTAGAAACCAAACGTAACAACCAGAAGACCCAATACAGTCTTGTGATTGTGACTGCTGTGGACATCTGTCCAGCAACTGTGCCAAGAATCCAACTAATAAGCCAAGAACACAGCCAGAAACGGACAAAGGAGTGCTGTCTCCTTGGGGAAGCTGTCTGGTACCCGGCAGTCTAGCTCTGAAGGGCACACCCTCTGTGACAGACATAATGCAGAGGACTCCAGATCCCAACACCCCACTTTAGATTGAAGAACGTATTCTAAATGCAGTGTTTTCAAGAGAAATACAATCATCAAACTGTATCAGTCCTAATGAAAACCTTGAACTGAGAATAAGGAAACAGGAGAGACATGGGTGGCATTGCCTGTGACTCAAATCTTGACTATTTTACTATCCATAAATCAACATGATGGTTTACAAGAAACAAAGTTATTTAAACAATAAATTATATCCATGTCCCATATAATCCTAAGGCAGAAAAATATACGGTATAGAATGGATCAGTATAAGCAAGCACAAGGGATGCTGTGGAGTTACAGAACAGAGCTGATGCCAGGACCATGGGTTATGAAACATTTGGGTATGAAGCAGGAATAAAGGAGGAATTACACCAATCTGATCTTTGAAGCCCATCAGTCAGCTCTATTATAATATCTATCTGCATATCAGGAACAGATAATAATGGTAAGAAAAAACGGTAGTCACAAAGCATACAGTTAATTGAAAAATGGAAAGTCTGTAGGAAGACTTTTAGAAAATATGTGGGCTACCCAACCACCAGTGAAACAAGGTACCAAAAGCTTCAGTGCAGCATAAGATTGTCTTTGCCTGCAAGCTCTCATTCCTACTGTCAAAAGTCTGAAGGGCTTGAGCTGTTCTAATCTCTAGTTTGTAAACGGTCAGTGTTTAGTTTGTTTCTCTCTATTTTTTTTAATATTATGGTTATTTCTGCTCTTGGTACAATGTTAAGCCAGTTCGTTTATTTTTCCAAGCCATATATTTTTCGAAATTGAGCCAACCACATATTTTCAGCATGATATGAATTTTCCTTCACCTTACTTTACGTCACCAAGTGTTATGAAAGTTGTTTTCTTACTGTTTGTAAAGCAATTTGAAATCTTCTCATGACAGATATAATATATCCAAATAATTATTCAGCCCCATTCATAGCTGAATCTTCTCTAGTGCATCAGGGCAGAGTTATCTGCTGACTTGTTGAATGGCTGAGAAAAAGAAGGCATTTCTTCTCTGTTTCTGCTCACACAAAACTCACTGATGCCACAAAACATTTCCAGTGATTTTCTCCTCCAGGAAAGTGGAGAAAATTTTGCCTTGATCAAAACTGATGTGTTTTCAGAAGTAGAACAACTCTCTGTTTCTGATGTGAACAGACTGGTGCCTGAGAAAGCCTTTGCAGTTTCCTCTTTCTCCTCTTGTGAAACATCTCTTCACATTAGGAATAAAGGACAGCAAAACCGAGGCGACAGAAGCTGTAATTTATAAGGGACATTCATACAGCGCTGCAGCTCCTTGCTCACGTAATATCAGTATGGCTCCTTCACTTCAGGCCATGGTGTGCATTGCTAGGTATGCTAATACTCTCCTCTCCCTGTCATCACTAATGTCCATAAATTATGTGGAGGGAGAGACTATAGGTCTCAGTGGTGCAGAGGACAGAAAACTGCTGGTACATTCTGCTTTTACAAATAGAGTGTCTAAGCCTAGATGCTTAGATAACATCTAACATATCCTGTATAGGTTAAGAATAAACCACATAAAGGTGTGGCCACAGTGGCTACATTTTGACACACAGTCTAGAAATGTTACCTTTCCAAACAAACTAAGCACAAAGTTAGGCTTGGAAATAACAATTATTTCAACATATGTGAGTCCTGCATCAAATACAAGTGAGATTCAACTCCAGATTAATATACAGAAACTTAAATGTGTCTCTGTGAGCTAGCTGTGGAATGTTCCTTTGTAGTGGAGTTCTAGGTCTTGATTTTGGCTTTCCTGTTGCACACATAAATGGCTAATGGTATTTAAGATGCTGCACCAGCGACACCTGCACAGGGACGGCAGCTACAACACAGGCCCTGCGCCCCAGGGGCAGCAGCCAGGGGCCAGGTGAGGTACCTGACCAGCCACAACGTGCCTCTGTTGAGGCAAAAGTGTCCTGTGCCTGGTCAGTATTTCAAAAGAATTACTCAGCTTATCCAAATGCACCTCTCTATTCCTTATCAAATTAGTAGGGTGCATTCCCTAGATTTCCATTGGTTATAAAGGCAGCTTTATTTTGCAAATAAGGTACCTCCACTTAGCTTCCTCAATTATGGTGTATTAATCTGACTCCTGCTCAATGGGCTTAATTCAAATACCTAACAATTTGCATTTTTTTGCCATTTGAGATGCCTTAAGGTATCCTGAGCTTTCCCAAGAAGCTGACAGCTATGAAATAGGAGCTGCACAATGCACTCCTGTCCTTGGAGCTCCAGCTGCAGACATGGCCCCATTGCCCAGAGAACCCCAGATGGCACTTGGTGCTCATATTTAGGCAAACAGAAGTTCCATGTGTCCATGGGCTCTCACTTTATCTTTTGCCCTCTACTTCTAATCAGTATACTTGATTTATTACAACTATGTCAAGCCTAGGTTCTGCTACTGTGCTGAAGGCAGGGTGTATCAGCCATTTCCTCCCCTTCTTTGTATCTCTGTGGCCTGTGCAAAAAGCCCCTCCTCTGCATCCTCCACTGCCAGAGTGGTCACAGACACTACAGTGAATGTCATGTTCTCAGGATCTGGCAGGCTCATGCAAACCCACAGCCTGACCTCAAGGCTTTCTGGACATCAAAGGCTTGGTTACCTCCTTGCTGAAGACATGTTCAGCTTGTCAGGGGATCAGTCAGTGCACCAGCAGCAACCACAGACAGCTCACTCACATGAATATCCTCAACATAGTAAATTCCTTCAACCCAAACAGGCTCTGCTACTCACAGAAATGTCTTTCACCACAGCTAAAACCCTCCATACAGGTACAGATGGTCTCAGCAAACAATTACTGAGCCCTTGTGTCTTCTGGGTTGCAGGTAGCTCAGGTCCTGCTATGCGTGAGTGGCCTTCTTTCCAGGAAGCCCCTTCCTGAGTGGATTGTTTTGTAGCTGCCAGAGACAGGTTTTCATAACAGGCTGCCACGGGGTGGGCGACTGCCAGCACATGGCAGAAATCTGTTAAAAGAAGAAGTTGGTAGTGAAGATAGCAAGTAGAAATTTTAGACGTGCATTAAGAACAAAATAAACCCTAGCTATCATAGAAGGCCCATTAGTCAAAGGAAATTATATGTCTGCTGATAACAATGCAAAAAATGCAGAAGTACTAAGGAGTTTTAGTTTATATTTGGAGGAAGGAGTATGATATTCCCACATCACATGAAGATGACGAAATGCGGTCAAGTTAGCAAATAAGTCAGGTGATGGTAAAAGGCATCTCTTGAGATACTGTTACATAAGCCAACCTGCATTATTTACACCCAGGAACTGTGAAAAAGCAGACTGTGGAGTACCTCTGGCCT
This sequence comes from Corvus hawaiiensis, assembly GCF_020740725.1. Taxonomy (NCBI): domain Eukaryota; kingdom Metazoa; phylum Chordata; class Aves; order Passeriformes; family Corvidae; genus Corvus; species Corvus hawaiiensis. The sequence goes on along the minus strand of NC_063217.1, from coordinate 9,594,352 downwards.
ACCGCAACTTCTTAATAGATTTTGGCATTAACAACATTAAATGCAGGTAGTGTGAAATTCCAAAAGACTGGAGGAGTACGACTGTTGTGCTGACATTAAAAACATGCTAATACTTTGGGGTGGAGATCTGTGGGGAAAAAAAAATTAAGTTTGTCCACCTCAGGTATAGTAGTTGCAAAATAGATAAAGAATCTGATGAAAACATGAGCATGTATTCAGTGTTTCAGCCTTGACATCCTGATACAGATGGGGTAATACAAAATGCAGATAACCCAAACAGCGCAGAGATTCACAACCAGTGGAAAGATTTCAACAAGTCCTCAGTGAGGCTCATCATGGAATGATGAAAAGAAAAGAAAAGAAAAGAAAATAACCATGGATAAATTTGCAGATGACACAAAGATGGAGTCCTAAATAAAGATGAGCCCGAGATATTTGTATTAGTGGTATGGACCACTAATATACACAGAGTGGAACAAACTAGCTAAGGAAGCAAATTCTCCATCTGTTGGTATTAGGAGATTAGGACCATTTGTTGTTCTGGTAACAATGCCTCAGGTAAGCACAAAATATGCTACACTTCACTAGCACCAATTATCTTTTAAACAAGCACAAGTTTTGCTCACATGGCTTTCTGACTGAGTGGTGATATTTGCATGAACATTTGCACAGCACTACAGCTATGATTGAAAAGCCTGAGTAACTTCCCTAGAACATGTTTTCTTTTCTGTCCTCCAATATTTGTTATCCTTGGTGTGGCACTTGAGACCTTAGAATTTTTTCTGGGAATTTCCTTGAGTAAATCTAAACCTGTTATCACCTCTCAGGCAGTTTGCTACAAAATGCTAGAGATTTCTCTAAACCAGATTAGGTGTCATGGTAACAAGGCTTTGGCACCAGCAGATCCTTTTCCCCACTGGATCTGAGTCTAAGGCTTCCATCTGGTGAACAGTCTGCTGTCAGCACAGCTACGCAGCATCCTGATGAGAGTACAGCACTCAACAGTAAACACTCAAAAGGACACATCCCCTACTTCCTGCAAAGGCATTCTTTCTCCCAGATGGCAGATGGACATCATCTTCTTTGAGGACTGTTGTACAGAGTTTCTCCACCACTGCTCCTTTAGGCTTCAGGTTTACCAACATTCATTATGCTTTTTCATAAAGATTTCAGCTCGATTTGACATACTTTATTCTTTTCCCCAGATCTTCCTATGCATTTTCATTCCAGTGCTCCATAATCTGCTTCTGAATTGTAGTTTATGTTTTTAAAGGACAACTAAAAGTCAAAAGAAGGAGAATTATTCATAAGTACTCATCCTTGTTGAACCCTTACAGAATTGATTATAGCTTTGATGAACAGCATTACATTTTCTTTCCTCTATGTTTTATATGCATGTGGAGCTAACCCGCTTAGAAATGTCTTTCTTTACCCTACTTTATCATCTGCTTTTTACACTGCTGTCTACACTGCTTAATCTTTTCACTGGAATATATGTTTGCCAACACTGGCAGCTACATTAGAAGCAATACAAAATACTTTTTAATGCTGGTATTGCAAAATAAAAGCCATCTCTGAGAAATATTAAGTAATTTTAATATTAGAAGTCATTAAATACATGTGATCTAGATAATCTAGGGTAGGAAACACATACTCTACCAGTAAATAACATGGGGCAAATTTGGCCCTTTTCACTTGTATATCCTATACAAGGGGTCTCCAGGACACATAACGATATGGGTTAGCAATGCCACGTGCAAGTAGTGAGAGTGCCACAGAATGATTTTGTGGGCAGCATGGAGAATGTATTTACACAGACAGTGTGCTACTGTGTAGAAATACCAGAGCTGGCTCCGAACAAACTGGCTCAGAAAGCAGATGCAGAATGACTGCATTGGTATTGCTTTCCATTTGGGCCAATTAGTCCAGATAGTACACAGGCCAAATCAGCTGGCACAGAGCTCTACAGCTCTTCACGCAGGTTTGTTCCTCAGCTTGCTCTCTGGGGGCCAGCTCTGATTATGCTATTTGAAAATCTGTTGTGCCACAAAAGCCTACATTTACTGCTGCACAGCAAGTCTCTGTGAGGTTTATAGAGTGGCTATAAACCCTTTTATTGGAGGGAATGCAGCCTGGAGGCTGCAGGAGGACAGTATGTTTTGTATGTGGTGTCAGACAATGAAGTGTGTGGAGAACTCCATGGACAGAAACTGCAATGCAAATGTCCAGTCCTTCTTCCCAGGATCTCCTCTCATGAACATCTAGACAACAAGGGTTTGTACCACCCCAGACATATAAAAAAGACTTGAACCTGGATTTCCCACAGTGTCACTGCAAACACTGCCACCACTACCACTGGAACAGAAAATACTGGGAAAAAAAGCTGTCAGATTCACATCCCGCATGGAAGAAGCTGTGTCCCAGTAACACCAACTGGTGCCCAAGGACAGGTGTGTTTCAGGACATGGCCTATTGGCTACCATGAGCAATTCATGTACTCCTAGAGCTGAGAACTTATTCCTTGGAATCAGAGCAGTGCTGAGTTTGCCAGTGAAAGTATTTCCCTACAATCTGGCATTGGGCAATGCCTTGCCTCAGGCTGACATTTCCAATCTTGCCATATCACCTAGACTGTCCCTGAAAGCTGAGAACTGCTTCATAGGGACACCTGGGGTTCAGGTGAGGTTTGTCTTCACCTTGTCACATGCCAGAGAGCTTCCTCACAGACACTGGGACACACTGCTTCCTCTGCCAACTTGCACAGCACCACCTTTCAAACTGGCCTGTGCAGTTCCTGTGGACAACATCCTCTTACCCTCTGGGTATTTCAGACTAGCTGAGAACTTGCTTGAGGTGTTCTGGTGTTAAGGATCACCAGTCCTTTAAAATTAAAATTAAGATTAGGAAGCTACTTTGAAACCACCCCTGTCTCCAGAGAGATCAAGTAAAAATATATACTTAGAAAATTCAAGCCAGACAACAAAATTTAAAAAATGCTGATAACACATAAAACTTTGGTCAGGTTTATGAATTCGGTTCATCCACTGAAACTTAGATTTTGTGTCTGTGTGTAACTAAAGAAACAATACAAATATATAAATGGAATTCAATTACCTGCTAATTATTGGCTTTTTTCTTCCTGAGACCAGACCAAATGATAGTCTGATGGTCTGTAACAATAATGAGTAGAGGAAACCAATTCCCCAGATTTGCCTTTGAGGGGCTTTGCAAGAACTCACTGCATGCAGAGATCTTTGATTTCATCCAGAAGAGAACATCCCAAATAAAACACAAAGAACTATTTCTATCAAGAAGAAATCAGCCCTTGAAGATTTTGAAAGTTTTCTATCTGTTGAAAACACCAGAAAAGAAGATGCAGGACATGGAGGTCAGGACACACGCTCTCTTCTGAGATAAGCAATTGTAAATCTGTGTTTTCTTATAGGATGGGAGATACCAAGAAAGTGCATGTCTCCTGCATTGAAGCATCTGCCTCGACAGAAACCATTAATCTTTCTCTCAGCACTACCTTTCCTGTCCACTGCAACTGCCAGTGCTGCCACCCTGACCCGTGTGTGCTGTCCAGTGACACCAGTGGCGTGCTGAGGTGTGACACATCCGGCTCACATCCTGCAGAGCTGGAACCCAGCTGTAACCAAGACCTCTTGGAAATGAAAAGACAGAAAATCTGAGTAAAAGTGTGAAGAAAAGTTGTAGGAGAGAATTCAGAACTAAATTTTGGTGACCAGGCATGACTAATCCACCTGGTGACCAGGTATGAGACATATTTACAGGATGTTAAGAGCCATATATTGACCACTAAAGTTGGATGTCTAAATTAACCAGATTATACAAAAAGCAACTTTACCTGAAATGACCAGAATTACAACCACGAGATAGGGGAAACTCACTCAGTCTACTGTCAAATTATCTAAATGAAAAATATACTGGGAAATGCTTTAAACAGAGTTAGAGTGGAGAAAAAAAAAGGGTGAAGGAGTCTGGGGACAAACTGATCTTTGTTTCAGCTGCTTAGGGCCAGAGCCTGAGTAGCTTTAGAGACGGAATTATCCTCAGCTCTTAACAAATGATCCCTTCAAGTCATGCTTCAACAACATCATCTGGGCACTATGTCAGTATGTGCTTTGTGGGCAGAGTCTTTGATGTCCAGAGTGTCAATCCAAGGCTTTTCAGAAGGCACTGCTATCACTACAAAAAATATGTTAAGGGGAAAAAAACCCACCTTCAGTAAAACCCCCTCATATATAAGAATGACAGGAAAGCCTAGCTAAAACCACACCTAATAAAATTATTTACAGTAACTGAGACTGAGATCAAGGAAGTTATTCCACCCTTCTACCATCACAGCTGTGATAGGAGTTCAGCCTTCAGTCTTTGGAGAATTGAAACACTATCTTGTTTTAAAGGGAAATTACAGAAACTCAAGCTGTAGGATTTCATATGTTGATGCAGATAGATAGGCCAAACCAAACAAACATTGGAAAAGTTCTTGAGAGTCAGCAGAAACAACATTATATCCTTCCCTTATTAATTCATGTTTATTTTAACTGTCTTTCCTCCTGACTTTTTTTCCTAGACAAAACTGCTTGTTACCAGAGAGTCTGACCAGCACCTTTTATTCTTACTTCTGTTTCAGTTCCAGTTAAGGCCAGTAATAATCCCTAATTATTTGGTGGTCTTGAACTTCTTCCCAGAAAAACACACAAGCCTTAAAAATTGAAAGTCCTGGTTGAAGAACCTTTTTCTACTATCCAACCTAAACCTTCTCTGATGCAACTTCAGGCCATTCCCTCAGGTCCCATCACTCTACCACAGAGCAGAGATCAGTACCTGTCCCTCCTCTTCCCCTCACAAGGAAGCTGTAACTGCACTGAGGTCTCCCCTCAGTCTTCTCCAGGCTGAGCAGACCAAGTGCCCTCAGCCACTCCTCTCATGGCTTCCCCTCAAGGCCTTTCACCATCTTTGTTGTCCTCCTTTGGATACTCTCTAATAGTTTATTGTCTTTCTTATACTGCAGTCACCAAAACTGAACACAACATTCAAGGTGAGGCTGCACTAGTTGTCTGCAGGCAGACAAATAACAACAGAAGAGCACACACAGAGACGCTGGTGAAAGACCACAAAAATAATCCCGTAGCCATACGGGATTATGCATACAGGGATATGCAGTGGGATGGATGGGGGGAAACTGAGACTGAAGGCTCTGACAGGCTTTAGGGACAGTGCTGGAAGTAGCTGTCAGCCATTCACCCCCACAACAGGAGCCTTAGCCTCTTCCTGCCAGAACAGCTAGAACTCACTTCACGCAAGTTCAAAAAAACCCATGCCAGAAAGATCCCTGCCAAGGGGCTGTGGAGCAGTGTGGTGTCATGGTGCAGGGACAGGAACTGCTGCAAATGGGGCAAATCATACAGGGAGAGAAAGAGGAGACAGAAGGGAGGAAGATGCAGTGACACAGCAGCTTTGCTGGACCTGGGAGTTAGCACTGGCTTCTCCACTCTCCATGTAAGGATAGAGTGTCCTCATGCAGAATGAATGCAGGTAAAGAGCAGATTGCAATTTCACTCCTCAATTTACCATGTACTAACTGACCATCATAAATAGTCCTTCTTGCTGTCTAAAAATACATGCCATGCTAAACCACATTTTAAACAAGCGATTAAGTCAAAAGGACTAGATCCTTCTCTGGCATCTTGGATTAAGCACTCAACATACTCTCTAAAATTATAAAATGTGGGCGTACAGTAAGTGGGTTTTACTAATATGTTCCATTCAATTGTTATTATGAAAAAGGAAATTATCAACAGCTAAAATACTTTTCATTTGTTTCCCATATTGTTCTTCCTTCTCAAAAGTGACTTGCTCAAACAATCTTCACAGCCCACACACATCCACCTTTCAAAAAAAAAAAAAAAACACCAGCCCAGATTTGACTTGTTGGCTTCACTTCTACTATTTGTAGTGACACTCTTTTTATTTTTGGACTGTGGCTTTTAAATTTGAAACTAAGAATGGCAGCCACCCCCAGAGTACCATTTGCGTAGGGGGAATGTTTAGTACACAAAACTGTCTATGACCCTTCCTCCTATCACTCACTCCGCCTACACCTCTCATCCTCCGAGTCAGTTTTCTGTGAAGATCAGTGAGGCATATAAAGCAGAAGCCCAGCTCTTGGTTAGCAGTGTAAATATGAGGAAGTTCAGTCAAGTGTGTTAGCTTGTGACTCCTCGTTTCGCACTGCAAACAACAGGACAGTGCTTCACAGCAGTCAGGTCCTGTCCTAGAAATAGGTGTGCAAGGGAACAGTTTATTCATTTCAATAATATTATCTAAATCAAAGGAGTCATACATATAGTTATATGGGAATGTCCTGACTAGAGCATATGAATTTTCCACTGAGTTGCCTAGCAGTGCTCAGTGTTAAAAGAATTTTGAGGAAGGCACAACAGAACATCTGATGGAAAATTAAAAAATAACTTCCCCAGAAGTGAGATTTCCTTTGTTAGATACTTCTTTCACACCCTGAAATATTTGTGTATCTCTGAAAAAAACCCTTATCCCCTCTAATATCCTGGGATTTGTTTTCAGCTTTGTGGACTCTGAGCACTGACTCCTGCTGCACTTTTGGCTTCAGTGAAACCCCAAGGCATGTAGGAGCACAGGAGTCTGAGAACACACCTGCTCCACACCGTGTCCCCGTGCACACCATCCCCATGACTAATAGTTTCCATTGTCTGCTTTAGAGCTCTCTTTATAGCTTGGATTCTTTAGTCATGAGCATAGCTACAAAGAACATGCCATTCCTTTGTCTGTGACACTGTATCTTCCAGTTCTTTATGCAGCCAAGAACTTAGGTAGTTTTTCTGACTGGTGCTCCACACTGAGACAGCATTTTCTGTAGTCAACTTAGGGAAATATTTGGAGTTAGTAAGTGAGTGATGACAAGGAGTACAGGAACTAATGGGATAAATTAATGGTTTAAATTATTTCTTTCCCTCTTACAACCTGAGTATTTCTTTGCCAATTGCAGAGCCCATTCATCCCAAAGAGCTGGATTCCTCCACAGTTCTTCCCAACACTCAAAATCCTGTTAAACATGGACTATATACTTTTGCCATTTTATCTAATGTCTTTTCCTAAGCTGTCAGAAAAAAAGACGGTTAAAGATCCTGATCAATCTGAACTTTGCTTAGTCCAGCATTGCACCTGGAGGCACCAAGAGGACCTTGCCTGCTCTCTTTAATGATCTCCCAGCACACATGAAATGTAGGAGTGTTTTGCTGTATCCCCAGGGGAAGCATCTCCTAACTGACAAGACACATTAGCTAAGCACCTCAGAAAGTTTCTCCATGAAAGGGGAGTCTCAGGATAGTCCTTCTGATCCAGCAGAGAGGATGTAAGGAGATGTTTCAGAAACAGCTAATTTTTTTAATATCAGTTTTAAATTTTTAGGCATGTCTCTTATTGATGAAGGATACGGATTACCAGAAGGGACAGAACTGAAACATTTTACTCTTGAGAAAAATGATGCAGCTTTACTAATTTTCTAATGAGAGCTTCCATTGTCAGCTCAAAATAAGTGCTATTTTGAAAAAGAGCATGTGAGTCGTATATCAAAACACCCACGGTTGTCATACACAAACACTGCACTTGCACATTAAACAGCACTTTTTCTGGCAGTGGAAATAAGACCCACTTTTTTTCTAAAGCTGTTTGTTTTGAATTTTTGAGATGTAAAGGCTCTCAGCTGGAGTTTCAAGAGCTGGGTTGGCAAGAATCACAGGAAATTACAGGGGTTTAAGGTTCAGGTTGACAAGGGCTATGATGTAGGGTTAAGGCTTTACTATGATGTGGAAGGCTTTACTAAGGTGGGGCTTGTGCCAATATGAAATCCCTATCTAATTTTAGGAATTCACCTTACAGAATCTTCAATATCAAGATTAATCAAGATTTTTGTTGGGAAAAAGCTTAGGCCAGCAGGGGCTGACAAAGAAAGATCAGTACTGGATTGAAAAGAAGCCCTTGCTAAATTTAGGGCTGGTGCCAAGAGAAGCATGAATCCAACACCAGTGCAAACCCTTGCTTAGCTTTAAACAGTGAGGCCTTCCAGCCTCATAAAAACCAAAGAGCCGTCACCTGTGATCAAACCTTGCAGCCCTTGCCAGATTCAGAACTAACTAAAACTCACTGACTTCGTTTTCCTGCGCCCTCTTCCATCACTTAAACCTTAAGCCCAGCTCTCTTCCAGTAGACCCAGACACCTTCAGTTATTCCCAGATCCAAACCTAATTCAGTCTGGGTGGCAAATTTAACTCCAAGACTCCATGTTTTTATCCTATCCCTAAATCATAGCAGTCTTGTGACCCAAAACCCAATTTAAGTTAATACTAAATATAAACTTACTGGTTCTTGCCTGCCCCAGATCCCAATGTTGAGTGGGGTTGATACGAAAGGCTTAGCATGGTATCTGAAAGGAGTTGATAAACTAGCTTAGGATTGGTGTCAAGATCACAGTTTTGGGCAGCAAGGACCAAGGATTTCAGTCTGCGTCTGTCTCCAGCAGAAATCTGTCTGACATCAACCCGGGCCACATCACTAATTTCAGACCTGGGGACTAGAAAAGTCAAGAGATTCCAATAAGGGGGAGAGTCTACAACTGCTGGAGCATCTCCTCTACCAAAATCAGGCAACAAACCCAGAAATCATGAGCCTATATGTTTCTGGCCATAATCATTAAAGGCCTCTTTTATGGTGTTTGGTATGCACAACACTCTGAATAAACTTCCCCATGAAACACCTAGGAATAAAATCTAGGTGACAGAATACATCTACTCTTGTTAATAATTACAATATTACTTTTTAAATTACTTTTAAAAAGGAAAATTACAAAGGTGATGAAGTCCAAGCCTCAAGAAGTAGTAAACATAAATAAATGTAATTAATTAAATTTGTTAAGTGTACACATGCAAGTCCATTACAGTTTAGACTTCAATTGCATGACAGCATAGTGGTTTTGCTTGTGTTATTGAATGCATTTGGTGAATATTCCTCCTCAGCATAAGGGAAATGTATCAGGGACAGGTAGTTAATAATGATATGATTAGTAGGGCTCCTACATTAGAAGCTGAAAAAAATGTAAAGTATCTGATAAATGGGGAAAATTATTCCAGAAAGGAAAGAAAAAACCCCATCACAATACAAGAAAATGGAGAATTTGAACATGCAAAACACTTTACTCAGTTAAGTCATCAAATCATTAAAATTATGGTCATCTGGCACTTAATATGTCCAGATCAGAGACAATACCCATAAGTCAAAGATAACAGCATGACCCAAAATCACAAGAGTATTGTAAAGATAATTCTTTTCAACTGGTGAATGCAGATTAATTCAGATATTATGAAGACACAAGCAGAAGACTGCCTGCAAAGAAATACATCAATACTGAGCTGGATATATAAAAAAAAACGTTTTCTAGAGGAATATTGAAAGAAATACTGACAAAGTACACTCTTTCATCTGATGGGGGGAAATAGCACATAAGAAAATAATTTAAAACCCCCACCTACATACCTTTGTGCAGGTATTTTGATACATTATTTTTTTAAAAAAGAAGACGTAAGACTATTCCAGGAAACATGAAAAGAATATTAAAAGAAGTATAGATGTCAAAGTTAGTAACCAGTCACTCAAGCTCAACCAGGAAAACAAAATCAAAACTAAAAATACAGCATTGAGACTATCTGTGCGCTTAAAATAAGACAGGCTCATTTTCTGTGCTGAATTTGGACCTGAATAAGGACTCAATGGAAATAACAATCTGTGTCACATTTTTTACACCATAGTGACATCAGCACCTTTGCACATGAGATGCTTCAGTGCCCAGCACTCGTAGCTTGTTGTGCCTCACTTCACCCGTGGGCCCAGGCCAACACACTCATGAAACCATGAGATCTCTTGTCACAGTTCTTTCCAAAGTAATTTTCTTTGCAAAAAGATCAAACAGTCATTCATATGACCACGCTGTATCAGTAATACCTATGAGAAGCAACTATGTCTGGTCTAAATAAGATTTAACTTTTCTGCCTCATTGTGAGGACATCGAGACATTCATGGTCCCTACTCTTGTAAGTGGTTGTTGTAAGGACTAATTAATATGTGCTATAAAATTCTGCTAAGACTGAGAAAATTGCTTAATAAAACTGAATTACTGAGTGGTTTATGACTATGAATTTCTCAGGACTTTCATTAAATAATAACAAAAAGCTACAGAATGTGTTGGATATTAAATCAGGCTTTGAGGAAGGACAGCGTCTGCAAAGTACATGGACAGCGTTTGTGGAAAATGTAGAGGCATAGCTTTCCAGCTGCACCCAGAAACTGAAGCAGCCATGAGTGTATTAGGAATTTTTACTTTCTGTCTATTACAATGAAAAACAAATTGATATGTCCATAAATATTAAATGCATCAATGAGAAAAAAAAATTTATATGGTTAGTTATTGTGATAAAAAATGTTCTAGACATAGGCAGCTTCTTTGTCCTTCCAGCTGACTGTAAGGATGAGGGTTGTGCACAGTCCACGGAAAATTCTTTACTATAAATTTACTCACAGAGGTAGTGAGCCTCATACACAAAATGCTCTGGCAATTCTGACATTTGAAAGCAATAGTAGTTTAGGATAAGGAAATATTTGGTAAATCTTGTCCTCTAGACTAAGTGGAGTTTCTTGAGTCCTACCTAAGCATAAAGGCCCAGAGAAGCTGACTTTAGCCATGGGATGGATGGAGGTGGTGCCTCCCCCCTGCCCTCAGGCCGGCCTGTGATCTGAGAAATGCTCAGAATCTTGGGTGCTTCCTTCCCCTTAAGGGTGAGTTGTCACCCTATTACACAGATTTGGTAGCTCTGACTCAAAAAACTGGAAATAACTTTCAGCAGCAATCCCACCGTAATATGTCAAGCATCGGGTCCTTGAACTCAATACAGTTGGCTGACCTTTAGTTGAAAAACCAACGTGGATGACTAGCAAATCCTGTAATTCTTCAGTAGTAAGAGTAAAGTAGTAAGTATAATGAACCTCAAAGAACCTCATTTTTAAACTGAGACATAATTATTCTAGATGCTGTACAATGAGAAATATTGGTTCCTGCATCAAAGAGTTTCATGGGCAAATGCAACGTGGAACACAGAAGGATAAAGACAAGAAATATGAGAAAATAAATAGGGAATTGGTGTGACAGCATCAGCAGGCCAGCATAGAGACTGGACTGCTTCTGGGGGGAGGTAGCACAGGAAAGGAATGTAAATGACAAGCCAGCAGCAAGATGATGATGAATCTTGGTAAGTAATTACAAGATGGAAAAGAGGTAGACCAGACAAAAGCCATTCAGAAATCTAATGAGCAAAGGAAGCATCACAGGTCACTTGAAAGCAAGAGTCAGTTACTAATTTTTCCCGGCCTTGAACTTGTGTGACTTCAGACCGAGCACACTGGTCAGGATTTCCAGAAGTAGCTTCAGTAACTCATTCTTTAGATGCCCAGTCCGAGCTCCTCTAGAAGCACCTGACTTTCAGAGAGCACATATCTCACCTGCTTTGGAGAATCAGCTTTGTGGCTTATGTTGGACACCAACAAACTCAGCTAGTCACCCCAAAATGTCAAGTCACTTCTGATATTCTTGGCTTATACAACACCTCCATATCCTTATCCCTTCAAAGGAAATGAAAACACTTACCTGAGCTGATCTCACTAGTGACTGAATGTATGTGTGATGGATGAAAGGATACCAAAAAGTGAACAATTATAAACGTGTATTAACCACTGATTGCAAAAGGCTACTGTACACCTCTGAACAGTTGCACTGGGAAAGGTAAGCGATATAAGGTAAGGCTGCACAACATACATATATAGAGGCAAATATGGGCAATGGCAACTAGAATATTAAGGACAAAAGAAAGTGAGCCAAAAAATTATATGTATTAAATTTTCCAGCTGTATTTGAGATTTTGCATCTGTTTATTCCATAAAGTAAAACATATTATTTTCCAGGGAATCAGAAAAGAATAGAACTGCAATTTTCCAGTCACATCAGGATACCAATAGAGGTGAGAGAAGATTCATGTTTTATAGATGGCTCTATTCTAGGGAGTCAGTGCCACTGAATATCAAAGAAACTTCCTTCTATGCTATTTCTCCATCCTGCTTTTAAATTAAATACTAGAGAAGATTTCTGCACATTAATTATGTTTCTCATATGAGTAATAAAGAACTAATCATACAAATTCACAACATTACCAAAGCAATCGAAGCTAAATTACAAAGTCTATTTTATTAATGACTATGACTCAGAACAATTCCATAATTTCTTCTGCTTACAAAGTCCAACAATGGAGCACCCCTTACCCTCATGACACCCCACCTGGAGGAATGTGTTCAGCTCTGGGACCCCCAGAATAAAGACATGGAGCTTACAGCTGCTGACATTTTGGCCACGGAGCTCTGTGTGGTGGAGCACATCCAGAGGAGGGCTACAAAGATGCTCTGAGGGCTAGAGCACCTCCCCTATGGAGATAGGCTGAGGGCTGGGGTTGTTCAGCCTGGGGAAGGCTCTGGGAAAACCTTGCAGCACCTTCCAGGACCTAAAGGGGACCTATAAGAGAGCTGGAGAGGGACTTTTGACAAGGACATCAAAAGGACATAGTGATACGACAAGGGGGAAAGGCTGTACATTGAAATAGGGTAGATCTAGATTAAATACAAATTTAGGGAAGAAATTCTTCACTGTGAGGATGATGAGGCACTGGAACATGTTGCTCAGAGAAGTTGTGGCTGATCCTTCCCTGGAAGTGTTCAAGGCCAGGTGGGATGGGACTTTAAGCAACCTGGTCTAGGGGAAATTGTCCCTGCCCATGGCAGGGGTTTGGAACTGCATGACCCTTAAAATCTGTTCCAACCCAAACCATTGTAGGATTCTGTGATCTCATTACATAAAAGAGGTTATTGCTGCCCTCCATGTCCCCTGTGACATGACTCAGTGCCTTGCATTACAAGATGAAGCAACTCTTGGGGTTGGAAGAATTGTTTCACCTTGTTGAACTTCACATGGTATTTTCCTAAAAAATTTTACAATATTTATAAAACATGCATTTTTATTTCAGTAAACACTTGCACCCTTCACTGACACAGATTGTAATCTTTTTACAAGCATTGGGGAATGCATTTTCACAATGAGCAGTGCTTGTAGGAAAAGATTGGTACAAAGGGGCAAGAAGAGTTGAAAGATAGTGAACTGTGCTCCAGGAACTTGTTGCTTTTCTGTCTCAGGAATTTCCTCACCTTGCACCTCGGGTGACATTTACTCAAATTGCCTTAAAGAGAGTGAGGAGATGATGCATCAAATAGATGATTGACTCACATAACAACAGTGATTCAGTAAAAGGTCAGCTTTATACCATACATAGGCAACATAAAGGCTTCATCCTACTGCTAATGAAGTCAACATCAAAAGTCTCATTGACTTCAAAGTGCCAGGGAGGAGGCTCTTACTCCAGGATGTTTAGCAATGTCCCATTAGATATCCAGACAAGAGCTCACCCACCGAAAGACACCTCTGCCACAGTTGTTAAGAACACAGACTGCTTATAATGTAATTTTACTGCAAGCCTATAGCTGTTTTGGCCATGGAGCCATACGTGGTGGAACACAACAGGAGGTCCAAAAGGCCCTGGCAATCTGCAGAAGGAACAACAAAATGCCAAAGCAATGAAATAATTTTATCTCTCAATTTATTTCATAGTAGCACATTAAAAAAAAAAAAAAAAGGACTAAAAGATTTGGAAAGAACACTGTGTAACATGAATTCTTTTATTTCTTTAGCTATTTTTGTCTCTTTCTGCAGCTTGTGTAACATATTGCATGAATCTGTGTGCAGATTCATCCCTCAGGCTAAATTAACTTGATCATTATCTACAAGAGAGACGTCTGTACAGATTGTTAAGTCTGACTGCAGGGTCTGAAATTGTTAATTAAAATATAGATGAGATAAAGGAAAACACCAGCAATTACATCACCGTCTCCAGGAACGAAGGCTTAGTTCTCAGTGCTATGACCCGGGGATTTACTATGCTTATCAAAGGGTTAGGGAGCACTTAGGATGAAAGCAAGATTAGGGTAACCCTCTTACCTGTTCTGCCACCAAAGCGGCGCTTAGAGGGGACGGTTTCCGTGGCTGTGACTGAAGCTCGCCGAGGACTCGCTCCCCAGAGCCGAGCCGCGTTTCTCGGGGCAGCTGCACCCCCTGCAGACCGTGCTGGGAGCAGCGGCGGGGCAGGGACGGAGCCGCTCCTGCTCTCCGGCGCCCGGGCGTGCGAGAAGGGCGGCCCGAACCCGCCAGCGCCCTTGGGGCTGTTCCTTTCCTCCACTGTCCATTTAGCCGCGCCGGACACAGCTCTCCCCGTTTCTATTCCTTCCTGGATAATACTCCCCCCATGCTTTTGCTCTTCTCACTCAGTTGTTTCCCCGCCCCTCTCCATCCCGTTCATCCACCTTGGGATACTATTTCCTTCCTCCTACCCCAGTTGCCCCCTGCACCATCCCACCAGGCAGCTGCAGGTGGGGGAAACCATAGGGTACAAGCATATTGTTCTCTCTGTGCTTTCTTGCACTTTGTACTTCTCAAGGCACCAAAAGGGTCAGAACAGCCCATTCAGGGAAACGCTACTTACCAGTTTAGCTAATTAAAAAATTAGTATCATTTGCTGAAACAGTAAATAGCAGATTGATGATTGATTAACAGCTGTAAAGTGGTGACTGATAATTAGATTGTTAGATTAAATAATTACATTAAATACTCTCAACCCATCAGGCTGGGCATGCCCACACTCAGGATAAAGCCTTTCAAGTACAACATGAAAAATCAATTTTCCACTCTAGGACACTGCAAGAGGAGATCAAGCCTTGCTTTAACCAACTGGCTCCCATGTTCCCAAGCCACCTTTGCCTACAGTATTTATTTACCATTACTGCTTTTAAGGAATGTAAATGCTAGTCTTTCTTTCCTTTGAAAAGGTGTCCACCACAAGCTTTATAAGGATTATACGTTGCGTTTGAGTATCTGAGAGGGGTGAGCTAAGAGGAACACATGAACATGAGTGAAATTTTTCTCCTTTTTTTGGGAAGATCAGCCTTTGAGGTTTTTTGATGTAGGGAGTAAAACTTTTACCAGAAAATTGATGTGATATCTTCCCTATACACCCTAGTTGCTGCCCTATTTGCTCTTGTCCTGGCCAGAGCAGGGCTGGCCTTAGCTCCCTCTTCTTCCTCCAGCCCACAAATATTGCTTCCATCTTTCCGTTGAACTGAGCAATGAAGGACACATCTTGGTTTTCCAAGTTGATTCCAAAAAGCACCCACATTTTAAGGTGAAAGATCTTTATATATAAAAGTTCTGGAAGGAAAAAGGAAGATGTGGTCTGACTATTTCTATTTTGTCATTAACGTTAAAACAAAACAGGATGAGATGAAACAGTCACCAGCATCTGGACTTGTTGCCTGAGAAACCATTACCAGTTACCAGAAGAAAGGAATTCCTTGGAAACAACAACTTTAGAAGCCAGAAGGAAGTTGCACAACTCTCAGTGGTGAAGGCAGCAGTTCTCTAACAAAGCAACAGGCGAAAGATGTGCCCTGAGTAATAACAGCTCATCAAGATGTGGCTGAAACCCTTGTTATTACAGGCCCTGGTAGCCAGTCAAGCCCTCGAGGCTGCAGACAGCCAAACCACGTAGCTACTAGGAGTGCCATCACAGGGTATTTTTTCTTTTTATAGTGCTTAAAGATCCTTAAAAGGGATTAACAACCCTACGAGGAGGGTAATTACTATTTTCTCTACTTGACAAACCAGGAAAATGAGATCTGGAAACTTTAACTGACATATGCAAAATGCTCCATGTTATAATTAAGAGATCAGAGCTCCTACCTTTGGGGTCAAGCTGCTGAATTAATTTATGTTTATATATTATGTAAATTGGATTACTTTAAAAGAAGGTTTAGAATGAGTCTTGACTTCTAAATTTCCCTTCTGGTTCTGTCATTCCTCTATTTAACAAAATGCAAAAGGCATACGTAAACCAAGCCACACCTGTTTCACACTTGCAGCCTTTAATCTGCTGATGACTAGGAGGCTTTCTGATGCCTACAATGAAAATATTTGACAGCATTTATCACTGCCATTATATATACTTTTGTATTTATACAGAAGTATGTGCACCAAGAATTAGGAAGTTTACTCAGGAGTGACAAAGCAGAAGGAAATGGGCAAGGGACTTTACAGGGTTTCTCACTCTATTGAGATATGGTAAATGTGGGAGATGCATTTCTGATTTTGCCTGGAAACAAAGCACATCCTACTCCCTACACCTACTGCACTATAGGATTTGAAGCAACATCACTGAACATTCTGGTCTATGAACAGCAAGAGTTTTGGTTACTACATGTGGGGGAAAAGATTTATGCTGCTCTAACCCCATTACACTCATATGATAATATGGAATTTTTGTTCTCTTTTGTTCTCTATAAAGCTTAGTATTGCTGTCTCCAGTAAGACCATAAAAATATCTGCTCTTTTGTAATTTGTTTTTTCATCTTTATTAGAAGAGCAAAATGAATTTTGAGCCAGCATATTCAGGACAGCTGTGAGATAAATTGCTGTCAGATGGCTCTAATTCTGAATTCATGATCCAAAGATCAACAGCTTCTTCACAGACAGACAGGAATACTGTACTAGCCCATTTTTTTTTTATCCACCATGCAATTAATCAGGTTGATGAAGTCTATCAGCACCTGTACATTTTATCTTTTGATGCAGTGAAAACTGTATGCTCATGCTTTTCATGGTCTAGAGCTCAAGTACGTTCATGCATCCTGTGACCTGAGAACTTGTCCAGAAACTCCAGGCTCTGTGCACTTACATCACTGTCAGCCTGGGGAAGATTGGAGAAAGGAAAAGCATTCCTCAGGCAGGCCTAGGAAGCACTGTGCATCATCAGAGGCAAGGTGAAACTTGCTATGGCGTGTGGCTGGGATAAACACAGCATGTGGGCTTGCAAAATCACATTGCAGATGCTGAGGTGAGTCCCAGGATTTTACAGCATTGGCAAATGACTACTATAGAAGTAAACATTGGCTAACATAGGCCTGTGTGCCCGTGAACTTCTGGGGCACTGTGGCATTTCAAAACATCCACAAAGACACACAGGATGACCTGTGAGGAACTATGTACTTGGCTGATTACTTCTCACCAGTCAAACACCAAGACAAGGGTAAAGGGACACTGTGTTCTAAGAAGTAGACACCATAAATGACTGCAGGGTTTGTGGTAATGACTCCTATGGCCACAGTCAGGGTGGGAAGCACTGTACTGATGATTATGACTCATCAGGAACTGAAAATTTTTTATGTGAGTTGGCTTAATGATAATGTAAAAGTAAATATTCTGAAGAGTGAGAAAGGCAACAAAAAGATTTTTGACGTAAGGTGTGAACCTCTGACTGTGATCAGCATTTTAAGGAGGAATTCAAGGTATTACAGACAAGGAATTCTTATTAGAATAAAGCACTAAATATCTTCTTGTAAGTTTTTTTCCTGCCCTGTAGGTAATCTACAAAGAAAATGTAAGGATCGAGGGCCTTCCAATATTTGTGGGCTAATTTTCTAAGAGCCTTTTTTGAAAGAGCCTCTAAATGCAGTTGCATTCCCCTTCTAGGACAAAAGACACAAGCAGCTTTTGGGTGGCACACGTACTGGTGGGACAGAAACACGTGGTGCTGTACGCCTTACTCTTGCCAAAAATTTGACTCTGCCTCATTTAGCAGGTCATCAGTATCATCCACCAGTAGAGTATAGCAGGTCATCACTCCTCAGCAACAATACAGAGTTAGGAGTATTTTATCCTGAGAGCTCCACGGCCAAGAAACATAACAAGGGACTGAGCTCCTGTCTCTGACAGAACACGTGGCACAGGCATCTACCATGGATACATGTGACTTGAAATCAGAAGCTACGGATGACACAGGAAAGTCCAGTGAACATGAGCCTATTCCTTCATCATACAAAATAAAACCTGCAAATAAACAATAAAAAAAAGTTTGTCTAAACTGGGACCTGCGATTTGTAAGACACAGAAGTCAGCCCAGGGGCTGGCATAGGTATAAAGGTGCAAAACTACCCCCTAAACCAGTGGTAAATGTGGTGATATTTCAGAAATTCGGAAAACATTGTATCAGCAGCAGCAATTTTGCCTCCGTTCGTGACTATCACTTGCTTCTACCCGGGCTCTGGGAAAGCTGTATTTGTGAAGCATTTGTAAGGGAGGTAAGAGGATAATGGGGATTTCAAACACAGCTGATCTCAGCTACTCACCTGTATCAAACAGCACAACAGAATTCTTAACAGTGAAGCCATTACTGTTCCATTATTCATTATTTCAGAGAGAATATTGTAAATATTTAGACATAACAGAGCAGGCTGTCATCCAAGCAAAAAAGGTATCCGTCCTAAAGAGCTAATAAATTAATGACACTAATAAAAAAGCTCATTACAAAATATTATTGGGGATGAACACTAAAAAAGCCCAGAGGGTTAAGGGTACGTGTTTGTTTAATGAGTTTTACTTTCATATTGCTCGCTGCCCTGCCGACAGAGGAGCACCGCTGGGCTCTGTCCCTTGCTCTCCGCTTGTCACTAGAGGGCAACGAAGGCTCCCAGACCAGGGCAGAGGTTCCCTGCAAAGCCTCGGCTTCCCCGGAACGACTTCTTTTCTCTTCTAGTGTGAGTCAGCCAGGACGGTCAGAGAATGGTTCCACCCTTAAATCCTGACATTGCGAAATGGGCTCGGCCAGAGCCCGCGGGGAAGCGGCGCTTTGGCAGCGGGAAGCTCTGGGAGCGCAGCATCCCCTCCATCTCCAGCTACACCCTCTTCAGCCCTCGGGTGCGCGGCCTTAGCCCTCCCCAGCAGCTCTTGCAATGCCTCTGCTAAGCAGTGTTAAAATGCTGGTTAGGCTGCATTTTGCTGGAAGACAACAGGGAAGTTCCCTTATCCTTTACCTGGGATATCCCTCTGGTAAAGGCCTCTGCTGCTGGGATGTGATACACGGCTGGGAAGGAGCAGCTGTGCTTTGTAAGACCAGGGAAAATGGCACGAATCAGATGTCCCTTTCTTTACAGCCCCCGTGCACAGACACAGCGCAGCTGCTCGCCTGGAGTGGCAGGGGGATGTGGGGGTGGGTTTCCATCCTGAATCAAAACACTCCGGCAGCTTCACACCCCCCAGATGCAGCTCAGGGCTGCATCTCAGCCTGCAACACACAAAACACAAGGCTGCAGGTGCACCTCTTGCTTCCCCTCCTCTTTCCCTGCCACTGTGCTGTGGAGAAACTTCTTTCCTTCCTTCCTTCCCGCCTTCCTTCCTTCCCCCCATTTCTTGGCCTGTAGGTCTCACCCCTGCATTTTGCCAGTGAAAAAACCCATGGAAACAGCAAAATTCTAGTGATTACAACCCCCAGCAAAGGATCACAAGCCAGAAGACTGAAAGGTCAGTTATGGACTTAGGCAAGCTCATAATAACTGTGAGGTTTGGTGGAGCCTGCTGTCACCCTCAGCTCTCAGCACAGGACCTGCTGGGTGACCTCCCCTCCCCTCCAGGTGCAGCCACTGCTCTTTCCAAGACAGATAAGCAAGTGGTATTTATTTATTACCGAGTTATTATAATTTTTTTATACTGCAGTCAGGCTGCAGGAGAGCGTGGGACTGGCAGGAAGGAAAGAAAAGATCATTGGTTGGCTATGAAATAAGACTTCCAATAATAATTAGAGCAGATTAGATTAGAAGCATAGGAAAACACTGGTCTTGCCAGTTTTTCTGAGTTGATTTTCACATGCTTTCTATTTTTCCAAATGCTACATTTGTTACTTTTCCCAAAGTCTCCTACTGGAAAGTAAAAATGGGAAAAGTATGTGGTGCAATCACTACTATGTTGTGTGTCTATATATATATATATAAATATATATAAACACACATATATACATGTTGTGTACACACATGTATACACAAAATGTATGTATGCAAATATACACACATATTTGTTGTCTATACATACATATGTATGCATATATGATGAAGTATGTGTTTACATGAAATTCTAGTTCACAAACTTGGCATTTTTCCCCAGTAATCTTCTGCACAAGAGTGGAAAAACATTGGAGAACTTGTCAAGAACAGGATTATTCTAGAGCAGTCTGAAGAGGTAAATTTAATATATAGGCAGTTTAAGTAGAAAAGAAAGTGCACAAGAAAAAAATCTGTAAATGTACATTTAATCCTCCTCTGCTTTTACTTCCCCTTTTCTTTATTCAGGGTAACTGAAATATAATTTAATCTGCCTAAACAACAGTGGCACAAATACCCTGGGCCTTATCATCTTGTAACTTTTGCTACAGGAAACATTAATTTTATGCTGCAAACAGCAGAACTGATTTGGATATATGAAGGAGCCCTGCTTGTGACAGGCACGTAGCCCAGCAGGCTGTCCTGGATGTCCTGCTGAGGCATGGAGCACTGAGGAATGACTGAGCATGGCAGATGGACTGCAGAGGTGCCAACAGGAACCACTGGCACTCCCAGCATGTGGGAAGAAGCAGAATTATCCAGGAGGTTTGTCTGCTAGCAGGGGTGATGGATCCACAGGTCCTTCAGCAGAGCAAAACACAGGAGGGTGGATCCTCAATACCAGCTGAGAGAGAGTGTTGGCTTGGTGATGTGGTTCTCCTGGGAGAATTAAATTGTGAGAGTATAATCCATGGAAAGCCTAATCAGCATTCAGCCACTAACAAGCAAAAACTGGTCTAAAAGAAGGCGTGATCTGCTCAGTATTTTACGCTTTCATTCTCCACATTTTGTCAGTTTATTTTTGAAGGAATTTCTGCCTTTCACTTACTGAGTTATGTTGATGAGGTGGTATTTGTATATGAGGATGCTGCTCAGGATCACTTTGAACCATAGAGGAACCACTGCATGTGTAAAGGTGATGAGATCAAGTTTTTACTGTTGAGCAGAAGATCCAAAATAGCTGTTGGGGATGGCAGCTTCCCCCAAAAAGCAGGAGTCAAAAAACTGAGTCCACTGAATATAGATACCTGACAACTTGGACACAGACTAAAACTTCTCTACAGGTCAGGAAGGAAATGAGTGATATAATGTCCAGGTTTCCAACACTGAAGGATGGGAAAATGCTATAAAAAGGGAGCAGAAGAGCCAAATTTTCCACTGTTTACCTCTGCTACCATCCATTTCCATGACACCAAACAAGGAAAGCAACAAAACTACTAAAAATATGGAAAAGATCTGATATGGCTCTCCAGTGTCAGTCTATTACTCTACAGGATATTTTATTAAAGATATGACAGATGCCACTTAGAAATGAAGATGCCCAGTGACTGCCAATTTCAAGGCACTGCTCCACCAAGTGTCAAGTATCGTGTTGGAAGTGAGGAACAGCAGCTGAATTCTTTTTTAACAGCATCATTTCTCAGCTTCTTCCATAATCTGTTTGACTTCACAGCAGTCAGATGGACATTTTTTTCTCCATTCTTTTTTAAAATAAATCAATACTAAGCCTGAATGTACATCAACATGTTTGGTACTATCATAATAATAGAAGGGAAGTGGCTGAGAGCTAAAAATGAAAGAGTTCAGGACAGAAACCTGAAACCTGAACATTTGTGGGAAAGGACATCAGACTCATACTGTCAGTGTAAACTCAGATGAATAATAAATTTAGTTTCAATGGCCTTGCCATGGTAAGTTTAAGTCAGCTGGCTCTGAAGAAGGGGTCAGGCTTATTTGAAGTGAGATGAGAAAAAAATCTGTGACAGGAAGAACTGAATCTCTGGTATCGAATTTGCCTCCTTCTCTAGAACAAAAGCTGGAGTTTTTTCCCTCCACTGGCCACAGTACACAGCATTACTAAAACCACAGCAGCTTTACTGGTAGCACAGAAGGAAACTGAGAAGCACCGTGTAAACTGCACTGTACATGATGGGAAAACGATGACACAGATGAAACTTGTGAAACAGCACATTCTCCTGTTGGTGTAAAAGCGCTTTTTGGCTTTGCATTTTTGATTCACCTTTTTCTTCTTTCTAGAAAAAAACATGTGGCAGTAATGTGGAAAAATGAGTGATGACGTCAGAACTGGCTTATGAAACAGAACGGTGTGTCTTTACAGTGAACAGGTATTAGAACAGATTTCACTTTGTCTCATGCTCTTTCTGACACCTCACCCTCCCCATTAAATTTCTTTATTTGGGCTCCTTTATATATTAATAAATACACCTGTTTTTTCTCTGCTTGTATTTTTAAATTGTCGCTTAGTTCCTCTTCATCCAAAGCTTCCTATCACTAAAAGGGGAATAAGAATACTGACTTATCTCTGTAAACTGTTAAAAAAGCAGATGAAGACTCTAGGTAACATTGCTGCTAAGAAATTGCAATTTGCAGTGTATTTTATCTGAGCCAGATAAACATTCTATATTTTTTATTAGATGTAAATCAATAATTCGAGGAAACATTAATGTTTAATAAATGTTAAATGAAATCTGTAACAGTTTCCTAGTAATTGCATCCATTCTGATGAATGTTTTGCTTTATTCAACATTTTAGAAAGGGCTCAACTGAATACATTTATTAATTAGGCTACAGGGATTTTTCTTCTCTTTTTGTATTGAATTAGAAAATTCTTGTGAGACTGTGGCTTCTACGAAGATGAGGCAAATCAATTTATTAGCCCAGGGTGACAAACTTGGTAAACTCACAGCGTGCACTTCCTTTTACTTTACTGAAAACCAAACATGTCACAGTCTCCTATTTAGATCACAAAAGAACAGAGAAAAGGAACAATTGGTAATGGGAAAATGTTTACAAATCTTACTGTAAAGTATTATTTGGACCTCTTTGTATTACAGCTTTCACACAGCTGTATTATGATGCAATGATGATGGAAATAACTTATGTTTTGAGAAAGATGTCAGTTCAGCACAAATCTATACATTACCAGAATCTGCTGGTTCAATTTCTTGAAGCCAAATGAGAACTTTTCTCCATTAAGAAGCACTACAGAAATGCACCTGTAAATATTAAAATCCTGTTGACTGAAACTAAATAGACCTCACAGGGTTGCTTACTTGTGACTAATTTACTTTGAAAATTTTTCACTTGTGATTTTCCTGCTGACCCCTATAGTAACCTTCCTGTACTTCTTGGTTTGTTTATATTGGGTGGGGTTCTTGTTTGTTTGCTTGCTTTGTTTTGTTTCTTTTTTTTTTTTAATGGAGAAACATAACCAGAAAATGGAACTGATCATAGTGTTACTTTTTTATCTTGGCCATGTGGTGTTAGAACTTTGAGCTATGGTGCCTGAGTAACATGTCAAGAGCATCAGGAACTCTGACCTGTTAGTAAACTGGGTACTACTAGAGTAAAAATTGATAAAAAATATATTAAGTAGAGGAGTGATTTCAGTTTCAGTTTCTCTGCGATGCTGTGACTCACAGGATTTCTGAAGTAAATGGGTGCAATCCATAATCTTTTGGTAAGACGACTGTATCAAACAAGAGTAGTTAATTATCAGCACATTGAAATACACTGCCTTAGGTCGAATTCTGAGACACACAAAATAAACCCACAGCCCAAGCTCAACAATCAAGGATCCAGCGTAACCAAAAACACTCATTACTGCTCTAAACAGAGTGAGGCACTCAACTGAACATAATCTGTCACTTTATAATCTAGATTTCTCCAGTATGTTGCATCACTTATGAACTATATTTGCCAAGACTGTAGAGCACTGGCTCTATGTGTGTGTGTCTACACATGCACACAAGTGTGAACTTACAATATATAAACAGCTCCTATGATATGCAATATCATTTCTATTTCTATACAACATTTTATAATAGCAGATAAGAAAAGTTCTTACTCCAGAGTTCTTCTATGAAAAGTTTTTTTCTTCTAAAAGCCTTGTAATTAGCCTTCAGGGAAAATCTGTATTTACATGGAAATAACACACTGAGGCAATGGGATCTTCTGTACCTTGCAACAACCCCAGTGAGCATGTTAGTGCCTATGAAAGATGTCTCAGATGGACAGATAAAGGGGAATACAAATTAAGAACTTGTTTTCACAAAGATCCCAAGTTAAAGAAACACAGGACCGGCATCACCCTGGCAAAGGAATAAGAAATGAATGATCCATGCCCTAAAAAATAACTGAACCCATGAAAAGGAATAAGAAAAAAGAAAATGCTGAAAAAAATGCTGAAAAAAAATGCTGAAAAAAACCCCAGAATGCTGAAAACTAACTGTAAATTATCTCCCCATTCTTTTTAATCTTGCTTTCTGTTTGCTGCTGGTTATGGGAAAGAAGCACAAGATGTTTTACCATCCATTGGTATTTTTCTGCAGGCATCAGGTGCATCTGAGTAAGCAGAGCTATTTTTACATCCCCGGCCGTCTCAACACAGTAAAGTAATCACATTAAGTGCAGAGTCATGCACAGCACACAGGGGAATCACTCCTCTTGGTTTGCAGCGTCATACACAGGGAAAGGCACACAAAGTGCATCCTGTAGATTTTCACGAGTCAGTGACAAAGTCTCAGTTTCAGACTCTGCCCTTACCCATAACAAAATGTTCTCAGAAATTTTCCTCTAGTTGCACTAACATGGTTAAGTCCAGATTCAGTCAGATTTCTTTTGGTGGCAAGAAAATTTCAGAAAGTCCCGAGTACAGCCGTGACAGCCACTTTCTTGGCTGACACATCAAGGAATGCACTGGGGACCTCCAGAACAAGAAACGTGACAGTCCTGAGCACTTAACCCTGATAACGCAAACTGCAGTGCTACAACTTCTGCTTTTGCTTGTTTGGCACACAGGCTTGAGTACTCGCTGCAGCTCATTAAATAGATACAACCAGAAACAAAGTTCAGAACTATGCACATTGGAAGAAATCACATATTTTCCCAGGAGGTGTCTAGGAAGTGTTGTGACATTAAATTGGCCTGATTGTTGTAGGTCAATCAGCATCATACAAGAAGAGATACTCAGCTAAACATTAACACGGCCCAGGGATGAATATATAAGCCGAGTGTATCCAAGTGGAGATGTTCTTCACAGAGGTGTGCTAATGGGGCCTGGCATCATTTATGCCAGGATCTGCACACAGCAGGATGTCACTGCAAATATTCTGACCTCCTGACATAACCTTGTTGAAGTTTGACATCACCTTTTAGAATTTTAAATGGAAACACCTCCAGAGTGACAGTGATAAATGTTGCTGAACCTTTCAGTATGTGCAGGCTAACCATTTTCAAGCGTATGGCAAAATTTCAACTTTCACTTCATCCAAGTACAATGCAGCACACAGACTTTAAACAAAAAACAACAGCAGGCATGTGGCAAGTAAAATAACCCAAGCTTTTCTTGGGGAAAATAAAACAGAGCTAATGCCATAAGGTCCTTTCTGTGCTTTTAGCAGCAGCTCAGACCCTGTGATAAGCCAGCTCCCCATAGAGATTTAAGGATTTATTCCATTTTGAAGTTCATTTCCTCCTGCATTCTGATCCCTGCTACCTAGTGTGTTAGTGAGCTCCTGGGTGTTCTTTTCGGGATAAAACAACTACATCATTAAGAGCACAGTAAGGGGACTATTTGGTCTCAATGGTCAGACAATATGCACAGGACTCAGCTGAGCTTTTTCCTCTTCCAGTAGCCTCACTCAGATGAAGGAGGAGAGCAATGCAAGGAGGAGTTACATGCCCAAACCCATGTGCTAGAGCATGTGCTATGTGCCTGAGACTATTAACATGAGAATCAGGAGGATACAAAGCAGTACTTCCGTAATTTTGGACACCTTAACAAAACAAGGAGACAGCAATGCAGGCAGGGGCAGCATCCTCACCATGAAAGCCACGGTCCCACAGGAGTCATTCCAGAAGCGCAGAGCAGCTCCTTGGGCAGGAACCAGGGACAGCCAACAGCTGCATATTTCCTAGATGAGTCCCTACGGAGGGAGGTGAGGGGCAGTGAGGGAGGGTCGGGGTCAACAAGGTCCATGGCCACTGTCCCAGGATCCCAGTGGTGCTCGGGCATGGACCAAGGCTGTTGACCTGAGCTAAAGGCAGCTGCAGAGCTGCTTGTCCACCCAGTGCAGGTTACATGTGCAATGCTGCTTGAAATACAGAAAGTTAAAAGCTCCTTGCATAGAAACTAGGATGTGAACCAAAGACTACTGGCTGTGCATCCATGGTTTTTAAGCTGGATGCTGCATCACACGGTCTGGGAAGCAGGATGATCTGCCAGCCTGATTCCTCAGGCAAAAGATGTGTGAAGGGGGCCTATTCTCAACCACTTTTTTTATGTCCCCCATCACTACAAGCCCCCACAGTGTTGCTGGGTGTTTTTCCCTGCTTCAGTGAAGGAGTAAAAATATGGAAAAACAATCTTTTTGAACAGTTTGCTTCATGTAAGCAGCAGGATGACTTCTGCATGTTAACCAACTACATCACACTTTGAATCGTCATCGGGCAAGAGTACATATTTCATAGAACCATGGAATTGTTTAGGTTGGAAAAGAACTTTAAGATCATTGAGCCCAAATGTTAACCCAGCATTGCCAAGTCCACCACTAAATCATGATCCCAAGTGCCACAGCTACAGATCTTTTAAAGACCTCCAGATGCTGATTTCACCACTGCCCTGGGCAGCCTGCTCCAGTGCTTGATAAACCTTCTGGTGAAAACTTTTTCCTAGTATCCAGCCTAAGCTTTTCCTGGCACAACTTGCAACAGATACACATGATGCAGGTATTTCCCTGTTGGTTTCCATACCAGTTGCTACACGTACATGTCTTTCCATCTTCTGCAAGAATCAAATAATATCATTTTACTTTAAAAGTGGTGAGGCACCTGCCGGGAAAATGAAGGACACATCTCACACAAATTTGAAATCAAGAACCATAAATGGCAGACATTTATTCAAATTAGTCAGCATCACCCTTCAGAAGTAACAGTAATAATACACTTTTGCCACTCGACATCATACTGAGCGTGCTACACTTAAAGAAAGGTATCACTTCCCCATTCTATCACATCTCATGTTGTATTTAGCTAAACCTATCCAGTCTGTGGACAAGCCATATGGGCCATAGTCACTGCAAGGCTGACACTCTCAGAGGGCTGGGGAGAATTATGGACATTATCCATTTCCACACACGGAAAAACCTGTGTAAACAAGGATAGGAGCAGAGAGGAGGGCCCTTCTCCCTCATTGTCTGCCCTCATGGATCCCAAAGACTCCAAGTTTCTTTGTAAGACTAAAGCCACAGCATGACAGATATGGACCAAATCACCAGGCTGACTCCTCTGACAAGGCTTTGAGCATCTGTGCATTAGTGAGGAACAGCCCTGAACTTCCCTGGAGCACTGACCCGCTCCAGAC
This sequence comes from Corvus hawaiiensis, assembly GCF_020740725.1. Taxonomy (NCBI): domain Eukaryota; kingdom Metazoa; phylum Chordata; class Aves; order Passeriformes; family Corvidae; genus Corvus; species Corvus hawaiiensis. The sequence goes on along the minus strand of NC_063217.1, from coordinate 9,566,787 downwards.
TGAAACAGCAGCACAGGGTTCACAAGCATGCAGAGACAGCACTCCTCTGCTCCATGAAAAAGCATCTCCTCTTTCCAACAGGGCACAAGACTCTCAAGCTGCTTCCCACACAGAGCAGCCAGGAAAGCCCTTTTATCACCGTGGTTCTCTCTCAATGCACAGGAAGGTCAGCTTCTCAATTCCATTTGCCTCTGGCCGAGGGAATTAGATCTCGGGTAGCAAACCCCTGTAGAGGCTGCTGCAGGAATAAATACACAGTGATCACCGTGGGGATAACAGCACTTTGAATGTCATGTGCTCAGTCAGAGCTGCAGAAAAGCCATTGGCATGACAGGGATCACAGTTCACTTGTGGCAAAGCCATCCTGTAGCTGTTATGGAGATATGCTGGGAAATTTTAAAGCTGTTATGGAGATATGCTGCTCTGGCAGAGACTAGTTCCATTTGGCTTATATTGCTCTGCAGGAAATGTACTTCTGAGAATTTTGCTGAGGTTGGAGACATTCTTAATAAAGACGGGAAAAGGAGAGGCTGGAAAATGTCTTTCAAGTGTAATCTTCCAGTATAAATTGACATTAATCCATGGGTAAACCTGGGAAAGAGACAATTTTTGTCTTCTGACCATTCTAACTATAATTTTTTCTATTAGCAGGAGTCATTAATGAATTCTTGATCCTATTATTATCAGATATTACATCTTGAAAACTGCCTATTCTTTTCCAATGTGTTTTCAGTGTTTTTAGCTCAAGGATTTTTTGCTTCTTCAGCTCATAATCTTTTGATATTATATGCAACTTCGAGCAAACCTCTTGGTATCTCATTGCTTCAGGTCTCCTCGTTCCAAAATAGAGAAAAAAAAAATCCTTGCCTGCTTTCATTCTGTCAAAAGAAACTTGAAAGAGCCTTGTAAGTGCTACAAAATATCAGTGATTTTCCCCACCTCTGTTTGGAGTAACACTTGTGGCACTGGGTGTGGTTGGGATGGAGCTAATTTTAATAACAGCAGCCCGAGCAATGCTGTGTTTTAGATCTGAGACCAAAGCAGTGCTGGTAACAGAGCAGTGCTTCAGCTATTGCTGAACAGTGCTTGCACAGCCTCAAGGCCTTCCCTGCTTCTCTCTCTGCCCCCACGAGAAGGCTGGGGTGGGCAGGAGGGAGAGGCCACGGCCAGGACAGCTGCCCCCAAATGACCAAAACAATTTTCTGTGCTGTTGCACATTGCTCAGCAATAGAACTGGGGGTGGGGATGGTGTGTCAAAACAAGCCATTACTCAGAGGTTGTCTGGCCATCGGGCTGCTGGTGGGAGGTGGTGAGTGATGCCTTTGCATCAGTTGTTTGGTTTCCTTTTCTTTTCTCTGTTATTAAACTGTCCTTACCTCAGCCCACAAGTTTTTCTTGCATTTGCCCCTCTGATTCTCTCCCCCATCCTGCTGGGGAGGGGACTGAGTGGCTGGGGGATTTTACCTGCCAGCTGGGAACCACCCATCACACTCCTCTAGTACCTCTGGAAATAAATAATGCCTGAAGCAGAGCTTTCTTCTCAACAGCTAATCAATCATTTGGCTACTCTCATTATCACACAAGTGAACTCCTTCACTCCACTTCCTTTAAATTTACAAGAAACCTATAATTTTGCCTACAGGAAAGAACCAAGATTCGGATTCATTATCTGGCAAATTCATAGCTTTTCTTTCATTCTGAGACACTTCCTGCATAGCTCACAGGAAATAAGAGATGGGGGCAATTCTGTTTAATTTTTTTTAAAGCTGTTGGGTGAGCTAATGGCCACCATCATGTCAAAAATCTGATTTAAAAAAATATTACAAGGAGTTGTTTTATCTCTAAGTCACAGTAGTGATCATGCAAATGTGATATACAGATATAATAGAAGCAAAGTTTGTAGGGAGAGAGAAACCAAGTAATCTGAGGAAGTAGAGATGATTTCAAAACATCTTTGCTCTTTTTCCAGATACAGCAGAGGGTCCAACAAAAACACTCTCCCTCCAAATCCACTCTTGTAACAATATCTCTATGGTTTTTTTAAAGGTGTAATTTCAGTAAATACAAGATAATGGCAATATTATAATCTGCTCTCAGAGAAAAGGGAGTATTTCCAAAGTGGGTTACAAGAAAATTGTGACTGGTGGAAATCCTCGAAGTTCAAACCCACCGTTTCTGAAACCAGTCCTTTTAAAGATGTCTATATATCTGCATGCCCTGAAACTGGAACATCACAATTATACTAAATCTGACTTACTAGCCCCCAAATGAGCCAGTATGTGGAGTATTCCAGTGTAGAGAACCTTTTTTATTTTGTTTATGCAAGGCCTAACACAGTTAACTTTCTCACAGCTGACTTCTAAGCATTTCAGTCAAAACCAGGTAAGTGCGTCAATTAAATGGTCATAATGGGTCATTCTGTTAAACCAGTTTGAAGTCAAAACTTTGATATTTTGTCTAAAAATTAGGTAAGGATAAGCACAGACTGATATGATCTTCATTCCACGGACCAAATACTTGATATTCTGCAGTTTTTTTGCCTTTAAGCCATCTACAGCAATGTCACTGTTGTCAGTAGTGGAAAATTCAAATGGCAAAGCAAACTAAGCTGTTACAAAACTTACTCAAAATCTAGCAGCAAATTCAAGGGAAGAGAGAGCAGAGATCAGTGTCAATCAATTCTTAAACTCACTCCATTAGGTGGTGGCCTCTCTATTTGTTCAGTTAAATATATTAGTAGCTCTCATCAGAAACTTCAATGAAAACCTTACATCTAGAATTCCCTGCAGTATTCCCTCTACAGCTTAGAGCACTAAGATAGTAAAGACTTTGCCAAACAGCCACCTACCCTAAAATGTACATTAACCCAGCAGTCATCATAACATATTGCATAAATTTAATGTAATTAATTGGAAAAAGTATTTAATTTAGAGCTGAAAATATTTATTCCTGTAGACAGAGGCATATTTCACTGTACCACAAGTGTAAGTTTCTGGGCCACTGGGTGGCTCAGACACATTCAGCCATGAAAAAGCTGCAGTGGCTTTTTTTCAGGAATTATCACTTCCAAGAAATACATTATTTTTTCTTATGGTCTGATTTAATCTTCTACAACCCATACCTACCTGCATGCCCACATTAGACTCATTTATTGTGCTAAGCCTGAGCAGGTACTGGCATGAAGGCTCCTCAGAAATACTATTTTTCCTTGTTCCATTAATTCTGTTTGAGAGCAGAAAGTGTCAAAATGCTTGTCTGCTTCAAGCATGACCTATGACTGAGAACATACTTACTCTGGCTTATAATAAAAATACACTTGAACAAGAGCTGAAGTTTTCAGCAGCTGGTATCTACATGGCATTAGTCCTTCACTTCAGCCTGCAAAGGACTACATTAATGACTTGAATTTAAAACTCTGCTGAGAACTGCTTTTCCCTTTCCTGCCAGGACAATTGATGGATTTTCTGCTTTAGAGATGGAGCTCCAGAGGAACATTACTGTACTGTGCTGTTTCTTGCCTCTGAACTGGACACTAGTCTGAATTTTGGGAAATGTTGCTACTTCTGTGGAAAAAGAGTGAATGGTGTGGTAAGGACACTTCCACTTTCTTGTTCTAGTTACTTAATTCCTCCAGACACTTCTTCAATATTATAGTTCTGAAAACTATTTCACCATCTAGTACCAAGGACATTCTAAGAAGCATCCAATATTTCTTTTCCTGATTTAGAATTCTAGTAGAATTGAATTTCTACTCAACTATTACTTCTTTTGAGGTTCCCGATAGACTTTGACTTTCCCCACCATCCTCTAAAACACACGTTTAAAATAAGATATTTAAATCAGAAAATTATCTAACCAAACTCTAGAGGTCTGTTTGCTCCCTAGGTCAGAAAAGCTAAATATTAAAAATATTTGAACAGGTTTTTGTTCTAGTTAGAATGAGTGGTCTGGATCAGAGACATCATGTACACTGCTTTAAGAAGTTTCATTACACAACATTAATATATCAAATAATTCTGCAAACAATTAGGTTTTCACCAGCGAACCTTTGGTTTCCAGTCTTGCAAGTGAATGCCAAGTACTTAGTGATACTTAATAATTTTATTTTTTCCCCCTCAAGTTAGCTTTACAACTGTCTGGCCTTTGAGGAAAGGTGAATAACAGAAACCAGAAAACTCACAGCATTCTATATTAACCAAAGCAGAAAATCCAATTAGTATATATAAAATCCCCAAAGAGTCTGTAATATGGATTTCATATTACAAGTTAGGAGAGTGTTTCCTGCAACACAAAAAAAGTTTGTCTGCAGTATTTCAAATTATCAGATTCGGAAAAAATGTCCTATGACAACTACAAGCCAACATATCCTGCACTGCTCAGCAGGAATAAAGAGATGTGCGCAAATCCCAAGGTTTTATCCGGTTCAAGCTCAAAAAAGTAACTTGCCTCTAAGTAGGAGCAGCTGAAGTGATCTAAGCCTGTGAGTAAGGAAACAGCCTCCACTTTTTGATAACTTACATTCACCAGAGAGATTTTTACATTCCTGTAAATAGAATCAGTGATATCATGATAGGGTTTTCTAAAGAACCAAGCAAACTGACCTTCTCGGATCCAGAGACAGCATCAGCACTACAATAAATTCCAGTCTGCAAGGTCAGACCCAGCCAAGTGGTACTATTGCGCCATGGGCAGACAAAAGAGAAACTGCTAAAAGTGAGAATATCCAGGGGAAACTAAAGCAGGGCTGAAATAGCTGGACTTCTGGGGGGATATAGACAGTACCAGTAAGCACAGGAAGGTGAACTGCAGCAAAGATCCAAAGCACTGAGGAATAACAATAACAATAATCTGATATACTCATGTAACAATAACAAGGCATAACAGAAACCTGTTGCCTGGATATGGACACACACAGATCAAGGGCCTAGTGAGAGACCCATACACGTACTTATGCAGCTCATCTACTAACACCCATGAGACTGAACCACCCTAGTCCATGTAAATGTGAAAGAAACACTTCTTAGGGAACAGAGATGTGACTGCTATGGATCTGACCAATGTCATGGCTTTTTATGGTTCATCCTGGTTATTTCAGCCTTACTGTGATTTAAGAACATGAGCCCTGGGACTCTGCCCTCTGCATCAAAACACTTTTGGTTTTTACATCCTCCTAAGTGCAAACCGTGCAAAAAATGCAGGGAAAATCTTACATTAGAATTAAATAAACCTTATTCTATTTCCCCTAGCTAAACTAAATATTTTCATGTGTGTAAACAGAAAACAAGATTGAAAAAAGGAATGTTGTGTTCCAAGTCAGAGCCTTGATGCAGAGAGATGGCCACATACATACTTCATAGCAATGAGTTCATCCAGTTTCGGGAATCCTGGAAGCCCTTGGGCCAACCTTTCAATAAGTTTGTCGTTCCAGCCGTAAAATATGTCGAACATTACATCATCAGAACATCCCACAGAGTGATGTATATAAAGGATGTTTAGTCCTGCCCATGGAAGAAGTGTAAACATGCCTGCAGTTCATAATCATTGTTAATCTATGAGTCACAAAAGCATCAACACTTCAGTTGCTCAGCATGACAATCAGATTTTTGGACCCACATAGACCTCTCAGGCAGGCATCTTATGTAGCAAGGAGTATATCAGATTATTTCTTTACAGGTTATTTTTCCCCTTTTGCACTGCAAAATCTACAGCAAAGGAAACGCAAATTTACCCTTTTTTTTTCAGCCTACAGCAGCCAGAGGATCACTTACTAATTTCTAATCAGTTCTGTTTAGGTAAATCAGCTCAAGGCAATTCTAACACTTTATATTTACCCTCCAGGACAATTAGTGGTGACTTAAGACCATGGGGTAAACCACAGCTTGATTGGCTGAACGACATCTGGAGTTCACAATGAAAAATACAATTTCTTACAAATTGAGCAGATGCCACTATTTAGAAAATGACAGAACCCCCCCATATGTTGTATAGTCATGTCCACAAAGAATTACTCTTTTAAATACAAAAACTCATAAGATTTTCACTAATATTACAGAACTAGAACTACCACATTCAGAGGAATTATTCTTACCACCTCTACAAAAAACTTATGCTTAAAAATGAAATTTTAAATATATCTACATCTATGAACCCTTAATTAATCTAACCATATCATTCACCTTTCTTTCTTCCTGCTTTCCTAGGAGCAGCTTCACTTCCTTTTTGTTTCTAGGCAGTATCTGATCACTTCTGTTCATGCACTGTATGGTGCGTCTCACACATTATAGTAAGTTCTCATGTGCACAGAATTACTTATTCAAAACCAATTTGTAAAGAGCTGTTTAACAAAACTCGAGGTTAAATTTTTCCCACATGGGTTTAGTATCCTGTTACACCCTATACTGAGAAAGAGTTAAAGTGAATTTCACCTTGTGTTTAATGTTGAAACCAGTACAATATGGAAAATGAAGTTTTTCTTTATATTGAGTCGTGCAGAGCATATTTGCTGTTCATACAGTACTTCATAAGCCCTCATGATTGTGCAAAGCCAAAAAAGGACAAGTGTGCCACAGCACAAACCAGCAGCTTTATCAACAAACAGGAAAACAGCATACAAGAGGCAATCCAGGAAAAGCCAGGTACTACGAAACACGGCTTAAGATGTGACTCATTCTTTGGCACAGTTTCTTTGACTGAATTCCCAGGAATTCCTCTGCATTTCAGAACTGACAAAAGGAAACAGTCATCTAAGGACATCCCCAAGAACACATGGGACCAGTTTCTTACTCAGCACTTACGCAGGTCAAATTTCCCTTAAGTCAGTGGTGTTTTCCTGGGGGAATGCTGGCTTCATCCAAGGCACTACTAATACCAAGTTTTCGGTAATGCTTCATTTTAATATACTAATACATACTACAAATACAACTGTATTATAAAGGATTCTATTTGGTAGCTAACTAAATTCCCTGGTGGTTGATCTAAGGATATCACTGCCCCATCTGCAAACATGGGATCGCTGAGTTTCCTTGTAGTTTGCTACTTAAATTGGCAGGAAACGAAACATTTCTCCATTACCAGGGCTTCATCATATGTTTCTACAAAATATTTTGACAGTCAGCAAAAGCAATCTCACTCCAAATTTGTCATTTAGCTCTGATTGTAACACAATAATGAAAATACAACATGAAGTCTATCTGGTTTTTTTGCTTTTCTAATGGATATGAAAGTGATAAGGTACAAGTATTTCAAAGCAGGAGCTTTCTTCACAGCAAAATTAGCATCTTAAGGTTCTAGAATATAACTCTGTACAAGTAAAAAGTCAAAATTTGTATTCCCTCAACTTCCACACAGATTTTTCATTGTCCTTAATCATTTGATATTTACAGTATTAGACGCAATAGCAAATATGCCAGAGACCTGTACCATAAACAAGTACTTTATCATTTTCTGTCACACAGGTCTTCTATGCAATAAAATTCTATAAAATTCAGTTATATTTTTAGAATCAGCTAACGAGCTGGTTTGAATTTATTATTCCTAATACTTGGGATAATTCTTTCTAGCATAATTAAGGTGACAAAATAATGACTTTCCACCTCGAAAAAGCTTAATTGAATCACAGGATAATTCATGTTGGGAGGAATCTCAGGAGGTCTTTAGCCCTTACTCCAGCACCCTATGTTTGATTATCCTTACAGAAAAATAGTTTTCCCTGTACTTGATTGCAACTTAGGTTGCTTGAATTTGCACCCATTGTCTTCATGAAAGGCTGAAATATTCTATCTTGTGTTTCATATGCATCATGAGGCTTCTGATCCATCACCAGTGCAACTGACAGTCTCAGCTTTGAAATTCACTATCTTTTCCTTTCATCATGTTCCTGTTCCTGTAAATTCTTCCACACAAATTATTCATTGCTGTCTTTTTACCCTGAGACCTGCTAACACAGGAGGCTGCTTTCTATCACATTATCTAAAGTCTTCTCTTTTTGCTGCCTCCACCAGTAGCATGTGGTGATTTTCACTTGCTGTATTTTGGGCACTTGGCCCAGAAACATCTCCTGTGATTGTGCTGAACCTTGTGTACTAAGGCTGTGTGCACACATGGAGCTCCACGTTGTACATGTTATGATGCACACGCATACACGTACACACAATAAACACTATTGCAAATAGTAACAAATGCAACCTGGGTCTTAATTTTGTACTGGTTTAAGGCTTTTTCCTCCCAGCTGGTTCCACCAGAATGGTAGCATGGACATAACGAAACCAATCCAAACCATGCTTTCTCTCAGTCCAGCTTATCATACTCTCCTCTTCCTATGAGAAATACTACAGCAGCATTATTCTCTGACAGGGATATTCTTGATTAACAAGTTCTGTCTCTACGTCACCAATAAAAAAGTTCTCCACTGCAAGGGCGCCCAGCAGGCACTAGTTTGTTCAGCGTCAGCCACTTAGTTTTGCCCTCATCGATTCATCCTGAGAGTATAAACACTGGCTGGTGATACTGATTTCGACGACCGAAGATTTTGTTCTCTTCGAGGTCCTTGCTAAGGAAGTTCCTCCTCTATACCTGCACAGGTACCCGGCTTGTGAAGAGGGATGTTCTTCTTTGCCTGTGTCTGGAGCCATTCCCTCACAACCGATGCAGACACACCAACAGATGATTCCTGGGTGTTTCTTCTCCTGCTGCTGCCCCGGGCATCGGGGCCGGGATCGGTCGGAGAGGTGAGAGCTCCATCCCGGCCGCCCCGGGGCCGCTCGGGCAGGCGGCGCGGGTAGAGCGGAGAGCCCCGGGGTCGACGCCAGCGGGGAAAGTCCCGCTCCGAGCCGGGAATTCCCGCAGCGGCGCCGGAAGGATGCCGCGCTCCGGGGCTTTCGCAATGCGGGGCCAGCGCCGCCCGCCAGCCCCCCGAGGGACCCTCGCTCCGCCGGGACCCCTTCTCCCCCTCAGAGCCCCGCCTGCAGCCGCCTGCCCGCATTCCCCCCGTTCAGCCGGGACTTCCCCCGTGCCCTCGGAGCCTCCCGCTCGCCCCACGCCTCTCCCTCGCCCCCAGGTTTCTCCTCCCGCCCCCAGCGCCGGTTCTCCCGCTCGCCCCTGCCGGGGTTCCCCGGGCAGCGCTGCCCCCGGGGTCGCATCCCGCGCTGGCCGCGGGGGAAAGCGCTCCCTGCTCGTCCGGGGCTCTCCCCGGGGGCGGAGCTCGGCGCGGCCCGGCCCCAGCTGTAGAAAAAAGCCGCCGCACAGGCGGGTCCTGCGAGCCCTTAAGGGGAGCGGCCGCCTCCTCCCGCGGCGGTGAAGGTGGAAGAGTGAAACTTCTGCTTCGGCCCTGCTCGGCTCCGGGGTTTTATGCACTTGTCCGGGCTCCTGCTCGCCCTGGAGAAGGAAGAGAAGGAACCTGCCCCGGCCATGTGCTCGGTAAGCGAGGCCGGCAGCACAGACCCCTTGGTGACCCGGTTTAGGCAGGTGGAGGAGACGCTGGAGAAGCTGCACCGGGAAAACAGGAGCTTGAAGAATAAAGTGCCTCGGTACAACGCGCTCTGCACCTTGTACCACGAGTCCGCGCAGCAGCTGAAGCACCTCCAGCTGCAGCTGGCGGCCAAGGAGGCGACGATCCGGGAGCTGCGGGGCAGCCTGGCCCAGCAGCGGCTGCCCCCGGCGCCGGGCGGGGATGCGGCGGCGGGCGCGGAGCCGGCCCGCTCGCTGGTGGAGAGCCTGCTGGAGCAGCTGGGGCAGGCCCGCGAGCAGCTGAGGGACAGCGAGCGGCTCTCGGCGCGGAGAGTGGAGGCGCTGAGCCAGGTAAAGCCGAGGGTGCGCAGGGAGCGGCGCAGCATCACCGCGCCTTTCCGCGCTGCTCCCTAGAAAGCGAGGGACTTGAGCGCAGTAGGGCCAGTGGTGGTGCGGAACGGAGGGTGCGGGCGTTCTGCCCCCAGAGCGCTCGCTGGGTGCTGGGAAGAGCTGGGGGCGCGCAGGAACCAGCGCTGACAGCGGGGGCTGAGCGAGGGTTTGAGCCCCGCCGAGCGATGCCGCTGCCTTTGACAAGACTTGCTCCATCCCCAGGTGCCCAAAGCAACTCGCCCGTCTGTATCCAATGGTAGCTCCCCCTGCGTTAAGATCAAAAAGGCAAACTATAAAATCCTAAACCAAAAGCTTAGCATGACACTATAGATCTTCATGCAACTATTTTCATAAGGAGAAAGAAAAATAGTAAAAAACTCCCTGAATTTAGCACATGCAACAACTTCATTCTCAAAGATAATCAGCTGATGCCACCAATTTTTCTATAAAAGTGGTTTGTTTAAAGTGCTCTTAGAAATGGATTTTTGTATTGACACTAAGGTAGCACATTCATATTTGAAGAAGTAACTGACAAGACTGGATTGTGAGGAGAGAGATTAGGGAAATCAGTATCTTTCTTGACAGAAGAAGTCTCAAAACGGCATCCCTCCCCATCCAGCACAAGTGCTGCTTTGGTTACTGTCATTAAGACTTTCCCAGGTTCAGTCTGAAATACTCAAAGATTTTTAAAGCATTTATTTCTAGATGAAGCTGTATAAAGTAATTTCCAAACCGAGCAGCAGTACTTAAAACTGAAACAAGTGTTTTTGTCATAAGTAATTTCTTGACCTAATGCTTATACAAAACATTTTCAATATATGACACTCACCTAAAATACATTTTAAGAAGTTAATGTTTGAAAATTTATTATAAGAGATGATCTCACTGACACTTTGCAGACAGATGACAAACCTGTGGTATCTGAACATATTTGAAAGGCTGGTGCTGAATATCTTTAAAGGGGAAGTTTAGCATTTAGCATGATGCTAAAGAATTTAAATGTCAGTAATAAGAACAAGTGCTGTTTATCTATATTAAACATTAATATTTATTTATTGAAAGAATAAAATGTTATGCCCAATCAGAACACCAAAAGAATTGGCACTAAATAATAACCAAATAAAAAAGACATTTTTGTTAAGTCAGAGACTAGTGTGCTGGCAAAGATGGGTGATCCCAGTGGTTTACAGCTCTATTAGCACTCCTGAGAACTGGAATGGTAGAGCTGAGATTGTAGCTGTCTCATGGTCTGCCACTCCACGGAGATCCCAGATTCTGGAGGAGCAGTGCTGCAGAGGTTTCTAGTACCAGCATCTGCTCCTTCTTGAGGGTGTGGAGTACAGCTTGTTTTTCACAAAGTCAGGACCAGTGCCTTTCAGGTGCATTGGAACTACAGGCGGTTTGCTCCAGTCACCAAGCAAACCTCTTCCTTCTCAAAACACCTACAGAGATGTTAATGCAGTGTGGATGATCCCACAGAGCTTCCAACAGGACAAGGAGATGTAGAAACAAGTTGCTTCCTCGGGGTGTATCAGACCCCCTCATGTACCTGGGAGTCAGCTGTGGCCAAACTAAAGCCTCTGCTGCCACATGGATTTTATTTTCTGCTTGTTTGTCCTTACCTTACCCATTCCCATCCTTTCCTAGGTGGGAAAGTTGCTCTGTGTACTGCCTCTGCTTTGTCCTTGTGACAGTGCCAGGCAGTGAATACACTTCACTGGATTCACTGGATTTGATGACTTTTCAGTTCTTTTTTTTTTTGACAAAAATCTCTATTATCTGATAATTTAGTGTGCGGGACCAATAAATATTTTTCAGTCTCCACAGTTATTAATTTTAAACTACTCTGTTTCTTGTTTTTGTTGCTGCTGTATAGTCATAAAATCTTCCTGAATTTTTGCTGCTTGTTCCTCCATTCTACTGATTAGAAAGTGTTTCCATGGCTGCCTGAGCAGTTTTGATTGATTGATCCATCAGTTTCAAGGTCTTGTGATCATACAGAAATGAAATGGATTTATTCTACTTTTTCAGTACTTTGCAATGAGTACAGGAGCAATAAGGAATTACTGCAATATGGAAGTCAGACATATTTTGGCTCTTGCTTTTAAATAACTTCCCTTCCCCCTCTGTTTAGGAAGTGCAGAAGTTGAATCAGCAGCTAGAGGAGAAAAATGGAGAGATACAGCAGATGATAAATCAGCCTCCATATGAAAAGGAGAGAGAAATCTTACGACTGCAGAAGACCTTGGCAGAGAGGGAAAAGGCTCAGGCCACCAGTGATGTTTTGTGCCGTTCACTCACTGATGAAACTCACCAACTTCAACGCAAATTAGCATCCACAGCAGAAATGTGTCAACATCTGGCAAAATGTCTAGAAGAGAAGCAAAGAAAAGAGAAGGGGAATTCAGATGACCAGATACCTACAGAAAGATCTAATCAGGTATTCTTACAGCTACTATGTGTCTCTAAAGTCTTATTAGCTTCTGAGGTGTTAATTATAATATGATAGCTGTAACTGGGGAATGGTGAGAAACAGCCTTTAAATAATGTCATGTAGGGTGTTAAGACAGCCATGGCAATGGTAAATAGTTCAGCGCATCTAAAATTTGGGATGGAACCACTTGTCTACCACTTCAACTCTGGCCATCTCATCATCAGAGGCTTTTTTTGGAGAGGAGAGCTAGAGAGGTTCCATCCAACCTCAGCAATGCCACAATTACAGTTCTTTCCTCTATACACGGGGACAGTACCTACCTTGTAGTACCCCTGCTTCTGTGCAGCACTAGGTGGTCCTGTGATTTTGAAGCCGATCTCTCCTGATTACTTCTTTAAGCATCAAAATCACAAAACAAAGTAGAGATATTTCAAAGTAGTATTTATATTAAGAACTCTGTAACATGTGGTCTTCTCAGATCAGGATTTGGCTTTGCACACGTAGTACAGACCTACAGAAAGTTGGTTTGGGGAATATGACTCTAGGTGTCTTACCTTTTTTTTTTTTTGGCTCTGGGATTCCCCCAGCCTCTGAGTGCAGGGCAATGTTTCTCTTCGGGAGGGATGTTTAAAAAAAATGCTTTATAATAGGACAGTGCCAGAAATGCTACTGCAGGGCACAAAGAAACACCTGGCTTTTGGTGTACTTTGCTAATGGCTGTTGAGGCTTCAGTTGAATTTCTCAGCATAGGGCAGAGGTAGATCATTGTTCTGTTGTTCCTGAAGTCCTGATGGCTGAGAGTCATTAGGTAATTCATTAAAATACCATACGGAAACAACATTAGCAGTGCTGCCTCTAGTAACAGATCAGAGTATTGAGTAGGGTGCTACAGACAGTTCTCACGAAAAAGAGTAATTCTGACTTATTCTCTTACTGCTACATGGCGGTAATGCTGTTTTTCACATGACCACTCATCTGTGCTGTTGTGATGAACTCTACACATGCTCATGTCTGCTTTGTCAAACATTCCAGCAGTGTTTCCAAAGAAAATTTATTCACATTAAAGTTACTTGTTAGAAATAGGGGTTGAGCAGATAGATGAGAAAAGGACTTTTTAAGGGACTTGAAGCATTTGGCATTATCATATTTAACATGTAATTGATAGACAGGAAACTTGATTGACTTTGATATATGTAATAAGAAGCTAACCTTGTACAGTGGGGACTTCCCTGTTGAAGAGGAGAAATTTCAGATGCCATTACTAGCTGATTCTAGGGAATTTTACACAAAAGTGTTCTATATTACTCATGTACACTGGGGTTTTTTTAAGCAGATGTCACAACTGTAAAAAAGAGGTATCATTTTAGTCAATTATATAGCAAGCAGGGTTTTTTCCCCTCAGTAATTTCTTCCTAGTACTGGCCAAAATTGACAGTAATAACAAAGCAAGATGAAGGCATATCTGTGCCTTTGTCATACATTCTCCCACTCCAGACAAGTAGTAGTTTTCCAAGGAGTTTGTCTAAACTGTTAAACTCTGTTGTCATCAGGTCTATTTAAAAGCAGTACCAAGGTCACAAGAAACAGAGTACATTTTTGCTTTTCTTAATAATAAAAGTTGTAGGGTATACTATTAATATTTAGAAATAAACCATATAGGAATAATAGACCTAGATGTATGTCATTACACATAACTTAAAAAAACCCCATTACTTCCAGTTTCACAGTATAGCCAAACAGCATCTGAGATTTTTAAGTTAAAGTAACATCTAACTTTATCTGAAAATTACAGCTTTTAGACAATGAAACTTCACTTCGAGCTCTTATCTGCAACCTACAAGAGGAAAACAGGATGTTAAAACAAAAAGTAGCTCACGTGAGTACTTTCATTTTGTTACAGATTAATATTTGTTAAGTATTTTAAATTAGAGTAAATTTGGAATAGATAAGGTCTGGTTAATCTAATTAAATGGCAGTTTAATGCAAGACAGTTTTTCTTAGTCATTTCAACATGGCACATAGTTTTTGTTCCCTTAGCTAAGAACAATTTGCTACATAGTTTTTAACATAGTGGGTTTTTGTTGTTAAAAACACAGTGCAGAAGAAAATTTTCATGTTCCTTCCATGGATCAGTATTCCAACCCAGAAGAACAGCACTAGGCCCAGAGTAACCACCAACCCCTCCCTTTCCATATTATTTAATACTGTCCCTTTGGACTGGGAGATGGGAAGGCTGCCCATGAAGAGTCTGCACAACCATCTCCTGCTCTCCTGCACAGTGACTTACCCACCCTCAGGGGTCGAGTCAGCATGTTGCATTATCCCCTAGAGAATTTTGGCCCTGCACAAATAGACAGCCTATAAAACCTTGGAAATTTGTGTCCTCCTGTTCTTCATGCCTCTCCTGGATAAACTTGCAGGTGGAAGATTTAAATGCAAAATGGCAGAAGTACGATGCGAGTAGGGATGAGTATGTGAAGCGACTCCACTTGCAGCTGAAGGAGATGAAGTCACAGCTGGAGCAGCACCATGGTGGAACTTCAGCACAAAGGAATTCTGACCTGATGCACAAGGAGATATTCCGGTTAAACAAGCTACTGGAAGAAAAAATGAACGAGTGCATAAAAACCAAGAAAGAACTAGAAGACATGAAGAAGGCTAGTGAAGGAGATCATGAGCGCATACAAATGCTGGAGCAACAGGTCATTAAGTTTCTTTTTCCTAGAGATGGGAATTCTTAGTGTCTTCCCAGACCACCGAAGTCCAAGGGGGAGAAATGGATTTTTTTTTTTTGACATTTGCCTGTTTTTGGACATTTGGCCATACAGATACGTAACAACACAGATTTAAAGGAAATCTTACTACTTAAAGAACCCCATGCAGTTCTGCTGGCCTTAATACAGAATATGAAAGATCTGTAAAAGAAATACAAACAGCATTGAAGTACAGATAGGATAGAGAAGATAATACTGAGATTCTGGGAATAGGTAACCAAGGAATCATAGCCTCAGCTTTTCAATCTAACCTGCCAATGCTCTAATTTATAAAATATTAACGTAATAATTCAATTTCAGGTCCTGGTTTATAAAGATGATTTCACATCTGAGAGATCAGACAGAGAACGAGCACAGAGTAAAATACAAGAACTTCAGGCGGAAGTTGCATGTCTGCAACACCAGCTAGCAAGAAGACAGGTAAGAAAGCAGCATGCTCCTTTTTTAATTTAAGCATGTCAACAGGACTGAAGACTAAAATATACTTTTAAATATATTTTAAAAATATCTTAGTATTTCTAAAAGAGTTTCAGCTCAGTGCAGCTATCAAAAACTTAGATTATTTCATAGTCAGTTCTGGTGGAGATGCTTCCCAGTTCAGATGTAATACCCCTTTCTAGTCCATTTTCCTTCTACTTTTGGATCAACATAGTAAGGGTGAATTCTTAGAAGGCAGAGGACAGCCGTAACTCTTGGCATCTTTAAAGTAGCACATTGGCTGTATTCTGTGTTTTCTACAAACCTTCTTTAGAACTATATTAACACTGAAAAAACTGATCAATAATTTATTTACAAGTCCTCTGATAAATATTTGAGTGGTGTTTCAGATAAAGGTGATAAAATATCACCTGTTAAAGAATATATTTTTACTGCATCTTTTTCAAGAGCTCTCCTTTCTCTTTCTAGGACTCAAGGGACACAAGTAGTCATTTCAGAGTTCACGCTGGTAACCAAAATAATTTGTACGTTCAGACGAATGTCGAACATCTACGAGGCAACAGCCCGGGCCAGACAAGCACGAGAAGAACAAACTCACAGTCTGAACAAGCTTCTCCTCCTGGGGATAATGGAAACTTGGGATCTGAAGGCAGGGCACAGGGTGAACTCAGATGCCCTCATTGCATGAGGTTTTTCAGTGATGAACTCAGTGATGAATTCCTCAAACATGTTGCTGAATGTTGTCAGTGACCACAGGATGTGAGGGGTGTAAGTTAATCACTACTTTTATAGACATAAAACTTGCTCTATACATATCTCCTACAGTCCTAAAAGAGAATAATTCAAATGGAGAGCTCTGGGAAATTAGGAGGATGAACAATACCTACCTCTTGCTTGATTTTGCCTTCTCTTGGACTGTGTGAAAGGCTTCAAGAGAAAGCATTTTTCTGAAGAATTATTTTTGACAGCTACAAGGAAGGCAAGTGTAATGCAGATTCTACTACAAACTAAACTGAAACCTACGGTGGTAGTTCAGCTTCAGAGCGCAGCTTGACTTTATTTGGATCTAATTCTCTACCGCAGTCTGATGGCTTGTGAAAAAAATTACTGAACTTGAAATTTTCCTCCTCTTCCAAAAAATGTAGGCTGAAGAACATTTTGGCAGAAGATAAGAAAAAGCTTACTGTGCTGTATCTGGATTAAAAGTGAAAGTATTTTCTTGACTCTTGAGGCTGAACTTTCAGACATCTAATCTGAAAATCCTTCTGTTTAATTGAAATCAGAAGAAGTGAAGAAAACATAAAAGGGCTGGTTATTGACTTAAAACCAGTCTGCATTTTTTGCACAGAAACAAGGTACAGGGATATTTATATTTTCTGTGCCAGATTTGTAAATGTATATCTGTGTAATTATTGATTGTATTCCTATTTGACGTAAGGATTATTTTTATAATAAAAATGATTGTGCATTTGCTTTACTACGTTAGTAAAGGGGTCAAAACATCTCTTTTGGTGTAAGTATTTAAATGTGAAATAGTCCCAGTAACTACACTAAGGGCTAATTAAATGTCATGGTTTCAGATATGAGTTATTTCATTACTTTAGTGATAACCAGCTTCTCAGACTATTTTCAAATATGTTGAAAAAAAAAAAATCATTCCTCATCTCTGAGCAGAAGATTGACCTTTCAGAGGCACAGGAAGACATTTAACCCCCTACCCTGCCACACACATGTGACTATGCCAGTGCTACCTTGAATTTCTTCTTGTCTGCACTGGAGAGAACCTTAACATCTAGCAGGGGACTGCTTTGAGAAGAGTATCAGCAATTAAAGTGTACAAATATAAGAGGTTTTTGCAGCCTTGGCTCCACGTGTTTCTCACTGTGTCAGAGCAGGGGTTAAGGAGGGGATAGAAAGTAAAGGTCTAGTGCAACCATCACACTTCATAATTAAAGAAAACTTGCTTAGTGTAACAACACTCCTGTCCTCTGCTTTGCTTCATTCCCTATTCTACACTTCAGGAGGAATGTGGATATTTTTCTGGATATTTCCTTTTCAGGATCCTGTTGCAGCCCCAAAAGAAGATGATGGTTTATGCCACTGTTGTGGGATATTACCAAAAGCAATGCCTAGGCCTTTGCATGCAGCAATGGTTGCTATTAACCTAATCTACAACTGATTGCAGTCCTGTGATTCACTACTAGCTTGTTCTTCCCAACACAACATGCAAAAACATGCAGAAAGTTTTATTTCTTTCTCTTTTTTTTAGTGACCATTTTTTACATTGCCTTTTAAGGTCTTAGAGATCAGAGGCAGCCCAGAGAATATAAGCTGAGAAACATGATTAAACTTCCTGTGGCATAAGCTAATCTTACTTTTTTTGACTGTTCTCATTAGACAAGCCTGGTTTACAGCTTCAATGTACATCAAGATGTAAACTGTAGTGCCAGTGATTGATACAGCAAAATAGGGACTTGACTTTTGTATTGACTCACACTAGAAGACACTTAAGAAAACACAACAGTAAAGTAAGTTAGATCTTGGCATCTTGGCAGTACCTTTTTTTAATTGCATTGAGATGATGACTGCTTTAATATATATCAGAAGCTGAAGTCTGCTGTAGGTTTCCACTGATGCTAATCCCTGTGGGTATAGAGTTGGATAGACTGACCTACAATAAGAAATAACAATTTCTAATAAGAAATAGATGCAGGAATTAGATAGGTGAATCTGCAGTACACAAAAATTAATAGTGCTTATCCTTGTGGATTTAAGTTCTGTGAATTAGTCCCCAGTCAAAGCAGTGGTTAGTTTCACACTAATCCTGGGGAAGGAGAGCACTTCAGTGCTGGGAAACTGGATATACCTACAGCAAGGACAACACTGGACCAACAAACAGGTGAAGTTACCGATCAAGCACAGATTAAAGCTACCACATAATGCAGTAAGAGCAATAAATGAGGACTGGCATTTGACTATCTGTGGCATAAATCTAGGACAAATCTGCTGGTTCTCTGTACAAAAATACCTCTCTTCAGAGCTCTTTGACTTTACTGAGATTTTTGGGTTTTTTTCCCCAGCTGGTAAAAAGTATAACTCTTTCTTGTTCTGGCTTAATCAAGAAACATTACACTATGAAGAACTACCAGTGTCTTACAGGCAAATGTTTGTTTCAGATGATGGGCCATAAACTATTGCTCCTAAGAAAAGCTGTCTGTTATGCAGTGCTTTGACTTTTACACCAAATTCACTGGTAGATCTCTTGATAAAACACTACAAAACCTTTACCTGCCCTCTCCTCACCAGGCAAAGCATACACACCAAGGCATCCCCAGCAACTGCCACCACCCCCTACCTGCACAAGTCACATTCTTCAACTTATAGACCAGAATGCATAAAACCTGTCAGCTTCACTATCCAACACTGAAGTGAAAGTGGTTGTGAGTTTCCAGCAATTCTGAACCCTCTAAATTAAGGAAAGCTCCTTCTGGTCTCACACTGGTACTCTCTTCTTGTTGGATGGTTGTCCAAATGGAGTATCTTACTTGGTTAAATGTTAACATCAACCCAGCTCCTTTCCTAAAACAAAGCAATAAAGGCATAATGAGTAAGAAAGTAACTGCATACAGTGAAAGGAACTTCAATAGCATAAACTTTGTGAACTTTCATTATCCATTTGTACTACACTCGTTCACTGAAACACGTCATCTGTAACACTGCAGAAACACATCCTCACACAAGAGATTCTTGAAATCATACAGAAAAACTGTGTATGTGGCTTAGTTCCTTATTTGCTGTATTGTTAACAAAAGGCATCCAAGAGAAATGAACCCTGTTTTCAGGCAAAGTTAATGCCTGTTTAGGCTTCTGTAGATCTCTCATTCAGGTGAACACTGCCTGTACTGCCGTGGCATGCCAATACCAGATAGAAGGCAGACAGAGGTATCACTGCAGTTCCACAGAGGCTGAGAGCAGGATAACTGCCTCTTCTGGGACTTGCAGGAATGTGTCTTAACATATTAACAGCTGCCAAGATGGATTTGTCCAATTACCTTCATGATTAGTCCCTTCTCCTAAAATTTCTCCTTCACCAAATAACTGTCCCCCAGTTTTGCTCTCCAAACCAACCTGAGTCCAGGCCCACGGCAACTCAGCTCCTGAGGAGCTGTCTCACCTCACCAGCAATGAGATTTTCAGACTGTATAATCTCCAGCTGGCTCTCATTTCTCCTGGACCTAATTATAATGTACCTTGTTCGGGATTTTAAAGTAAAGGCTGTTTACTAACAACCATGTTGGTTGCCATGCAGAAGTGGGCCCTTAGCACACAATCACAACAGCAGCTGTAGGCAACACTGACTCACTGCATCTTAGAAAATACAAATGCAA
The DNA here is from genome assembly GCF_020740725.1 of Corvus hawaiiensis. NCBI lineage: Eukaryota > Metazoa > Chordata > Aves > Passeriformes > Corvidae > Corvus > Corvus hawaiiensis. The sequence continues at coordinate 9,546,919 of NC_063217.1, read as the reverse complement.
GAAGCCTCAGAAGTCAGTCCCTACCCTTAAAGCCCCAAGGGAGAAAAGATGAACAATAATGCTCTTTCCTTTAGCATGGGCAGTACAGAGCCTAAAAGGTCTATCAAATAACATGCAACTTCTAAGACAAGGTCTGCTTCCCCCTTCGATGATTTAGGATATCATATCTTTTAAAATAAGCCTTAAATGATGCCTCAAGATTAGGTGCTCACTAATAATAAAACCAACTACAAGAATAAAATTCGTTCAAGAAGCAGATACCTATGCTCTATGCTTTTTTTTTTAAAACTTCCATTTCCTGTGGCTTTGCTGCATGTGTATATATAGAAAGCAAGGGAAATTCCAAACAAGATGCCACACCATTATACTCAGAACAGCAGTGCTTCTCATTCTAAAAAAAGGGAAGTCTCACATGCTTTTTCTACAAAATCTATGTGAATTCAAAGTATGCTGTAGTAATATTTCATAGTACCATGCTCCAGTACCTATAAACTGGGGCACAGAGGGTGTTTCAGCTCAAAACCTAAAGCGTAAGAAATGCTTATGAAGCACTAGGTCAGTTCAGCAGTATCTCAGCAGAGCAACGGGATATAAGGTTAAGCACTCCTGCCTTCTAACCTGATGCCTCAAATTCCTCTCTGAGGGCAGAGCACAGCCCAGCACCCTCACTGTAGCATTCCCTGAAGCAGCCTGTCCTGGGGGTCAGGGCTCCAGCAAGGTCAGGTGGGGATTTACAGGGTGCTGCAGGAACTGCTTAAACAGGAGCTCCTGGAAGCACTAACCACCCCAAGGGGCACAGCACTTGTGTCTCCACTCCCACTGCTGCTCAGTGCATTATTCACCCTTTCTCATTAGTCCACTTTTTACCTCTCTTTTTACACTTGCTGGTGAGAAGCTGCTGGTGCAGGAACACTTCACACTATGTGAAGGATGTAAGGTGTCGATACAGGCCAACAGCCTCCCTCAGGACCTTGAGGTATTTCCATGTCACATGGGGCTCTGGTGTGGAGAGCACCAAATCAGATGGGGTTAAAAGACAGCTGATTTCAAATGGGCGTTTTTGGTGCCTTCTAGAAGCGTGTACTTAACCACACTCATTGCCTCACCACCCTTCCCCAGACCAACATTCCAACACATCTTCTGCTGATAGCTGGGCCAAGCAGAGCAGCTGGCTGCTCATGCTGACCCCCACCTCCTCAGAGTCACAGGAGCTCACCTTGCTTGAGGCTTTCACCCTCTCATTTCTGAAGGAGTGGGAGGGAGGAAAGAGCAGTGGGACCCTACTCCACCATCCTGCACTTATCAAATCTTTGTCAAATCTATCTTCATATAGAAAGCATTTCAATTGCATTTTTTTTTAAATCACAGGTAGACACCTTAGTTACACACAAATATCACAGGTCATTTATACAGGAGGGGCACCAGGCAGCCTGGTGTGTGCCCCATCAGCTCTTTGGCCAGCACTGGCACACCCCATGCCTGCTTAGCTTCTTGGTTCCTGCTGCAGCCAGACTTCCTTCAGCCCCATCCTCAAATTCCCCTGCACAGCCTAAAATGGCACACCTGAACAGAACAGTTGTCACTTTCTCAGCTCCACAGTAGTCTGGACTTGGGCAATACCCAGTTACCTTCTCTGCCGAGACAAGATGCTACACCATGGAAACAGTGCCTTGATGGCAGCGAGGGCAAGGTGATGTCATCTCCCTCCAGCTGTGCCCCCACAGCCCTCCCTGGGTTGTGCCAGCTGCAATTTAAAGGAGCCAACCACCTGCACCCACCACCTGGGCCCCGGGCTGGGAGGAGAGCCACAGGCACCCAGACCAGCTCTGGGAGCAGCCCCACTGTGACTGGGGTCACTGGTCCCACTCACAAAGCCCTGTTTCTTTCCTGCCCAGTACAAAGCAGGAAGGAGGTCTCAGACCATGCTGCAACAGGGTAGGGTCTCCATCTCTCTTAGGACTCAAAAGTGGGGAGGTGAGAGATGCTCAAATCTTGGACCAGTTGATCCCAGCTCATACAACAGGGAAAACAAGCAAAGAAAGGAGCTCAGACACCCACAGAACAATCAGCCCTCTATCACTACATCTCAGGGAAATTCAGACCTCCAGAGAGGCATGCAAAGGTCCACAGACAGTCGAGGAAAAAATATCACCTACCAAGAGAAAGTGGGACCCGGTGGGATGTGAAGTGACTCATGCACACACAGCTGAGCACACTCTAACAGAGCATCCTACTCCTCTTTCCCACCACCTGAGCTTGCCCTCAGTGGCGCAGATCTAATTCAGTGATTCTCAGCTCCTCTTCTGACCTCAGCATTGAGCACCTGCTCCACCTTCTGCAAGGCTTGTTCTTACCTCCCCAGGTGGAAGGACAGGGCTTGTATCACTCCCAATGGCAGCAGGCAGATGGGAAGCAGGCATCTCTGGAGGAAAAGGGATCTTCCTTTGATCCTGGCTGCTGTCATAAGGGGCGTCTCTATCCTCCAGTCTCTCTCTCTTGAGCAGTCCATTTACCGATTATCAGAGCCCACTTTTCCCCTATTCCAATCACAGTCAAACACAAAAATGGTTCTTGAACCATCAGTTCAATGTCACTCAGAGCCTGTGACACAGGCCAGACCAGCTGAGTGCCTCTAATCACCAAGCTTGGCCCCAAAAGCACCATGCAACTGCCCTTCTTGCTTCTTCAAGAATCTCTTCTATTAAAGACTGGTCATTGAAAGGCATTTCAGCTCCAGCAATAACATCATCACTTTCCCCTGTGGCACCTGGGAGGTTTTACACTTTTTCAGGGCCAGTCTTCTTGCAAGAGAGACACTCCAAAATAAACAGGTCACAGGTGGTGCCTGGTGGTCTGCTTAGCCCAAGGGGGAGGGGTCTCTGACAGCCCAGGAGGTTTATGCCATGTGCAAGCCAGGAATGGAGAGGATGGCTCTGGAGCACTTGCCACTGAGCAGAGAGGATCTGGAAAGGGGAATAAGGTAGAATTTGTTTTAAAGAAACACCAAGGCAAATTTATGGACTAGACCAGGGTGTTCGAGAGAATCAAGTCTGTGGCTGAGACTAGGAACCAGTGTGGGGTGCAGGCAGGCCTTCCCCTCCCACACAAGATCCATCCTTTGATAACCAGGTACGGAATCCCCTAAACTCTCAGCATGGTGACAGGTCCTGGGGACAGTGGAAAAAACTGATGAGCAGAACCACCTCATCACCCAAAGAATGGGCGACAACTTATTTTGTGAACTGTTTTGAGGTTTTGTTTTGTTGCACCTACACACATCGGTTGCATGGCACCACGCCCCCTCCTTCAAAATGTCAGTCTTCAACTCCTAACAATAACCACTGAGGGGGAAAATAGTGTGTGCTGGCCAGGGTAGCTCCTGTGCAGTGGGGACTGCACTGGTCTGGCCTTTCTCCTCAACTCAGGTTGCACCCACCTTGTCCTAAGTTTCTTGCTGGTGGTATCTCCTTTGATAGACAGTGGGCAAATATTAATTTTTACTTCTGTGGTTTCCAGGTGACTCTCTCAGGGAAAGTTTACTGGAGCTTTAATCTTCCTGAAATGGCAGCAAGACTGAATAACCACTTCCTCTTAGCACTGCTGAGGAACTTGAAATGTGGAGTTGTTGCAAAAGGGTGTGAGGACACTCTCCCCTCCTGCCTCTGCCGTACTCTCCTGCGTGCACTAATGTCACTTGTTACACACACTGGGCAGTAACAAGGTTGGGAAACACTTGAGCAGTAAAAGCCACTCTGACAGCCTGAAAAGGCGGGCAAGTGATACCTTTTACTCTTCCCTGCAGTCAGCTTATGCCTTTGTGTCCCCAGCAGCTGCAAACAACCTCTATCAGGCAGTCACCAAAATCTATACCTGGACCTCTTTCATAGCCTGGGCAATTGAGAGATTTTGAGCCAAGCCCCAAAAGGATGCCTGCACTATATGTACTTGCAAGTATTTCTGTTTTGCTGCAATAATGCAAAAACAAATAGCAAGAACAGACAATAACTTGCAACAGGTGTTCACGAAACTGATCTCTTAGGTTGCTTCTGTAACCAGAGGGACACATAACGTTCCCAGCACCCACAGAAAAGGACCCCAATGCCTATAATAAGAAGCTGGGTTTGTGTAACTCTTCAGCAGTTCTGAATCTTTGAGCAGCCTTCAACAAGCAGGGGTTCGTATTGTTATAAGGCTTAGTAACAAAATGGCTCATGTTTGACCGACTTTCAAAGTTCCAGTCTCCTCTATGCAGCTTTCTACTTAAGGAAGGCAGAGGGCTGCTGACTCGTTTAAGCTCTCCTTGTCACTTGCTAAGTGACAACACAGGGGCAACCCTGAAGTGTTTCTAGAGATGGTGCTAACACAAACCAGAACAAGCTTTGTGCAAAGAGTGCAACTGTTTTGATGTCATTCCAATGAGACAACCCTGTGATGTTATGGAAAAAGCCCTGAGCTGGATACACTAAAAATCTTGCCTCAGATCACCTGTACAAACTTTGTATTGTCACAGGCTACAGACTCCATTGAGGCTCTCCTTTCCATAGTTTTCCATATTATTGAACTGTTATCCTCCCCTGGTTGTGTACCCAAGTTCTCTTAGCCAGTTTTTGCCAGGACCAGCAAATTACCTCCACTGGCATTTTTTGGCAGCCACAGATTTGATGTTCCCAGGCTGAAGAGGCTACTCTGGGGCTTGATGCACTGCTGTAGTTTAAGGCTGTGCCCACATTCAGAGATAACAAATAATTACAATGACCATGCAACTTTTTAAGTGCACTATATAAATAAAACACAAATCCCCACCACCTTTGAAAGCTTTATTGACTAAAAAATCCCAGCTATAGAATACAGAGCAAGTCTCCGGTACACCCAGCCCCATCCCATTACTTGTCCACTAACAGGATGTGGTTCAAAATATGCCTTACTCAATATATATCAACACATCATTAACACCTATTTCCAAGTAGGCATGGTTTGAACAGTGAAAGTTCAGCTCCAAAGAGTTTTGGGAGCACTTGTAGTGGCAACACAACCTGCAAGTCACCAACAAGATCTTGAGGGCTTCAATGCACCAAACCAGTACAACCTGTAGCTACACAGTTGTTCATATTGGTGCAATTACTCCAATTCCTGATGCAATGGCTCATGAGTCAAGATGAGTCTGATCTACACAAGGGGCTGACAGTCAAGGCAGGTAACAAATTCAGACCCCAGGGTAAGCAGATCCTTCACATTTGGAAAGCCGAATCTCTTCCAAGTAACATTTGTGGACTACAGGTTTGGAAAATACCACTTTGTGTTTGTGTGTCCTGAAGTTTGGGATTTCCACTCCAGCTCTTTGCAAGTGAGAGGTCAAAGAGGGAAAAGCATAATATAAACACAGCAAAAGGCTATAACAGCTTATGGATTTGGAAGCCAAGACTGACCATAAAGGAAGGGACTTTTAGGAAATAAATAAAAGTAGAATAGCTTTTAATCATCCATTAAATCAATAATGGAAAATTCTGCATGCATGCAAGAGTACTTCAGAGAAAAGGACAAGGGCATGGAGCCAGTACTAAAGGAAACACAAAGAAACTTACTGGAACTTCTGAACGAAGACAACAGGTCTAGGCATGAATTATTTGCCTAAGCCAAATTTATGACTGCCACAGTCAATGGAAAGTTTTCAAATCCACAGAAGAACTGAACTTGGGAAGAGGAAGGTTTGAAGATCATGTAGTCCAACATCCCCTACTCAAAGCAGCGTCAGCTAGAGCAGGTTGCCTGGGGCTGTGACCAGTTCAGTTCTGACCATCTCAAGGATGAAGGGTCCACAACCTCTCTATGCAACCTACTCTTGGTTCCATCACCCTCACAGTAGAAAAGGTTTTCCTTACATTTAAATGGAATTTTGTATTTCAACTTGTGCCCCCTTGCTCTCTTGTTTTGTCATTGGATACCACTGAGAAAAGTCTGGATCCATCTTCTATACTACCCCCACATCAGGTATTTATACGCATTTGGAAGATCCCCCTGAGTCTTCTCTTCTACAGGTTGGGCAGTCCCAGCTCTCACCTCTCCTTGTTTGATGGATGCTCCAAGGCCTGAACCATCCTGGTGGTCCTTCGCTGGACTCTCTCCATGTCTGTCTCATCATACTGCAGAGTCCAGAACCAGACTGGTCCAGATGTGCGTCACTGAAGCTGAGCAGAGGGGAAGGATCCCCTCCCTTGACCTGGTGGCAGTGCTCTGCCCAACAGCTGCCACCTTTAGTACATGGCACACACCACTGGCTCATGTTCAACTTGCCTGCCAAGACCCCTGGGTTAACTTGAGCTTGAGCTATTTGGCACTGGTCAAGTAAAGGAGAAAGGAGTCTGTTTTTTGTCCTGCCCCTCCTCTCTGACACAAATCCTGAAAGGGATTTGATGTACTTTATTTATTAACCATCACATTCAAAGTATTCAAGATCTACAAGTAAATAAATACCCCATGAAGGTACAGGGGAGACACCTAAAACCTCAGCTAAAACACCAGACAAAGACCCTTATCTCAGAATCAGTGCTGAATAATCAGAAAAATGGCACATTTAGCACGGCTTTTAAAACAAGCACTTCTGCAAGTGTTTATAAGAAAGATGACACAGTCCATTGTTGGCAGGGATGGAGGGTGAAGAGGAAGGAAAGAAATCTTCCACTTAATTTTGGCAGACTATAGAAATTCCTCAATTCAAATGCACAGGCTTGTTTTGAAAACTCAGCTAACAGACTGGTAGAAAGAGAGAGAAACTTGAAAACCTGGGAGGTCTAATGCAGGAACCCATTTTACAGCTACGGTTCCCTAAATCACAGCAAGTTAAAATCCTGATAGAACAGTTTCACTACACATACATTAGACTGTCTCTCTTGCCTGGCTGAATGTTGATCAGAGCTATCCCTTCTTTCCTGACTTCATGGTCCATGACATCTGTATTTTTTTTGCAGCTTGTGCAGGTTTTATGGTAAGCCTGGGGTACAGCAATTGTTTCTGTTCTTTTATCACATCTGATTTCCTAATGGCTCAACTGGATGAGATTTCTAAACCTCTTTCTTTGTAGCTGCTCTCCCATTTTGTGAAGACTGTGAATCTCATCAGACCATGCACAAAACTATGGCGCGATACCACGGAAATCCCCCACACTCATTGTCAGTGCTCGGAGCATTCCCTCCTCTGTCTTACAACACTGATGCTGCTCCAATGCTCACAAAGGTGAGGCAACAGTGGCACTGACTAAAACCAAGCAACCGTTTTGGAAACTCTCCCATGAGCTTGTGAGTGCATCACAAAAGTGACCTGCATGAGGGCTGTCCTGAGATGCTGATCTACGTCTACTGAAGAACTAGAGTATGACCAAGCATAAAACACTAAATTTCTAAGTTTCTAAGCCAGGACCTGAATTGCTAGTACTTGAAGTGAAGAAAAGGGCATTGATTCACTGCTGACATGACTGCATTTCTGATCTCAATATGACAGTGAATCTGCATATAATGACATCAAACTTCAGCGTGTCCTTCTGAAACTCGCATGGGTCCATATGGCATTTAAGACCCTGATATTAAACTGAAAGAGGAAAAGAAAAGGAAGGACTTGGACTCTGACTGAGAGAAAAGGACTGAAATCTGATACAAGTGCAGAATTCCTGCTGTTCTTACCAAAGCCAGCTGTAACAGAGCAGAAAACACAACAAGCACAAGTGATAGCAAGGGACCATGAATTTAAACTAGGGATTCATGGGATACACTAGGTTTTTCAAAGTAACTAGGCTGCTGCTAATGATCAAAAAGTTTATAATAAAAAAACTGGTTGAATTTTTTAAATTCCCAAAGAGACTCAATCTTGTTTGGGAAGTAATGGATAAAACTCCAAGAGCCCAGAAAGAACTCAATTTCATCTTAAAAAAGAAAACAAACTAACTTCAATCTCCCCTCAAAGGAACAAGCAGATGATTTTTAAGTGCCTACCTGACAATAAAGAGATGATTTATTCTTGACAAATTCATGGTGGCTGCTACTCATGGTTAAACTGCTAACTGTTTCCTCCTTTTTCAGCGTAACAACAGCCCTGGTGAACAGAAGAAAAACAGTAGATACTGTGAAAGATAATGGGAGTTTCAATGCCTTTTTCACATCACATTTCAGAAAATAAACTCTGAAAAACATTATCTTCAGGGATGCAAAAACTGATGTGGGAGAATATACTAGCAAGGCTCCTTAAATATTGGTCCTGGATATAACAATGAGATATTTGCACTACTGCTTGGGGATGGGACAGAGAAGATGTATTAAATACACAGGCAGATCCCAAATGTAAATAAGGTGCCAATGCATAGGTAAAAGGAATCAAAATAGTTTAGCAAATAGATGGTTTGAAAAAAAGCTGGCAATTCAGCACGTACAGATGCAAATTTACATTGTTTGAGGACAACAAAATGCACAAATATGTGACAAGGAATCACTAATGGGCTAGTTCCTCAAAAAGGATCAGAGCCACAGGCTTCTGTGAATAAGCCAGACATGGAAGTGCAGAGGATAGAGAAGAGCTGTCAGTTGGATGTGAAGAAATCCCTCTGCTCTGCTTGGGGTTAACGAAGTGCAGCTGAAATAGTGCACTGTGCTTTGAAAATTATACATCAAGAAAAACATGGGGAAAAATAATAATAATAACAAAATGGGACAAAGAGCCACAGGACTTCAACAAAACAGTATAAAATATGACAGCAGAGCAGAAGATTGAGGGAACATCACTGGCTACATCATTGCAGGAGGCAAGGAAACCATGCAGCCTGCCTCCAGTCTTTTCAGTACAGCAAATTTCATTTGTTTCCCTGACTACCCTGATTAGAAAACTCCATGCAGTGTCCAGTTGGTCCCTAAAAAAAAGTTACCCTGTTTTCCTGTCACTGTGCTGTGTACTGCCCTCCCACAAGGAGCCTTTGCAGCCTGTGGAGCCTGCTGCAGCTCTCTGTCAGCTGGCAGCCCTGCCCTGCTCTGTGGGAGCATCTCCATGCACTCAGGAACATAGGCACTAGCAGCTGCCTCCTGCCAACCTACCCTCCTCAGACACAAGGTGCATCATGCAGTACCTTTGCAACAAACCAAAGAGAAAGAGCGCCGTGCACCCCCTGCCACAGCTGCTCACTACATTGCCTGCAAAGAATCTCCAAAATCCATGTATGTATATGTAGCAGGAGAGTGTACATATGAGCATGTGTGCATGTACATCTGGTGGTAGGACAGGAACCCTTCCTGCTGCAGGGCAATGCTCTAAGAGACAGGCTGTTCAGGGATACCTCTTCCATTCTGTCCTGGTGAAGTTTTTCCACTACATAGAGAAATCCTGACACGGGCTCAGCCGACTGTCTGGAAGGAGACCTGAAACTCACTCACCTGACCTCCAGATGGGCCCACTCTTAAGCTTAACCTTCTGGTTCACACAGGCTCTTTCTTTCTCTGTTTTATCTCCTCTGGTAGAATCAGAAGTTCAACTGAGGTTGAATTTCAATAAAAGCTTGTTGGTTCTGCTAAGTTAGCTTGCTCCAAAACCACCAGCTTTTCAAAACTCCCAGCTATCTCCAGGCCAGGAATTTTCAATTCTTTCAAACATCTCATCCTGCTTTCATTGATTCCTCAAATATCTTTATTTGGAAATTACTTAGTTCCATGGAAATTACTTGGTCCTGTGAAGTGCATGTCTGGGAGCTGCATCACTTGCATGCATCCTCTAAGCCAAGGACACAAAAGACAGACAAAAAATTCTGCATCCCCATTACATTAGTCAGGACCAGAGAAATTATAAAAGCCATGATTCTTCCAGCTTCCTAAAGCCTTCAGCTACACAGATCCAAGTTGTGCTCTCATGAAACTGCATGTTTAGAAGAAGCTGAAACCCCTTTGCCAGCTCTTCAGTTCCTCTTTGTGCCCACCTTCTCCCTTCTCTACCCTTCCAGGCTTAACCTTTTGTTCCTTTTTTCTTGGCTCCTGCACAAGCCTTTCCACTAAGCACCACCACCTTAGGGATGACTGAAATACGGTCTCCCATTGTTGGACTCAGTGATTGTGTCATTTGATCAGTTTTTCCTGCTCCTTGACACAGTGGTAATGGAGTCACTTCAATGTATTTAATCTGGGCTGGGCTTTAATCAGCACCAGTGAGTAATGCAAAACAATTGGAAACTAGAAAGGGGAAAAAAAAAAAAGTACACTCCCTGTGCCACCCCTCTATGTGTAATAAAAAAATCCCTGATCCCAGTGAACAAAGTTCTTGGATTTTTAATGCCTGGATCCAATTTCTCTCTCAGGCTCCTTTTTCTAGATGTCAGCCTCACAGCAGCAGGCTTTAATAAGAGTCTCATAGTGCTTAAAGCTCCTTCTGCTGCATTAAAACACAGCTGAGACTCGAGTAACATCCAAGAAATCTCCACTGCCAGGGACTGCTCAGCAGCTCCAGCAGAGGAGTGATGGGGTTTCACTGCCCACAGTGTGGGTGGAATGGGTCAGCGTGCAGCAGGATGCAGGCAAGTCTACAGCAGCAGAATATGGGCCAGCTTTGGAGCTTCCCAGTAACGCCAGCTCGTCCAATTTGGTGTTGCTAAGAGTGCCAAGCATTGCTGCAAAAAAAGACAGCATAGAAAGGTACTGAATTTATAAGCAAAAAGATGAGTGGAAGGGTTGATGTGGAAGAAAGGCCGAGAAAGCAATACTGTCTTTGGCAGCGCTGGTGAGAACTGCACATCTGGCTTCACCTCCTGCTTCCCTGCAATGTATCCCTGCAAGGTGGAGGCAGCTGTGCGAGCAGGGAACAGCCAGGGTGCTGCAGACACACTGCTACAGCCACTTCCCAGCTAAGGGGAGGTGCCTCTGGCTGCAGCCGGGTGCTCTGGCTTCAAAGGCAGAGGTATCACGTACCCGAAACCAGAAGACATTTGCCACAGGGCTGTCTCTTCTGATAGAAAAGAGAACACTTGCAAGGGCTGAGAAAAGTAAATAAAAAGGGCTGGGGGTCAACATAAAAGGCAGAAAACCAAGGGGATTTTGTCTGATAACAATGAGAGGAAAGCCAGGCAAAATTTCCTAGGAAAAGAATAAAAATCAAGTGTAACAGAAGAAAACATGATGAATACTTACTTAACACTGGCTTTGCATCACAGCCCAAATACAATGCAATTCCACACAGAGATACAGCAGAGGGGCTGGAGGGTAATAGAGTCCAGCAGAAATGGAAGTTAAACACCAGACTAAAGTCTGATGTTATCTTCGATATTATTTCAGGACAAGGGTTATAGAAAAATGCTATCTTTCACTAGACGAACTAATACCTTGGATAGAAGTCCAGACTTGAGTCCATAGAAGGGCAGTGGAGCTGGTGAAGGGTCTGGAGCACAAATCTGATGAGGAGCAGCTGAGGGAGCTGGGTGTGTTCAGCCTGGAGAAAAGGAGGCTCATGGGGGCCTTATCACTCTCTTACAACTGCCTGAAAGGAGATTGTAGCCACGTGCAGGTCAGCCTGTTCTCCCAGATAAACAGTGACAGGACACGAGGACACAGCCTTAAGCCACACCAGGGGAGGTTTAGGTTAGGCATTAGGAGGAATTTCTTCACAGAAAGGGTGATTAGACATTGGAATGGGCAGCCCAGGGAGGTGGCGGAGTCTCCATCCCTGGAGGTGTTTAAGTTAAGACTGGACGTGGCACTCAGTGCCATGGTCTGGTTGACATGGTGGTGCTTGGTCATAGGTTGGACTCTTATCTAAGAGGTCTTTTCCAACCTACTTGACTGTGATTCTGTGAAAACAGCTATCCCTCCACTTCAGCTTGGTCTGAAATAGTATTTTATTATTTTCCACATAATAAATGCAGCCTGTGCCATCTTTCTGGGACAGCAGAATTTGCTTTACTTGTGGCAAGGCTGAAAAATTACTTAAATTTTCCTTCCATTTTTTCCAAAAAGAAAAAGAACAACTGTTCGGAGTAAGACTAGTGCTTCAAAACATCTTAAATTTATTTTAAAAAATTCATTAAAAGCTTCAAAAATAGTACTGAAGTAATTTTCTTATATCACCTTCCAGAGCCTTCCTGAACAGCTACCTTCCTTAGCATACATGTGGACTTTTCAGTAGACCTGAAAAGAAACCTGGCATCTAAAGTTTTCATAGGATCAATTATATCAGCACTTATCATTGACCTTTAAAGTTTCTTTTTGCTTCTGCATTCCCCAAACCCCAAAAAGTAGATCAAACTAGTAAAGCCAATGGTGAAACTCCTCAGTTGCTGCAAAACTCCCAGCTCTTTCCATTCCTTAAGTGTAATTTTGGGAAGGCTTTTGAAATCGAATTCGATGCATGCAACACAGATTGGACTGCCAGGATCAGTTGCCTGTTTTGTTTCAGCTCCTCTTCTTATAATCAGAAGAAGAAAGTGATTTGCTTTTGTAATACTGGGAATTACTGATACTCTGAAGGAGAGCTCAGGTTGTTTTCCTTTGGAATCAGAAAAGAAACAAAAAACAATTTTTGAGAAGATTTTCCTTTCCGTTTCTTAGAGTTGTCTCATTTGGGAGGGGAGAGAGAGAAGGAAGAAAAACAGGCATGGAACTTGGAGAGGACCAGTAACTGTAACTTACAACAATATAAACCCATCCTCTCCCTCTCCAGCTAGTCAGCTTCTCTAAAAATCACAGGTCCTTAACTGATATGGATTGGCACACCACTCCAAACACAGTCTGAGTTGGTGCTTTTAGGCAGAGGATGTCTTGTGAGTCATTGGGGAACCTTAAGTCCTTGTCTGTATCCAGGTTAGTTTTAAGCTCCCTGAACAAACCAGGGCAGGGATCAGGTGCCACGACAAAGACAAAAAGAAGCTGGGAATTAGAGAGAGAAACCAAAGACTCTGTGCTATCTTATAAATCCATATCTCATCACCACTGTACAGCTTGGGCTGCCTTCCAATAAATTACATAAAGACAACATACAAAATACATAGGAAGGGAACCAAGTAGAGAGATACAGAAAGGCTTTCACCTAAGGAAAGATTAAATAAGCTCAAATCTAAGTAGAAAGAAGCAGGAAGAAGTTAAGAAACTTAAGTAGAAGGAAGAAAAAGGACTGATGGGTGAAGTTTATCAAACCAGGAGTGAGCAATGTGGTAAATGGATGATTAGTATGTGCTGCTTTTCATAATGCAGGGATTCAGTGTCAAGTGAAAAGAAATCCCCAAACAAACCCAAACCAAAAGGTCATTTCATATCAAAAGGTATAATCAGACTTGGGAACTCACTGCCATGGGATATTTTGGACGGCAAAAGGAAAAATGGGTTCAAAAATGATCAGATGAATTGAAGGAAGAAAGGTCTATTTGCTTTTAAGCACAAATGTGGATGACAACATCTGGCTCAGGAAGTCCTTAAATCACTAAGTGACAAAAGCCAACAGGGAATCCTCAGGGAAATAAAATTAGAAAAAGAACAAATACACTCATCAGTATACTATTCATTACTGCCCTCTGTCAGAGGCTGCTCCCAGATTCTTTATCAGTTTTCATATTCTGGCACACACACAGAAAGGGAACAAAGCTCTGTACCTCTTCTTGTTCTGGAAGATTCCTCAGAAATTCCATCTTGGCCTCGGGGTTTGTATAATTGATTTTAGTCCTGTTCACTCTAGCTCTATCTGGGAAACTGATATATGAGAGGTAAGAAATCAGATTAGTAGATAACACAATTCATTTTGATGACTGTAAATTATCTGCTGGTACTCATGTAATACCACTATACAGCCCAGCTACCTGAAGGACACACTGAAATTATGTGTCCAAAATAGTGTAATGCTCTTCTGGATCCAGAGGTCTCTCTACCCAACTTATTTCTGTAAAACACACCAAAAGGTCCACGCCAACTAAAAGAATAGACATCCCTATGGTACAAAGCAAGAAGTTGTTGGTTTCTGGCCATTCATCTACTTTTCCTCCTTCCTTTAAAATCCCTCAAAGAATTCTGATATTTATTAGAAACAACCCAAGACCTGAAAAATTACCAGTTAGATTTTCTTTATTGCAGACCACCTTCAGCTAGCTTGTTCAGCAGAAGAAAGATTTTGGATAGTGTTTGCCATTCAGCAGAGTGGTTCCTGGCACTATCAGCACAAAGCAAGGAGTCCAAAACCTCCAGTTTTGTACCACTGCTTTTTAAAGGGACCTTTTTGAGGAATTAGCTGTAATAGCTTTACTCTAAACACATCTTTTGGTGCTTGGAAGTAGTACCCTTTACAACAAGTATACTTTGACTACAGTCTGGTTATCATAGAGTGGTTTAGGTTGCAAGAGATCTTAAAGACTACACAGTTCCAAACCCCCTGCCACAGGCAGGGACACCTTCCACTAGACCAGCTTGCTCAAAGCCTCATCCAGCCTTGAACACTCTCAGGGAGGGGGCACCCACCACTTCTCTGGCCAATTACATATCTTGATATCTCTAAAAAAAGACAGAAGAGCTCAAAGATATCCGTGGCACAACACATCCCTCTCCACCCATTTAACAGAGCTGTTACAGAGTCGCTGAATGGACTAAAGGAATCTAAACCTAAAATTTTTAGTATGTTTCCACATCCTTCACCCTCAGGATTTTTTCTGTGAATGCCCACTGAATAACCTGGAGGAAGACACATGTATTGTGGTTTTCCACCTCTGCAGCAAAGTGAAATTCCCTTTGGTTAACCACTTGCTAGCTGTATAACATGGCATTTGCTTCACAGTGAAGCTTAACCAAAAGGCACACAGACAGCACAGCTGTTGGGTTCACACAACTCCACTACTGGAGATTTTTACTGTTGAAAATCCAGGCATTTTGCATCTATTTTTTTTAAAAAGGAGCTGCTTTTTGCAGTTCTCTAAACATGCCCTCACTTTACCCCACCAGTTTTGCCCAAGTACTTTTGACCGTGACATGCAGGCGCACAGAACGTTCACTTCCTTCTTCGGCTCACTGAAATTCCCTGATTTCATCATGCGCAGCCCGCTGTGACAGCCAGGACATGGCACAGGAAGCCAAGAAGCTCCCTTGTTAACGACAGCCTGAGGACAACCAGCTGCCTGGGAAATAACAAGAAACACTTTAATTTATTCAAACAAGATTTGCAAGCAGCCATGCACATGCGTGCACATAGAACACACATATTTATTATGAAACCTGGAGGGGACAGATAGAAGAAGTGTTTACTGCCACAGCTACAACCTTTTCCTAGAACATTGTGTTTTTAAACTTTCCACATCACAAAAACTTGGTGAAATAGGGAGCTCTCACCCCATCCAGCTTAACTTTTATTTGACCATGGGTTTTCAAACAATCCCAGGAATGAAAGTGCAGCACTAGAATCCCATCAGTCACTTCAATACCATAATGCCTCCATGTTACTTAAACTGACACGTATTACATCTGCAGTAAACAGGTTAAAAAATCCTTCCAGAGATTAGAGGAATTGCTTCAATTGATGTATTTCAGTACTGACCTGGAGAAAGCACCAATAACATCAGGAACTGAAATACTGAAACAAGGGCTGAGGAAACCTAAGGGTTGGGGTGGGGTTTTTTTGTTTGGTTGGTTTTTTGTTGCTTGAGGGGTTGGGGGGTGTTGTCCCATTTAAAAAACTTGAAACACATCTGCACAGCAAATCAGAAGAGCAGGAGGAAGTCTTGAGGTGTTCACCTTTAAAAAGCAAACTACGATCCACAGGAACCTCATGCAGAAATACCATCTGCTTGTTACTACCCTGCTACCTACTGCTGAGTAGCTCTGCTCATGTCTGCTCAGAGAAATCAGGAACAAAATCTCAGCAGCATTACTGAAGGGAACACAGGGGCCATATACAGCTCTTCATCCCTGGAAGATAAAGTGCACATCTGGAAGTGGTCCAAAGAGCACTGCTAAACACACCAAAGCAACACAACACAGCAGGGGCAGTTTCATTCATTCAGAGAGCTAATCAAGCCTCCTCCTCTCACCACCCTCCTCTGATTATATAGGAACAGGAGAGGATTTCCCACATTTCCTGCAAAGGAACACGGAATGTCACTCAAATCTGTTCCCAAGGTAGGATAGCTAATGTACAAAATAAAATCCCTGCATGTTAAAGGCTGTTACAAAACCATCAACATTCACGTAACCCCAAAGGACTGGCGTCACCCTGTATAACCCCGGGGACTCACAAGCAATGCGGAAATTCCATCCTTAAGTCATTGACTACGACATCCTTTGGCAGTTTTCATCACTAGTACTTCACATCAGAAAGAGAAAAAAATCTTTCATCTTACAGAGTGGCCCATTTTATGGCTTGCTACTTGAACTCTTACATGTACAGCTTTCTGGTTCAGTGTGCAGCCAGAGGGCCAAGAGGTTTTTTTGTCCTTTTAAAAGCAGCTTTTAAAATTCTTCTGGGTTTTCCCCCCAGTCTCCCCATCCAGAAACTGAATTATGTACCTGCGGTCAGAGCTGCCATGTGCCAGAGATCGCCTTGCAGTCATGTGGCCGGTCTTCCCCATCACACGGCCATGTGGGTTGTGTCACCTCTCATGAACAGATTTCTGGTGCTGCTTGTCCACTCTCTGTGACCAGGGACTGTTTATTGAAAAATGCAGGACCACATGCAGCAGAAGTACAAACCATGAATGAGCTTCAGATCATCTCTCTGAGATCATATTCAGACCATCTTTCTGAGCCTCAGAGGCAGAGGTGTGAAGGCTTTAGAGATGCAGGGCAGTGCTGAAGCATGAACAAATGACAGACCATGGCTGCTACATTCACTACGTCAAACTGCCCTTCTTCCACACAAATCTCTTC
This sequence comes from Corvus hawaiiensis, assembly GCF_020740725.1. Classification (NCBI taxonomy): domain Eukaryota; kingdom Metazoa; phylum Chordata; class Aves; order Passeriformes; family Corvidae; genus Corvus; species Corvus hawaiiensis. The sequence continues at coordinate 9,530,075 of NC_063217.1, read as the reverse complement.
TTTCTCCTGCCTCAGGATTCTCATACTTTCACATCGTTTCCTTTTTCACTCTGGCATGAGCCACTAGTTAAAGACAAAAATGTACATGGTAACAACCATCAACTCTGCAAAAAGTCAAGGGGAAGGATGAAGGGAAAAAAATAGGAAAGAATGTATTTTTTCTCCTCACATGCATCACAGCTCTTAAGCTTCTTTGCTCCACAAGTGTTAAATCCAATTGTTTTGGTCTTTTTCCTTACAAGCAGAAGAGAGAATGAGACTTTGGAGCTTGTGGAAGACACTGATAACTCTGGTGGAGATCCCAGAGCAATATGACACAGAGGTGAGCTCCCACCTGCTGCCAAGGTCACACAAGAGAGAGGGGAGATTGCAGTCACTGTGTGTAGAGAACATCGATCTCCAAACGTGCTCCAGCCCTGACAGAGTGAGGGCTGAAAGGCATACTCCAGGTCAGCAAGGTCAGTCCATGGGCTCACAGCTTATCACTGCTCATTACTGCCCTGGGAAGGCAAACCAAACCACCTCTCCCACCTGAGATCTTGCCTGTAACAAGCACCAGCAGGAAAGGCAGCCCTGAAACACCCACACGGCTTCCTTCCCATCTCCTGGAATGAGAGGAAAAAAAAGTCATGGTTCCAAGAAGGTATAGAGAAACAACAGAATAGACACTGGAGGAGAGGAAATAAACTCCTTAATGGAAATCTAATTTATTCAGCATACTGGAAAAAAAATGCAGCATCACAGTGATCAGGCCTTACGAGATTATAGAAAAGGTATTGTTTATTATAGGAAATAAATAATAATTTTAAAAAGGGTAGAAAAAGTAATTTCTTATGTGGTCAACACAAGAAGCAGAATTCGGCCTTCCTCTAACTTGCTACAGATCTTGAGAATAAAGGAGAGTGAGTGTCATCAGTTCAGAAAATGAACTGTGAAAGTTGGATAAATCAGAGGGAAGTTGGAAAATTCAGATAAAGTTGAAAATTCTGAGAAAACCAAATTAATCAAATGTGACAGCACAGGAAGAGAGACTTTCAATGGATAAGCTGGAGTGTCACACAAAGCCAGGTTCTTAAAACCTCATTGTTTTATCAGAAAAAGTTATGTTACTGTTCCATGAGGATGCTGTCATTTCTGTGCAAATATTCCTGTATGCAAGGGAGGGGGGAAAAAAAAGATGCTTGTTAACTTCTGAACAAGTCAGGGTAGACATTTTTTACGTAACTCCTAGTTCCAGTTCTAGCTTGGTGCTAACTTACTATGGTACCTCTTTTGGGTTTTGTTCAAATGATTCCTTATACCATGAAAGGGAGCCAATGAGTGACTGCCATCCTCTAATAGCCCAAAGAGTGAATTCAACACAACTTGTGTTTGCTATGGGACAGGGAAAAAATAAAATTTTGTTTCTCCTGGTCCCATGGAGAATTACCATTAACATCAGTGATACACGTCTTTTTGTTAAAAAGTAGTATTTAAAATGAAATAGTTCAATCACATATAAAACTCACCATTACTGAGAAGGATATTTTCAGTTATCTTTTGTTTGTGCTCAGTACATTACCAGCCAATATAACAGCATTACCTAAAATCAGAAGAAGCATATTAAAAGGATGCCTGACAGGTAGCATTACTTTTCAGCAGAAAAAACCCCCATCCAACCATAGAGGCTTGTGGAGGACAAAGATGAATAGAGAACATAACTACTGATCCCTGGCACACTCCCAAAGCCAGGTATCACTAGTGCAAGTGGAAGGAATCCCCAGTTCTGCACTGATGTTAGATGAGCTGACATACTAGTAAAAACAGAAAGCCACCAGGCATGGGAAAGAAAAGGATGATGACAGTAGACAAAAAACGGCAATTTCAAAAAGGTTCCCGATGGCAGCTGAATTTTTTGTCCACTCTAACCAAACCCCAGCATGATCAACATGTGACCTCTTCAGCACACACACAACCTGAACAAGAACTCCTTCCCTTTTGGAGTTCACTCTGATGAAGGTAGAAGCAATACCTCTTCTCTCCTCACCCCAGAAAAAACACCTACCTCAACACTCTAAGAGGAATTGATATGAGCCTAAAGAGCACTGGCCCTTTTGAGGCAGAGACAGTGGAACATCTTGGGATTTCCTACCCAGTGTGTGCATTCCCACTGCAAAGCACTGAAATTCTTAGGGCTGTGAAACTGTGCCACCTATGTGATCTTTGAGATGGCTTTGGGGAGGGGGGTGTGTGATAATTCTGCTGCTGTGGTTTGGTTAAAGATGGTTTCCTGTGAGGCTGAGCCTTCAGCATACAAGTTTCAAAAGAGAGGAGAAGAAAAAGAAAACCAAAAAAACCCAAAAAACTGACGAGCAAGCAATACGCAAGCTTGGACTCTCCAGGAAACCACAAAATAACCCCTCTGAGGACTGCATGAAGTGCTATTTCTGCGCCTTTTACCATCTTTTAAGGAGACAAGAATGGAGGAGGAACAGCTAGAGAGGAGAGCTGAGCATGAAACCAGAGCTGAACACATGCTGAGCAAACATAGGCACAAAGGAAAGAACGACTGCGGAACGCCAAACCCTACTGAAGCCAATGGGAACTTCAGCAGCAGCTTCATGGAGCTGGGGCCACATACAAGGATGAAAACCCTTCTAGACTGGAACAAAGACAGACACTGACTGTCAGCATCAGAGCCATGCATGGGAATGCCCCTGTTGAGATGAGCAAGGTACGCATGAACAGTGTGCTGGAAATACCAAGGTGGTTTGAGCGACTGCAGGGTTAGGCCACCACAACCAGACTGTGGTTGAGGGATGCTGTTATTTTAAGCAGGTCTTCAGCACAGCAGGGAAGACAAACGAGGTGTGGAAATTGTTAGTGGGCTACCACCTGTGCATTAGCTGGTACAAGCCACCACCACGAGGGTTTGGAAGACAAATGGTCAAGAGCAGAGACTGGCCTCAACCCTGTCTGTAGCAGAGGTGTTCTGTATCTGCTCCAGCTCAAAAGCTGTCACTGAGAGACACATACCTTGAAAATGTAACATGGGAGTATAGCTCATCTGCTTCATTTGTTTTTAATGCTTAAAACTGGGCAACATTTCAAAAAGAGATCAGCTAGAAGAGGGAAAGCATTTATATCGGACTAATGGCTCTTAAATGACAATGAATTTACCTTTGCCTCTGCCATGCCTCATAATTCAAATTCATTTCCTAGCAGTGAAAAAACACAGAACACTGCATTCATTAGGCTGAACTCCAGCTTTAAATTATACCGGCACTCCTGGAAGCCACAGGCACCTAAGATTCTTCAAATTATGCTTGTTCTACTAAGCATTGGAGCAGAATTCAACCTTAAAAATTGAGAGGTATCAGTTGGTTTCAAGACCATCTGACCAAGGTGAAACAGTGCCTTGCTGGAAATTATGAGAAAGCTTTCCCCCATAATTTTCAAAATATTAAACAAGAAAAGCTCACCTAAATAATGAAGTCAAAATATGAAGTCAGAAAGTCCTCTGCAGCAGATGACAGGTCTGTGCTGTAAGAAATGAAGCACAGAGCATTTTTCAGCATCACTAACACATTTCTTAAACATCTATTTTGAACATAATAGTCTTTCAGTTAAGTGACTGCAGTTCCAAATAGATTCACATCTTGCATTTGAATCACATTATGTTTTATTTTAAACTTACATTCAGAACTGTATTAATAGTAGCAAGGTAACCTCTGCTTTTTAAAAAATCATTTGCTTCAAGTGAATGAAGCTATAGGAGAGAGAAGGAAAAGTACCTTTTCTTCTCATAACAGGAAAACCCTCCTTAGGAATAATGATTAGCCCATATTAACACAGACACTGCTAACTTGATACAAGAGCAACCTCTGTGTTCCACTATTGCTACAAAATTATTTAGTCTGTGTTCAAATGGGTCTCTCGTTTGAACAATAAGAAGAATCCATTGATAAGATAGGGATGCTCCATGCTCTGACTACTGCTTTCAGCGAGTCATTTAACTCCATTTACCCTCCTGTTGACCTTACAAATGTCATGAATGCCCTCAGCATCAATGTGTATATGAAAAGTGCAATCTAAGAACAAAACAATCTTATCGGACCACTTCTTTATTGATACTTGTTTACTAGCATGAATTACACTGAAAGGCTACAAGGGTTCCAAGTACAAGCACACTCCAAGTTAAGAAATGACTCTTCAGCAAAGCATCAGTTCAGCTCTTTCACACCCATACTATAGCTGCATTTTTATAGCTATATCCAAACCAGGAGATTCTTGCTTCACTGGAGGTGTAAGTGGACTTAGCTGGGGCAAGACTGCTGCAGTGAATGAGACATTGGACACCAGGCATTCTCCACATGAAGGCATGCCACAGAGAAATAAGAAATCCTAGGAAAAATCCTTCCTCCTTTGCTGGTACACCCTATCTTTCATCTCTTGAAATACAGGAGCTCTGCATTTGCTTCAACTGAGGAAGAGCTGAACCACGGCTGAAGCACAGGTATATCATACCTGCAGCAGGGAAGCCGTCTGGGTTTGGGCTGCCTCTTTATTCCTTTGGCCTCCCACTGTGGCTCAGGTCTACTTCTACATGGCACAGCTAAGCTCTCTGGCAGCTGTGCTTCCTTGGTCTCTGATGAGGGCTCATAAGAGACAGGACAAAGCAGCAGCACCCAAAGGAGAAAGGCTCTACCTCTGTGCTCCTCTGCAGAGACCAATGTGCCAGGTGGGATCAGAGATACACAGCAGATGCACCCCATGTGCCAGGTAGGAGTGGAGGCACAAGCTATGAGATACACAGCTGATGCTCCAGGGGATCAGAGAATGCAGTGGAGGGGGATAAAGCTTAATTTAGGAGTGGGTGTGGAAGGGTAAGTGCACAAGAATGAATGGAGCCAAAGCCTGCTTTGATAGAGCTCAGTATTTAAAGTTCCTTTGGACCGAACACCCTGTTACCACAATATTGTCACTATTAATGTACACAGTGACTTCTCAGATTATGTTTTAAGGAGCCATAAGTTTCATAAAACAGATGAATAACATTACTCAAAGAAGAGGAAAGGAAACAATGGTTTGCATGTAAAGCCTCAGTGCCCATACAGAACATGGGACAAACAGATAAGGACAGAGCATTCATTACACCTCAGATCAGAAAATGAGCCCAAAACACTACTCTGATAATCTTTTAACAACAGAAACAAGAAAAAACCGTAACTATGATTTCATCAAAACATACATGCCCTTAGATAAGTGGTAAGATGAGGAAATTACAGTAAGATATTCTTGTCCTGTCAAAGCATGTGAAAAGCTCTACTCCTTCTTGAAAAGAATTCCACTAATAACAGGTTGTTTCCATCCTCACATCTGCCTAGTAACAGGCTGCATGCAATAACATGACACAGCAAGGCACTCCATCCCAAGCTTTTACAGCTGCCACCAGACTCTGATCCATTTTATTGCAATGTTTTCACCACAATCAACCCTTGCAAGACACACTCTGCTGGATATAGGCAGATACAGTAAAGGAGAGAATGAGGCTGAGCAATCTGCTCACAGCAGCTGTATAGTCCAGGGACTTAGAGCACAGCTCTAAGAAAGAGTCTCTCAAACTACGTAGAGTAAAATCCCCTCAAGAAGTTACTAAGACACTTCAGCCAATGAGCACATCGTAACTTCCACAGCTATGGAGAAGTGCTCAGGGGAAGTGCGTACTGAGCTCCTAGCAATTATTCTAGGATAGTTCCTCTTCAGATAGTTGGTTTTGGAGCTATCATAGCCTGGGTGGAATTCACCTGAAGAACCCTGGACATGAAAAAAAATTCTAATCATCAATAGCTGCACACATCTGAGTAGAGATGAGGATGTGGGAGGAGGGAACTGCAATCTTCCAGCTTCTGAGAAGAGGAGGAAGTAAAGGGCCAATGCCAGCTGATTCTGCTCCCTTACATTGGAGAGAGGAAGAAAGAAGTTTCTTCCATTCTTCCTCAGTGGGGACTAAATCTCAAATCCACTGTGGGACATCCAGAGTCCACCATATGGAAAAATGCTGAAAAAAAGCAAAATCTGCATGAAGAAGGCCGAATAGAAATTATCACAGAGACAGAACAGGTGTGTTTGTGTAAGTGCATTTAAGTAGGTGAAAGAATGTATTAAAGTAAATCATCTGGAATTTAGAATATTTGAAAACTGTCATAAAGAGTGACCAATCCCTAAGAGGTAGACCAGCATCGTTCTACAGGTACACAAATTATGTCACAGAAGTTGAGTATGAAAGAGCTGGATTAGAAATGCCTGTTTCTAAAAGCGAACAAATCTCCTACTGTGTGCTCACTCACTCATGCCAGAAAGGGGTTATGAAAGGTTTTTTCACATGATTAACAGTACCCAGGAATTACATTCCTGACATTTCCTACACAAGTGGAGCAGCTTCTTTGCTTCACAAAAAGATTAACATCATGACAGCAGAACCCGTTCCACAGAAAAGGAAAATCAAGGAACAAATAGCAGCCAGTGTCCCTACTCTCTTTCCCAGACTCTCCCTCTCCCACCCTCCAGGCGTATCACACGAGCTATCTCTGAAGTACCTGTACACAAAAAATGCTGCAGAAAGGAAGAAATTGAAAATCCATGTGCAGGTACAAAGCTGTGATGTTTTTAGGAGTTGAGATATAGCGGGATAGTTTACATGATTGCACTGCTGAGATGGATGGATGGATGGACAGATGGATGGGTCTTCAGGAAGGTAAAAAGAGAAAAGTGAGACCTTGGGGCCATGTTCTTTGCAAAGACGTGACCTTAATGTGCAGAGCTTTGCAAAGCAATAGGTGACAGTTTGATCAAAAGCTTCAGAGTCAGGATTAGAGAGGAGACCAACAAGCATAATAGCGTGACTGGAGTCTGCTACAGGCCACCAAAATCAGGAGAAAGTTGATGAAATCAGCTGTCATCAGCTGGGAGGAGAAGCCTTTTGACTGCAGGCCCTGTTTCTCTCAGAAACAGGATAAGTGGACAGAACCTCAAGGTGTGCCAGGGAGGCTCAGGTGGGACATCAGGAAGAGTTTTGTCACTGGAAGGGTGGTTAAGCATTAGAACAGGCTGCCCAGGGAGGTGGTGGCGTCACCATTTGTGAAAGTGTTCATGAAATGATGGGTTGTGGCACTCAGTGCTGTGGCTTAGTTGATGGTGGTGTTCAGTTAGAAGTTGAACTCCATGATCCTGGAGGTCTTTTCCAACCTTAATGATTCTCTCTAAGGGGTTTCACCACGCCAGTATCTGCCTGAGAGGGCAACAATGAAGGGTGCAAGCAATCCCAGAGAGCTATCCTGAAGGGCACCTTTTTTCACAAAAGTTATAGACAAGTCGATTAGTACAGACACTCCCTGCTCAATCTGCTACTCATTAATGAAGATGAACTCGTTGAAGCTGTGGAAGTTGATCACAGCCTTGGCCACAGCAATCCTGAGGGTCATTTAAAAATCCTGAAAGAAGCGAGGTAGGTGGGTAGCAGAATAGAGATCTTGCCCTTCAGAACAGCAGATCTACACTTGTGCAGGGAACTGGCAGGCAGGATTCCACTGGAGCTAAGGCAAAGGGACCTAGGAGGCCAGCTGATCTCCAAGAACAGCCACGTAAAGCAGAACAGACCATCAGGACGTACAGGAAGCCAAGAAAATGTGGCAGGGGGCCAGCTCCGCCCAAGGGGGAATTCCTGACTGAGCTCAAACACTAATAGGAAGTGTACAGGAGGTGGAAGTGGGGACAGGCTACTTAGAAGGAGTATGGACACAATGCCTGAGCACATAGGAAGGCAGGAAAATAAAAGCTTCTCTGGAGTGAAACATGGAAGCTGTGCAGAATGCAACAAAAAGTATTTCAGCAGCAAGGAAAACACTGATCCATGGGCAAAGAACACAAAAAACCCCACCAAGGTATAAAACATCTACCTGGCTGGGAAAGTGCTCTCAGATCTCCCTGAAGGTAGGGGCAGAGTCTATGCAAGTGCAGCATGAGCCAAAGTAGAGAAAAAGCGGATTAGGGGCCACTTCAGCCAAGGAAGCATCACACAAGGTAGCAAGAGGCTGGACTAGATGGCCTGCAGAGGTCCCTTCTAACCTGAATTAGTCATGATTAAAATTCTGAGGGATCACCATTAACTCTTTGGCTATCCAAAGAAAAAACAAGAAAGAAGCATCATGTCATCTATTATCTTAACCACAACTATGCCAAAGCCAAAAAGCTGCTATATTTCAAGACAGAAGACATAACAGTGCATACCCAAAATGGTGATTTTAATTTCACTAACAGTTCTTATCCATATACACTACTCTGTCCGATGCTGACATCTCTAGAGTTATGTTTTCAGACACCAGTATCTTGGGTGAGAACAAGATGGGGCCAAACATAGTGCTGCCCTCTAAATCGGATCAGAAAAGCTGAGAGCATCATTGCTTCCCCCATTACCAAGGAGTTGACATCAGAGATTTGATGGCTGAAATGTAATCCTATAATACTCAATAAAGTCCTCAAGCACTTAGAGCATGTCAAAGCAGCCATTAGAGCAAAATAGAGGGGGAAAAGCCCCTACAGGGGCACCTTCCAGTGGAGCATAGTAACAGCCAATTAGAAGAAAAAGTACAAACAGGTATATTAGCTGTGTGAAGACAACAAACCAGACAAATATTATGAAAATAAGTAAAACATCAGTATATTATCAGGTCTCTGTAAAGATCCCTTCACTGAACTATCAGCCAGGCAAGTTCTTTTAGACGTTCCAAATTCATGGTTACCTTGCAAACACAGAAAGCCACTGTTTTAATTATGATTTTTAAATAAAGCAAGGTCAAGCACTATGGCAAGACTGCTGCAACAATCAAACACCAACTACACACTTATTCCCAGAGCTACAGCAGGAGGGAGCTGAGCAGTAACAGTCTGTGCCTCTGGACAATAAAGCTTTTGAAGTTCAAGTCTTTTTCAGACCCTTCTTAGAAGCTGAAACATTCTCAGCTGAGCACATGCACTCATAGATGTTTGCTTTAATGAACTGAAAGTGTCAACTTCCCATTGGTGCGTCAGATGGACTTTTTCTCAAGCAGTGGAAACAATTGTCTAGGCAGCACTTGCGTGGGGCTGCAGACACCACCGAGCTGCTAAAGTACCTTTTATAATAAATTTGAAACTATGAGGAGAGACCATTCATTCTTTACCTCTGAATCAGGAAGTCCATTCATTCAAGCAATCACCAGCTCCTGTAGCAAAATACATAACATTCACACCATCTCCACCACTCCTCCTCCGGATGTTAACTCACAAAAAGCCACTCAGAGGCTTCCTCAAGCCCACCTGGAAAACGAGCAGGGGCTTTTTGCAGATGTAGTTTATGGTACTCTAAGGTCAACAGCTAACTTCAGTTAGGGGAAGCCCATTGCCATTTATTTATTATTTCCTTAATGTAACTTACACAGAGTGAGTAGGTTATAAAGGGAAAGGCGTGCCACAGCTATGATGCAGCCAAAATGAAACAAGGCTCCCCATCAACAAGCCAGCCTGAGACAGTATTAACAAATGTATCACATCACATGCCAGGTTAATACAATATTCCACCACAAACAATCACTACTGCCGCAATGCCTACACCACTATTGTCACATAGTGGAAAAATCTGCCACAAGAACATGATCTCTAGGCTGATGTAAGGCAGGTGCTTCACAATGGCAATGCTGTTTTGTTTCACTTTGAAACTCTTGAAATGCATGGGTTAATCCCCACTCCTTCCCCAGAACTTCCTTAGAAGCCATAAATAAGCTTTCTGTCTCTATCGGTAAAAACAGAGACATGAAAGATGAGCCTAAAGGCTAGAAAGTAAATTAACAATAATAACAAATAGAAGGCAAATTTATTACAACCGATAAATCAATTAACAGATTGCCCAGACATGCTCCACTCTCTGTCCTAAAAGGTTTTCAAGGCCAAACCAGATAAAGACTGGAGTAACCTGATGCCATCTCAAAGCTGATCCTGCTTAGAGCAGGTGGTTGGACTGGAGAATTTCCCAAGTTCCTTTTGCCCTGAATTATTGTTTTGTATTCCTGCTACACAGCCTTTCCTTTCTGGGTTTAGCCTCTGACTAAAGAGACAATTTCTTCAAGCCTGGCAACATAGACATGTTCACATACAACCTTCAGAACTAAAACTCCCCTTGCAGGCATCCCAGCCTTAAAGTATTCAAGTGAGAAGGTTATTAACCCTCCAGCCCAGTAAAATCAAACCATCAGTTCCATGATCACCTATTGCCAGGTGGTGCAGCAGCTTTGAGAGCACAACAGCTAGCTGGGCAACAGCCCTTGAAACAACACAGGGAGGGTGCTAGAGAGTATCGAGAAGGAGGGCCAGGCTGTAATACATGTGCTAGACTTCACTACCCTGCCAGATTTCAGGGCTCACTAGAAACCACAATCCCCGTGAAGTCTGCAGCCCACACTTCATGTCTGCTGTTGGGCTGATGTACCAGCACAGCAAACAGGGCAGCAGCAGGTGGCATCTTGCAACTGGTGTGGCCTCAGCCCGTCTCCCGGAAGTGTCAAACTAGACTGAGTCAGACAGAATCAAAATTTGAAAGAAAAGCCAAAAACCTCTGCAAAATGCCAGTTTTCTGATTACTGGTGGCTAGCCCTCCACTGGGTGCAGACCTTCCCTGACTGCCACCTCGTGTCTTCTGAAAGCACTGCCAGTGGGAGCAGGATGCTGCACTAGGACTTTTTCTCTAGAGCTATCAGTCTTTACTCTGATTAACCAATACAGGAAGCAGTGCAATTAAAATTTAAGCCAAACTTGTAAAACGAATCTCTGATATCTGGGTTTTTTTATCAGTTCCTGTTTAGCAGCACCCCAGGCTAACTGCCTTAATGAGTTGGAACTCTCTTTGAGGACCCATTGGTTGTCACATTTCTTTTGACAAGAAGAATATTTAAACTACACCTGCATCTTTATTGTTACGTGAAAATTCACCACTTTTTTTTTTTTTTTTTCCTGGAGAGTGCAGCTAAATTCTGCTCAAAAACCTCCTCTGTCCTTTGAGGTGTGTCCACTGAAACACCACACATGGCATACCAGGCACAAAGAACTGGAAATTACTTAAAATTTGGATAATGTTTAAGATATTCCTGATGCTGATCCCTAAACATCTAGTATTGGCAATGGAAAACAGCAGTGGAGGATTACAGTGAACAAAAAAACAGGAAGTCCACTTGGCCACAAGGCACAAATTTCTGTACTGGCCACACCACTCTCACTTATAGGCAGAGCATTTCCTTTCCTGGGTGGCTTCTCCAACAAGGGACTGCCAGAATGCCACCATAAAAGGGAGCAGGAGTGTTTTAGTGACTCATCCTAGAGGAAAAGCAGGCCATAACTTCCACACTCCAAAAGAACAAGAACCACACAAATTATTTGTGTTTCCAACCAGTGAAATTTGGATGTAGTATGTTTTGAAAGCTGGGCTTTCAAAGTAACCAAGCTTCTGCCTTTGTTACACAGAAAAAGGCAACCAAATTCCACCTAGGTGAACATTACCCTGAAAAGGCACTTTAATCTTTCAGGTTAAACTTTGGGTTTCATCACCACTAAAAACAGTTACCCCTTTTACAACCCTGGCAAAGTCCACTTTAGCTGAAACACAGCAACTGATATGACTGATGATCTGCATAGATAATGGCAACTCTTAAGTGACACAAAAGTACCACACACTCCTTACAAAAATCTAGCATCTGATATCCTGTCTTGTTGGTTATAAAGGAAGATTATTTTCTCACCTGAAGACCAAGACATGGGAAAGCTGGTTATTTTTTTTTTCCAGACAATGTCAAATTTCATAGTAAATTCTCATTAAACAGCTTTAAGAGGCAACTTTTCATTCTATCAGAAGTTATCCCACCAGACCAAGATGCTTAAACATACTCGGCCAAGCTCTCCACATATACCTGTTGTCCTTCCTCTGTATTTGCACAGCAGATAATTTCAGCTCCTTCTACACTTCTCAGCAGGAAATGGCATGTAGTACCTCAATTAGCTGAACCCATTCTGAGCTGATCATTGGAAATTAGCTCACTCCCATGCAAATAAGTACATCTGCTATGAGACAAGGATCCTCACTCAATGCAAAACTTGCTGTTACTGACGAAAGCTCTCAGTTTCTTTCTATCAGCAAAAGTAAAGTGAACCAAGTAAGTCATGTGCTTTCCTGGAAATTAATTCCTAGTGGGTAGAAACCATTGCAATTCTACACAGTCCACAATCACTGCTGCAGATCACATTTATACCATAGCTGAACTACTTGAGGTCTTTCATATTTAGAGTTTCTTAAGCATTAAACGTGTAAGCCAGATAATTAACTTCCTCATACCCTGGACGGTGATACTGCACCGGGTAGCCAGTCCATGCAATACTGACCTCAAAATGCAACCTACACCATTAATTAGCATTTAATGTTTCCATCACCTCATTTATTAAATGTTTCTGCTAAACTTCTATACAGCACCTTTCAGATGAAAATTCTCCCCATCAGCCTGTTCCATGATCTAAAGACCAAACACCCTTCAGGGGTATAAAAGAAGTATTTAGCAACAACTGCCATATTTTAGAAGTACAAAAGTGATACCCAGTTTTAGGGTCACTCCACAGTTCTTACTCCCACCAAGAAATGTGGTCATGTATGACTGAAAACAGCAACCAGACTAACCTGATATGGTAAAACAAGACTGCTTTACTTAATCCCGGAGCAAGAGGCGAGATCAATCCATAGAAAACTGACTACTAAGGGTTTGGACTGCAATCTGGCCACAGCGCGTGAGGTACACGCTTCTTGATTTATGAGAATTTACCGAAAGAGACTACTACAGACGAGGAAATCCACAGCTCCTATCCATCCCAGTGACTGCCTCCTCCAGCAGAGGACATGCTGTTATTGTGACAGGAATGAATGAGGTAAGACAGAAACACCAGACCCCTCCTCTTTCTCTCATCCAATGCTGTTTAGAGAACAATGAGGAGTTTTACTTTGCTCTGACCCCATGGAGGTTACTCACAACATGTCTGACTACAGCACAGGGTACTCCATCACTTTTCAGTGATGCCACTGTTCACACATGGGAAGAAACGCTATAGCACGATGCTGGCACTTCAAGCATGCATCAAGTAACACTTTAACTGAACAAATGAAGCCCCATAGTATTAACTCTGAAGTTCTGCTGTCAAAAAGCCTGAGGAGAACATTACTGCTTACACAACCCAATCCTCAGGTATTTCCAGGCAACCTCAGCCACAAGGTCTGTAGGAGCAAGAAGACTGATGTGATGATCTGGGAGGTGGTGAGAGTAAACGGACAAGGAAGAGAACATGTAGTGCAAAAATCACCACAAAGCAAGAGGATAATGCTTCACAGTGCTCCTCCTCTCTTTTATCCAGTGACAGTTCTTTTCTAAATCCTCATGACATAAGACAGGCTTGTAATTCAGCCATAGACTTAAGTCTCTGAATGTCAGTGTTCAGGTTCCAGCTCTGTTTCAGAGGTGCACTGAGCTGAGGCAGCTCTGAGGCAAAGCTGTTTCAGCTCTATGCTGACGCTTCTTCTGTAAAATGGAGTCAATCCGTGTTTGCACAATGTCTTTCCTGCCTCACCTATTCCTATTATACATCAATGTGGGACACCAGTGCCAGCCTGAAGACATCTTTACCACAGTTCAGATCCTCATCAATAATCCTCCTAGGAAAGACCTATTCTCAGTGCAGTGATGAGTTACTGGATTGCAAGGACCACAATAAACCAGAAATACTGTCAGCTGGTTAGGGCAAAAACCATTTAAGAAAGTAGTTAAATTAGAGTTCATCACCAAAAGTAAGTAACGCATTTCCAAAGAGTCGAAGACACAAAACCTTGTATAAAAACTTACAACGATCTTTTCTACATGCTTTACAAAACAAGTTAAAATGCAAAAAGGAATTGCAAAAAACCTTATGATGAAAAAAACAAAATCTTTTTTTTTAAAGCTACTTTAAAATAGCTATTTTTTTCTTCTTCATTTACCCTCAGCTACCTAATTTCAGTTTTCATACAAGATACAACACCTGAAGCTGTGCAGAGCACAATACATGAAATGGCACATCTTATTAAGTTTAGGCCTATGGAACACTACCACAACACAAAAAAAAAAAATTAAAGAGGAAGTAGGTTCATCTCTATGCAATGTTTAAGCCTTATGCAATTAAAACAATGTTACCTTTAAGACCAAAACTATTTTAGATCATTACACATTAAAACAGGGCATCAATATTTACACGTGTAACTGAAGTAACATGCTTGTTTTTCATACTTATGCTGCATTATCTCCTGCAATCTAACACGCAAAATGCATTCCAGGCTATACCCAAAAGAATTAGGTTTTGTGGTGATGGGTTTTTTTTTTTTCCCCTCACAGTCATTTCAAAACACTATCACTTCCACAATTTCTCAACCAGCTGCACTGTTTCCTTATTGGGCGATTTTTGTTTGGGTGATTCTGTATTACAGCAACATTCAAGCTTGCTTAAGTTGCCAACAGCTAAACATTATGAAGTGTCAATTGACATCAAAACCAAATCCAAAGTAGAGATGGTAATCTCCCAGTCTAAATACGTAAGAGGTGCTAGGTTCACTTTTTTAAAAGACACTGTGCAATAAACAAGATCAGCCAGCCAGCCTGGAGACTGTGATCTGCAACTGTATTTGGGATCCAACTGGTTTTAATAAATGCTTCACCCACATCATCAGACCATGTCATGCTGATACATTGCTGGCGTGAGAAAACGGAACTGGCAGCAGGTCATGCCAGACCTTCTCTTTCCCTACACCACATCATTTAAAGGATTCCAACGCAAAGACAAACATACCTTTGTATGGAAATTACTTCAACATTTTAGGACTTCTCTTCCATGTTTATTCTATTTGCATGCATCATACAGATTAGCATGTCCTAGTCTAAGGCACTGCCTAAGTCTACTGCCAGTGCCTAATCCTTTCAAGTCCCTGACTCCTACACCTAAGATGTTCCAAGGCACGTAGTGATGACACTCCTGTTGCGCAAGTGTAGATTAGTGTCCAAAAAGGCATCTGCATGAGGAAAGAGAAAAAAAAAAATCAGGCTATACTAGTTAACTGTGATAAAAACAAGACACAAAGTTCAGACCACATGAGAACAAGCCAACTCTCTCCAGCAACTCAACTCTGACCAGTCTGGATTGACCAATTGTTAAGATGGGCTAAAAATGGATTTCAGAAGAGTAGTTACAGTAATGTTCACAATTGGTGGTCTTGGAGTGAACTGAAATTAAGAAATATCTTGGAAGAGATTAACAGTCCTGATGTGGCAAGATGACTGACCTGCTTAACTCCTGCATTTCCACTTACCTCCCTATCAAGCATTACAACCCCAGCTGCAGCCCTGCAGCAAACTTAATAAACATCTGAAACATCTTACAACTTTATGCATGTATTTACATAACTTTCACTATCTGTTATGCTTCTGTACCACTTAAAAAACCAGCAAAAGACAGTATGGAGAAGCTGAGTGATGTACTTAAAACCTTCTCTGGCAGGCTGTTCAATGAATTATTTTGCTTCATGTTAAACAAAAGCTCTAAGCAAGAATAAGGAGCATCACATAACAGACTTAAGCCTTTTACCTCATAATTCTATTCTTACCTGTACAGTTTATTAAGCCAGCTCCTCCCACAATTACACTTGAATACTGCAGGCAGTCTCAGAATTTTTTATTACTATTATTATTTTAATACCCCACCCCCCCAGTCAATACACAATTTCATGCCTTTTGACTCAAGGAGCATAACTCATGATACAGAAAGGATAGGATTTTCTGCAAGACTGCCTTCGGAAAGCTTCCCCACCTGGGGAAATATGCAAGTATGACCAATGTCAACGACAAAAAGGCTCACAAGGCAGCTGGGGAATGAATAAAAGAAAGAATTTCACTTTAGACCACAAAATGGCTTGGGCAAGTGACATGCACCACAATTACATTACTGAAAAGGTTCATTAATTCTTCAAATGGACTTTTCAAACATGAACTCAGAGTCTAAGAAGGAATGAGACATCACCTTTAAAAGCTTTTAAAATAGATTGATGGCAGAAAAAGGAAAAGGTAGAAGGCCCATATATGATAAATGCCAGCAAACTGCATTTTCATTTCGCTCTTCAAATGGAAAAGTTTTTTTACTTGCTAACTAGAAGACAAGGACTTTATCTGCAGACTGTTACAGAAAGTAAGAGTACACCCAATTAAGAAATCTCAGAGGTGACCTTGCATTAAAGGATAAAGGCGACAGTACTGTTGCTATGTTAGGTACTAGGGTATCAGGGCACTCTTCCCCTCCCACTTTCAAATACTTCTAGCCATCACATCTTTCAGTCAGCAAGACTACACAACTATGGCTCTGCTTCCAGCCTTGAAATTTCACTCCCAACAGCAAAGAGCTCATAGCCTGATACAAACAACATATGTAAGTGAAGAGGCTTAGAACTTGGCTTTCCCTGTTACTCTGTTAAGAGTGCCCCAAGACGGCCTCTCTTGCAAGCCAGTTGTATCTAATTTGCCCTCAACTTAATTGATTTGAAAACAAACCATCCAAAAAACCATGAAAACCTCAATTTAACTGCCTTTAGCAATACTGTGGAATTTATTTAGTGGTCAAGCAATAGTTGGACAAAAACCAGTACCAGGTCTTGAAGACAGACTGTATGAGACAAGTATGTATGGTCAAATATCTGACTTCAAGTGACTTGATTCCTGTGTTTTTTCCCCTCTTGGTAAAAGAGGGCTTTGCTGTTTATACATTTCCAGCTGAACCACTCTCCCATGAGCTGACACAGATGAGTGGATTGAAGCATGAAGTCTGTTGAAGCAACAGCAGGCAGCAATACACTCATCTGATCTGATGAGTTTGGCATTGCAGCTTTACTACTCTAAACCCCTGGATTCAAATCTTGTATTTCAGTCACAAGCAAAACAACCTTGTACATCATCATGTTGCTTGCATGCAACTCCCCCGCTCTCTCAAAACCAGCACAAGCCATTGTAGCAACTTGATTTGAGTGAACAGGCTGTTTAAGGGAAACCAGAATGGGACAAGTCCAGACATCTTTCCTTCAGAAAAATCAAACTTGTGTAAGCTGGTTGAGTGACATACTTGGTGTAGAATGCATGCTAGTTTATGCAGTATCAGTGACAATCATTTGTGAGTACATCGGTATAGATTTTTACTTATTCTTCCATTTAATACTATGTGTCTCTTTCTTCACAGATATTGCACCTGCCCACTGCCTCGTCTCTTCGTTGATAGCAAACTGGATGTAAGTACTATTTACAGCAAAAACATTACCTTGTCATGTGTTCCTCACCAGTCAATGAATATGAAATTTTCAGCTTATGGGTATTACAGCACTGTCCGAGATCTTCGTATTACTTTTCTGTTCAGCTTCCAGAATAAAATGGTAAAAGTAAGGGAGGTTAAGAGTTGATACGAGATTCCTGAACGCTCCTCACTGTCAGAGAGTTTGACTTTGGGCAATTTCTAGAAAACAAGTGTCCAGTAGATCCCTCTTGACACATTGCATCTATGCAGATCTGGGGACTGCTGTACTTCTGCAATACAGACAAACTGGAAGGAAAAATTAGGTTAAAGAAACATCCTCTCCTCTCCTGGCAACTCTGCCCAAGGAGCCATTAACAACACAAAAAAAGACTGCTTATTTCTTGTGAAAGAGCAAGGTTAAAGGCTATGGACCTGTGATTCAGGTGAGATCCCACTTCAAGCCACTCTAAAATGAGACATTTAAACTAGTAGGTTTAATAACAGTATTTTAGAAGAACTTATCAGAGAAGACACAATCAATACAACTCCTTTGGGTTTTCACAGAGATAGAAACTGGACACCACCTGTTTTAAAATCCCATTTATACTTATCTCTATAAGCAAACCAGTAAAAAACTCAGAAGTAGTTACAGGAAAACATAGGTTTACCTGGCATGTTTTTCAACAGTGTACGTAGATCCAGAGTGCATCAATAAGTTCCTTTCACATCTCTAAGCACTGAGCTAGGAGAGGCGCAACTCTCCTAAAAGCAGCAGCAAAGCTGAAACCAAATACAGACCTGTGAAGAACAGAAATGAGGCCCACCTCCCCCCCCCAAAAAAAAGGGCTGGCATTGCTACTTCTTTGTTCATTGGGGAAAACAAAGAGAAAAACATCTCCCTTTCAAGTGATGTTCACTTACATCAGGTGCTTGTAGCAGCAGTAAAAAACATGATATTTTTATGCTTAACATTTTCAGTAAATGACAAACAGGGTAACAGCTGGCAGACAAGTTGTTGGCCAGTAGGAAGGCACTTAAAATCTGGAAAACTGGAATTCTTCTCAGAAGTCTTTTCTGGTGGGCAGGAAGAAGAAAGGAGACATCTCAAATCAACACTTCCGTGACTTCACTTCAGAGAATTCCCCTATCAAAGGTTTGAGTCTTCAGATTTCCTGGAGGTTTAAATAGAAAGAGCCAAAGACAACAAAGATACTACACTCCTAATCTTGCTCAGATGTTACAACAGAGCAAGTAGGGGTTTTGTTTTGGTGTTTTGGTTTTTTTTTTTGATTCTGCAATTGCAAGTGGCACACCTTAATTTGTACTGGGAGATGTGTGAATATTAGTGTAAACTTTTACTCCAGAAACCATTGCATTTCTCCATTATAATACAACAGAATCCATACTAAAGTGAAGGAAAACTAATCTTTCTCTGGAACAGAAGGCAACTTGCAAAGCCTTTTTGAACAGCAGTGAGCACAACAAACACCTACACACTTAACAGTCACTATATGAATTAGTTTTTAACACATGAAATCATCTTTTTAGCCTATGGTAAGATCTGTGTTGCCAGCATGCTGAACACCTCAGCTACACAGTTTTAAGCACCAATGATGCCACACCAAAAAGACATCCTGAAGATTTCTGAACTCTCGGTTACATCACCTCAGGAAGCAGCAGCAGTGAATGCCAATCAGAAATAAGACATCCCTGTTTAAGAGTTGTCTTAGAGCATCCAAAATCAACACTGTTCAAGATAGACACATTTTGTGCAGTTATGCCCTCTTCTGTCAAGTAAATGCATGACAGTACCACACCCTCAGATTCAGCAGCAGCACTGGTATGAGCAGAAAGGCATAAAATAGATATGCCACCAGCCACCTCCAGAACTTAAGAACTTAATCTTTCATACAGTTTAACACGAGTAAAGAATAGGGGCATAAACTACACTACAGCTGTCGAAGTTGGAATTATTTCCCCTTCCAAGTCTCATGAGAACTCTTAACTTACTCAGTAATGATATATTATTTACAGAGGTCACCTCTACTCAAAGTTAGCTTGAAATGTATTTTATCTGAACTACACAAATACCAATAAGGAACATTTATGCTTCCAATAAGTTGTACCTCAACAGACTTCACATAGCTACTTACTTAATTTAGGCATTAAGAAACAAGCTCATAATTCAGCAAATCCTTAATAAAACCACTTAATGAATGGAGTAACAGTAACTAATTTGCCCAAGGCCACAGTGTGCTAGAATTGAAGCCAGTACTTTTCATAGACTCATGGAATCATTTAGGTTGGAAAAGACCTCAGAGATCATTAAGTCCAACCTTGATCCAATCACTATCATGTTACCACTAAATCATGTTCCCAAGCGCCACATGCACACATTTTTTTAATACTTCTAGAGACAGTAATTCCACCATCTCCTTCACAGCCTGTTTCAATGCCTGACCACCCTTTCAGTGAATAAATTTTTCCTAGCATTGAACCTAAACCTCCCCTGACACAACTTGAGGCTATTACCTCTTACCATGTCACTGGTTACCTGGGAGAAGAGACCAAGCCCCACCTGACTACAACCCCCCTTCAAATCTCCCAGACTAAACCACGCTTATCTTCACTGAATTATGAAATTATTATAAAAAAGTATGATTTCCCTTTAACTTCTTGTCAAGGTACACAACAGCAGATCCATGGAGACTCATTCTTGGCGCTTTCCGTTCAGAGTGTGGGAGCACATTACTTGTACCAATATACCACAGTGGAGCACATGGCACATAGCTTTGAATGATACTACAAATACATACATACATTCCTCAAACGCAAAAAGTACTTCTGTTGTCTGAAGCCAGGATTTTAAAATAAAAAGCAGTCATATTATGTATCACTCTTTAAACTGCTTTGTTAGTAGGGAATAAAGCCAACTTTCTTACCCAATTCCTAGTGAAAACAAAAGTTATGAGTTTTCTAGCACCATTAAAAGTCTCAGTACCTTCAAAGCATTCCAACTCTAGAGAAGGTGTGATTTGCACCAATATTCACCCATGTGACATCAAACAGATTTCCCAACCCAGGTCTCAATTTCTTGAGATCCTTGATGACATGCACTGCCATCTTGTGTTATGGTTTAGAACTGAAGAAGTCTGAGAAGCTGGGTTTCACACATGCATCCAGCTTCCGCTGTTTTAGCAGGAATTTTTTCCCCAGCCACTGTTCCACATGAGGAGTCTCTCCAGTAATGTTGTACATACATAACTCAGATCTAACTCAGGCTGCAACAGATGCGAGCCTCCATGATTCCAAGGAACAAAGTTCATTCCTTTCCACTAACTGTTTCAAGAGCACATAGTTTTGTAGTTTTGCCGGGACAGCTGGTGCTGAATGGCATGGATACTACCTTTTAGGTTTAAGCTGCTATTCTTCTAGCACAAGCAAACAAATCCATTGACAAACACTACATTGACAAAAAAAGTGAGTCTAAGCTATTAATTCCTTCCTCAACTTTAATCTGAATAAGAATAATAGATGTCCCTTTTATGTCCCTGAACTCTATTTTGGAAACAGGTATTGTTCTCAAAATCTCCTCTGCAAGAGGAGACTAAGGGTTCATTTACCTGCAATGTCTGGGTATTAGGTGAGCAACTATATTCTGTACCAGGAGCACACACTGGGATAGGAGCTCCAGAACAAAAAAGAAGGATGTGAAGTTGTAGGTATTTCAGTGGTCTGCAGCCAACCCAATCCTGCTACATCCGTGCCTCACAGGGGACATGAAAGAAATCATTTGTTAAACTCTCCCAAGTCCAAAGCTGCGTGTAATTACACTGTGTCTTGCAATTCAGTCCCAAGCCCAGGGGGTGGATCATAGAAAAATATGTGCTAACAAGTAGCAGAAAGAAAACTGTGGAACAGTTCTGGGAAAGGACATTAATGGGCTTTGAAGCTGTATTGTACTTTTAAATATGTGCTGAGTGGAAGATCAGTTTTCTTAAAAAAAAAAAAAAAAAAGGAAGACTGCCTCCTTAAATTTGGGTATGATCATCTGGAGTAAAAAAGCTTCTGTTGTCTCTGAAGAGAGTATCAGAAAACTTCTACAAGTGTGCTACCTTTACACACCTCAAACTCCTAAATCACCCATATTTTCTCTCACTAGGCATACTCTGGAACTGTTATTGAACTGTAAACCACTACTATATTGTTAACCATTTACCTGAGAGCAGTATTGAACCTACCTACTTCACTTCTGCACTGATATTAAACTGGAAATTTTTGTATTACCTTGTTTCTCACAATTATCCACTGAAATAGAAACATTACAGTAATTCACAGAAACTTAGTTCCAGCATTCAGGAGGAGTCTTTCTTGCTCTAGCAGATAGTTTTTCCTATCATGTGAGCTGGCAAACAGAGAATATATTAAAGTTGATAAGGCTTCACTGACCAATTTTGACACAAGCTGAAATTCAGTTTACAAAATTTTTTTGTATATTTCTTTCTTCCCTTTCCCCACCCAAGCAGAAAAAAGCAAGACACAAGTCATCTGCCATACTAATGTATTCCATCTTTCAAAAAGAAAGACATGATTTTAATATCACTTAACAATATGTTAAAAAAGTAGCCAGTTAGGCTTCAGTGTTAATACAATTATACACTCTATAACAGATTTGATAGTGTGAGTACTGTTCTTTTTTAAATTTTCTCATTCTGCAAGTATTCTTACACAAGCTGGCTACAAGTCAGGAAGAAAAAAATCAAAACACAAATAGCGTAACTTGTACACTCTTAAACAGTAGATTGTGAAAGAACTGAGGGAATACTTGTCCCATAAGAGCCTCTTTTTCATGAAGTCCTGTCAGGAGAATTCTGGAGCAGATGAAAGCACAACTGACTAGGTCCATTCCTTTGTCAGGAGTCAGAATGACAAAACATAGCTAGATGCAGAAGTGACAGGAGCCACTGCAGATGATGCAACCTAGTATTTTGGCCTCCACCCAAGCCTAAGCAATTTAAAGTCTCTGAGGCCAAGGCATTCAGAAGGAGATGGAAAAGAGCTATTGTTCCAACTCCAACGGCATACAGCTACAATCAAGTAAGTCTCACTCACAGACTACAAGCACACAAGCTAACAAATTCAGGTAGAAAGTGGCAATTTTTCAGTCCGCAAGAATTATCAGGCCAAAGGGTTCAGTGCAGATCCACACAGCACTGGGGACAAGGCAAGGCAGCACTGGCTCAAGACCAGATAAGCTCTCAGCACAGCAGGACAGGTAAGTGGAGTTGTCATTCATTGATTCCTGCAGGGTTCCCTCCCCATATTGTGTCATTTCAATGTGCAGCAAAGGTGGTTTTTTTTAAGCTAAAATTGGACCAGTTGATGGAAAGTCTCTGCCTTGTCTGTCTGGCAGAATCCAAGCAGAATCTGAAAAGAAAAAGAGCAATAAAGTGAAACCAATATACTTAAAATCAAACCATGTGTGTTATCCCTCTTTTGGAGAGTAGCTCTCATTCAGAAAGATAAAACCTCTTAACAAAACCATACATAAAAAAAAAAAATCACTTGTCCATCACTCAAATACATCATAAACCAGTTACTTTTAACACCACTGCATTATCACAACTAAGTGAAGGAGGCAGCAAAGAATGCTGCACATTCAGCAGCACAGAATATTGAATGTTAACTAGGAACAGAAATGGCATTGCTGTATTCACCAAAAGTTCTGAAAGGGTAAGAATGAGTGGTAGATGGTGTGCAAAGCATCATCAGTAATGGCACGGGACACTGCTGCTTCTCTTCTTAATACAGCAAAGCTGCATTGGAGACAAAGACCTAGGAAAAGAAGGTCTCTTTATAGTACAGCAGATAAGTAGCCCACGTGCCTGGAAGAAACACCTCTAGAACAAAAACCCTCTTATTTGCTTTCACTGACCACAGTTTATGCAATAACTGTGGAAAAGGCTGCCACATGCAGGCTTTTCAGGGACTGTTAAACTGTGCTGAAGAACTTTATCAAGGCTTGCTTAGGCTAAAGGCTGCATGACTGCATCACAGCAGTGCAAACCTCTCTCTGGAAGGTTACAATGCTTCTGTAACAACTGAAAGCGAAAAAAGGGCGACAGACAGAAGGAGCACAATAAAACAGGTACAGTGGAAGGTTACAATCAGACTTATTTTGTTCTTTCTGTGCTAAAGTTAGAAGCAGCATACAATATTAATCATGATGTCAGGGTGTAATTAAAGTATCCATCTATTACACCACTACAAAGCAGGAAGAAAAGATGATGAATGAACTACGAGTAAAAAATATGAATTCAGTAGGCCTGGGCAGTTCACTGCCATGGAGGGTTACTAAAACAAGCCATGCTACTAGCCTTCCAAGTATTATGCTGGGAATTACCAAATGGTAGAACCTAGGCATTAAAGGAGCCTTAAAGGCATTAAGTAGCTGTTTTTCCTCCTCTAAAATAGCATCTATCAGGGCTTTTCAGACACCTTTTCTAAACAGGCATATATAAAAAAAATGAGACAGTTGCACACTCTTCCTAACAGATGACAGCAAAGGAGTACATTCTGCCAATTACTGAATGGATTACTAAATTGCATGCTTTAAAGTGCTAACTCTTCACTTGGAATCACATTTGTCAAGTTCATCTCCAGAATTCAACTGCACCTCTACAAATGTAAGACACTGTTTCATTCATCCTGTTGAGAGTAAATAACTGATGAACATAACTCTTCTATTTACTGCAGATACTGCAAACTTGAAGGAAGCTAAGAATATTCCATAACAAAGGCTTATGCTATAGCAACACTAGCAGTACCTAACACATGCCACATTTCACCTGTAAAGCCTACATTTTGATTTAAAAAAAAAATCCTTTAATTGGCACCACTCAAAAAATAATTTTTGAGACTAGAGACCATGTACCCATGACAATTTCATTGTCTTGCACATTGTAACTCCAAAAATAATCAGATATATGCATTTTGTAGCAATAATAAGCAGCAGTTGCACTCAGTTCTTTGCAAGACCCACACACACATTACATCCCAGGCATGTAGGCTGTGAAAACTATATAAATTTAGAAAAGAAATACATACTGAAAGCCCTTTCTTGAAACAAATGGCTTGTGTTGCTTTGTGAAATACTACTGCTGTGTCCTAAGTTATGTAATTACTGGAAACTGAGTTACTTGTAACATTTCAGATTTGGCTACCATAATGAAAGGCTCACTAGATGTATTCATGGGGCACTAGCACAACCAGACACCACTGAAGAACAAATTTGAACAGATTTCTGTACTGTGGAAGAACATGTGCTACACTATTTAAACATAAGCTCATATTTGAGGACTACAGAGGTAACTAATATCACAGAATATTCTGAGTTGGAAGGGACCCACAAGGATCATTGAGTCCAACTCTCAATATGATGCACAAATCCTAAAATCAACCAAAGAGTACAGAAGAAAAAGCTTTCACAAGCACCAGTGTATATTATTCTTTTAGTGTTGCTGTACTAGGTCAGGTTGAATGGGGCTTTGAGCAACTTGTTCTAGTAGAGGGTGTCCCTGCCCATGGCGGGGGGGTTAGGACGAGATGGTCTTTTAACATTCCTTCCAATCCAAACCATTCCATGATTCCAGGATAAGAATCTCCTCTTAAAGACTGGCATAAGCTACTATCCCACAGTTATACACCTCTACTTCATGTGCAATATAAAATTCCCAACTAACAGTTTCTGTAAACAAGGAAGAAAACAAAATGAACAGACCTTTCTGAAGTATCTGTCTGCAAACTTATACCTAATAGCTTTTTTTTTTTAAACACTAATCAGTAGTTGGCCTGTGTGGATAACAGAAGAAATATTCACAACAACTTTGCTTATAAATAATGGTAATTGAGAATATTCTGAAGGCCTTGATGAGAACCTGGGGGACACACAGATAATTCTGGCGCTCACTTCTGAATATGTGCTATTCAGCTATGAGCTGTGCCCACAGATCACAGCTCTGGTGATTGTTACAGTGTTCAGAATGTCAGCTGTAAAAGGATTTGCTTTGTTACAACACAGGCTTTTCTGCCAGGAGTTAGTTATTAAATTGTGGGTTGGTGTTGTTTTTCCTTGTTTTACAACCATGACATATGGAAAGAAGCAACAACAGCTTTATGTACAGGGATTACAGCACTTTACCTTTTAAAATACTCCACTTCTCGTTCTGTTTCATCCATTTCCACGCTGTCTAGATCAATGTCTTTGGGTAGAAACACATCATCTACAAAGGAAAAATGATGACATTGTGTTAGATTCCAAGGGGAAGGGGGAAGGAGAGAGGAAGAAGCTGCATTAAAGATGTCTTTGGAGAACTGACTGAACCGTGTAGACTATTCATTATTCATATTTACACTGAATTAATATACACTTATAATTAAAAAGACACTTCTTAAAAACCCTATACTAGTATCTCTGCCCAGACTTGAAGGAGTCACATTGGTAAAAAGGAAGAGATGAATCAACAGTAAACTTCCTGATTGCATGGGCGGCAAAAGATACCATAAACCTGAAATACACGTAAGAGTAGCCAATATAGAGAGGGCTTGATGAATCAGATAGCTGTTGAATGCCTGAAATTTTTTGGTATTACTACTGAAAAGGTAGCTCTAGAAATATTTTTAAAACAGTATTTATAAAGAAAAATACTTTGAAACTTCTGGGTTGTAGAGCTGCTGTACGCCCTCTGGGACATGATGATCAGGCTGTGTCTGCAAGAGTTTGTCATGATAGTAACCATTAGACTTTATTAAAAAAACCCCAACCCAAATATTAGCACATTAACATATGACTTGAATTGCATGGCCTCAGCTATCACAAAGAAGTCACTGTAGAGCCTGTTGGTATATTGTACTGCCTTGGGGTGATTGTATCCCATATCGCTGTTCTATGCCCAGAAATTAATTTTGTGCCTTTCTATACCTTTAAACTGAGCCTGAGAGGGGAGAGAGAAAAAAAACCGAGCAAACTCTTCAAAGCAGTTTGCAGTTTGTTTTCATGTTTCAAGGACACACAGAGATCCAGACTCCTCTCTGTGTTCTGCTGCAGCAAGAGAGAGGAGCGGGAGGAAGCACTGCTTGCTTTCCAGCCAGCCTTCGGCTACTTTTTCTCCAGAGAGAGACAGAGTTGAACTTTTGTTTTCCTGGGACTTTGATTTTTTCCCTTTTTCTCTGCTGGACTGTCTTCAACATCAGAACACATCGGGAGTTTTTCCACCGAGGTGGAAGCCCTGGAGGTGGGCCCATCATGACCCCGGCTCCAAGGCGGGGGAGAGAGGCTACCTACAGAAGGACTCTGAAATTTTCCCAGGTTTTCTCTCCACAGTGAGAGGTTTTATTATTTAGCATTATTTTCCTTTTCCCGTGTGTTTGTTAAATAAATAGTTTTATCTCTTTCACTTTCCTTCGAGGAAAATTTATTTTTTCCCGAACCTGGTGGGGAGGGGTGGTTGTAACCTGCCTTCTATCAGAGGATATTTTCCTCCAAATTTGTCCAAACTAGCACATATCTCAGCATATGGTTCTCTTTGGTACTTTAAAAAGAAATGCATCAGAAAGCACACATTTTTGTAGAAACCAATTTGAACGTATTCCTCTTGAAGTTTCCTTCTCACTACATATACACTCCAATCTCATTCCTGAAGCAGCTCTACAATACATTCCAAAAAATGGGTGAGACAAAGAAAGTAACCAAAACCAACAAATACACACTGGACTCCAGAATCCTTGAGATTAGGAGAACAGACAACTCATGGTAAAGACACTTAAGGCAGTTTAAAAGTTGCATGTATTTGCCATTCGACTTACTTCTGAAGAAGCAGAAAGTCCTACAAACACTCCTAGCGTTCTTCAGCCTCTTTATAACAAGTTAAAATACTCTTCCAGAAGAGATTTCTTTAAGAAACAGAGATTTCATCAAAAGCAGTAATATTCACTGCTTTAACACTTCCTTTTAAAACTTAGCTAAAACCCCCTAGCTTTGTTTCCCTCTTTTCATGGTCTCTCAATTACCCTAGTTCTACTTGTTTTTTTCTTAGTTCAATTTCTGTGTCTTTGCTAATTTGGTACATCAACCCTATATCTTAAAAACATTATAACTACATGAAAAATCATGTATTACAGTATCTTTCTTGTAGCTCTCAAGTCAGAATTACTTAAAAGTAAAAATCCAGTCCCAACTCTACAGAGAACAGCACAACGTTTTCTTGATAAATTTAGAAACATGTCCCTGTATTTTTTCACACTTGAACATTAACTTTTGGAAATTGTAAGTATACCCGATTAAAACAGGAGAAAAAAAACGGTGGAGGCAGGGAAGAGGACAAGATGCAGGAAGGTACCTGCATTCTCCTACAGTAAACACCCTCCACCACCTCCCTCTTCCATATTTTCTCTTTCAAATGTCTCCAGTCTTCTTTTTCTGCTCCCAGTTCTAGAGTTCTGTCTTGCTTCAATCACTGGAGTACATTCTTCTTGATAAATTAAAAGAGCCAAAACCCAAACACCACAACAGAGTATGCACAAGAACTAATATCAGAGAAAATGGTTCTCTACTGTATTGCTGCTCGACTGATATAGAATGGAAACATCAGGCATCAGATTTAAGAACAAAGATAGTGGGCTCACCCAACCCAACAATGAAATCACTAAAAAAAAAACCCCTTAGCACTTCCAGCAACCAGGAATTAGGTTTACATTTTTGTAACAAAGCTTAACAAATGTAAGTATTTTCAAACACTGGCAGCAACTGCCAAGGCATGAAGGTCTATCTTGTTGTGCTTACCAGTCAGAACAGCAGCGTGATTTGGCGTACATTGAATTTATGCAACATTACCACTCAGCTACCAGGTGATCCCAGGGGAATGACCAGGTGCTCTGAGCAGACAAGTGTCCATTAAAAAACTGCCATCCCAACTGGTAGTCCCAGTAGGGATCAAGGATGTGCAGGAATAAAGAGGTGCCGGAGAACAGCAGTTTGATTATTGTGCTGACAAAGCCAAGGGGCCAGAACTGCACACGCTTTTCAGCTCTGGTATTAGTTGTTGGCTATGTTCAGGCAAACAAAAAAGTAAGTTGGAAATAATTTTATTCAAGTGCAACTTACTTAAGTCAATCTTCTATGGTTTTATTATTTCTGTCTGAGAAATAAAAATATGCTGTTTACTAGAACGAGCTAATATGGAGAACACACTCAATTTGATCAACTAATTAACATCCTGCTGCAACTTTTCACTCCGGCAAATAAAAAATAGTAAATTAGTTTTTTGTATTCATTTACTTAGCTGCTAATGTAATTAATGTAAGAAAGGAATTATTTCCACTCAAAAAAATGCATATTTATGCATGAATGACCATTCTTTGACTGCAGAATCCCCTTACTTCCCTTGCCTAAAGACCAACTTCATACTATACTCTTAATGCTGCATAAGAAACAATCTTGCTTTTAAAGAAATTCAAAATGGATTTCAGCATACTATTGAATTAAATGATGTATTTATTTTAAGCAAGGAAAAAAAGCGAGACTCCTGGAAAGTCTAACTGACAAAACCCCCTACAAAACCTACAGCACATGCTCGTACATTTATTTTTGAAAGCATCCTACACCTCTTTACTAGAACACTATCTCTTAATTGTTATAATTCTGATGACTTGAGTTTTCCTGGCACCAGTTTTTCAGTTTCTCTAATTTACATTGGCAGGAATGCCTAAAGATAAAGATGTCAGACTTCTGGAATTAAATGGTAACAACAGAAAATAACCCAAGTTCTTCAACTTTTTTACACACTTACCAATGGAACTGTTGACTTTGTCCCCTTTTTTCTTCTTGTTTTTCTTGTTCTTGCCTTTTGGTTGAGGAGAATCTGCAAGTATTAGCTTATTATTTTGCTGCTGTTCACTTGGTGATGGGGATTCACTTGTTACAGGTGCTTTCTCTTCCTTTACATGGTTCAACTGTTTTTTGTTGTTATTGTTTAATTTCTTCTCATCTTTTTTAGGTTCTGCAAGTGTTGGGAGCTCTGCTGCTTTTGCTTTGGATTCTATTTGGTTTCTGGTTTTAGTCTGAATCTCAGCTGCTTTGGGGGATTCAGCAGGCTTTTTCACTTGTTCAACACACTGTTTGTTCATCTGTTTTAGCTTCTGTTTGCTGTTTCCTTCTTTATGTTGATGCATAATATCAAGCAGAAAAGAGAGGGGCTCATGCTGCTTTACACTGCCCTCTTTCTGATAAAGCAGCTTTGAGTCTCTAGTGTTTACAGCATTGGACAGTTCACAGCCCGTCTCTAGAACTGGCCTCTGTTCAGTGTGGTTCACATGTCTTGACAGTGAACCGGCTGAGGTTTCCATCTTTTCTGATTGCTCAAGGGTACCATTCTGAATGTCTTCAGGTGCATTTGAGACAGGTTCCTTCACTGCCTGGCAGTTCCTAGTGAGCAGGTCCACCTTCGGACAGTCCTTACTTGTTCGCTCTTTCTTCTTTTTCTTTACAGCCCTCAACTGCTGAAGCTCTTGGAGTCGTTGTAATTCCTGTTTCAGTCTCTCTTCTTCCTCTTCCTCACGCCGCCTCTGCTCCTCAAGCAACTGGTGATGCTCCCTCTCCCTGGCTTCAGCTTCAAGTCGAGCTTTTTCCTCAAGCTGCAAAGTAGTAATAGGTTTATTGAAAGTGACAAATATTTTGGAAATTTAAGAGTCTTACGGATTATTACTACTTTTCTTCATGAACGTTATAAATCCTAGGATGTGAACATATGAGCATACTTAATCTGTAAGTCTGCAGAGCAAACAAATGAGTATACAAAGGCTGCCCTTTTAAATACATTACAATCCTTTATTCACATTTTCTATGTTTCTGTAACTCATTTGACCATTGTTAATACCAGCTCTTGATCTTTTCTTCACTACTGCTAAGCCTAACACAGTCAAAGTTTTCTATTTCCACAAAACACTCAGTTTCTTTCTCAAAGACTGTGTGTATTACTAAGGTAACTCAGGTTTGCATCAGTTGTATCATTTACCTGTTCTCTTGCTTTGGTAGCAGAGTTGCTCTGTTTCAGACTTCAGGAATGTTAGGAAGAACAATCATTAAAAACAGTCCGCACCAAAATACTAAGCAATTAATAGTTACATCAGAAGATGTCAAAAATTCTAAGGATGGCAGTTTTCTATTGTCAGCCATTCGTTCATTAACCAAAACAAAGTCACAAGGGATTTTTGCCAGCCATTGCTGCCAATGCCTAAAACTTTGCTGTGCAGCACTGATCTTGCAAGCATCATTAGCAAAATGAAACAGTCATACAATGAGAACAATCACGACCATTTATTTTCTTGCACATTTAGAGGTGCCTGTATGGCATTACTTTTTCACAGTTATGGAAGTCATTCAAAAAACCCTATGAGAATTTTCCATGTCTTATGCTCAAACTGCACTGTAAGAGCAAAGTGAATTGTGCATTGCAAATTTTACAAAGTTAGTTTTATTTATAAATAATCCACTAAACCCTCAAGATGCTGAATATTGCTACAACATGAACATAAAGAATTTAACTTGTGAACATTAGGTCTTGCAAACCCATGGAAGCATTTAAAGAATGCAAAAGTAGTGCCAGAAGAAAATCCACAAACAAGAAAATATTTACAGTGAGATCACATAACACGCTTAGCAGAAACTAAAAACATTCAGCAACCAATCTCACTGTGCCTTGAACTTTATACTTAAGGCTGATACTTGAACTGCTGTAAGAAAAGGTCTCCTGCTTGTTCCAGCTCAAAAAAAAAAGGGTCTTTCCTCTATTATTCCTCTTTCATATTTTCTCTATCTTATCTTCAGCAAATACCGTTTCCAAAAAATAATTTCACTGTTAGACACTGGAGTTTTGTAGAAACCTTTTTTGCCAATTTTTATTTGAAAGCAACCTGTAATTTTTTCTTCCCTTACCCCCTCCCTGAAGCTTGCCACTCCAGCTTGGGATAACCCTTTGCATCATCACGTGGCACAGCACTTAACCTCTGTCAATCAGGACAGCAAGGTGCTCAGTGCAATTATTCTAAAAATACCAAATCACAACTCTTCCTCTCTCATAAAAGCACTGACCTACGTTTTGTGGCTTCCTACAGAGATACTTTACCAAAACCTATATCCCAATACAGCGACACTGACTTTCTAACTTTGCCCACTTTTACAAGTCAATGCTACAAAACTGTAAAATTTGTTACATTTCTGATACTCAGAAATAACCTTCTGAAGTGTGGAAAATTCCAATATAAAGCTGACTTGCACCAAAACACATGACAATGGCATTGTAAGGAATCCTCCCAGTCTAGTACATAACTCCTCAGGTAGCACCAGAACAGGTAAGTCAGCTGTGTAAAAACAAACTGGCAGTGTATCACAAACGACACAGAAAACAATTACAGCATTAGGATAAATCAGTATACTGTTTTATCCTAATGGCATACTTAAGGAGAGTGCACAGATTTAAAAATGTGAGGTCTAGAATAAATACATTTTTATGTCTTACCTTTCTTTGCTTATGCCTGGCTCGCTTGGCTGCACGAGAACTGCTTACTGGTTTGGTTTCAGAGCTGTTTATAAATTGTAGCAAGTCTTCCACCTTTCGATGGTCAACAACACTTTCCCTTTCAGAGATCTGATCTGGTTTCTTCGGCTGTTCCTCCTTCCTTTTTGTTAAACGTAAACGAAGCTTTTCTCTCATCTCTGCATAATTTCTACTGGTTGGTGCAGCTGGAGGCTGAAGGACACAAGACAAAAATTTAGTGACTAAAAGGAAAAATTTCACTGACTTAATGCTTTTGAGATTTTGAAATTTCAGAGACCTTCAAATAACATGGGAGGTCCAAACCTGACTGCCAAACTCATTGTTTGTATGTGAACCTAAAGTATATTTAACAGGCAACAGACCTGCCAGACTTGGTGATGGCTTCTGAACTACACTTTCCAACTGAAAGAACAGCTGATCTTGAGGAGGATGGCATGAGTGAGAAGACAAAGAAATAACCTCTAAAAGCAAGAAAAAAATACTGTGACTTATATTTCCATATTCTCTTGTGATTGGTATGCCGTATTTGAAAATTTCAAAGGAGCAGACATTTGCTCTGTTTTTATTTCCTATGAAATCTGTTTCAGAGGTTGGGCTACACAGGCCTCTGGGCTGTACCTGTGAAGGGCTGATTATCCTGCACTGAAGCCTGCCAGCACACCCTCCAGCAGAGTCCCATCAATAACTTAACACTGCTGCAAGTGGAATCCTTGCACCATGTTTTATATCTGTATTCCCAACCGCTGCTCCTGCCTCTCAACTTCTCATTGCTTCTCCCCTCCTGATGCCTTACCCCCTCTGCTCCTGTACCAGATCTGGTGCCCATCTGTTCGCAGCTACACCAGTTCAACTCACTAAACCAGCAAAAGAAAGCCTATTAACTTAAAAATCCTGTCGTGTTCTGCCACTTCAGCGAAATGAGTAACTTACTGTGCTGTCAGATAACTATCAAACAGATCAAGCATGGACATAGTGGGAACATGCAAGGAGAAATGGGATCCCCTCCTGGCCACTTTAAGCCACAGGGCAGGGGCTTTTATTTCACTTGAAGCATTAACATGAAACTGCACCTGATCAAATACACGGCAAAAAAACTGAGCTTTTACTTCAAATAGGAAAAATGCCAGCAACTCAAATTGTACCAGTAAACTGATTATTAAAACTGGTCATACATAGATTTACAAGTTAAGAAAAAATTAATGTGTTACATTTTAGCTAAGAATCTAGAGTTTTTTTCTCCTTTTTAAAAATCATATTGAAGTGACTACTTTGAGGATTGCTATTTTTACAGATAGCAGACTAGCTCATAAATTGCCATAAAGATTTAAACTAATACCCTATATAAAGTGTACTCTTACCCAACCTCATCACATTAATTGTAACTACAGTACTACAGAGGAGCAAATGAATTTTGTGAAGTTACTTAAATGGCTCAATGCCACTGTTTGCAGTTTCAGTCAAACATGGTACCTATTATTCAAGTCAGTTGCTTCCTAAATCTTTTAGTCATTTTTATTGCTCTTAAATGCTTTGAACTGGAAACGTTTATATCAATTCTTCATTTCAAAGAAGAAAATTACTTTTTAACTCCTTTTACAACTTCTTGAGTGAGTTCCAATGCCATTCCCTTAGATGCAGTCTGATAAATCACATGCAACTGATGACAAGTAAGTGACAAAAAAGCAAACAAAAGCAATTTAAAATACAAAAACTTACTCCTCCATGGCCGAAGAACTCACAGTAACAGCAGTCACAGTATTTTCCTTCCTTCTGATTTGTAGAAGTTGAGGTACTGGAGCTATGCTCTGAACAGCTATCTTCATCCTGGCTCTCCTCTCCATCATACTGCTGATGATCGTACGTGTTACTGTTCTCACAGCGATGGCCCTCACAATCAGGATCACTATGTCAAATTAAAAAAAAAATGCTTATAAAACTCTAATGGTAATAAATAAGATATATAATGTTATAATTATATATATATATGTTAAAAAAACAATAATGAAGTTTTTTTTTAAAAAAACATATACAGTTATATCTGCATCTTCCAGGAATAATGGTTCTCATTGGTGGTGATATCAGCCACCAGTGATGTATCAAATCCTAAAGCCTTCATCCACTAGCTTGCAAATGGAGACATTCAAAACCAAGCAGTAGGATAAAATGATACACAGGAAAGTGCTTTATAAAAAACCAGTTTAGTGACTCCCTGAAAAAGCAGCCTAGAGAGTGA
This sequence comes from Corvus hawaiiensis, assembly GCF_020740725.1. Lineage (NCBI taxonomy): Eukaryota > Metazoa > Chordata > Aves > Passeriformes > Corvidae > Corvus > Corvus hawaiiensis. Next base: position 9,495,836 of record NC_063217.1, on the reverse strand, counting down.
GTTTTGAAACTGTTTTTCCTGGCTTTAAACAGGCAAACTATTTTAGAAGTAGCGACTCTAGCTTTTTAAAATGGAATAGTTTTGAAACTGCTGCCCATCTCACCACTTATGGTGAGTTTCAAATGCAGTTGCAATTCCCTGGTTTTAGATAGATTTTCAACCTCTTGACTTAAAGAAAAAATCCAATGTCAGCTAAAACCAAAAAGTGCCCATTATCCTGTCTGCAACTTGATTCTGAAGGGGAACTACTAGCACATCTCTTCAATAAGAAGGTACATGGCAGTTGATTCCCCCCGAACTCTGTGTAACTGTGCACACAACTTTTCCACTGTCCAGGTCTTCTAAAACTCATGCGATTTTGCTTCAAAATAAAGTATTTTAAAAAACCCCCTCTCATCCGTCATTAGTATTTCTTTGTTCTCATGCTAGAAAGGTGAAAACAGGCCATAGTGTCTTATCTAGCAAATATGTATAAATCTTCTCTCTAACCTCACTTCCCCTCCCCAGAATGCAATCACTGCTTCTGGGTCTCTCCCAGTTCTCTTTTTTATTTTTATTTTTTTTTAAATTAAAATATCATGTTAGAACCTGGAAAGGACGATAAAAAGTTGGATTTCTACAGTGTCCAATAGTCTATATTCAATTATTTCCCTGCGCTAGGTAAGAAAATTTCTTCACAAAATTGCAGTAATTTCTCAAGTATGAAAGAACACTTATCTCGAGATATCATCAATAAAACCAGGTGATAACATAAATAAGGGCATTTTTAAACGTATTTACCAAATTCTACCTAAATCTCACATCATCTTCTGAAAACTTACAGCAGCCAGAAGACTACATTCACAGCATCCATGATCACAGCCTTACAGGTCACAGAGAGCTCAGAGCAATGATTCAACTGCTTTTCTGTTATGCCTCCCCCCTTCAGACACATCAAAGAGCTGGCACCATTGTCAGCCTGCCACAGTACATAACACTACCAGAAGACAGCTCCAGCAAAGTCCTTCCTACCTCCAAGACCTTAGAAAACCTTCAGAAATCGCAACATCCTTCCACACTATAACCACTGCATAAATGTTAGGACTGATATCCAAGAAGTCTTAGGTGTAGTCAGGAAAATGTGTCACTACGTGGCAGGTTTCAAGACGACGTATGACCTCTCTATAGTTTTAGCTAAACTGCAGACCAAGTTTTCACAGCTTTTAATTCCTGCTTGCCATGTAATGCCAAAATGATAGAAAACAGGTATGTTATACAAGAGATTTGTGTCTCAGCAGCAGCAATCGTTACCAGCAACAAGAGTAAGAAAGATTAGTTTGACTTGTATATCCCAGGTAACATTTCTAAAAGTGAACAAATGTTTGTTTGCCTCTAAATTCAGTAACTGGACTTCACCATGGAAATCATATTTGTGAAGTCTCACACCAAGTTACATACTAAATATCTGCATTTGGTTTCATTTGCCGAACACAAACACAGCCTTCATGCTACAACCAGCGGCAAAGGAGATGAGGTATCTGTATTTTCATTTCCCTTCTATTGTAAAAAAGAATGGCAAGAATAACAATGAACTTACCTGCAGACACTTGGTGGGGCACTTACAGAGCTGTCTGTGGTTGAAGTAGGAGGTGCAACTGTAGTAGGACAAAGACCTGAATGAGGATCCACAAATCCAGGGGCTGTTGCAGCAGTTTTGGGGAAAGAAGGAGCAGCAAGATTTGGAAGATGTGGCGTAGAGGCTGGAGACAATGCAACAGGAGACAGTGAAGGGAGGGATGCTAAACTGGTAGGACTATTTCGTGGTGCAACTGGTGCAGAATGTCTATGGTCCTCTTTATTAATATTGTGGAACACTTCACCTAAATTGGGGGAAAAAAGAAACCACTTACAATTAAAAATAATTAGTAAGTCCGCATAAACTATCCAAAAAATCATACAAAGTACTGTATATTCTCAGTTTCTGTAAAAATCAGTAATATTTCAACACATTTCTATTACCAATTTCAAACCCTAACATCAAGATCTTTCACAAAGTTATTTAGTTCAGGAGTACAGAGACTAACTCAGGAGTAATAACAGCAGCAATTAACCAAAATCATCAAGATACATAATATTACTAAATTAAACACTTACATAAATCCTTATGGTTAGCTAAAAGTACTTGAGCCAGTTACTGATGCTGTACGTGAGTTACAAATCCTTACCTATCGACGAAGGTCTCTTGGATGATACTTTGAACTGGTTGCTGCTTGACTGCACTGTAGTTGCTGTGCAGGAGACAGAAGAAGTGGCAGAAGAAGTTGCCATGACAACTTTATTAGCTTCCATAAAGGCATCCTGGAAATTATACAGACATTTCTTCTTTGCAGCATTTTTTTTCTCTTTGCTGTCAGTAACTGCTGTAGTTTCATTGCTAGATGTAGTAGGAAGTGCTTCGGGTCTCATTTCTGAGAGTGCTGGTGCCAATATATCACTCCCTTCAATTGAAACACACAGAGCAATTAAGAATCACATAATTACTGAAGTGTCTTTATAGGATTTAGAATTACACATTCAATAATTCAGATGCAGACATAGGATATATTGTTAATGTTGGCTTAGTAGGATTAGTGAAGGGAATCCTCCTTTCCCCCTCCATCCTCCCAAATAATGTAGTTGTAACAAAATGTGCTGGGAAGTCTCAGAGCAGAATCACAAACCCTAAAAATACAATTTTAAGGATGTTACTAAATATGTTAACAAGTAGCAAATGTGCTACAGATATCTTCATCCATTTATTATTAAAAAATTTAAATTGCACACCATTTTACATGCTATGTATATAATCTTCACTATCTGAAATCCAGGCTGGCCACAAAACAATTATAAGATGGAACAACATATCCTTTTATCAATACAAAATGATAAACCATTTATTTATTTATTTGAAATTCCAGTTAACAGAAAGACCTTTGTGATAGACCTTCCAGATGAGTCTGCCACCAACCATCTGTTGGAACAGCTACCCATAACTACATTTGTAAATGGATGAGCTGTCCTACTGGGGAAGTTTTCTGGATGTTTTTAATGCTTTTCTTTTTAAGTATCACTGTAGTAGCTTGACACAACTTAGCAGCAGATGAGTCTGAAAAAGAAAGCCAACACACAAAACCCCCAAGCCTCCTTTTTCATACAAGTCAAATAAACCAAAAAAAGCTTTTTAGTATTTGCTAGGATGTGAAGGGAAAGATCTCTCTCTCATTTTCCTTTTATTCTCTTTCACTTTAACCATTAGGATTTCCAAATGCTTCCTGGCTAAAATTAATTTTTTTCTTGACTTATGCCTCTGTCTTCCTGAATGACAATTCAGTTATCTGTGTGCATTGTAAGAAGTAGGACACAGTACCACGTTACTAGTGCTCTTACTACCCTGTAGAAGTAAGTCAGGTTTTTGTGGCAGAAGTCTAGAAGCTATTTAAGTTTCCCTTTACTTGCCATTTCTCTACAATACTAAACTTCTGAAGACAAACATAACTCTACAATGACCATAGGTGAAAAGCAGCATGCTATTTGTTTGCCTTTAGCATCTTCTCCCCAGTATGTAAGAATTTATTCTTCAATTTTCAGCCCCACTGGAGTAGAAGTGGCAGCAAATCTGCCAGAATCCCATCTTTAAAAACCATGGTGATAAAACCCACCATTCCTAAAAAGAAACATAAACCAGAAGGCTTTTAACTAGTCAGTGCGAAGTAGTAACAAACCCTCACCAGGAATCGTGTCAGGCAAAAATGTAGCAGGATTCCAGTTCTTGTCATTCATCACCTCTGAACCCCAAAGACTTATAAATTTAGAGCTATTCCAATCTGGAGTGCTCCCAAAACAGCTTGGATAAATATGATCTTGGAGAGATGCATTGAATACTTGATGCTTGTTTGTATGATTCTGAACTGGAGCTGGTGGTAATGCCTACAAAAACAGAGTATTTTCTCCATTAATATTCTGTTTGCTTATACAGTCACTCCAACAGCAATATTCAAATCATAGTGTTTTAATTGCAAAAAGCATTATCAAAAGCAAAATAGAGAGTATTTCCCAGAATGATAAAAAGACTGATTTGCTGATAATTAATGCAGATAATATATTACGTAGATTGCATGTACATGTATATATTTTATACTCACAAAGCATTGCTTTTAGAAGCAACGAAATGATGAATACAAATATTCAAATCTCAAAAAATATTTGTGTTAATATATAATTAAAACCAGTATTTGTATGAATTTAGAACTTGTTAGGAATTACTACTTTTCAAAGCACAAGCTGCCTAAACAAACTAATCTTCTCTGACATTACAATTATTTCCACAGAAGACAGTTGTAAAAAAGGGATTACAGACACTTCATCATTGAAAATAAGGACAAGAGAAAAAGAAATAAAACACATAAACCAAAAGTTTTTCTTCTGTTTTTTTCATTTTCAAGTATTAAGTGGTTCCTTACTTAAAATCAACAGGCCAGGAATACACCCTTTCCTTTTAAGAATGAACTGGTGGAAAAAAAAAAAAAGGGAAGCAAACACTTTCTCTTGTTTTACAGAAACAAGTTGTTCTGGCTCACCCCATTTCTTCTGGCTGAAATTGTTTACACACATTCTAAAACAAACTTTCTCCCAGAGACTTCATGCAACACAAACATTATATTCAGTTACTGCCACCTTTAAAAAGACCAAGGCAAAGCAGGTTTGTTCTCTTTTTACACTAGATTTGATGCACATTAAAAGCTATGCAGAAGTATAGATATTAAAAATATCAGTTAAGTCCAGTGACATTTCAGACATGAAACTCCTGGCCAAACAACTTACATATCCAGTCTCCCTTTTTTATACAGAAGCATTTTCATTATCTGACTAATGGTGAATGTGCAAGGGGCTGGAATAACCTGCATTAAAAGAAAATTCATATACATGGGTGCAAAGAAATACTTATCATGGTTTCCAAAGGACAGCAGTGGGTTGTTGCTGGTACATTGCAGCTATGGAACAGAGGTAAGGAAGGGACACCCAAGGCAGGAAAACCCAAAGTGGACGTTAAGAAGGACAAAAAGTGCAAGGAACAGTCATCTTGGTGAACTATTCTACTCTCTTTGCAACCACAGGATCACTGGATCAGACCAGGAGATGGACAAAGATGTACCTAATGACAAAGACTTTGCCCCTCTCAGCAGCACCCACACTTCAACCACTTTAAACAGTATGGGAAACAACATCCCATTAGCAGGAATGGCTTGGTTTTGACTCGTATTTCTGAAAAGCTGTCACTTGGTCCCAATTCTTGTTCCACACCTTTCTCTCATTTATTACTTACAAGTTTAAGGTCAAAAGAATTTTGCAGAACCTGCAAAAACTCAAGTTCTTTTGAATGACAAAAACCCCTTACAACTATGAAGACTCCTACGTGTTTTCTCAAAAAAACCCCAACAAACCCCACCAAAAAGAGAGAATAAATCACTAACATTTTGAACCACAAATCTTAGCATATTATTGCCAAAATGGAATACTAAATTTTTCTTATAAGAAATGATGATTTAATTAGTCCTCTTACACTGACTGAAGTCCCATCACTGCTTCTACCACTGAAGACTCATTTCACTCAACATGCTTTCTAATCACAGTAAAGGCATTATCAGTCTTCCTGACACAAAAATACCCTCAGTCATTCTGTACGAACCTTCCAGCAGTTCTGAATCTGTCTTACTCCCTACCCCTCACCGTTCCTTGCAAAAGGAATACTATAACCAAACCACAATTTAAAGCAACAAAATTTTTTCTGGGATGAAGATGCATCCATCTCCTTGGTCAGTCTTACCTTATTGTGTGTGAAGGGAGAAGCAGTGTACAAGGTGGGATGGATAAGTGGACGAGGCAGATGAGGAATCGTATGCAATGGTATATGTCCATGGATGTGAGGATAAAGATGAAGTGCAGGATGTGCAGGTTTTTCAGGATTCATAAACTGGTGCCCAGCAGGCAAGCGTCCAGTTGCAAGTGCAGAGGCTGTTAGTCCTGAGGCTTCTTGTTTGCAAACATGACATTCACAAGCATTTGGACCTTGGTCAGCCTGTAAAAAACCCCAACAAAACCCATTAAAAAATTCAATCTACTCAACAGACATAAAATCTTAGTAATCAGTAGTATCATTTCATTTGGCATACATCAATTAATACTTTCAGAGCATCCACAGAATTTTTTTCTAGTACCAATAAAAAAGCCTCATAGTGAAGCAAAAGCACTAGTGAAAAATCTTTCTTACTTAAAAGAATACCCTAAAACCTGAGAGCATTTCATACCATACAGAGACTTAATGTCCACTATCAGTGACAACAAGCAAAATACTGATACAAACCTTGACAGCATTTGATCACTACTAGACAATTACCCCAGTACAAAAAGAAAAAAAATCAAACTAGCTAATATTTTCCACAGTTTTTCAAGCATATGGAAAAAAATACGTGTAGGAAGTAGTGGTAAGGGTTGATTAGCTGATAAAATTGGAAGCAGTCCTCAGCTGCATTAGGCAGAGCACAAACAGCATGTCAAGGGAGGCAATCTTTCCACTCTGCTCAGTACTGGTGAGACCAGTGCCAGGCTCAGTTCTAGGCTACCAAGTACGAGGCACATGGATGCACTGCTGTCAGTCCAGTGAAGGACCACAAAGATGGGAGCATCTGTCAAGGAGAGAATGAGAGCACTAGGACTGTTCAGCCTCAACAGAAAAGACTCAGTGGGATCTTATCAGTGTGTGTTCCCTGGATGGGGAAGTACAGAAAGGACAGATCCAGGCTCCTCTCAGTGGTATCCCATGAAAGGATCAGAGGAAATGGGCACAGACTGAAATACAGGAAATTCCACTCAAACCATTCATTTGTGAGAGTGGCTGAACACTGGAATGTATCACCCACAGCAGTTCTAGAGTGTCCATCCATGGCAATATTCAAACCCCAATTGGACACTGTGCTGACCCCACCTTCTCTAGATGACCTTGCTTTGACCAGGAAAGCTGGTCTAGATTACCTGCACAAGCCCCTTCGAAACTCAACTACTCCATAAATATGTGAGGCTGACATTTCTCATAAAAATTTCATAATTGCACCAACCATGAAAAATCCACACTTTAGAAACTTGTACTGATCTCAAGGCATAATCAGCCTCTCTTGCCTCAAAAGAACTGAAGACTTTAGAAGAAAAGCAGCCTGGGAAAGAGAAGCTCCATTTCCCTCTCAGCTCATTACTTTTTCCTGCCACTGTCACCTGACATTTCACTGGTAGATAATTTTACCAGAAGCAATACCAAGAACACTTCCCAATTTCTGTTTTTCCCACCAATGTGACAGTTCACATTTTTCCACAAGTATAACATTAAGTATTAGCTTTCTAGAGAAGAACTGACAGGTGATGCTCTTCTTAAATATGCCTTCCTCTCAGAAACAAGTAACTCATCATTCTCACTTAAAAGCATTACAGCCTCTAACACGAGGTATATTTTAATAAATAACAGATTTCATAAATCAAAGATTGAATTAATTTCATGTATAAAGAAAACAACCCCTCCCCCACCTTTATAACAAAAAAATTAGTACTATCCAGAAATCAACACTAATCAACTAACAAATGAAAACAGAAAAAAGATTTCAAACAAACTGTTGAGACTCAAAACCCAATTCTGACAAATTGGGTACTGAAAAGGAGTCCAAGAGAAATAGAGATCCTGAGTAAATTAGCAATCTCAAGAGGTGAATTTGAGATTTTTTGGCATTATATGACATGTACCAGTGAAATCGATCACTTAAATACAACACTACACTACTCAGCTCTGATTAGAGGATTAGACTAAAAAAAGAAAGTCATTAAGAGTTCCTCAGAGTCATTCTCAGAAAATTCTTATTCCTCAAAGAAAAAAAGAGAAAGGCTAAATCCATCTTTTTATCCTGCATTTTAGTTTGCTTCCCTAAGGCAAGTAGACTTATATAATCTCATTTGATTTTCCACAACAAATACTGGATCTCTTCACCAGTTTCAAACTAGTCTGACAGAGGCCTCACCTCATGTAATTTTTATGGCATTGGTCAGCCATACATAGAAAAAACCCTCAACATACTTGCTGAAAGAAAATCAGTTTAATACTCTTAACACATGAGAAATTACTTCCAGTGGAAGGTCTTAAAATATCCTAATCAGAGGATAACATCTACTGGGAGATGACTGCTGTCTAAGCTCTCAGAAGTGCACCACTGTGGATTCTCTTGTGCAATAAGACATAAAAGTGACAGTCTCTCTCAAAGCAGGGAGCCCACGTTGTAGCTGCAGGGTAGCTCAGATTGAAATCCATGTGGTTACAAAGACAAGTCCATCAGATACTTTGCTTTGGTGCTCAGCTGCTAAACCAAACACCACTACTTGCTGAGCAGATCGTCTAGGCATGGTTCTCTAGGTGGTCTGATGACCTTACAGTCAAGAGCTTCATAATCTTAAACCACTAAAAACAAACAAAAAATCCAACACCCCAAGAACCATGACATAAGTCACACAATGGATTTAAATACACAAGGAAAGGTAGTCCTCAAATAGAGTATGAAAAAAAATACATTAACTAAGTATTCGTAACATCCAGCCCCCACCCTAATTTATTTCAAATAACATAACATTAATATTTAGCAAAGTCCAGGCTGATCTTCCGAACAGACATGCTTGTTAGTTTATGTTTCTAATTGACACAGGTGGTAATAAGCTTTTTCCCCTTTTCCTGAAGCCACTTTCAATATAACTAATATATTTCAGGTTTTGACTAGAAGATTATTTGACATGACAATGCAACAATTAGTTATTTTAGGTATCATACTTACCTACTGACAACTTAAAATATTAAGTTAAAAAATCAATTGATGACATAAATGTCGTCTCATTCAAACAGACAAATTTCAGAAACTCATCTACTACAAGATGCTTTTAGATGACTGTACCTGCTGAGTGGGGTAAGAAGGTGGTGGACTATCCATTTTTGTGTCATCTTTCCTTAATGCCCTTTTTCCTAGAGACATTTCCTCCTTTTGAGTCCCTGGTGGCTCACCACTGCTCTCCCCATCTGCTTCTTCATCATCTGCTTCTGAGGAACTGCTGCTAGTACTGCTCACCTGAGGAGACTGGACAAGATTAACTCATTAACATGGGGACATTAACAAGGACAAGCATTTCTCCAGTGAGCACATCCAAATACCAGAAAAAACTAGAACACTGTGAATGCTGTACCTCATCTTTCAATGCCATGTTTTCACCGCCGCCGTTTATCTCGCTGTGGATTCCATTCATGTTGGCTACAACCTCTGCATCATCATAATTATTCAGTGGGTAGATATCAGCAAATTTTGCTGATAATGGTGCAACATCATCATCATCACTACCACTGAGGGGAAAAGAGGCTTAGATAAATCACAGTGCTCAGTTATAGTGAAAGCAGCTAGAATACCAAGATGAAATAAAGCTGAGGGTATCCCTTGTATAAATGTTCCAATTAGGAGTCAAGGATGGTCTTCCAAGTTCAACTGAATTTACTTTTTCAAGTAAGTAAAATCAAGCAACCTGCCACATAATCCTACTGAATGTAGCAGTGACATGCCTGAATGTGACAGGCTTGATCGAAAGTAAGATTCTCTCCTGGCTTTGGGTAAAAGATTTTTCAAACACTGTTTTCTGACCAAGAATCTATGGAATTAATAATTCCAGGATATTGATGACCTTTAATTTGATGAAAAAAGCCCTATGCCAATGTCTTCCTTCACAGAAATTGCAAAGTGGAAAAAAACACAATATAAAATTCAAGTTTTTCCACACATCAAATGTCACACCAGTGAGAAGGGAACACTGAACACATCACAGTACCTCTTAAATTTCTCAATAGCAATTAGTCTGTAGACAATCCCACATCTTTCTGCTTTTCAGAATCTGCACTAAAATACTTAATGGAATTTTTTGCTGTACAAACAGATACTAAAAGAACATGCACATTTAATTACTCACTCCAGGGAAGTGTTGCAAAGATTGGTTAGTTTATGTTGCTACAATAATCCAGAGCTCTTAAACTGTGCACTTTATCTTGTTGCATTCCATAAAATACTGAGCCAAAATTTAATTACATGATGGCACCATTAGGCATATTTCAAATGTGCAATGAAGAAATAAAACACAGCAGATAGTATGAGACATAAAATGGCACTTCCCCAAGGAGCAGTGGTATTTCCCTAAAAATAGGCTTCCTACAGTAAATAATACTTGGATTCAACTGAACTAGCTTCTGAAGAGACAAATTGAACAATTTTTGACATTTCAGCACCAACACTAGTAAGAGTTTATAGAAATCGCAAAGCGCACACTTAAGAATATGTAGCTGTTTTCAAGTGCTCCCCGAATGGGTTCAGAAACTAAAACTCTGTAATGAAAGATTAAACATTTATCTACTACTATTGGTGGTAGTAGATAAATATTTAGAGGAAATGGAACTTAGTGACTGACAGTCACCAGACACATCCCACACATCTGCACTCTCCTTGTTCATCACACCATATTAACATGGAACACTAAAGGCAAATTTCCTTGACTGTACCTACAGCAGTTATTTAATTATTTCAGTGCTCCCACCACTCAAGTACCCAAGCTGGGGTTTTTAAGTATTCCTTTAGAATGTCACATGATAGGGGAGCTGGTTAGCTGTACCCATAGTGAGTAAAAAGCCAGCCCACCAAGAAGCTTTAACCCTTTGGAATTATGAAGGGGCAGAAGTCCACCATTAAACTAATGTCTCAAATCTGATGGTGACTGAATGGAGTGTAAGAAAGTGGGTGGCAGATACTTCTGATAGGGACTGTAATTTTTGATGCAAGACACATATTAACACAGGTTCAACAATCCTAAAAGCCATACAATAAAGGCTTTTTGGAACTAAAGCAATTCATATGAAAGGACAATACTTCAGAGAAAAGAATGCCAGTTCCCTTGCTCAGTTTAGGAAAATCTGACATTTTAACACAACGCTCCAAAGTAGATCAATATCTGATGTCCTTGTAATTGCAAAGCAGGAAAGCACACACTACAAACACTTCTGGCAATACTGTTAATGCAGTATCTTCAGAAATTTTCAGAAATTTGGCAGGATTTTTTTTATTACACATATGTTTGCACAACGTACAGCACTGCAGTTGTGGTCAGCTGAATACAGCACCACTATTAAATAATTTTCTGAGGCAAAACTAGCATTACATAATGATAGCCTGCCAATGTCATTTGCCTGCTTAAGTTCAATTCACTACAAAAACTTAAAATGGAAAAAAGAACTTACAAAGTTGGTGCAGAACCATTATCTGTGAGGATCAGTCTGGGATGTTGCTGAATTGTGATAGGTGAGCTGGAACCCGATCCTGAACTTGCTGAAGACATACTGGGTGGGCGGATCTCAGATAAATAATCCGGAGCAGAATCAATTTGTAGTGGTAACTGGTTAATGTGGATATCATCCGTTATGGGAGAATCCATGATGCCACACGTTAAAATATGTGAAAGACTGCAGTCATCACAAGTACATCTGTTCAAGAATTAAATTACAGATTTTTATCACCTTATTTAACTAGCATTTATTTAAAGTAACCACACTCTTTGTTCCAATAATGTTTTCTTTTTGCCTTGAACAGGAAAGTAATGATTTATTATGATTTCATACTAAAAACATCAGCTCACCTTCTTCTATAATTACAGTTGGGACAGTCAGGCATGCTCAAACGTGATGACAGCATGTGTCTCATTGTGTCTGTGAAGTTGTTCTCCCCAGATAGTGCTTTCTTGTTATTAAGCTGCAGTAAATGGTAAAGGCAGTGTTTTAGTAGTGCAAGTCTTCCCGTTAAAAATTCAATGGCACGTAATGACAAGTTACATAACCAAAAAGGGTTCTTTGGACAAAATAATTTAAAAGCAGAATAATGCAGAATTTCATGAAGGTGGCATTTTGATCACGAGTATAAAAGGAAGCTCAAAGTTACAAACAACAAACATTTGGCATCAATACTGTTCAAATAAAATATGTTTCTACTATGAAATAGGAAAGTAGACAAGTCCATGTCCTTGACTCATTCATACATACATCTTGCATGGTATATCTGCTGATGCATTCTGAACTAGAGCAGTTTTTGTCTTGGTTCATGGTATGCACAAAAGGACACTGCTGACAAACGGAGAAAGCAAACTGATCCTTAACTTGCAAAACAAAAAAATTAGGACTAATTTGGTAGCTACAATGGTATAGAGTCAAGAGTAGCTGCCCAAAACAGGACTTGACTGCATTAGTGAAAAAATGCTATCCAAATAATCTCCACCTGGCAGAGGCCTAATCCTGAAAGCACCTAATTTCATTAGATACCTACAAGCCTTAGGTTAAACAAGGATGTGCCTAAGCTCTACTTCTATGGATGCCCAGACCTGATCCTTACCTAAGCAGCCATGGTCACTTAAGGCCAGTTAGGATCAAGGAAAAAGAGGATTCTTCCTCAAGTCCTCTGAGGAGACCTGTATACCAGATGTTCTGAAGACATGGTTAACACAGGCTTACGTTCCTTATAGGAAAAAGTACTTACTGATGACTGCTCTGAGACATTGCCAATTTTAGCTTAAGATTAAGTTTATTAAAATGTACTATCATACTCTCTCTGGCTCATGACTAGCGTTTCTTTCTGCATACTGGTACAGGAACGGAGAGGCTCTCCATCCAGAGTTGACTCTATCCGAAGCCCACTGTACTCTTATGGAAAGCATGATGCACACTTGAACACTTCTAGGCTGCAGAAGAGAGTACTGAGTCTTAAACAGCAGTTTTATAATAAGGTAGAAACTTCTATTGGCCCCTCTCTGGCTACAGCTTGAAAAAAGGAACACAGTTCTGCTCAGCCTTTTCCCCCACAAAACACATGCAGGAGCTATCTCCAGAGTCTCAACAGGTGGAATTACCTGCCCTGATACTGTGGCTCATACTCCTGCACACACACAGGCACATGTTAAAATCTTGAGCACAATACTCCCTACCATGTACATCAAGACAGCTCCACACTCAATGTATTGGCTGCTTTGGATCCCACTCTAAGGCAACAAAAATCCCCCCTTTTTTTTGTACAAAGATTTTTAAATACCTGGCATTCAGTCCTAAGACTACAGTGTTTATGTTTTACCTTGCAGTAACTGAGATTACATACTTTTACCTGCTCTTCTTGGATTTTACTTTTCTGTATTTTAGCTGAGCAAATTTCATGCCCAGCATAGTTGCAGAATTAGATTGCACAGAACTAGTACAACATACTACACTCATGTTTGCATCTTGCAAATATATGTGTAGCATTAATATAACTTAGAATGGAATGAAAAAAAAAATCCTACCTGCTCTTCAATAAAACGCCTCTGTTTAAAAAATTCCCAGTCTTCCTTTAGCATGCGTTGTTTTGTTTTCATTGCCATCTAAAACACAATTTGAGGAAAACTCATTGATTTAACAATAAAAAACCTACTTTGTTGTCAATTGGCCATCAGTTACATTAAACCTAGCTTATCTATACTATTCTGCAAGTACTTACACAGTCAATATGAAATGTATTTTACTTGCTAATAATTTCAGTCACTTAAAAGATTTGATATTCATTGACATGATTTTTCACTCTGATTTTTTCCACTGTTTCCTTATGTTAACATTTCTTTGCATTAAATAGTTTTGGAACATTTTTAATAAAATGTGATTGGTATTAAATACTCAACATCTCAGATTCACTAAAATCCATTAAAATCTAGAGATATTAGACTTATGGCAAGGCCTTAATGCAGGCTCAAGTGTAAACCCTAAAGTCCCACATGTGGAACTGATCAGCCAAAGAGTCAAAAGAATCAGAAGTAGTGACCTAGACTAACACTATTTAGCACATTTATTCCTCAAAGTTTTTCATGCCCCTTGGTTTTTCTCAGGCTGGAAAAAACACTTTATAATTACTTGTCTCCTGAATCATATCGCCATAAATGCACATAGAGTCACTAATTTTTGTACACAAATGATATTTTTCTGATTTAGTAAATAAATTGACTCTGACAGAACACAAAAGCTTTTATGAACTTTAACACAACAAAATGCAAGAACAAAGTTCCTCCTGTGGTACCTTACATTTTAACAGCATTACTTCATCAGTGACAATAAACATCTACCTGGGTTATCTTTTACAGTCCTTTTTTTTATTTACCTAAATAATCATCATCATCATCTATCACCATATAGAATATAAGAAATTGCTTCATAAAAACAGGTTAGTGAGCCAAAGACCAGTAGGTTACACCGTTAGCAACATTCTTTTTATCTTCAAAAGCATGCCTCCAGAAATTCATACTTGATCAAAAGTTTAAAGTCCTACTATTAAGCTAAGTATATTACTGCTATTATCATTATTTAACTTGGGAAGATGAAATTTTAAGCTGGGGATCTGAAGCAGTATTAAGTGGTAAAATTTTGCCTAACTAATTTCTAAAACTATCAGCATCATACTTTAATTACTACTGTGGATTTGGATTTCCTTTGCTCCAGTGAGATTACACTAACACCAAAGAGGAGTTTACCATGTCCATGTGTGTTTAAAAAAAAAAAAAAAAAAAAAAAAGGCACCCACGAAATAGTCTTAAATCGCTCATACCATTTCTTAGACACACTAAAAGGTACTGCAGAGCCTGTGGCAAGCAACATCAGAAATTTCATCCTGGGTGCACTATCAGCTCCTGAGAACCCTTGAGCTATATTTAAAGTCAGCAATACTCACTGGCTTAGGTGCCCTGACACCTGAACCCTCACCATCAAAGTCAGCCACCCCCATTCACTATACTTTGTAAGAGAAGACTTTTAATGCCAGAGAACAACATTTAAAACAGCCAGTGCATTAACTGGGAGCTGCCTGCTCAAGCCTGCCAAGAAACTATCACAGCAAACAGCACGGGATAAGTCTTGGTACCCATGCATTAACAGGAACAGGAGCTGACACTCAAGTTTTCCTACTTCTACCTTTGCAGCCTTTCCAATACTCCATGTCTGTAAGTGTCTTAAGTTAAGGATTCCATAAATAATAGAAACCCACTTCTCTCCCTTATTTCTTCTCCCCAGCAAATATTTATTTCACCAGAGCAAAGCAGCTGCAATACAAACCTCGTGAATCATGCCCAAGAACTCTGCTAGGGAGTGGGAGATAAATTCAAATGCCATCAGAAAAAAAAAAAAATTACACTTCAGTCTTGTACATCTGTACTGAGTAAGCTACTACCACTGCCCAATGGAGAAGAGAGGGCCACTACCACCCTCTTCCTTCCTCCCTGTTTATTTGAGGCTAAAAAGTATTTGAGCTCCATCAGACAAGCGAGACAGACAGGTAAACAAGTATTTTTCCATTCAGAAATGGATTTACTAATGAAACAAAGCCAGCAGTCTGGTCAGAACAGAAACATAACATTAAGTCATCTGTGAAAACTCTGATGTCCATACATATATCACAGGATGCTTGTTCCTTCCAAATTTTAAAGCCTGCACCAAATGTGAATCGCAAATCTCAGCTACCAATTTCCATGTATGAATATATTTTCTTATATTTCACTAGAAATAATAAAAATAATTCCTCCTATCACAAACTCTTAGCACACAAAAATACTGACTGCTTCAATTATCTACACAGCCACCATAAAGACAAAAGCCAATTAAACTCATACTACTTTGCCTACTGAATTGACCAGGACTGTAAAAAAAATAAAAATCACACACTAATATGGAGAGACAAGCAAGAAGTTCTCCCTGGGCAAAAACATTTCAGTTAAAAAAAAACCCAACAAACAAAAAAGGAAACACTTTTACACAAAGTATATATGACTATCTAGTCATTGACTTGTTGAAATAACCCAGGACCTCCTCAGGTAAATGTAGTGTCAGTTTGGTAAGGAAACTAGGATCTGGAGGTACAGGATGCATACACTTAAAACTCTCCTGTGCTCCAGACACTCCAAAGATCTTCCTCAGATTTAACATATGATTAATACAGGCACTGATACAGACGACTCCTTATTCTAAACTTTATCACAACATAAACACGTGGCCCACCAGTGCATTAAGTTATATGTCTGTACATGACACAGATATCTTACACAGTCTTAAACAATTAATAGTTGTATTGCTTGCAAGAGCTATTCACTTTTTTTACCAAAAAGTAACAGAACACACAGTAGTGGAGGGTCCATTAATTATCTCTGCTAATACCCTGTTTTGGGTATAGTTCCCCAACAGATAAACAAGAACCATTCTTCCATCTCCTTTTCTTTTTAACCTTTCAAACACTACCAACAAAACCTCGTAACTTTGTTAAGCCAAGAGGCAAGCAACTAATGAACATGGATTCACTTGTCAAGAGCCACAGTTTCTATAGCAGCAGGGCTTTCTGATTCCTACCTTGTTGACAAAAATATCACTGCAAATTCAAGTATGATGGTCATACTGAATGACATATTTTTAAACACGAGAGTATAACCAGAGGTTATCACCAATGTGGGGTTTAAGGCATGATTGTGAAAATGCTTTTTCCTACATATAAACACCAATATAAATATCAGTATCTTCTTTAAAATTTGATGGTTTAAGTTTTAGAATTGTTTCCCCTACATACACCCCCTTGCAGGTATTTTTGGTCATTCGGAAATAAGTTATCACATTAAATTCCCCCAACTGGGAGAAGGGTGCCTGTTTGCATCAGGATACAGGTTTCACTGAGCAAATTAAAAAAATGCTACAAGATGGGACTTGTGGCAGCTGCATGGTCACTTGATAAAAAAAAAAATACAGAAAACTCAGTTAAGAGCTGTTTATCAAGTGGTGCAGAACAACCAGTCGGAAGCCAAATATGAACGTGACTCTACTGAAATGCCACTTAAAAAAAAAAAAAAAAAGCTGAACGATGAAGTGAAGTGTGCTTCCTTTCTTACTAGAGAGGCAATATCAGACAGCCATGACACCCTGACACCATGGGAAAGATGACTTCTAGTAGCATACAATGTGAGATGATGACATTTTACTGAGCTGCAATATTTAGGTGCACAAAAGCAGCCAGACCAAGATAAAACTTAGTAACTCATAGCTCACAGATGCAGACCCCAAATATAGAGCAATCTGTAAAAATAAAACTAGTTATATCTTGTCTCCATCTTGAAGGCACTGGAATTAATGGTAAAAGTTCACTTAAATCTTCAATGCAAGGAACCACTTCTGAAGGACATTTACAGTGTACTGTAAGACTAAAGTATGCTTGTCATCTATAGAAGCAACATAGCATTACTGAATCTCAAATTAGTTCTCCATATTCCTACTGCTCATAAAACTTCAAAACAGAAGGAAAGTTCTATAAAATTCTCTATCTTTGGTTATTTCCAAGACATTTTTTCTTCCAGTACACTTATGATTGAGCTAAGCAAACTTTAGTTCTTATCCTGAGGTGCTTTAAAAAAATTAAGTTTTTCGAGCGTGAGACAAAAGCCACAGGAGAAATTTTTGAAGAGTATAAACAACCTCTTGCAAAATAAACAGCTATTTTCCTGAAAATGAAGCTCTCAACAATGTTGGAGTTAGTACAATAGCATGACTGTTTTCTGAAACGTAGCACAAATTCAGAAGAATAAGCTATCAGATCATATGCTTGATTAAAAGACTACTTCAGAGGTCTCACATTTATGCATTGAGACAAACTGCAGCTCCCGTTTTGACAACTGTACAATGACCATCAACACACTATGAAACATGCCATAATTTTTAAAAGCTACCTCTTCCTCTGGATTTCATTTTGTTCACTTACTATTTTGAAAGATTAGGGAGTTTTGTGGAATGGGTTATTTTTCTTTCCTATGGCTCATTTATTGGCTAATGTAATTAAAAAATGTTCAAAGACCATCTCTAAACAACAACACACCAATCTGCTTTAACAATTTGAATATGTCATTGTACAATCATCACTAAGTATTGGTAAGTTAGTGCTTCTCTACTGTGAATGACAAACATGAATGAAAAAAGTTACATTTTGTTGCTTCAAAGCCCTGGACAAAAATACCCAAGAAATTATTCTTCACTGAAGGCACAGTCCTGCATGGGCTGCTCCCTACATAATCAATCTTGAGACTGTTTGCATGACTCTTACCTGTTCATCAACATAATCATCTATTCTTTTCTGGCATTCAAGCCATGCTTCAGCAACTTGGCCCATTTCCTGTTCCAGCTGATGATACCTTTGTAGCAAGGTACTATACATATCTTCACTACAGGAATCGTGTGTTGTTCCAAGCCTAAAAGTTCAAATAGCACTTGTTATGGAAGAGACATTTCACTGAAGAATCACACTTTTAAGTTCTGCCAGCCAAAAAGAATGTTGTGAAAATGTGATTATTGACACACCTGGGCCCACGTAGCTGCTTGTATCCCAAATATTGAGTATTTTTAGTAGTTTTTCAAAAATTATCCAAACCCTGCTTATTCCAATCTTCTGCAACCAACAATAGCGAGAATGTGGGAAGTGCCACATTGCTAGAGCCTCTTTCCCATGAGCAACAAGATGACAAACCTATTTGTTCAAATTTTGTTGCTTGATATATTTATCCTTCCAAATTCTATGGGCTAAATATACACGTTGACAAACCACTGCAGAGCTACGTAATAAAAATAAAGCCAGAAGCTTGTTAAGCAGAACTCTCATGACCAGTGCTAAAAAGATTACTGGATGAGTTGGAGTTCCAGGTGGGAAACGTGCTGTAGAATGAGGCAAGTGAGATACTAGCAGCTGTCTACTATCACTTGAGCAGCAAGGAATTCAAAACGTGGGTATGCCAGTCACTGATGACTGTCTCTGTGAGGAGCCCCAGAAACAGGCGACAGACTTACCTCCCTTCCTACTCCTGCATCTTTGCACAGCATAATGCTTCCTAAGTAAGTATGTCAACTTCCAGTACACTGACTTTAGAAATAATAAAAGACAAAATTCTACTCAGTAACATGTGTTTAAACCACACTGAACTGTAATGACCTGTCAATTGACACAAATAAACTGAAGCTTTACAATATTTTTCTACTCAGTAATTAAGGAGAAACTGTGTGATAATTAATTAGTCACAGAGGTTGTGTAGCAAATCAAAGCCAGTACCAAAATAAACCAAAATTGAAGCATCTCAAAATGTGTTACTTAAGCCCAGTTCCAGCATTTCAGGGAGGTTTGTTACATATAGATTTTCATTGCAACAGGATGCCAACCCAACCTCAGAACCACATAGTCCTGCCTGTCACCTAGCAAAGAACTAAGCCCTTAATTTTAACTTGGCAACTAACCATAATGAAGAGCTAAGCAAACAGACAACTCAGTAAGCACCAAGTTACTGCTGATAGTGTGACTTTGCCAATAAATTCAAATTTGTTTTGTTGTTTTTGCCCAGAACCTGCAACACAATCACTTATGAAGGGTGCACAAGCAACTCTGTGCATTAAAACTTGGGATGTCCATGGTTTGAAGAGTACAGAAAGTTTCAAAGGATACAGTGGCTTCAGGATACAACACTTCCTTACTATACTGCAAACACTGTCAACTCCTGTTACTAGACCACAGTTCACTACTTTTTTTGGAACCTGTTTCTGACATTATGTAATTATGTGAAAATCAGATCCCTACTGTACAGAAATCAGTAATTTGTTCTCATATCTGCTCCTGAGTAGTACTAGTCTTTCAAGCAGTAGTTGCACACAGAATCTTTTTTAAAATATGCTCTAAAGTTACAAGCGAAAGAAGTCAATTAAAAAAATTTTGTATTAGCAATACAACAGCATTTACACTTTAATTTTTTATTGTGACTCTGAGTAAAGCTAACGTGATACTAGTAAATACACTTTCACCCCCCAAGGCAAGTATAAAGTAACAATCTAGGTAACATTTCAGTCCTCTAGACAGAGGCAGAATATATTCCAGGACAGCAGTATAAAAAAAGGTAATAAAAAGAATAACACATACATAAAAATTAACAAGAACTGCTCACTTTAAAGTAACCAAGACTTCCAAGCCATACCTGCTGACAAACTGTATGCCTACATATTTTGATCAGGAGCACAATTTTTTTGAACAGCATTTAACCACAGCTCTACTAATACCCTCACCACTGTCCCATTCCATGCTGGGAAAGCAAGGGGGCAGAGAAGCCCCACTTATCAGTCACTCCATTACCACACCCCAATAAAGCAATCTGGTGAATGCAGGAGGCATGTCAGAGGCTGCATATAATCAGAAGCATCTTAATCCAATCAATATCATTTAACCTCTAAAAAACTCTTCATATTGACACCTTCATCAGGAAGTACTGCCCACTCACATTTGAAAGGACTGAATTTCCTTAAATAATCATTATGAAAATACATCCTTATGAAATGCTGTGTCTGACCTAGAAGCCCTGATGACTAATTAACTCTTGCTAAGCCAGGACAGCCCTTACAGCTGGTCTGCAGATTGTGCCGCTGAGCTGCCTCCTAAACAAGCCACAGCTGCTGACTGTGTAGCCAAACAGGATACAACACATTAAGATCCTGGTAGTTTACGCCAGCAGATGTCCCCTGTCAACTGTGGAATACTGGCACAGCTGATCTTGTATCAGTTAAGCAATCTCCATCCCCATAAAGCTGCTGTTTAAACCTCCCTATGCGAACACCTTTTCTAGTCAGACATCTGATAAGCACCCTTGGAACTAACCACAGAACACCAACTACATGTGCTGAAAAAGCCAGAGATTAACAAAAAAATTTTGTGATTTAAGCAAAGGATGAAAGAAAGGATGAACACCCAAAATCTAAGTAAAGCTGAAATGTCAAAATGCCATTTCACATTTCTCCTCAGGAAGAGAAAATAATGAGGCCAATGCTCTTTTGTAAAGAAACTCTGGCAATACTTGCTCTACTGCACATAAGTGATTCTCTGTTGACCAAATGTCTAGAGGCCTAGGCTGATCCCTGCTTTTCTGTGTGAGGCTTCTGTGATAGAACATTTCTCCACCAATTTCCAATGGAAGGCAGAAATGTATCCTTCCAAGAGAAATCTAATTCTGTCACTTCAAGACACAGAGAACTCAACAGTAAAATCCTGAGAGTCCATGAATACAAACACAGATTACGTTTATCAAAGAAAAGCAGGACACACACTATAAAACCTAGAAACGGGTTCTGCTGAACCTTTCCTATCTAAAAATGATTCATGTGAATCAAACTACGTAAAACAGTAAGTTTAAGGGTGTTTCACATAAGCTACCTAGCAAACACAAATGCACTGGAAAAGAAACTCCTGCAGGAAGAGATTCTGATTTCATCATATTTTAAGATTTGAGGGTGGCTGTCACCACAGTGACAGCAGAAAAACAACTTGTGTTGCTCCGACTTTAATTGCAGTAGCAGTTGAGAAGAACAGGTAAATGAAATGAAAAATGCTTTTGTTAAGAAATGATCATAAAGCTCACTTAGACCATTCTTAGCTCTGCAGATGAAGGCAATTTAAACATTTTTATATAGTCAGGAGATGAAGAGAGGCCTTGTCAAAAAGCATGGACATGATGGAGAACAGTGACAGAAAAAGAAGCCACAGACCACTGGAAAAATACACAATTAAACAACATGTTGTTGAACATAGCAACAAAATTAGCTGTTGGGAGGGGGGGTAAGAAAGGTTTTCAGTATCAACCCAGTTTCATCTACATGAATTGGGTAACTTACAAGAGACCTTAGACTTCTTGCTGAGTCTGGCAACAATTAAAGTTTTTTGTCTTTTTTTGTTTTCCTTTCTAGTATCTGCTAGCAGAAGGAGGACTCAAAAGAAATTTCTTCATTCACTGTGAGCAACATCACTTGTGACAGAATTAGATGAAGTGCTCTTGTACCGGGGAAACTTATCCAAGACAATACCTTTAAAACACGCGTACACAGATCATAAATGCGACTTCATCACAAAGAAGACTGAGAGTTCAAGATGAACCACCTATGACTGTATGTTAAAAATGTTCAGATTTAGGGTAAAGAAAATTTCTATTAACACCTCTTCCCTAGAAAAACCAAATGCTTTGGCAGTACACAAATTACAAGCAGAGCAACCCTACTAAGAAAAAATGCAATTTAATGCCTCAGGAGCTTTAAAGCCACAAGACCTACAAGCATACAGCAAGGGGGGAGTGTATCTTTTGCTTTCTCCAATGAAAAAAGGTTTAAAACTCCAAATTCAGTTCTGTGCACTATGGGAAGTAGAAGACAGTGAGGCTTTAATTTACCCGTAGAGCTGTAAAAACTGCAGCAACGCCTGATAATTGAAAACAGTACAATTCAGTCATACTATCAGTATTTACATAGGATGCTGTCATTTTACTGGGTAACCTACAACTAAGCAAATGAGAGTTGTAATTTTCAAGAGAGATCCACAAAGATTTTTACCAATTCAGTTGTAGCAGCAGATTTTTTTTTCCCCTGTGGTTGCCAACATGGGTTTTCATTTCTTCTTGAAACCACAAAACAAAAGTTAAACTCTACCTTAGCTGTGACACCAACGTTGGCAAGCTATTCTGCAAGAGTGGCTCAGAAAATACCAGATTTTCAAATAGATGCTTGTTGTGCAATTCCCATGTCACCTGAAATTTCTTCAAATGTTCATTTTCCTGTAATGATAAAACAACCAGAAATAAGCCAGGGTTAGAGAAAAAAAATAAATTTTGTCCAAGGCAAGATTTTTTTTAAAAGTCTAATTTCCAACCTAAAGGCTGGATGAACCAGCTCAGATCTTATGCAGTTTTAATACCCAAAACCTCAGAATTTAAGCAATTTTTAATGACTTAAATAACCATAGCATCATTCCTTCTAAATTGTCATGAATTAAAAAAAAAGTCTACATTATTCAAAGTTCTCATACATTTCTGCACCAAAAGATGTATTTTATGATCTGAACCTGTAATTTTCACGTTTTCTTGTCAAGCAATTGTCATTTCTGATTATTTTTCAGTTTTTCGAACTTATCTTGTAAGACACATATGCAATGTCACCTATAATCTGTATTCAAAACTGACATAAAATCAAATAAACAGTTCTTCTCAATTACAGCCTAAAAAATGAAGTTCTCTAAACAGACAAGACCAACAACTTACTTCTCTAGTAAGCAGAACATTTTTGTATTTGAGGTTACTTAACACATAATTGGATGTAATTTCAAGAGCTAAACCTTAAAACTACTATAATTAAAACATAAGAATTCAAAACACTTATATTTTTCAAGGCAGCAATTTTTCCCACATATAGCCAGCAGTATGGAGGTTTTCTACACCAGGACTCACCCACACAGCAGAATTAAATGCAAGCATTCTGGCTCTCAGATCACCAAGTGGATCTTAAGCACTATAACCCCTAGCACCCAGAAACACCATTATGCTTCGGAATCTTATAGTTTTTTTAATCATAGTAGGTTAAAAAATAAACCAATCAAACATATTTATATCACACCTGAAGACAAGACTACCAGAATTTAAAAAAACAATTAAGTTTGAAGCATTATTATTAAGAAGGGTGGGCAGCGGGGTTTTTTGTGGCACAAGACGTGTACTTTTTCATTTTGAATATTATATCTTCAAAATATTTTATATTTCTATAAAATGCTAATAATTTCTCAAGGGTCACTGGGGCATTTCGATTTCTTAAGGAATTTCCATATTATGCTGTGAACAAAACTGTCAACACTTATCTACAAAATCTTGAGTATGTTTGCACAGATTATGGTGTTTCTCACGAAGAAATACCAGGCAAGTTTTCCTCTCTAGTCTGCTATGCTGTGGACTTGAGGGCCCTTCTGTACTGACCACAATCTTTCCAAATTGCTGTCAGTAAAATCTGTCATTCCCTACATTGGTAGGGCACATGGCTTTAGTTCCTGCTCTTGAAGTCCTCTGAAAGGAAGGACAACTGTTCATAATTTCATTGAGAAATCAGTTTCTCACAGGTGGAGGTTCAAGGGATTATATGCCTTTATACAGTACACTATGTGCAAAGCTTTTATCTTTAAAACGAAGGCAGCACTAAGTTTAGAGATCTTGGCTGCCTTTTATGTTTTCAGCTGAAAAGATTCCTTCTTCCATAGTGCACTGGTATCTTGAGAGGAAACATCCATGCACACTGAAAAAGCTAGTGACCCTACCACCTGTACTGAAAGCTGTGACATACCACTCCATTTAATAAAAAGGTTATTTAATAAATCGAAGAAATGTATGACAAGAGACAGTATCCTACATTCTCACATTTCAGTTTCTCAATGTCACAGCTTAGTAGAAAGACGTTTTCAGTACTTAATTGCAGGGTTGCAGAAGGAAAAAGACAAGAAAAATCTGGCGTATTTTGTGTTTTCTTATACTTTGTTTTTTAAAAGACAAGAGGAATTTTATTTTACTTTTAAGTTTTGTCACAAAAGGGGTTGACTAGCAAAGTTCAAGCATCTTCTGTTTTCTCATGGCTATTATTTCAATCTCCCATATCTACCAAGTTTTCACAATTACTAGCTCACAGAAATTGCCAGGGAAAAGGTATAAAATGGTTATTTTCTGATCAGCTGTGTAATTTTGGCACTAATGGGTTCATTATTGGCAGATCCACCTTGAGAAAGCTAAGGGGTACTGCAAATCATTCGTTTTACAGCTGAAGAAGCTGCAATGCAAATCAACCTGAAGAGCAATCCTCTCTCAAGCACCTTATTAGAAACTTAATGACTGTTAAAAGCAGCCAATAAACAGGAGATAGCAGTGACCTCACCTCTGTATCTAAGTGATAAAGCTGGGGAAGATAATACAGACAACAGCAAATACAGAGCACTGACAACAGAAAAAAAAGCAGTAGATATGCTCAAGCTTCTTAATAGAAACATCTTCCTGTTTTGCAAGTTTAATTTTATGAACTACCTCAGTAAAGAAACTCTGCTTCCTCTCCACTTTATAGCCTCACCTGCAGCCATCATAATCTATGTAGTATCTATTTTTTCCTCTCTTTACCCATTTGGACAGTCACTTTCACCTAACTGGCAATAAAATCCAAATTCCCCATTTTATCCACCTTTTTTTTTCTACTTGCAGAAAGTTTACACAAGAAAAGGGTTGGACAGGATAAGGACATTAACAAAGGATGCACAAGAAAGGATTAATAACAAAATAGGATTAATAACCCTCTAAGACCTTAAACAAATAGAATTACAGAACTTGTTTACTGTATTACTGACTCAATGGACAGTTACTCAAGAAGAAATTTTTAAGGCTACTGCCTCTTTTATACCCAAAAATGTAATCCCAAGTCTAACATCACAATCAGTTGACAAAAAAAAAAAAAACATTTATGGACGAACTTTAGAGATAATAAATTACATAGCAGTTTAAGTCTGAGGCAACACAATCTTTTCAAGTAGCCATCCTAGACTGTGAAAAGTTGAACAATTTAAGTTAGCACTACACACAGAAGTTGGTGCGACCTAATCATGGTTGTCAAGAAACCATTAAAGATTAACAGAGAAGTGTGTTCCACATTAGAATATCTAGTATTTGTAAATCTGCTTAAAGATTTGTTTCAGAGTAAGTGCCACAAACAATTTCCCAGCTTCTTCTCTGCGAACAAGATAATTTCATCAAGCCACTCTAAGAAATGCCTACTCCACACTTCTGAATATTTAATCTGCATTTTCAGAACCTCCCTGTCTCTAAGGATGAAAAATGAACCTTACAATTTACAACTACAGAAGACACCTGAAAGAGCCCAGAAACAACTCTGTCAGCATTAGCCCTGGCAAGCAGGAGCACACAGGCTGTTTTTTCAGTCTTACCAGAGTAACTAGGAAGGCGCTGATTGTACACGCTGCCTGACAGAGTGCACTGTATTCTTCAAGTAGGAGTGAGATGAACTGCTGTGCCTGGGGTGGCCCTTCTGTCGCTAACGTTGATGCAACCTTAGATCCCAGGGACAAGTGTCTGAGCAGACGAACCTTCATTTCAAGCACATATTCCCTAGCCTGCTGTTCCAACCGTTGATAAAGCTGATATGGATCTCTTTCACAAAGCCTTTATTTTTAGAATATTTGTGACAGAAAAGAAAAAAAAAAAAAAAGAGAGCATGTAATCAACAGTTTTCATTTTCCTAGAAGTATTTACCAGTTACCATTATCATCCTCAAAAATAATCTCAGTGGCTCAGGTTTAGAGAACTACTTTAAACCTCAGAGAACAAGTCCAGTCCCCTCCTTCAAAACTACAGAACTGAGCTCCTTTGGGACTAGGATGCTTGCACACGTGAGGAGCAAACTGATTTAGGGCTTTACAATTTCATTTCAACTTGCGAGCTCAAAATCTTAACTTCATTTGCATCCAACCCTACAGGCACCCAGACTCTTCAGATAAGGCTCTTCACAACTGCTCCATGTTCTTCTTAACGTGGGACAAATTTGTGTCTACAGAAGAAAACTGAACACAATGGCTGCTTTGAGCCACTTTAAATAATTCAATTTCATTCTAAATTTCTGTGCATGGAGTTTAAGCATGCACAGAACGCTTTGGTTTTTTTACAGTACAGGGAGGTGGGGAAGAAGAAATGAATGGGGTAAGTACTTAAGAGTTAGGAGAATAGAAGTCTGCACCTATCTAATCCATGCTTTTCCCTCACCACTCAAAACCAGTCCTATTATATTGCCATCAAGTATTCCAACATACAATAGGGACATTACTTGGCACCACTACTTATTCCAACAAAGATGACTAGACACTCCATTTTTGCCAGCAGTGTCTAACAAGAGCTGAGCATGGAACTGGGAACTTCTGCCTTTTAAACCCAGCTACTCAGCTGTAACATGGTCTTCTGCATACTACCTAAATGGAGGATTTTTCTGGGGTTTTTTTATGCATTCAATACCTACAGTGACTATCTTTGTGAAAAAATTCTGCATGACATTAGCACCACAGACTGGACACACTGGTGCCTGCCCAAACTTCATCCTTTTTTATTTTACACTTTAGAGACCATAAGAAACTCAAGTGAAAAATAATCCAACTGACATTTAAGGTTTCCTTTGAGATCCTGTTTCTGTCTTTGTATTTTAATAATCTCTCTCAAAAGTGAAAAACAGTTCTGAGTAATCAAAGCTCCTGAGTACATAAGAAAGCTACACAGTGTACGTTTTGATTTCCAAAGTTTTTCCATTAAGGAGAAAATGCATAACGTCAACAACCATTTTAGCTGTGATTCCGTTTTAATTACCAACACACTATGCAACATTTGAACATCTTTGATTTCCAAGCCTATATTGTGTGTTTTGATCACTTACAAGTGTGACTAATAGGGAGGGACACTGTATTACTCTGCTTGTACACAACTCATGTTCAAAACCAAACAGTTTTTATATAAGCAATGTGCAATACACTTATTTAATTATCTCTTGAAGCCAGTTCAGGTGTACAGTCATATTAAGAGCAGTGCTAGATTAATTTCTCTTTCAAACGCCTCTTTACCTCACCAGAATTTGGGTTCAACTAGAAATTGCACATATGAGAACTACAGCTGGTTACACTGGTCAGATCTCAATATATTAATAACATGTGAAACCACGGAGAACAAGAACTCCTTGATCACACACTGAGTTAGACAGAAACTGAGATGATCCTACTGGAGCCCTTTAAGGTTTGCCACACTACTCTTAAAAAGCAAAAAACCCACCACTGAGGATCTCATTAAGCCCATCTTCAAATTCACTTCAATACCTAGAAAAGTTACAATTGAGACTTCTAAAATAAGAATGAAATTCTTGGACTCCACCTAATCTAGTGATCAATGTCCAATATAACTTTTTTTTATTTTTATGAAATTTCTTCCAGGTGATACAATCACAGTAAGGTGCAAGGACTAACTACTACTACTAATTCAGGCTAATTCCACAAGGTAAGACTTTCACGTGGGGCAATTCAAACTTAACACTGTCTTATGAATAAGGTCTTCTGAAGAGTAAGATTCTGGGACCCTTTCATAATTATACATTTATATTCCTACTGCAAACAGCATATGAATTTAATAGCTTCCCATGCATCCAAACTAGTATTGAAAAATCCTGAACAAAATAGAATTAATATTCTTTGGAGTGATATACCTATCCACCAGCTCCTTCATTCCTTCTTTATCTGGTACCAACGACTGGTCTTGGTCATCTGCCAAAGGGGTCCCAGCTTGGCGATAAATACACCGAACCATGTATCTGACTTCGGACCAGTAATTCTGAAGCTGCTGAGGTTCACGTTCAGGCTCTGCTGAGTTTTCTCTGCATGTGAAGACAAAAATAATTACCCTCTATTTGTATACATCACATAGGTGTATTGATTCCTACTATTCCAGAAAAAAGAAAGTACATCTGAAAATGCCTAGAATAAAGTATTAAGTTGGGTAAATACTGCCATCTAGAAATTACTGTTACTGTCAGACAACTGGTTTCAAGAGTTTAAGCACACATGTACAAACAAGCTACAATACTGCCAAAGTCTGACTACAACAACCATGCTGCTGAGGTTGAGTTCAGTTCTTACCTGCGTTCATTACAGGCCTCACAGTTGCATGCTATGTCTGAAGGAGAGGAATTGCTAAGATCTGCAGCAGGCACCGTCTGTGCACCAACAGTTATTCTTCCTCCTCCTACAGATTCCTGCTGTGATCCACTGTTTCCAAGAGGCATGTGCAAAAGGAAATCTTGGCTCTGAAAAAAACCCAAACCCAAGCAGGTAGCCTTCAGTTTGTAAGGTCTGAAATGTTATTAGGTAGGCAAATATTGAAGTGGCAATTCTTAATGCTGCATGTGTTTTGGGAGGACACTCAATCAGGCACAAAGAATTAGTCTTCCAAAAGCCTAATAAATGCAAGATATGGACTGAGACGACCGACAATACAAACAGAGCTTTGTTTCTAATGACCAAAGTATGCTGGTTATAATTATCACCTTTATGTGATAAACATAAACATAAACAATAAACTAAGCTAAAGGAAGGCTTGCATCATCCACACTTAATCATAAACCAGCACTATTTCTTCAGTCTTCATGTAGCAGTATGTTTGGCTTCCAGAGTGTAACAATCCATTCTAGCAAAAATCATAAAATCTCCTTGTTTGTACAGCCAGACACAGTATTTCATAGCAATGGATGTTAGAAAGCTGCTGCCATTGGAAATGGATGCCATCTCCTGTGCACAGTGCTGTTCAAATCTAGCAGATGACACAGACCACTTGCCCAAGACAGCTGCTATTTTTGTCTCCAGTTTCTCTCCTTTCTCTGTGCTCCAGCCTCAGGCACACGCCATGCTTCTCTCCTGCACCTTCCCAAGTCTGCCACCAGATTTCTCTGGCACCAGGCAGAGACCTCTCCCACATCAGTAGTATGATTGAAGATGGTTCTTTTTGTGCTCCAAATCCTGGATCAGGATGCAGACATAGGTAAGAACAAACCTGCATGCAGTTGCTACCAAGGAAGCTAATGAGAGCAAGAGCAACCTGAGCACAGGAACATCTACAGCAAACCACCTGTACTCTGACTTGCAGTCACTGGTAACAATTTTTGTTGGTTTGGTTTTTTTTTTAGCTAATTTTGGCTTTTTTTCCCAACTGGCTTCTCTAATTTGACTAGCCACCTAATTCATATAGTGATCTTTTTATGTCAAGCTTCCAATCTGGAAAATCCATTTGCTGTCTACTTTTAAAAATTCCTCTTTAAAAAAGAAAACAGTTGCCAAATTAAAAAAAAAAAAATGCAAATTTTTATTTACACCTGGAGTATCTATAACTTAACAAAACACTTAGAAAGCAAATCCTGCCTTCCTTGCATATCTAGGACACTTTTTTTTTTTACTAGTTTCTTAAACAGAACTTAAATGTGTCAAAAATTTTGACTCAACTGAACAATAATGTGCCTCAGTCTTTCTGTGCTTTCAACTCTCTAGGATGTGTTTACTACCACACCACCATTGTAATTTCCTTAGATGTAACTTCTTTTGATTAGTTTTACTACCCTTGTTAACAGCAACATTATCTGTAAACACATGTTGTATACAAGTGATACACTCTTTAAATTTTCCTCACAAAAACGTTTTTAACTATGCTTTTAACATGAGCGTAATGACACCCTCTATACAATCCCTCTTCACAGTGATTTACTGAAATAAAAATCTGTATGTGCACAGCCTATTAGCTCTCTGCAAGGAGATGTCAGCTGCAATCTTCAGTACTTCCAATTATCCCAAGTGTGTGACTTCCCAGGTCAATCCTGAAGACTTGGTTCTGCAGTATAATATAGTTTACTTCCAATGTGGTTTTGCTGGACCTGGCAATGAACTTTTAGTATCTTCCTGCAACACTAAGCACAGCTCTTACACGAGGCTGAATTTATGACTTGAAATATTAGTACCACGTATTAAATTGTTGCTTGCAGAGCTACCAAGACTAGGAAACTGTTACATTCATGCAAAGTTGTGCTTCTTTATTAAAAAATACAGGAAAGAAAAGACAATGACGCTCAGAAATCTGCAGGGAGGTGTCAGTGCCAAGTGCAGTGACTCAAGAAATCTACTGAAAGAACAAAGAAGATTCAGATAGCTTACCTATCACAAAGAGAGGAAAACACAACATGAGAAGACAGAATAGAAAAATGTGTAATGAGTAAGGTCATGTTGGAAAGAGCAGAAGAAACTGAATTTAAGTAAAGTGGATAAGGACAAAGCTTGAGATCCAATGAATTAAAAGCAAAAACCTCAGTAAAAAATGGATCCAAACCTTGCTCTACTTAAAACTCCACAACTTAGAACCAGAACTCCTCGCTTTTGGAACAACTTGCCTGTTCAGTTTATCTCATAAGAAAACCAACTCAGAATCTCCTAAAATGCTTTTTAAGCATTTACAGTTCCAGTGGTTCCAAGGCACAAAGTGACATGTAGCCCATAATTAAGCATCTTCTCAGTCTACTGAAGAACTTACCACGAGAGATTGCTCTATTGTAGCGTGCCTCTCCTCCTTTTCGACTGTTCTTCGACAGTCTGGACACACCCACAGTGGAAGATGCAGCATATTGTTTGCTTTTGGAGATGTGGAAAGTGCTGTTTTGCTAGAATTTTTTATTCCGCTCTCTGGAAGCGAAGTATCTTTTCGTTCACTTCTACAAAGAAGACAATGCTCGCCAGTTGTATATGGTGCCCTTTGGCCCAAGCCAAAGGTAAATGGTGTCTGCAAACAAGTGTTTTGATAGGTAACTGGTTATTCACAGAATACATACCAGAAAAACTTATTCTGACATTTGAAACAAACAACAAAACCCCCAAAAAACAACACATGTATTTTACTAGTCGTTATAAAACGGTGAATATTTGGAGTGTCCCAAAACCAAACACAGCAGTCTCAATATCCATGGGGCAAACAATTCTGACTACTAATACACTCCCATTTAGAAAGAAATGTTTTCAGGGAGCATGGCCTACAGTCTTTCCCTCTAAAATATTTCAGCCTAGATGTAATAATCTAGTAAGTAAAAATAAAAAGGGATAGTACAAATTCCTTTTACTGTCATCTTTTACAGACAAAAAAGAAAAATAACATCTTTGAAGCTCTGTGACACTTCCTTTTATAATACTGAAATATGAATGAATAATACCTGAAACAAAGTAACTTTCAGCTAAGCTTATTACAAAATAAAAGTTTAAATCAGTTTCAACAAAACAAATCAGTGGGGTCCTAAAATCCACTATCAGCTATTGAATAAAGTAGACTTGGCAACATAGGACAGAGGTAGTTCAAAATCTAAATTCTTTCCCAAGATACTACAGTGCATGAAACTATGGTTCAGCCATGAAATGCTGATTCTTCACCAAGACTGACAGTCAAAAACAAGTCAGACAGCACAAGGCAAAGAGAACCCAACTTTATCAGACGTAAGAGAAGACGACTGGAACAAAATATCATTTAATAGCAGGATCACAGAGTTGCCCAATTATATTAGAACTACTAACTCTGCCTTAGTTAGCAACATATTCTATGTGCATCAAAACAGCTAAATTCTTTCTCAAAGAAAAACTTTTAGTAGTTCAAGCATTGCTCTCGATGCTGCTCCAATCTCAATACTAACAAAAAGACAGCTTTAATGATCTTGTAAGGCTGAACTGCACAAGGACAGGTGAACACTTCTTTAGGGCAAAGGACCAGTTAAAGCTAAACCATAATTCACTCTCTTTTTGTCTTAACAACAACAAATCAATTCTCTATTGCTGACATCTAAAGAAAAACAGCAGAGCATTATAAACTGTGATTTTTGTGCTCTTCACATTTGGAAAACTGACAGACTCAGCAATATGGAAAGACAAACTAAGAATTCTAGACATAAAAACCCAAAAGACACACTGAATTCATCTCCACAAGTATCTTCCTATCTTTCAGAAGTTCATGAGAAATTTAACAGATTTAGTAAGAACAGCTAACCTTTTCTCACTGTTACCACTTCTAGAATTTGCACCTAAGCACTAAGGCAGGAAAAAGAACACAATTTCTCCAGGAGCCTGCTGCAGATTTTCAGGAAACCTTCTCAAGCAGGAAGACTCCCTCTGCCACCTGAAAGGCTGGGACTGACCAACTCCTTTATTGGCTCTACAAGCACCAACAGATTTCTCAAGTTAGACATTCCTTTTGGCTGACCTGCACTCAACTGAAGATCTCATTCATGCCTAAAAACCCTGCATGCAGGAGGCCATGGCTGCTCATGCCTTAGCCCTGAAAGTTTCCTTCTTAAACGAATTTTTTTTAAAAGCCAGGTTAAGACCCTGTAAGAATGATGACATCTTCATAGCTATTTTGCAGACAAATCCTTATGAACACTATTTGCAGGACATCTTCCAACAAGTAGGAAAAGAAGAGGACAAAAATGTAAAAGTTCAGAAGTTAAGACAACCTGACACTTTTTTGCAAAGGTAAAGGTCATGGCAAACACACCTCAGCCACTCTGCAGGGACTTCTAGAAGTGGTGTTTGTGTAACTTGGTTAAAGCTGCACCACAATCATTAAAAAGCCATGGCAAACACAGGAGGAACAATAATCTTTGTTCTGGCCAGACTCAGTGAAACCCTAACAATCTCCCCACTGGGTCCATATTTACAACAAATTTGAAGCTCAAATTAAAGCCTTTGGTTCCTAGAGCACAATGCAAACCAAGAATGAAAATCGGAACTTTGACAAAATCTAGACCATAAGCATCTCTGATACCTGTTATGATTCTGTCCTACTAAAATGAAGCTATAAACTGCAGTTTCTCATTTATTTAAAATGTGATGAATGCAGTGACTGTTCATGTGATCATTTCAACAGGAGCAGTAAACTCTTGCTGGATTAGGAGAGCTTGCAATTAGGTCACATTTGTATGTCTCTTCAGCATCATCAGAGCAAAGTGCAACTTTTGGGAAAAGCAAGATATTTTTCCACTAGTCAAGCTTCAAAAAATGTGGGCTGCATCTCTACAAGAAAAAACCCAGTCTCACTCACACTCTGAAACACGTTCAGATATAGCATTCATAAATGAAAGCTGGAAGTAGGACAAGTTGGAACAGAAGTAACTGCATCTCTGCTATGTATTTAGATTTATTTGCAAGAATAACTTTATTACCATAAAACAGCATAGGTTTTTTTAATATCCGTGTCCAATTTCAAGCATACTACAACAATCAAATTTTACTTTAAAAAAAAAGCTTCCACTGCTTTTTGAAGCTTGAATAGGGAATCATCAGAAACTGACTTCAATTAGCAAAGTCCCAATCTCACACAGCATTCTTTTTGAAGAGTTTGCTTTAGTACCTTTAATACTGCTTAATATCTCCCATTAGTAAATAATTCTGCTTTTATATACACCCACAAAATTTGACTGCACATACCTGAGAAACACCTGTGAATTCTGATCCAACAGAACTGTCTGTAAACTGTGTACCATTTAGCGAAACCTGGGAAAAAGTAACAACAGATTGGTGACAATAGTTTATTGTTAAAAGAGCTTTATAAAAATTAAACAAAATCTTCCTCAGTATCTTAAGACTGATACAACAGCTTTTGCAATTTGAATCATTGTTCTACTGCAGAGATGGAAATCTCCTTTTCTTCTGTAAAAAAGTTCTACGGATGCAAAAGTTTGGATTTTAAACTTTTGCACTAAAGCTATTTCAGTAGTAACTCCGAGCTGAAATAACTGATACAGGAAAAGAGAAGAGTCATAAGAAAAATTACATTTTTCCTTCAGTATTTGATTGTTTGCATTTAGCTTTTATATTTGTATTGTAAATCAGAACAATTAACAAAGATTCTTGCATTTTGAAAGTTCAATACCATACTGCTTAGAAAAATAGGCAGTGTTAACCAGAAGAGTATTCCACACCAAGCCTCCCAATGGCATTGAGCTATTCCACTGCAGCAGCTTTCCTCCTGCCCCAGGTTATAACTCATACAGAAACCTCCAAGATCTCATCTACACAAGTGCTACAGAGACTACACCGGATAGCAATGAAGTGCCTTTTACAAGCCCCAAGTGTTCTCACACAGCATTATTTGAGGACACTAAATCAAGAGTAAAGCCAAGACAATGTATGAATTCAAGCCAGTGACAATGAAGAGCTCTAGATCACACCAAGTTGAAGAAAAGGCATTTCATTTTTGAATAATGAGAAAGGAGAAATAAAGTCAGTCAATTTTTAGTCTCTCTCTCTTCTTGAGCACTCGTTGAGGATTTGAATTTCAGGTATCAATTACCTCATGCCTCTGTTCCACCTTTCACATGTTTTTGCTAAACTCTTTTTGCCCTCCAGTTTCCCACCTATTGCTGTTGCGTATTAACGTTTCTAAGACTGCTGTAAAGAGCACAACAAAACCAGTCTGTTTGATGCAAGAACCCCGACATCTTGTGTGTTGTATTGACAGAGTTCAGAAAACATTTCTGCCCTGTCCCCAAACCATACTCTGACTGGAGTCATCCTCAGTGCAAAGGAGCATCCTTCAGGTTTTACACATCCACAGCATTACCAACTGCTCGGTTTAGAGACAGGGAGATTATTGCAAAGTCACTGCCTTCAGCTGAATTTTTCCAAAGGCAAAGAGGTGGATTGTCAAATCACTGCTAGAGAAAATACAAGTAAGAACTCGCACAACTTCACTTCCATACCCTATGCTATCTTTCCAGAGTAGATATTTACAAAAAAACCCCTCATACGCAAGGCAAGCATCTCAGGTCTAAAATTATGGGAACAAAAACGCTTGCTGTGTTCCCTATTTTTACTCAGACACTTTCCAAAAAGTGGAAAAAAAAAGGGTTCTTTGCTTAGAAGAAGTCTACTTCAACAAGAAAAGTTATCCTCCAGTCCGGAGGTCCACTGGTTATTGGCATGCATATACATTAAAAAACAAAGAAACCAGTATGAAAGTTTAGAATGAAATAGTTATCTGCAGCCAAAACCATTTTTTTGGAGAAAATTAATGAATAGAGAAGTTTATCTGAAGACATTACTTATTCATTAAGAGAGTACATTTATCTTCTTTACATTCAGGACAGTGATAATGAGAAATACACGAGCCATCACATTGAAACATGCAGGCATTGAGTGACCAAGCCAAAGGTACTCAGAAATGTTACAAAAGCAAAGACAAAAACAATGGGAGGTTTTTCTTATGCACTAAATGACACATGAAGCCATGAACACCAGGAAAGACTCCTTCATGGAACGAGCTGTCAGAAAAGCCGTCTCTTGATCCTAAGCACTGTGCAGAATTTGCTTAAAAATATTAGAGTAACCCTCCCCCAGAATTTAACAGTGATCTAAATATCTGCAGGAGCAACAAACACCAAGGAATTTAATGAAAGGAATTAAGACAAATAGGAGGAAACAAAGAGAATCATCAAAAACTAAGTGTCTGTAGGCAATGAGATATAAGACATATGTGAGGCCTAGAGGAAATATAAAAATCACAAAAAAAGAAGGACTTTAGTGGGGATGCATAATGACATGACAGGCAAGGAAGGAGATGGCTAAATAACATTTTAGAGAAAATATTAGAAGAATTTTGTAAAAGCTGTCCAAATGAGGCTCAAACAATAGCAAGTTAAAAACAGACAAAAAAAAATTCAATGAGACAGTCCCGCAAGTAATTTAGGGAAGGAAAAAAAAAAGTATAAAAACTACAACTAAATCCTTTCTTGAGGCACATGAGAAGCAAGGAGCCTGTCAGGATCAGTAAGGCTAAAGTAAGTAAACTAATAGAAGCATTAAAAAAAAGCTTATATAAGCTAAGGTCAGGGCAAAATGACCAGAATTATTTTTTGCATGTTCATGTTCATTATGGAGGAACTTATTTTCCCAGTAAAAGGCTTCTTTACAGAAGATGCATTAGAGGATCTGTTTCAAAGCAAAGCACTGCTAGAAGAAAAAAACCAGTACAGAGAAAATGGACAAGAGAAAAATTAGCAAACCACCAAGAGTGGATGACATTCAGCCAAGAGTCCTAAAGAAGCTCAAGGACTTCAGAGTTGCACTAATAATTTCAGTATGTTAATGCTTGCTTTGTACTTCACTAGTACTAGAGGAGTAGATTATTTTTTTTATTATTTATTTATTAAGCTTTCAAAAGAGAAATTGCTGTTAGCCAAAGTCTGTAACAAGAAAGTGCCTCAGATGACAAAGTTAGCTAATAGCACTAAATTCTTCATGTAACTAAAGAGACTGAAGAATGGCAGAAGGACCTTCCAAGATCTAGTTACTGTGCCATATGTTGACAGATAAATTCTGTGTGCAGAGAATTCAAGTGGAAGTGACAAGCTAGACAGCTGTCACTTCTGGATAACCCTAACTTTTTTTATTTAATTTTAAAAAGCCTTATTTTTTCATTCCTTAGTATCCTTTTCAAAGATTTTAAAGTTTTGTGTTTTAAAAAGCTATTTTATGAAGGTAAATGCCATAAGGAAGGCTGACACGGATCGATCATCAGGAACATCTGAACCTCCACAAGCACTTTTCACCATAATGAAAAGCGTGTGTGTGTGTGAGGTATTTCTGTTCTTACTATAAATGTTATTTACAATGGAAAATATACAGAGAAATATATCTTGTGTTCCTTGGAAGTTACTGTCACACTAACCTACCTTCTCCAAAACATTGATTTTTCTGGAGAATAAGGCATGCAACATTTTGGCACAG
This sequence comes from Corvus hawaiiensis, assembly GCF_020740725.1. Classification (NCBI taxonomy): domain Eukaryota; kingdom Metazoa; phylum Chordata; class Aves; order Passeriformes; family Corvidae; genus Corvus; species Corvus hawaiiensis. The sequence continues at coordinate 9,458,487 of NC_063217.1, read as the reverse complement.
CATAATTCATACCAGAAAGCATGAAGAAAGAGGGAATCACAGTTTAAACAATACTGCCTGATTACACCAGAATGACCTTGAAGAACCAGTTGAGCAATCAGAAAATAAGCACTCAGAGACTACCACTATTTGCTCTAATAGCCTGTCACTATTAGACCTTCAGGAGGCTGACACATTACTAGACAACACACCCCCACCTCTCTTGCAACTGAAGCCTTGTGATGCCACACAAGCATCATGAAAGTGAGAGTGATGCAAGATCTCAGGAGAGCCCAGGAACAGAAAAGCACAGGAAGGAAATTTAGACTCAATTCACCGTCACTGAACCTTAAACGGTTCAAAAGAAATGTGATGCTCAAAAAAAGCAAAAAAAAAAAAAAAAAGGCAAAAAAAGACAAAACAAAAAAAAAACCAAACCAAGATTGAATCAAATTTCTCCCAGAGAAAAACAGCAAGGATAAATTGCACTGATTTTCTCAGGTGCATTAAGAAAGACAGACCAGAAAAAAACCAATGTTACCAAGAGACAATTACGGCCACACTTAATTCTACAAGGTCCTAATATAATAACTGTATTCCATACCACTAGAATCAATTAGTTTATTTTTATATAGGGAGTTGAAAAATTAAGTTTGTTGAAACATCTGTAAGTATCTGAGTAACACTAAAGAAACTTTGGCCAGCTACCCCTCCCAAAACCCATCCAGACGTCTTGTCCATGCCACTTGTTCTACTGCCTGCATTTTAAAGCCAAAACCCATTTGCCATGGCTGTCCTGTGCTCAGCCTTCTCTCAGGCACCTCCAGCAGCAAGCCCACCCCAACACTGCTTGGAGCAGCTCTGCCTCACCTCCCATTGCTGTCACCCATCACCCTACGGCAGCAGCTCTCTCAAGTCCCACTCTCTGTTCAAGACCTCCCTCCCTGCAGCCCCAGTGAAGCTCTGACTTGGGCACACTCCAGTCGCAGCCTGAACTGTTCCTCTCTTCTCCCAGACACAGCTACATTGGTGACAGAACTGCTGCTGGCAGATGAGTGATGCTTACAAAATCCTAAGTGACTTGCAGATATGAGGAATGATTTCTTTATGCCTTTACTTCAACAGATAGCAAACAATCTGATTTCAGTAAGTGAAAATCTAGGATCCTTCCCCCCTAACTCAAACTGATTTAATGATAAGCCATTGTCAAAGTCAAATGCCTGGTGCATGAGGGGAAAGAATGATAATAAATGCATCAGAGAGACATTCAACATAGTTAACAAACAGAATCTGATGCAGGAGACCCCTGGACTGGTAAGACCTGTGAAAGCACACAGCAGGAGGATTATTCTACACATGCAGGCAGGTCTCTCCATTCTCTAGCAGCAAGTACTGTCAGACAGGACAACATGCTGGCCAGACCTCTAGCACGGCAGGGCTTTGAGGTTTGCTTTAAAAAGCACTGCTCCTGAACACAGGCAGGAGTGACCGCAGCCTCTGCAATGACAGTAGCCTGTGCAAAACATGTATTACAACACCATAGAGATATGATGATGCAAAACACAGCAGTAAACTATCAACACTTAGCCCTTCCTTAATCCTTTTTTAAGTCCACATTATACCCAGTTAACATCTGGTATAACCCAGTTTTTCAGAGGAAGAACAAACTGAAACAGTTCTACTTGGCAGTGTCATCACTCTTGCCTACGAAATTTCATTTATTTCAATATACTGATTATTTTTCATCTGCTTTAAGAAACCCATGAGCATTTTTAAAGGCATTGGAAGTATATTACCAAGAGACTAAGCAAAGTACTGCCTGGTTTCTCACAGAAAAGGTTGTCTTGGCCATACTCTGGACAGGCCAGTGCCATGCACCCACCCACTTGAAAGCCAGAACAAACTCCTCCACCAAAATGCCATAAGCCCCTACAAGATATCAAGTACTGCAAAGCTGAAGCAAACCAAAGCATATGCCCAATAAAGCAGAACATACTCTACAAAAAAATAGTGTCTTCTGTCATTTTTTCATCAAAGTACTTGTTGTTAAGGGTGGTCTAACACTGAAAGAAACAGTCCAGGGAGGTCTTGGAATCAGATAATGATTACCCAGAACTACATTCAGGAATCCTCTTGGAGAGGATGACCACATCCAAATATTTACGGTCAATAACAACATGGCCAAGAAATGCAGAAGTGCCCTCTATCACAGCATGCCTGGGCCTGCTGCACTCCAGCTAGGCTGGCCCAAGGTCACAGATGGTCCCTGTCCACAGTCATGAAAGTCTGACACCCAAGTGGAGGTGAACAGGAAACTTTTCTAATAGAAGGGAAGATAGAAGTCTGAGGAGTTCTTATTTTTCGTTTTTAAATAACCCCCAAAAATACAAGAGCTTTTGTAGTAGAAGAGCATGATCTCTAAGAAAAGAATACTAAAATGATATTTTTAAAAAGATTAGAGGTAAAGGTTTTCTTCCTAGAAACCTCCACTGGAGTAAGGAGAATGCAAAATTAGCATGCCCAACAGCAGGCAGGAAAATAATCAGTACTGTGCAACACATTTACAGGTTCATTAGCACAGCAACATTGAAGCAGATTTTAGAGTCTTATTATTCATTTGGAGGGGAGGGAAAAAGTCTTTTGCCATCAGTTATACAAAATTTAATTTCTAAGAGTTTTGAATCAGTAGCTTTAAAATAGGTAAATATTTGATGGGCAAAAGGGAAAAGCTTGGAAGTTCCTACTCCAAACGTAGCTATGGTTTAGCATGAGGCAGTAGTGAAACGTGTCTTGGCGGGGGAGGAATGTATAGACCACCAATTAGTTTTATTAACTATAAAGATAAAAGATGAACGAACTACCATAGTATCCCTCCTTGATCTAGGAGTGTTTTGATTAAGAAACTGACAAATATCTAAATTTTTCATGCCATAATCACACACATCTCTAATGACACTGAACAGAATGTAGTTGTACATCCTAACATAGACTTGCTTGCCAAGGAGTCTCAGGATTATAGAAGAGAAACAGATAAAGTGGTTATTAATTATCTGCAACCATCGCCAACAGGGAAAGTTGTGAAGGTTTCCTACGCAAAAAGATCCTTGATTTTACTAAGGGTGCCAAAATACCGAATAAAAACCAGCACAAGCAAAGACAAGGTGATAATAATTGAAGTTCAACTATTCATATTAAGGCAGCCAACACTTGATCTGGCCAATTGAGTAACTTTGCAGACTATCAATTCATTTTACCAAGTGTTCTGTCCTTGGCATTAATATTCACAAACACCTCAATTATCCTTTCCCAGCCTAGCCTGCATTATTCTAGTGTAGTCCATACTCTTGAGATTGAAAACATGTCAGTGAAGAAAAAAATACACATAAACAAGTCAGTGATACCATGAGTCAGTCCCCTGGTACTCCTTTGAAAAGCTACTGGACTACACATAATTTCCAACAACCTTTAAATCTTTATGTCAATTATCAGGGATATAAAAAAAGTGAAAGCTGAGAAAGAACAGGCATTCCAAGGAGTGTTAAAGGCTTTTGTGACTCTCTTGATATATAGATTTTTTTTTAAATTTTGATATTATTTTCAAATATAAATAAACTACTTTTTAGATATTAAATAATTCAGAAGCAGGAGAAATGGAAGTTGTCAGAAGCTGAACAACAGTCAAGAGTAAAGCGTTCATGACAAGCCTGGCAGAGGCTCCAGAGGGCAAAAGCTCTGCACATGAATACAGCCAACATGTTGACTCAGCCCTTATATTGGCACCTAGTGCAGAGCACATCTATGTTCAATAGCTTTAGTACTTAACAGAAATCATTAAGAAGAGATTTGCTGCAGAACACCACGTGAGATACATCAACTAGCTCTGAAAACCAACACATCACAGATTCATGTACCATCTTGTGTATATGTATTCGGATGGGGCAGGGTGGAAATCCTGTGACTGTAGAGCACTCCAGCCAATTGTACCATGCTCCCTCCATCATGCTTCACCAGAGGGAATTACACAGTCAAGGACTAAACACAGGAAATGACCTATGAAGATGGAAGGAGGAAGAGAGACAGTGCTGGCTCTAAGAAAAGGTTGTTCATCAACTTGAGAATTCACACTTACTTTGTTTGTAAAGACAACCAAGAAGCAGAAATATGCAGAGCAGAGAGCAAGCATTACACTCAACTGCAAACCCAAATAATTGCAAGGAGCTAACAAGGCTACTGTTGAGGCCACTCAATTTAGCCCTCCAACAGGTGAAGTATGATATTACTTCATATTAGGGACAACATATTGAGATAAAGATATACTTGGCAATAGACAGCCAACATATTAAACCGAAATTAGGTACTCCCTATCCAAGCATCTTCCCAGAAAATGCTTATGAAAACTGTTTCTCTCTCTGTTGAAATGTGCTACTGCCAAAATAAACTTTGTAAGATTCCAGGTTAAATCCTCTTTAGCCAATATAACAAACATTCTTATATGAATAATGAGGAAAATAAAAATAAAACCAACATTATGAGACTTCAGTAATTTTAGTGACACTTCTATTGCAATGGTCATATTTTTTATGTAATAACATTGAGCTGCAGCGTTTTCTTTATTAAGTCAGACTCTTTATTATAGAATCTGACTAACCTGCAAGACAGGTTCTCTGAAGGCTTCCCTTCTTCAACAAGTCATATCATTAAAACTTATCACTTTGCTTTAAGTAAACATAACACTATTTTCATAGTTTAGTAAAAGCTAGTCCTAAAGTAAATTACTGATGTCAAGCAAGCCAACAAGCTGAGGGTGGGGAGGTTTAATCTAGAAAGCTCCATCTACCTTGCATGTAGGTAACAAAGCAAGTGTACTATAAATGGCTAAAATCCCCCCAAAATTATTCCTCTCCCCATACCCACAAGATCTCAAATCTGAATTGCTTCTTTTCCAACAGTGAAATCCTTTAAGACCTTTGATAAGAAGTCAAAATGTCAATGGAGTTTTCAGCAGAAACTGAAATTATTTCATATTATACTTTTTCCAGTTGAGGTCTTTGTTTTTACAGAAGTTCAGTCTAAGGAAAGGAATTATAAAATTATAAGTAGCAGGCATATACAGGACTTTTTCAAAAAGACCAATGCTTTCTGGTTTAGCAACAGTTTTGTATTAAGAGTGAGATCAGGGTGGGCGGGGAGGCTGTCCCCATTTCACCCATTTGGGGAGATACCCTATAACAGAACCAAGATGACAAGTGCCTACTACTTCCTGCTAAAACTCATGTCTAAGATATTTGGCCAACAAGACTTTTTCCCAAAGAATTTTTTTAAGAAGCAAATATTTATAGCTAATTACAGGGATGGAGGAGGAAGGAGAATAAATCACCTGTACCCAGAGCTGTTTTTCAAAATAAGGCATAATATTAGTAGTCTGAGAAAGTTAAAGGTATCTTTTCCTCCACATTTTGCAGAAGTGCTCATCATGCACTGTCAGCTTCTGGCAGATCAAATACATGGATGACTTTTAAAAGTCTGTGCAAAAAGTATACATAATTAAGTTTTTGTTTTGTTTTTGTTTGCCCAGATATACACAAAGCCTTTAAAAACAGAGCAGGGAGGAAGGAAATCAGACAGCACTGGACAATGGAGAAGAAAAAGAAAATCAGTTTTCTTTCTACTTCTAGTTCTGTAAGACTCAAGACCTCTGAAAATTAAGTAAAATCACCACTTCTGGTGGATTTACACAGAACTGATTATTTACCTGCTACATTTATTTTTCCCTTGGATTCTCAGTGCCAAAATAAAACAATTCCATTGTAGCACAGTAATCAGAACAAACTGAAGTCTAAACAGCTCTTTAAAATTCACAAGCCCATCAAACCTGGACTGACAAAAATCTATACTCAGAAACAGAGCCATCTTAAATGACACCATCTGCACTGCAAAGAACAGCACATGAAACTTCCCAGGGCAAGTTTTTTCTCAGTAGTACCTCAAAAAGACAACTTTGAAGTAGTACTTTGAAAAGAACACAGATACTGTTACTCTGTAATAAGGAGGCAACATCTATATTCTGTGCCATTCCTCCCACGCATTCTTCAATAGCACACTCTGTTTTCTTTTAGATGAATCAATCTAAATTCAGGAAATGAGCACCTGTTAGGAAATAAGGAGTTCACAGGTTATATTTCACAATATGAAAATGTCAGCACACACAAAAAAGCCATGATCTTTACAGGAACTGGGAAGAATTTATAATCCAAAATTAAAAAGATGAAACCCCGATCTATATCCTGTTATAAGACAGAACAATCTACAATCATGTAACTTTTTAAATGGAAGTTAAAGCAAAGTTGTACTCGAATAATGTTTTTTTAATCTATTTCACTTTGTTGAACAAATGACTTCCTTGGCCGTTAATTTGAATGATGCCAACTTTAACTATTTATTCCATTAAATTTACAGATGGGTATGTTCAGCCCTACCTCAACAACTGCCACAGAATTCACCTTCCCTGTTCTTTTATTTTAAGAAGTCTCATGTGACAACTGATCACTATCAAATAATACTCTAAGAAAAAAAATAACTAAGAAATAAACAGCTGCTTTGTAGAATGGAGTGTCCAGACCCCACTAGAAGTCCCTTCTGTGCTCCGTAGATACTCTGAATTAAATTCCACCATTAAAACGAAACCTACATAAGCTGTAATTAAGAAATAGATCTAGGCACTGCCTGGCACATGATCTCATGAAATTTGTCTTGACAAAGGCCAAAGACCTTCCTGAACTAATTACTGTTGGGGGCTTTTTCCATAAGCAATGATCTGGGATAACCCCTATTTAAAAACTGCAAGTAGCAAATAATCTCTAAGAGAATTCATCTAGGCTCAGATTCAAATATAAATAGTGGTCTTCATCATCACTTTTCTTCTGTTACATATTCAGATGCTTTTATCTGATGAGCCATTTTCTCCTTACATTCCAATAAAGTGGAAAGGGTTAGACAACAGGCCCTCGGAAGTCAGGGACACAGACAATTACATCATCCCTCCTACTAAATACTCACAAGAACTGGTAATTCTGGAAGAAATCCCTGCTGGATACCTGATAATCTCCCATCTGACACCACTGTGAAGAGATTAAAGGACCAGGATTGTCTTTTTCTTTTTAATTCACAGAATATTGTGCAGCCAGACAGAGGCCATCAGCACAGTCATCCTAAAGGTCACTCTACCTAAGTCACATGACATTTGGCAATGCTTCCATCAATACTGTTTGCAGCATACGAACAAGTACCGGGTTTTGTCAATCAGTCAGAGTTCTGACTGTCCCTTTCCAAATCACTATATCCCCGACAAGCTTTATCAATATAATTTTATGTTTTCTTCCAACTAACACAAAAAGAAAAACAGCATTACCACAATTTCCTATAGCCTACTAGCAAACCCATTACTGAAGGTTTTCCATGACAAAAAGCTGGAAGATCCATGTCATCTGGGAACAAAAATACTCCTATTGCATTTGAACCTAACAAGCTGAAGTCCCCCATACTTTTTCAAAAGCAGTGAACAGTAGGTGCAGTGCTGCCCCACCCTGAAGATAAAACTGCCCAGCTGTCTCCATGGCCCTGCCCATGCTCCTTCTTAAGGAAGATGAACATGTCCAAGCAAGTGTTAATAATGCCATAGCGGATCTGACTGCAGTCTCTGGTGGTTAATGGCTAATTGCCTTCCAGCAGAGAAGGATCACTACAGGAGAAAGCAACAGATCCCTGATGCCATGAAAAGTGTCTATGCTTGCAAATCCCAACTTGTTACTTTATCTTCCTTTGAACCTAAAACTGTCTTACCTCACAAAAACTGAGAAGTATCAGAATCTCAATTTCTACCATGCTTACATTTATAAACATATACTAGAAAAATATGTAACATCTACCATACAGAAATACATGTTGTATTGCAAGAAATGAAAGATTTTACCCTTGGAGGGGCAGGAGGGGGAAGAGAAACCTAAACTTACACTTTTGTCCAACTGTCAAGCTTTACTTTGCAAACTGCAGCATCACTATTTGTACAAATGGCAGCTGCAGCTGATGATCCATTTCCTCACAGCATCATAAGTAGAGGAAAAATTCACTTCCACAGTAAAATAAAATTATTTTGGTTATTAAAACTAATTTTTAAAAATCTACATTTAAGCTTGAGTAAGTTAAAACAGCACTTAGCGTAGAAATATTACAGCCTACTTAGCGTAACAAATAATGACACTACAGCAAAGAAATGGTGAAGATAGTAAGAATCAAAGCCCTACATTTTGAAGGAAAATTTAAATACCAGTCAGAAAGCTGCAAACCATAACATAAGCTTGTGTTCATCTTCTTTATAATTATGTCTTCATTTTTCTCAAAGAAAAATGCTTTTAAACAGAACAAAACTCAACCAACTACAATACACAGGAGGCTATCAGCTCTTAAATTGCGGGAAACTAAGACAATACAGCATGCCTATACTTGTGCAACCAATTACTTGGCTAAATAAGACCATTTATTCAGATTAAAGACAGCAGAATTAATATCCTTATCTCCTTAATATTTTGCATTGCATTGATCTGAGGTACTGCATGTAAATTAAGAATACATTACTAGAAATTGGTTACTTTTTAAGAAGTATAGTCGTGCACATGCATATTTAATTATTTGTATTGATGATTCCATAATTTCTTCTCTTTCATTATATTCAATTCATTATTCATAGTTCACATTTCCAACTGTCAGAATTTTTCAATTCCCATCTCCAAATCAAAAAACTGCACATCTTAAAGGTGCATTGACACTGAAAAGCGTCTCGTGCTGTATTTGCAACCAAAGAGCCTTTCTCAGATTAATCCTCTATCATGACTGGAAGTGAACAGGGATTTTGTTATACCAGTGGCTGATGCTCATCACTACAACTGTGAAAAGGAAACATGATTCCAAGATGCATCACACTGTTTTCAAGAGACACTGGGAAGGATGGATTAGTGCTGCTTCACAGCTCTCTGGAGGAGACCTCATTTGATCAACCACCTTCAAGAAATGCCTAACTGGAACAGACATGGTGACAGCCAAACTGGGTCGTCAGCAAGAGACCTGGCTCATTTAGCTTAGCAAAGCAATGCTGTTCTCTCTGAGGGTACTGGAGATAGGCAGAAAACAACAATTAAACTGAGCACAGGGAAGCAGAGTCAAGTGTCCTGGAATACATTCAAACTGAAGGACAAGACTATCAGTCACAGCATGAAGGATATGAAGCAGAAGTGAAGATACAGACAGTGAAGATCTATTTCAAATGAAGTTGAATCAGTTAGTGAAAGGCATTTTACATATTTCTACAGATAGGCAGAATCAAAACAGCTGCCCAGATCCCTTCACATTTTTGTCACCATTCACATGAAAAAGCTTTGCAGCCACCCAAATACATCTGCAACTCAACTATAACGTAAGAGCTGCCTTTGTCTTCTGGGTGGTTTTTTCAGCAACAAGGGAGAGGAAGGGAAATTTGTCTACCAGAGTTTTTACAAAGCTCTTGCATACCTTTTAACACTGCATTTAAAATAAAAAGCAAAAACAAATTAGTATTTTGTGTAAAGGTATGGATAATTTACAAGGTAAAGCAAACTTGAAAACCTGAAACCAAATTAAAATCATAGGGGGAGGAAATCAGGTCTTTTACTGGTGGATGTGCAGGAATTAACCGTATTTAATGAGTTTTCAGCGCAGCATTAAATGCTATCCCCTAGCTGACAAGTGAAATGGCAGCAAGTACACAAAATAACAGAACTAATTTAAGTGCAGACAAGCTTAGGCTTGAGTGAAAACATACTTGTATCTGTAATACTCGCATGTGCAGCTACCAAGAACCAAGCCTTTCAGTGGAAAAAGAGAGGGAAGGAAATTTTGTTTTAATTACACACATTACAAATTCTTTAGAAGCACATGTCCCTTCCCACATGCAATACTTCCCTTCTTTGTAGCTAAATATGACACAGCAGAACACAGCCAATCCACCTCCTACCAGGATTCTGCCTTTTCTGTTCTAGGAATATGTTCAACATTTTCCCAGTGATTTTGCAGCCGCATGTGCTAAAAAAAGATATCAAAAGCTAATAATGAACACGATTCAAGCATTCATTTTCCCAAGCACAATGAGCAAAGTGTTCTGAGCAGGTAGTTAAAACACCCCAAAATTCTCTCAACTAGCCCTGACAGGTAACAACCATGCATACAATTTTTTTTCCTAGTCAGAGTTGTTAGAGCTTTAATCTGTTGTTTCAACTTCAATACTAAACATAAATATGTAAAATTAATAGGATTACACACAACCAACCCAACCCCAAGATGTGCTAGCAGTTTCTTTATGAAGAGTAGAAAGCACTCATCCAAAGGCAAGCTTAAGATGTGTAAGACCACGTTTAGGAATTAACTACCTGACTATGTATATGTAACTTCAATGCAAAAACTGTAGATGCCCTATTCCTGGAATTATGCTACAAGAAAATGACCCCACCTGTTAACTCTTTAAGAGTTAAACATACACCCTCCTGGCAGCAAAATCTCATAAAGCATTGAGGAAAGCCACATTCTGGACATGGGAGAGGCCATTTTCAGAATGATCCACCAAATGCAATTTCTAAAACTAGCCATGTTTTTCCCACAACAGATAAAAAGAAATGGCAGGCAAATTGCATATGCTGTACTAGAATATGACACTGAGAGTACAAGCCAGAGAAATAATTCTCTATTTCTAAGCTGTTTCAATTCTGCAGAAATCAGCATCAGTAAGAAGCAGAATCCTAGTTTAGTAGTTAAGAGCAATCAGCAAAATTACGGGAGAAGATGCAGCAAGTAAGCTTTAACATCAGAACTGCACTCAAAGGTTGTGTTTCTAACAATTCACTACAGAGTTAATAAAACTCCAAGTTAAGCCAATATCCACAAAAGATTACCTCAGTCCTTGCATTTCCTTATCCTCAAACTGCTGAGCTCTCAATGCTCACCATACACACATACATCACATCACATACTAGTTTCTTATGGACATGTGAAATACACAACTGAAACACATGTTTTGCTTCAAGTACCACCATGGGAGGGACCAGACACTTACTGAATCAAATGAGGAAATGTATAAAGCTTGAAGTCCTTTGACCCAAATTTACTGCTGCAACTTAAGAAGCAGAGATCAGAGTCCAGGAGTTGATTCAGCTATCCCTCACCAAAATGCAGGGGTGTAAATGGCAGGAAGACAATCATGATCCCAACACACATATAAGGAACAAAATATGAAAGTGGCATCTCCAAAACTTTCATCTGAAATGTTCCCTGACCCAAGAATGAAAAGGTTATAATGAGACAGAGAGACAAATTTATATCTTGGACTGGATTTGTAGGAACACTTGCCTATATTTCCTGTATCAAGGAAGATTACAAGGAAAACAGACAGTGCACTAAGTTCTACATTACAGATTCTTAGAAAGTGGTTTTGAGATTTGGATTGTGTGGTTTGTTTTTGGGGGTGAGGCATTAAGGAGAAGCAAGAGGCAGCTGAGCTGAGACATCTGTGACTGCAAAGTCTTTAAGGCAATTCAAGAGGAGAGTGCAAAAGACAAAGCCAAGTAAACAGCTGTATCAGAAAAAACACCATAGAGAACAAGCTGTATACTGGCCCTACTTGGGTGTATACTGCTCCAGATGTTCTTTGCTTCTCTCAGACCCAAGAAAATAAAAGCTGTTCAATGTTCATTCATCACACCAACTGCTCTTTATGGATACTACTAACAACAACTGAGAACAAGTAAGATGCTCACAATCAGCTCTCCACACCCTAACGCTGTCAGGAACAAACTCTCCTTGCAGATGACCCCATGAGTTTGAAAATGCTATCAAAGGACAGCTTTGGCCCCTCCGACCATGTGATGAGGTTCCATGTTCTGGTAGTTGATAATGCAGAAGATTACAAGGAACTAACATACAAAAAAAGCCTTTCCTGGTTGTTAACTTGAGGGAAGACTATTTTTCACTAGAATCATGAGCAAAACATCAGGAGTCCAAAGATGATATACCAGGGCAAGAGCCTAGAAGCAAGGACAAGTAATTATTCACAGAAGTTCATAAAATCCAAGTAACCAATCCATCAGTCTTAGACAAATGCATACTAAGGTATAAAGCATAAGAAAAGGAGCTAGAATTCTGTGAATGAGATTGAGACTATGATCTACTCCATAAGAGTCCCTTTCCCACTGGAATATTAACACAAAGAGGATCCAGACAGTTCACAGAAAAAAAACCACAACAAAAACCTAAACACACAAACAAAAACCCAAACCAAACAAATCCAAGTGCTGAGGAGGGTTATGCCCTATAGCCAAAGGATACAAGCAGAAAAAGGTATCCTGAAACTCTGCAAATAATAAAAGGAGGAAAGCACAAGTGCTATCAAGCTGCAAGCTTACTAGAGACCATCAAAAAAGGCCAACAGACAGATGATACTCTTTCTGAAAGGGGAAAAAAAAAAACACTCCTCGTTACAAGGAGATAACAAGAACCTAGGCACCTACTGGGAATGATTCAAGGAATTTAATTTTTAAAACACAGAAAGCAACTGGAGACACTTCCTTTAGCTGTAGCTGCAAAAAAAAAAAAAAAAAAGTAATTGACAGTAAACAATAAGAGACAGTTTCACTGGAAGTGAACCATCAATTCAATGGCTACTAAAGAGGGAAAGGAAGGAAGAACAGCAAGAGACAGATTTCACATCACCAAATAAGAGTTCACACAAGACAAGTCTACAGCAAGGAAGAGCTAATTCTCAAATGACACAATAGAAACAAACAAATTCAAGAAAACCAAGCACAGCAAGAGAACAGAAAACATAGCAAGAGAATAATGACTCAGAAAAAGGACACATAAAGGGAGTAACAAGCTTAACAATGGCAAGAGAATAAGAGGGACAAGTATAAAAGGCTAAAGGCATAAAATGAAGTAATTCTTACAAAACAGCTTGAGGCTACTAAGAAATCATTCTATCACTATGCTACTACTACTACTAGAATTTCTCCATTACTGAATGAACAGAGAAAACAGATTGATGAAGAAAAAGTCCTCACCAAAGAGATCAACTACAAGCAGGTGACCAGCACAATTAGCACAAGTAAATGAGTAAAAATATCCACCCAGAATCAGCTGACTATTGGAAACAGCCATACTTATATTTTTTCCAAGTAGGCTAGACCTGATAACATTCAAGAAACTTCCTCAGGAAATCCTTTGAGCCACCTCAAAATCAATAATCCTATCTTTGAAAACTTAGGGAGGATGCCTTAGATAATCAGAAGCTTAGAAAAAGGTGAACTATTTAAACCCTTTCTTTAAAACAAAGAAACAACCTCACCCCTCAAAGAAAACCCAACCCTCCACCCAAAAAATATTTTAAAAACACCCAAAAATTGACAGAGGAAAAAAAAGGATAGTGAAGATAGAAACACCTGAGGAATGGTTTGTCTTCACCTCCCAGGAAAGTTAAATATATCCAAACAAAATTTTTAAGCACTTAGATGATATGGAGAGCAGTAACAGCCACCTTGCTTGTGGTCAAACCAGTAAAATTTTCTTCAGTGAAAGAGTTACACAGGGGAGGAAGAATAAATGTCATTATTTACTTGATTAATGTTCTTGACAGCCTTAACTACTGAAACTTTCTCATGACCAAACTAAATAGTAAGATCTTGACAATTACCATGAATTTCCAAATAGACCTAAGTGACTGTATGCAAAAGAGCAGTCAACAAGGTCAGACTGTTGGAAAAAGCTAATGCTACCTTGGGATGCATAGCTTATGTGACACAGGACATAATCCTTTCACCTAATACTGCTCCAGTAAGTGTCAGAGGGACAACTGTAACTCATTCTGAACACAGGTCTTCAAGCCAGACAGGGACAGCTAGAGAAATGCCACAACAGAATTACCACCAGACACAGACAGTATCACCTGAAAGGCTGAAAGAACTGGGGACACCAACCTTACAGACCAAAATACTGAGGGGAGAGAGGAAGAGTCAGTTCTGTCTATCCACAGCAAACAGAATAAGCAATAAAATGTTTGACTTGCAGCAAGGGAGATTTCTATGCAATAGAAAATTAACAGCAAAGTAGTTAAGAGTGAAAATAGGCTGCTTCGTGAGGTTGTGGAGTCTCCATCAAATAGGTCATTTTAAGAGCAGGTTATACAAACAAGTAACAAAAGTAGAATCAGTACTGTCTCCACTGGCCAGAAGACAGAGAGATGAACAAGATAAAAATAAGGATGGAAAAAACCTTGAAGTTAAGACTTTATAGCACTGATAAGATATTCTGGAATATTATATTCAACTTCAGTGTCAGTTTTAAGGAGCTGGTTTAAAGATAGTTGCTTGGATTTGTGTCTACTTCCTAGACTGCAATTAAAAAACCCCAAAACAACAACAACAACTCAACAAAAAAACACAACAAAATGATCTTAAAGAAAATCAATTGCATTTTTCAGACAAATCATCCACCTTTTAATATGTATCAAGATATATAATTACAAATACTAATGTGCTTTAACATTTTAAAAGAAGATTAAAAGCTCAAGAATTAGTGGAGTCCACCTCAGATGATTCACAAACAGGAAAAAACAGGCCCAAAAAGCTCAACTTCCCTGGAAGCTACCCAGCTCCTGATACACCGTGGTGGTCAGACTACCTCCCTACTCAGTGCCTGCTCACCAGTTACCCACACGTGCTCTTCTCTCACAAATGCACAAGTGTGATTAAGAAAATGGAAAAAAAAAGACAGCCTAATTAGGAGGATAAATCCACACAGTAGCAGTGCGACACACATCCTTTCTGCCTCTCCCACCCCTATTTATGGCAATATAGTGGAGTTGTAAGCCTCTCCAGTATAATTTCCCTCCACGTAGGCCAACTAGCTCAGGACGTCTAACAGCGAGGACTGGTTTTCCATGAAGAGGAGCTACTGACATCCTCCCTGTTCAACAGTGTCAGTCAAATTTTGCTTAAGAGGAAAAGAATCCCAACAGCATATTGGAAGATCAGACACAACAGGTGCCAGAAAGACATCATCTTCCAGTGATCCTCTCGTGCTTTAACAACAGGGATTCGTGCTCCACTAAACCCCAGGAAAGCCCACTAAGCAGAGACACCTACAAAAGAAATAATCATCAGACTTAACACCTTCCTGATCATGTAATAACACTCATTAATAGATTACTGCTATAGTTATGCAAACTCTCTCGTGCCACAAATATCCCCCTACACAAGATCCATTTTGGTGAAAAAGATTAAGACAAGGACACTAAAAATTTACTAGTCATAAATAAAAAGTCTAAAAAGCACCAATAAAGGCAGTCCATTGCATTAGCTAATTTTTGCTGATCATGAGTTAATACCAACACTAAAAAAACTTCGCATGTAACTTCAAAAAGTTACATTACTCAAGCACACTATACAAAGAATATATTTGTGGCAGAAGTGTCAGAGACAGGACAATGCAAGTAAAATAAAACAGTGAAGACTAACTTCCTGTTATAAAAAAGAAGGAAATACATGAGTAACAAAGAAACCATAGAAAAATTTGTTTCCATCAGAAGAATTCATCCCTAACTTGGGAAAAACAAAATATAAAAATACAATTATTTGGGAATTATTTTTTAATATTAGGGCAATACTTCATATACTGAGGGTTGGAGTGGGAGTGTTGATCTGCTGGAAGGTAGGAAGACTCTGCAAAGGAATCTGGACAGCTGGATCAGTGGGCCCAGTGGTCTGAGGTTCAACAAGGCCAAGTGCCAGGTCCTGCCCCTGGGTCACAACAACCCCTGCAGTGCTACAGGCTGGGGCAGAGTGGCTGGAAAGGGCACGGTGGAAAAGGACCTGGGGGTGCTGGTTGAGAGTGGCTGAACATGAACCAGGTGTGCCCAGGTAGCCAAGAAGGCCAAGGGCACCTGGCCTGGATCAGCAATAGTGTGTCCAGCAGGACCAGGGCAGTGACCATCACCCTGTACTCAGCGCTGGTGAGGAGGCCTCACCTTGAGTCCTGGGGTTCAGTTCTCAGCTGATCACTACAAGAAAGTCATTGAGGTCCAGAGAAGGGACATGGAGCTGGTGATGGGTCTAGAGGACAAGTCCCATGAAGAGTGGTTGAGGGTGAAGGGGTGTTTAGCCTGGAGGAGGCTCAGGGGTGACCTTACTGCTTTCTACAACTACCTGAAAGGAGGCTGTAGCCAGGTGGGGGTCAGTCTCTTCTTCCAGGCAACCAGCAACAGGACAAGAGGAAAAAGCCTCAAGCTGTGCCAGGGGAGGTTTAGGTTGGACATTAGGAGGAATTTCTTCATGAAAATGGTTGTTAAACATTGGAATGGACTGGCCATGGAAGTGGTAGAGTCACCATCCCTGAGGGTGTTCAAGAAATGACTGGACATGGCACTTAGTGCTATGGTTTAGCTGACATGGTGGTGATCAGTCAAAGGCTGGACTCCATAATCTCAGAGGTCTTTTCCAACCTAATTGACTGTGTGATTCTGTATCCTCCTT
Source organism: Corvus hawaiiensis (assembly GCF_020740725.1). NCBI lineage: Eukaryota > Metazoa > Chordata > Aves > Passeriformes > Corvidae > Corvus > Corvus hawaiiensis. The sequence continues at coordinate 9,441,910 of NC_063217.1, read as the reverse complement.
TTTGTAACATTGCACACTATTTATAAACTGTTTCACCAAGTGAAGACTCCATGTAAAAAGCTAATGATAAGGATGTTGACTTTCTCAGGATTATCACAAATATAAACAGGGTTGGGAGTAACTTTCTTTGGGTTTGTTTTTTTTTTTTACTGTTTTCAGTGCAACAGAGCTCTAACACCAGTTAGGATCCTCTAGTCTTTAGCAGATGAGACACAGACTACCGTGGACTTTTGCAGCTTAGTCATCAAATCATCAGTAACACCTTACTGACTGAGAGGATGAGCCAATCTCACCAACAGGTAACACCATCAGGTGCAACCTGCTAACTTCAGAGTTTGTTTCAAAACTGGCTTCACCTGTAGACGAATGCTCATTTCTGTGACCTTAGTCCAAAGCCACAAAGACAAGCACACATTCAGACTTGTCTGAACATTCTACTTAAAGAATAAATTACCACAGGCCATTACTACCAATGTCTTAAATTTCTAGGGATCAGAACAATCCCCTAAACCTTATACAATCACTAGATTTTTCACCTGACTAAAAATGAAAACATAGGCTCAGAATGACTTTAAATGTTGACAGAAGACTGTTCCTCTTCATTTTTTAAGATACAGCCATCAAGTTTACAAAAAACCTACAACAAGCAGTCAAAATAATATTCAATATGTGATTGTCATAATTTCCACATAATTCTGAAAAGCAGTAAGGTCACCAATGACAGTACTTCCAAATACAGTAAATAATAATTAACATTTAACTTAGTTCCTATGCAATGTTTCTCAGTACACAGTTCCATATCCTCCTACATAAGGTTTCAAACCTGTAACTAGTGGATACTGTACCAGTATGGCAGCCTGTTTTCCACACAGAAAAAAAAGTAACTGTAATTTTTTTCCTTTGAAAGCATAAGAATCTTTTTTGAAAGCTTCTTTATATTAAAAATGATGGAACTTTAATTTTAATTATTCTTGTGGTTCAGACTCTTATGATGCTAAAAAAGCCCCAACCTAGTCAGCTTCAGGCCATTGCTGCAAGCTGTCTCAAATCACAGCAGAGACCAGTACAATTCCCTGCAGACTCCTTTAAAAGAAGTGGAGAATGACAGTATAGTGGAGACAAATCTTGGGAGTAGCCAGTAAAAAAAGTGAAGATAAAACAAAGATGATCACACAGATAAAACTGAGAAGTTTCTTTGACAGTAAAGGAGAGTTCCATCTCTTGCTGGGTGATAAAGTAAAACCTTAATTCATCTGAAGCTTATTCCAGTGAAGGTTTGGGTTTCAACTACACTTTAGCTACAGCCACATAGATAAGGCCATTTAAAAAAAAATTGTGAAAAACATCTAGTGAACCTCAGCTAAAACACTAGCTTGCCATCTGTTGGGGCAGCAGCTTATTGAAGATAAGCAGCCTGGAAGCATTATGGCAATTAAGAAATCTTTTGGTCATTAACTCCACACCAATTAAACACTAAAGGCTGGCAGAACCATTCTGTGGCTCAGAACTGCATTTTAAGGCAAACTCTTCTGTTCCCAATGACTGGTTTCATGATGAGACACGGTGTGGCAAAGAACCTTTAAACATTTACTGAGATACTTCTTTGTCCACTGGTAGCCCACATATGTGCGTGTTCTCCTACTCAAAAATAATTTCCGTGCACACATACAAAGTACTTACTTCATTCCTACACTTACATGGCAACCTCTTTAACCCACATTCAAAAATACCATGTTTCAAAAAGCCTCAGTTCATGTACACACACATCCTCACTCACTGCATCTGTCCATATAAGCGTCTCTGGGCTTGCATCACCATTAGTGTTATCCAAATTCAGAACCTCATATCTATCTCTGTGAAATATTCCCTACAATACGTTTGAAATAGTCAACTGTTGGGTTTAATATGGTTATAGAATTTGAAAGAGGTTCCTTAACTTGCTGTTATATTTATAAACTAACAAAAGTCTGCCTATGACAACATGCTTTACTCAAGGCATTCTTAAATTAAACTACCAATCTCAGTGGATAAAAACACCTAATATTAGAAATATCTGAAATACCGTTCAGCCTCGAGAAGAAGAGAAGACTGAGAGGGTACATCTTATCAGTGTCTATAAGCATCAGAAAGGAGGGTGTCAAGCAGATGGAGCCAGGTTCTACTCAGTGGTGCCAGGCAATAGGACAAGAGGCAAGAGAGGCAAGAGGTGGAAACTGATGCATAGGAAGTTCCACCTGAACAAGAGAAAGAACTTCTTCACTGTGCAGGTTACTGAGCCCTGGAACAGGCTGCCCAGAGAGGCTGTGGAGTCTCCCTCACTGGAGATATTCAATCACTATCTGGAAACAATCTGGTGCAATGTGCTCTAGGAAGACCCTACTCGAGCAGGCAGGTTGGACCAGATGACCCCACCAGTGGTCTCATCCAACTTCAGCAATTCTGTGTACAATTCAATGGTATCATCACATTCCCATCTTAGGAAGACTTCTGCTCTGACAGCTAAAGTTTCTATTTCTGCACACAGGGAAAGAAACAAACAAACAAACCCAAAAACACCCCACCACCAAAAACCAGAAAACAAGCTTTGGTATTAAAAAAAAAAAAAAATCTTAGTTTAAAACCATAATTATTTTAGCCCCGAAACACAGAAGAAATCACAAATTTGCAGTGCCCACAGTTAGTGTACTGACTTCAACCACATCAACAAACAGCTGTTTGTACTAGTTCTCTCACTTTGAAAAGAGCCTCAAAGAGAGAAGTGGGTGGCAGAGTGTGTTCAAGTCTGGCACCCCTGCCTAAAGCCGCATCTTTTGCTTGTAAGGAGCCATCATTGATGCAGTTTGACAGCACAAAGCTGAAAGCTGACCAGGAGTCAAGGTAGTGCCTTATCACACTTTAGAACACTACGTGTACATTACGTTTAATACTGTTTCCAACATATTTCAACACTATATACATAATGAGATATGTCCTAATACACACTTTAGAGTCATGGCTTGCATTAATTAACAGACTTTCAGAAAAAGGATTCAACTGACAGCCTTCTTTTCCTTACCTCACTTTACAATGCTGGTATCATGACAGACACTCAAAACCTGAGGGACATGACCAGAACTTCTCAGACAAATTCAAAAAACAAGTCTACATCATGCTGTGCTTAGCTAGCATGTTCAAGAGTCTCTTTTTTTCTTGAACTCGCTTGCCCATTTCAAAAGGCCAAGCATAGCTCATGTAACATCAATAACGCTTGCTCTTTTACTGCTTTCTCCCCGCATTCACATTAACTCATCTCCTTCATCCAAAAGGAAAAAAAAGACCCATTTTAGTTTTATTCTATCCTTTGAAAGACCCCACCCTCATTCACTACCCACACACTTCTGTTAACTTACCAGGCCTGTAACTGCCACCTGTTTCTTCTGACATACGAGAATAAAAGCAGACCAAAAAAGACCAGTCCCCAAGAAAGCAGTGGGTTTTCTACATATGAAGTACATAAAAAGATGCTGCTTCAGGGCCTTGCTCAGGTGTCAGTCTAGCTGGCAAATATCCATGTTTATAGCTTCTGAATGATTGTTGGTGGTAAAGAAAGAACATTCAATGGGTAGAGCTCAACACTAACACTGAGTTATCCTGCACTAGCTCTGGCAGCAGCCAGCTCTGCCAGCACACAGCTGTGCTGAGCCCACCTGAGAGGAAAATTACTACCGTAAGTCCAGATCATGTATTAGCTTAGATGACCAATTTTTGATAACAGCTGGCTCAGGAGATAGATGGTCATAACACGACACGGATATGCATTTCCCCCCTTCTCAACAGCTTTATGAGTGTTACAACTAAATGAGATTCCCAGTACTGTAAAACTTCTTTCAGCTTCTGATGCTGTAGAGAAACATGCCTACTACTATACTCTTTACTCTCCAGTACCCTTTCTGAGGACTAATTTCAGAGGCTACTTCTGCTATGCCTGCAGGTTTCCTAAAGGAGGTGAAACCTTAAGGGGGAAGGGAAAAGATAACTACAAAAAAACATATCTCACAATTAATTCACTGTTGTCCACAGAAGTCTAAGTAGTAAAACCCTTAGTGTAGACTTCAGTTGCCAGTGTTTCTATTCCTAATTCAGAAAACTACAAATAGTTATGGGTCCATGGAGCCCTTACATTTTTAAACGGCAATTGCTGGATTTAATTACTACAGATAACTTATCAACCATATATTATTTAATAAACAGATATCAATCACTAGAGTTGTATATGCCAGTGATACATGCATGTGTTAATACCCCATCTTTTAAAAGTTCATGTCTACAGCACATGTACAGGTTTGTGACATAAACCAACCACTACCCAGTTCTCTACACAGTTTGGTCTTGCTTTAAGTAGAGAAGCTACTACTTCCAAAAAGAGCAACAACTGACTTAAGAATCAAAGTGAGCAAAGCTGACATTGCAATGCAAGCCATGACTAAACAATCACTTTTGCTATTGTAGGCATAATTAATATCTAAAAGAATAAAGATGGGCATCTGAAAATTTACATCTAGAACAGTGAAGTCTCCTGTGCTGCCAGCCAGACGCTTCTATCCAGCCTGCTACCTTTCCCTGGAGAAGACAAGAAATAGCTATTTAGAGCAGCAAACACTGCCCCAACAGCTGATCACATCCTCCATCTGTCTGCAGCTCAACACAGACCACTGAACTGCTGCCAAAGCAGTTAAAGGAAAAAAAAAAAAAAAAAAAAACAGCAGCTTTTTCCTAAGAGCAACTGCCACCCATGCACCCTCCCAGAAATTAGTCCTCACTGCCTGTTGTGGCCCCTCCTGGACCACAAGACGCCAGCCACATTCTAAGAGGAGTAGGAGATGAGTCCATAAGAGAGCCCTGAAGTCCACATGCCATAACTGATAAGTCTGCTCAAGATCCAGGCAGTCCACAGATCAGGACTTCAAAATAATTACTTCTGTGACCTTGTAAAAATTATTTACCTGGATGATTGTGGTCTCATGTTTTTGAACATCCTTCACAAGTAACCACCTGACAAAGCTACCACAAGACGACTTCAACAGATCAGTGTGTGAAAGGAGGACAATTGTAAAGATCTACTGTGCATGAGGACTTAACGTTGTGATGTTCCACCCTAAGTAACAATACAGAGGCACCTACAACCTATTGTGTTTTATTCCTCTAGGCCTGAGGAGGGACTGTGCATAGGAATATTTCATGGAAGTACCCAAAGATTTTCTTCTGAAAAATGTACAGTGGAGTAAATCTTATGTTTCCTCCTTATAAAAGAACAAAGTTACTCCTTAAGTTTTAAGATATGACCTGAGGGACCACTTAACATAACCTTTTTGAGCTCAAACTTTCTTTTGTTTTTAAAGAGGAAAAAACCATAACTGAGTAAGCAGGTAGAGGCTACGCATGGCCTCCTACGTAGATTTTTCATCACATTATGCAACTTCAGGCACTCAGCTTGTACCAAAATCTTCCAGGCTTCCCTTCATAAAGAGTGGAGAGAGATGGCCACTCTACAGAGTGATGCAGAACAGGAAGGCCTTCCTCTCAGATGCCTGAGTGGGTTCTATCATCACTAGGAATTTTGAGATGGAGAGAACTATCTTTGTGGCTTTTGCACAAGAAGGCTGATTATTTAAGAACATGGTTAAAGTACCCACCCCAAGGAATTTTTTCACCAGTGCTATCACCAGTCCAACATGAACAACTTCAGTTCAACAGCCTGGAACAGGCTCATAGGCAGCCCCATTAATTTTCCCCCTAAAATCCACTTTGCAAAACAGCGCCTGGACTAACTTCTGCATCACTAAAGCAGCTGTACATTCACTATTAAAAAAACTAAATATCAAGAAAATATTTAGGAAAAAATATTTACCTCAGGTAAATGCTATGTTGCTCGGACCTATCTTTAATAGTATTTCTGGTGTGTTTTCTCACAGGCGAGGAGGTGAAGGTCAGTAATGTCATAGGCTGCCTTCAATTTTTACAACACAAAATTAAGTAATTATTGTGTCAAAAAAAAAAAAAAAGGCATATTTATTCAATTGCATTTTTAGATAAGCCTCAAGTTGGGCAGTTCCCATAATACCATTAAGAGTGACATCAAAAATGTCATTTCCCTGTTGAACTCTTCATTTGCAGCAAAGAAGGAACCAAACTGCAGTATTCTTCTAGACATTTAACTCAAAATTTTCATTATGTTTAATTATCCTAAGAAAATTCCACATATGGAATATTCTTTCTCAGAACAGACTAGTCCAAAGCCACCTTGGTCACCATTAAAATTTAAAAAAAATATATCAGAAGAAAGTAAAATGTAGGGACTGTTTTTCATTACCTTAATAAAAGGGGATATATGACCTCCCTTCCCACCAGCGAAGGAGCCCCAATAAATATTAAACCTTCTTTGATTACTCAGATCCATATAAACCCAGAACACTACCCAGCACTGCCCATTCATGAAGTCCTGTACATCCTAAGCAAAGCAAGTTTATTTCCCAGTTATTTCTCCCAATCACTTCTCCACCACAGGTCTTCAGCGGACCTGAATTTGTTCAGGACCAGCCTTGCTACACACACGTATCAGGGTCTAAACATTAGTCTCACAGGCACCAAGCACCACCAAATGAATCTCCACATCCACTCAGCTCTCCTTGCCAGGCCAGAAGAGGCTGATTGGACCTCTCACTGTAAAGGAGAAAGGATCCAAGACTCCCCCTCAAGATGGGACACCACTACAACATAGTAACAGGATAAATGCCGTAACCGAGAAAATAATGTAATATGAAATACCTAAATAAAGCTTGCAGGAGAAGAACTGGACAAGAACCCTGAATATTCTCATCAATATACACCTATTTCAGAACCAACTTTTCAAACTAATCTAGCTCCAAATTAAATCAACAAAGTTTTGCTTTCACAGTCAGGAAACAAAAGGGAAGAGGGAAGGGAGTCACTATGTATTTTAGAGTAAAAAAATCTTCTCTCTCTCAGTCTTTCACAAACATTTTGCAGCCAATACAGCAAGGGAAAAAAAATCGTCTGCCTTCACACCCAGAATCGAATGTCTCCTAACAAAGCCAAAGGAGGATCCTTACCTCATACGGATTAAGACACCACTGAACCAGATGCCATTTTTTCAGACACACTTTTGGTATGTTTCATTTAACAATCCACAACCAATTATTCTCATTATCAGTTGACCATGATTTTGCAGGTGCAGGAGGTGGAGAGAAATGGAGTGCTCAGGGACTGGATATACATCAAGGTCATGACTGCACACAGGCACACACTTCCCAGGAGCAGCATTACGAGATCTGACCCAATCACCGGTACGTGTGCCTGTGGTCTCAGGTCTATTAGCTGAAAAATGCCTTAACTGAGCATGGGAAGAAGCTACGAAAGAACTAATCATGTGAATGTTATGTAACCACTAAGCTTGCTTTTTAAGTTTGAAATGTTCTGTTTAGATTCTCCTTCTAAATTAGCAAGTTAACTCAACCATACCATCTAAAGCAAATCCTAATAGTTTTATCCCACTCTGTTTCATCTCCTTTTATTTAAAAAAGCAGAGCATAAGCTCTTCAGGGCAGGCACTGCATGTCTATTAAAAAAAAAAAAAATTAAAAATGAGTGAACTACCTTTAGTCAGAGGAACAAATTTACTACCTGACTGTCAAAAAGGCTTACTTTTCTTCAAGTCAGTGTTAAGAGTGTTTGTAAGAACCTGCTTCCTCAGCCTGAGGAGCAGAGGTTATAATACTGTTTTATTAGTTGGCATTTATCTAGTTTACCTGAGCCTTGACAAAAATTGGCCAAAATAAGTTTGCTTTTGGAGAGGAGGCCCTCCAAAAGCACAAAAGCTAGTTATTTGCTGAACTTCTGAGCTCCTGACAAAGCTCCTTTTTTGAATGTTTCCTTCCTTTTGAGTGTTAGAATCATGGAAGGAGAGGAGAGAACAGGGAAAATCTCCAATCACAAATCAAACACAGATATCAGTAAAATGCAACAAGCTACAAAGCTGCTGAAGAAACTGGCAATGGATAGTCTACATATAGACTCTCTATTTAAAAAACAGTACCCCATGATAAAGAAATAGTCCACTGAAGTATTCTATAAAATTCTAAAACAGCTCTCAAATGTAAGAAGATTTAATACATTACTACACTTGACATACAATACTTCGAAAAATGCACGTGAGAGAATTGTAAAATGGCTACTAAATGACTCCCTTTAATAGCACAAAATTTGTCAGGCCTGTAACAAAAAGTACTTCTGCAGCTGATCAGCTACTGACACACCACTCTTCACCCCAAAATACCTGAAGATAGCAAAGAATGACCTATTTCACTATAGCGTATGCATGAACTATGCAGTGGTTGCTAAAGATAATCAAATGCCTCTCACAACATCAATAATCCAACTGTCAATCAAAAATTTATAGGATCAAATTAAGAAAGCCTGATGCAATGCATTACTGAATTAAACCAAAACCAAACAAAACAGAAAGTAAGATCTATTTCTATAAATAAGCATATTAGAAGAAAAAATGCTAGGAGTCCTGCAGCAGCACTGGACAACTAAGGGACTTGGTTTCCAGTTCCAGTTAAAGTTGACACAGTTACAGGTTTCCAAACTGAGACTCCCTTGCGGTGATAGACTGCCAAAGCACCCTTAATTTCACTATCACTCCGAAACATCTGACAGTGCTTCAGAGGACGAATTCAGATGCTATAAAGCATGTGCATGGAATAACATACCTTCCAGGAAGATTCCATTAGAAGTTGCCCACTTGCATCCCAGAACAAGACTTAGCCTGTACTCTAAGGCAGAATTTAGCCTACAGTCTTAAAAAACCTCCAGATAAGATGTATGAAAACCTCAATTCAAATATATTTGTTAGCTCTAACAGGGTTAGCTAGAATTACAATACTGGCACATGAGCTTTTAGTTTGAACCATAAATACATTCATTTTTAAACTATATTTGATCTGTTTTATAAAGCAGGTTCAAGTATACATTATTCTGAATAATTACTGACACACAAGATAGGACCATTCCTTTAACATCCTGTTTCATTCTGTCTTTTAGACAAGTTTTGGAAGAAACACCTAACAGAACACTAGCACGAGGATGTGCCCACCCCATCCAGAATGGCTGCCCTAAAACCAGGTAAGTGACAAAAGCTGGAAACTACATGACAGCAATGAGAGCATGCGAACAAGTAGAACACACTATGCTGTGCAGCAAACACTCAATTCAGGGGGAGCTCATGGTTATATTTTACATATTTTCAAAGATTAAACATTTAAGTTTGTTCAGCAGAGAATTGGCTGATGACTTCTCTTATGCACCAAGGGAACTTCACAATATTCTGGGTAAGATGAAAGCAAAGCAAGTCTGGTTACTACTTTACAGCTATTAATGTGTTGCTTACTCTCCATCCAGCCAAAATAAACATTGCACCTAATTTAGAAGTGATCTGCCACGTAAAATACAGCTTTCTTTCTCAACTTCATCCAGAAAAAACATCTGCTAGTCTTTCACTTATAAAACCAAGTCTTGTTTTGACCATCTACCCTTAACTATCAAATTTTTACATGCCATTAAGGCGATTGTATTTGCACAACAGCAAGAGTCATGTAATGATGCTTTAAGATTTCACCTTTGCAACAAAATTATCACTGAACTTCTATGTAATGGCAATTTTCATGTCACAACCGTTGGAAAGCTATTGACGGTGTCAAGAAAGAGGTCACTGAAACCACTATGGAGGAAGAACACCAACTTTCAAGGAGCATTATGGGGTATAAGCATTTACCTTCCAAAAAACTGAGCACAGGGATTTACCTATCCTCAAAACCGTATTCCAATATGCTTACTGTTTGATTGATCAAGGTCTCTGCTGCAGGCTTATTCATCTACCTGATCTGTTTGTTTAACTGACTTAACTCCCCACTTGCCCATCAGTCTTCAGAACCACTTGTACCACACAACAAAGTGAAATTTGACAAATCACATACACATCTAAGAGTAGAGGCAAAAAAAGATCAATTAAGACAAAGTTACAAATGCATTAAGTCACATGTTGTGTGCACTTACAAAAGTACGCATAACATGTAAGCAAGTGTAATAGACAGATGTATTCTCCCAAAAATTTAGTGCTGAAACACTGTATTTAATTTTCAAGACATGAATACTTTCAGAGAGACTGAGAAATTTTATTAGGAACTACCTAGTCTGAAAGAAACAAGAAACATGAAGTAGGTAGACTAGCAGTGATTTTGGCTTTTAAGATAAATTTCAAAAAGATCCCATACGGTCTGATGAGAACCAAAGTTCTAGACTACACATAATGACAAGACACAAACATCAAAATATTGGGGGTAGTGGAACCACATCAATGTCCCATTTTGAGCATCACTTCACTGCTGGTTTTATTTCCCTTGGCATGATGTTTAACAATACCTAGGAACCTGTGCCGGTAAAAGCTTGTGATCTAAGATGTAAAACAAAACAAGATGCATCTTCTCGCTAGAGGTTTAGTTAGAACAGTGTTGAGTGATGACTTGCAAAGTTGTAAATAAAAACTTGCACACTTCTTTGCCATTATGTGCATCATTCTTCTGGATATTTAAGTCACATAAAAGCTACTGTCCCAAGAGGAAATTATGCCCAAAGTAAGTATCATATTAGGACAGACATACAGACATAGTTAATCTAAAGTACCTTGGAATTTGGGTAGCCAAGTATGAAAGAGTATGAACCCAAGTTTTAAAGGTGGGGGGGGGGGGGGAAAAGTCAACCTAAACCACCAGATTGTTGACCCAGCAAAATAGATGGGCACAAAACTACATGGAGAACAAAATAAACCCATTTGTTATATCATGGTATTTCGGACACACTACATCACAAAAGCCAATTCTTTAATTTCCCCTTCACATGCTCAACAAGTTTATGAGAGCAAGAGGAAATGGAGCAGGTGGTATGACATGCTCATGGAGGCCTGAAGATGCTGTCAGCAGGAAATGCTGCTGTAAATATGATACCTGAACACAAGCTCTGTGTTGATAACAAAAAACTTGAGGTAACCTTTATGAGAGAAAGGAACATGAACTTATTTGCTCTTTTGCTACTTGAACCAATACAATACCTTTTGAAGGGCTTAATCCTTGAGTATTTTTTCTTGGGGAAAAAAAAATCAATGAAACTATACAATCTGCTCCCAATAAATTTCACCGTAATATGAAATAATATAACAGATCTGAATTATTCCGAGGCACCAGAGTGCCAACCACAGTCCAAGCTACAATGAACCTTCTATGCTTAATAACGAAGTTGACTACCGCAAAAAGGGCTTAATAGTGAGAAAAAAAAAAAAAAAAAAAAAAAAAGAGATATACAGGTGTATTTTTGCTTTCTCAAGGCCTGCCCGCCTATTTCTTACAGCTCCTCCATTAAGGTGAGACCCCGGGGATGGGGACGCTGGAGCCGATTTCAGGACAAACCCGAGAACGACACGGCCCCGCGCAGCCGGCGCGGCCCTTCCCCCACAAAGGGTGGGGAGCCGAGGCCGCCGCCGAGCCCCGCCGCCCCCTCCCCGCCGCCCCAGGGCCCAGCCCCGCGACCCCCGCCGGAGCCCGAGCGGGCCGGGGGCACGGGGGGATGGCGCGGCGCAGCCCCCCGGCTGCCAGCGCGGGTGTGCGATGTCACCGCGCCCGCCCCGGCCCCGCTCACCTCGCCGTGTCCCGCCGCGGCCCCGGCGCCGCCCGGGGCTCCGTTGCCGCCGCCCGGCGCTGACAGCAGGGCGCCCACCGCGCCCGGCGGGGCGGGGGCCGCTCCCACCGCACCCCCGGCCTTGCCCAGCCCGCCGGTGCCGCCGCTGGGTCCCGGCCCACTGGTACTGCCGAGGCCGCCGCCCCGCTTGTTCTTCCGGCGCTTCGCTCCGCGCTTGGCGTCGGCCGGACTCATGGTGCTGACACCCGGGCACGGGAGGAGGGAGCGCCGGGGAGGAGGAGGAGGTGGGGGGAAGGGGCGCGGAGTCGCGCCGAGCGCCCGGGGGTGGCGAGGCCGGGCGGGGCCGGGCGGGGCCGGGGCTCCCCGGGCGGCACGGGCGGAGCGGGGCTGTCACGGCCGCGGGCACTCGCTCGGCCCCGGCGCCGCTGGGCAGAGTTACCGTCCAATATGGCGGACACAAGGGGAAAGTGATCCCCCTTTACGTTGGGGGGCTCCCCCTCGGCGCTGACGGGAACCCGCCGCGCGCGGCACGCTGGGAGGCGTAGTTCCACGCCTCGCCATAACCTATCACCGGTCCTGACGTCGGACTACAATTCCCAGCGTGCATCGCGACGCCCGCCTGGGCGCGGCGGGTGAGCTCATCCGTTCTCGCGGTGGCTGCTGGGAGTTGTAGTCCCCCGCGCTGCCGTTAGCCGTGCCGGCCAGCGTTGCCACCCCGGTCAAGGGACTACAGCGCCGCCCAAAAGCCACGTGACGCCTTAAAGGGGCCGCAGTGCTCGGGGATGAGGCATGAGGGGATGGTTTAGGCAAAGCCCCGCGTCAGGGGCCGCAGCCTGCCCGCCGCTCCGACATAACACAGCCCTTCAGTGTAGGGCTGCTTTGTCATCCTGTCTCTATGCAACCATCTCTCAGAACCACAAAGGCACCACCGTCCCCAAATCCCATGCAGAGCAGGCTGAAAATGGAGGTTACACCACGCAGATTGGGGCTGAGGGCACTGCTGTGCCCTGAAGTGCCCTGAGGCTACTGCTTGAATCACCATCCCTGGAAGTGTTCAAGAAATGCGTAGACGTGATGCTTCGTGGTGGTTTAGTAGCTTGCCACATGATCTAGTTATGGGCTTGGCAGTGCTGGGTTCATAGTTGGACTCAGTGGTCTCAGAGGTCTTTAACAACCTGAAAGATTCCATGATTCCGTGTTGTTCCTCACAGTGCACAGTCACATGCAGGCCCAGGAAAGGTGAAATGCTGTAGCTCTGTGCTTTGATGTGACGGGGTGGAGTGATGCAAAAATCATAGATGTGGGTACATTAAAAGTGGTGATAACTTCACAGGATCATGGAATCCATTCGGTTAGAAAAGACCTCTGCAATTGAGTCCAACCTATGACCAAACACTACCATGTCAATTAGACCATGACACTGAGTGCCACGTCCAGTCTTTCCTTAAACACCTCCAGGGACAGTGACTCCATGACCTGCCTGGGCAGCTCATTCCAATGTCTAATCACCCTTTCTGTGAAGAAATTCCTCCTAATGTCCAACCTAAACCTCATCTGGCACAGCTTAAGGCTGTGTCCTCTTTTCCTGTCATTCTCCTGAGAGAAGAGGCCAACCACCACCTGGCTACAACCTCCTTCCCTGTAGTTGTAGAGATCAATAAGGTCACCCCTGAGCCTCCTTTTCTCCAGGCTGAGCACCCCCAGCTCCCTCAGCTGCTCCTCATCAGACTTGTGCTCCAGACCCTTCACCAGCTCCATTGCCTTTCTCTGGATGCAATGAAATGCTTTAACTCTGGGAGATGTGATGCAAAATCATAGGTGTGAGACACCTGGTGATTGCTTAGGGCAGTCTAAAATCTCTTTTGCAGCATTAAAATTGTGCAGGCATTACATGGTTGTGATGGTGGGTCAGAGGACAGTTCAGGAGCGCTGCCATATTTGCCTTTCATTCACCAATGACCATACTCACTTAAAAGGTCACAGGAAAGACAGCCTCAGGAGTTTTGGGAGAGCAATGGAAGAAGGCACTAATTTCAGCGTGTCCTGATGAATGGTTGGCAGTGCCAGGAGAAGCTGCCATCCACGCTGAAGCTGTTCCAGGCTTAGTTTGCCTCAGTACACATAGAGGAGCTTTGCTTGTACATGCAGACAGCTGTGAAACCAGGAGAACATGTTTGTTCGTTCTGTGGTCTAGTAAATGGAAAGGGTTTTTTGGGGCAGGGCCCTGGTCTTCATAAATGCATTCAGTGCTCAGCACACACAGCACTACATAAACAGCAAATAGCAGTGGCAAAAGTAGCTGTGTACACATAACTGTACACAGCCTTTTGCCACAAAAAAATAAATTCCAGACCTTGGAGTACAAATTTGAAGTTGACTTATCTTTGTAATATATGGCATTATTTTCAGAGCTAACATCTTTCACTTGAAATGGTGACACAGTCTTATATAGGGCTGTCTTAATCTTCCTTTCCGAATTATATTTTCACTTGAACCCTGTTCATTTAACACCATGCTTCTGAAAGAAAGATTACAGCTCTGTCCGTCTCTCTATCCCCTATGTATTACAGATAAAAAGCATTATTATGAGAAACTATTATAGTAAAATCACTCAACCATACAGGAGCTAAAGTAATGCTACTTAGCCTGACATCACAGTATTTAATTCTACAGTCTTATTGTAGAAAAAAATGTTTTCCTCTTACCCTTCAGAAAATAAGGGACATCCTGATGATTTTTTTTAATCAGCTTTCAATATGAAAGAAAATTCGCAGTGCAGGACAGTAAGTTTTTATAAACTGTGCAGGCCAGAGTCTTTTTTAAAACCTGCAGGTAAATACTCAGGGAAATGAAGTACTCTTATGGTTTTGCACTGAACTTAGCTACCACACCTTGTTTTTAACTTACAATTAGCTGCTGAGCCAGTAGGTTGTTTTAGAAATGAACTTGCTGCTTTGATGGTGGATTTGAATGTTTGTATGAACCGGAACAAAAGGCAGAGGAAATTAATTTGACTGATGTGAAGACCTACAACTACATTTCTTGTCCTTACTTGAATTAAATTACTTATAACATTCCACCCCATCCCTAAGAAAATAAACTCAGTCATTTGAACAAACTAATTTACCTAAAGCATGGCATGACATTTCAAAATCCTTTTGGGGGAAAAATTATTTATACTCTGAAAATTTTTCGCATTTTCCAGGGATGACATATAAAAACTCACTTCATAAACAGTGCAGCTCTCTGCAGGGCTTTCCCATGCTCTTCCTTTGAACAGCCCAGTTTCAGCAGCATTGTAATTTTCCCTTGTGAGCCGTTACGTCAATAAAAAGCTGAAAAGAGAGCTGTGCAGGTCACAGTTACCTTTGAGTTCTGCCTTCAGGATGTCAAGGTGGCTGGAAAAACTCAATATGGTTTTACCACCTCAGTGGAATATTTGTACTGGTCTCCTGTTGCACGTAGAATGATGTAAGGAGTCTATACACTGAACTGCTGTTATAACCTCAAGTAAAAATTAAGAGACCTGTTAATCATTCATGTTCCTGAAATAATAGTCTCTGTGCTAGGGAGATTAAAATTTATGGTTTCTTTAGTTTCAAGGGGTTCTTAATTATGAATTTAGTTCCCAGTTTTGCAGGTGCTACTTGATGACATTGGTAATAGACTGAACTCAAAGGAGCAACTTGCACACAAGGCAGCACCATGAAGAGTTTAAAGCACGTCCAGGTTTTGAGGAATCTTCTGGCCTGAGTTGTTAACAGCTGTGTGATGCTTCCAGTTCATTTCTGGCAAGCTGAAGTCCCTAGTAAGGACAAGGTCAGTTGACTTGGAGGTGGCCCTTAGTTCCTCAAAGACTGATTTGTCAGCGTCATCATCCTGGCTATAGGTCTACAGCCAACTCCCATGATGACATCCACGTTATTTGTTTGCCACTTGATTCTAATCTAGAGGCTCTCAACTGTGCCATTGCCAGCTGTGAGCTCCACACATTCTAACCCTTCTATTCCATACAGTGCCACCCCTCTGCTTCTTCTGCCTATCCCTCCTGAAGAGCCTATAGGTATCCAAAAGGGTACTCCAGTCACAGAACTCATCACACCAGGTTTTATTTATGCCAATGATGTCAAATCTCTGGTACTGGGCCAAAGCTTCAAGCTCCTTGGGTTTGTTCCTTATGCCTGTGTGCATTAGTGTAGAAACATTTCAGGTGTGGTACATTGTAGCCACTACCTTGTAAAGCATGCTGATTAAGGGGTTGAGGGATGCCATTAATGCTCATTTCCTCAAGTTTTTGGCCCATGGTCACTGGTGAACCTGATTTTATCCCTTTTTCCCTTCCAAGCTAGTGTGAAGCTCTGTCAAGGAACCCCACGAGCTCCTGTGCTACAACTCTTTTCCCCCTCTGAGACAGGCGCATCACATCAGGGATCACTAGACCAGGTGTTGAGTAGATCATCTCAGGTCAACAAACCCAAATTTTTCGAATTCCACCAACCCTGGAGCCACACATTGATGGATCTGCCTGTTCCTATCAGTATTATTCCGTATAACCAGAAGGATCAAGGAAATCAGTACCTGTGCTCCTGATCCCTCTATCAATTGTCCCAGGGCCCTGAAGTCTCTTTTGATTGCCCTCAGACTTCTCTTTGTCATTTCATTGCTGCCAGCTTGAACAATCAACAGCAGATAGTAATCAGAGAGCCTTATTAGGCTGGAGAATTTTCCAGTAATGTCCCTTGCCCAAGCCCCTGAGAGACAGTGAGCTGGATCCAGTCTGGACAACTTCAGCAACTAGCACTAATTTGTCTTTGCTGTCCAAAAAGCTGCCATTTTAACAGAAGTTCATTTTCCTCTACAGGAGAGTGAACATGCAGGTGCGTAGGTATAGGGAAGAATGTATTTACACATAAGTGTGCAGCATCACAGCATATATGTATACTGTCTGCCTTTTAATCACCTTACCTCGAGTTCTCACACCCAATTCCAGAGTATCTGAGCTCCTTCCACGTATGATAGATATTGACAGCAAGTTCCTGGACGGCCTTCATGTAGTCTAGGCACTCCCTCCTTTTCAAACAAAGTAAATGTTCTCAGGGTGAGGTTATTGATTTTTTGGCTTTGGTTGAGTTTCTGGTTGCTTGGTGGGACTAAACTGAAGAATAATAAAAGCAACATCATTCTTCTAGCAAGGCTTTCTGTAAAGCAAAAGACTGCAGGTTTTCCTATAGATGCCCCAAATTAGTTTCACCTAATCTCCTCTGGAATTTGTTTCACAGCCAGATGCCTCAGCTGAGAAGATTTTATCTAATGCTGAAGAGGTTTAGAGCAAAATAAAAGGAATCTCACATGTTGGATAATAAAACTTCATTTCAGGAACTTTATGACCCCTTTGATTTTATGGTTCTTGGGGTTTTTCCTCGACAACCTTCACTGGTCCTTAAACTATGTGGTTTTTAAAGCCATAAGTATAGAAGTCTTGCAGAAAGTCAGACTTACTCCAGGGCATCCACCATGAGAACAGTATCTCAGAGAAACCTTGACTTGGTGCTTGCTGTAGCTGGGAAGATGTGTGATTCCTGGCTTCTTGTTCACAGTGCCTGTACTGAAAGACTCTTGTGTTGTGCTGAACTTACAAACAATAAATGCAGAAGCAGAAAAGCAAGAAAATAATTTTTTCCTTCCAAATAACAGTAAAAAACTGAACGAAGGATGGTTTCTCACAATGTGAATGCTAGAATGTATATGTTTACTGAACTGATCTTAATTCAGCAACTTTTTCCAAACATTCCTTTGATTCTCAATTTTTCCCCATTTAGAGTAGACTCTTTCAGCCTATTCTGAAGAATGTCTTTTCAAACATAACCTGCATTTTATAAAGAATTACCTAATTCTGGCCACTGAAGTATGGGTTATATCATGCAATGTTGCTTCCCTGCCAGCTGGCATTTTACATAATGAAATATGGTGCCTTTTTGGGATTAAAAATCAACATTGCTGTCCACTTGTTGCCCTCGTGAAACAAAGAAACATTTTGCACATCAGTACTAGAACAGCAGGTAAGACTGTACTGGTTCCAGTTTTTCCTAGCTAGAGCACAAGGTTATCCCTGTATGAGGGAAAGGCTATGTCTGCAGGTTACTGGCACACAGCTGGAGGATGCCCTCCTACCAGCAATTCCAGCAGCAGTTCAAAATGAAGCAGAGCAGCTCAGAAAAGTCTGCCCTCAGATGCTTTCAAACCCTCAAAATAAAGTGTACAGGGAATTACGTTTAGGCTCTCAGCTAGTGTTTTGGAAGAAAATCCAATTTCCACCTTTCAGAATAGGTGTTAATCTACACATTCAGAGCTTTGATGGTGTGCTGGGGGAGTGAAGAGGAGATTTCCATAGTGTGATCTTCTCTATTCGCAGTCCTGCGCAGGAAGAAAATACAGCAGCAGTTTCCTTGTTCACAGTTTCCAGTCCTGCCTGCCCAGCCAGCTCCCTGCCTTCAGGAGCCCAGGCTCTCTGCTCCCTCTGAAGGCCACAATCACCAGGGATGTTCAATTTCCCTGCCTTTTCCTTCCATCGTTATTGCCATTAACCCTTAAAATTAAGCATTGGCAGCCATTCACTGAGAGGTCTCTTCCATTTTTGGTTGGTTCTAGGTGTCAGGTTCCAATTACTCTAGTAGTGTTCCTCCTGTTTCCAGCTACTGCTGTATAACAAGGTTTGGGACTCTTTTGACACTTTCATTTCACCTTCTAACAGATGCCAAATCTATCCATCAGTTCTAATCCAGAATATGACAGCTGAAAGATCAGAACCTGCCTCCTGGCAGCCATTAGCACCTACAAGCACATGTCCAATTTCTTTGTGAGTTGTACCTACAGAAACATGTTCTGCTTTTGCACTCTTTTCATCTGGAACTTTTTAACATTATCAAAATGAACAATGCAGCTTATGAATCTTTCTTACTGTTTATCTTTCTGCTTTGGCTTTAAAATTTATGATCACGGGAGGAAAAAAGAAATAAACTGTGAAAGTAGTTTCTACAAGCTGTTTATAGCTGTAGTGTGCAAAGGAGACCAAAACAATGCTACCACCTTGTCTCAGTGACCTGACTAAGAATTTTTTTAATCCACCAGTCACTTTCAGTCCCATTTGACAGAGGCAGCGATCCCACAGGTATGCCATCCTCTGAGTTTTAGGCAGATACTAGCTTTCACATCCCAGGGTAGTCCCACAAAGGGAAAAACACTTCCAGTCTCTTACCAGCGAGGCAAGAACTCACTGGCCAATCAGCCCATGTCAGCACAGCATAAAAGATGCTGCCTCTTGCCTGGCCAGGCAGAGAGGAAATGAGAGAGCTGGGAAGGGTAGGGAAGGACTGTGAAGGTGCAGAGTCCAACCCCACGGGAAACTTCATTTCCACCCTTCACAGAGCAGAATATTTCCATGAAGACTGAGAATTAGAGGTGGCCTCATGGAGATGTTTCCAGGCGTGGGGTGTTGAGGGCTCATTTTGGTCCAAGATCAAAGATACCAAAACCAGCTGTGAAATTCCAGTCCAGACCAAATTCCTTACCACAATAAGCATCTGTACTTCAACTTAAATATTTAGTTTGCTTGATGAGATTATTGCAACTGACTGGGCTTGCCTCTGCATTGTTGAATCATTTCCATCTTGTCTGCTAAAGTCCAAACCCGGTCTTTTAATCCTCAGAAAATGAACAGTTAATGTAATGATGCATTCCAAAAAGAGTATGCTGAGCACCAGAAATCTCATAGCAGCAAGTATAAATACATCTGGATTTCAGCTGCAGGTCCATTAGGAGGTACCTGTTATTCTAACTAATTCACATCATTTGCACAGCGGGGCTTTTTTCTGGATTGATAAGCAGTACTCTGTAAACAACCATTTCATGGTATTTATATGAATACAGGGTGCCATAATTCTCAGCTTCTCTCATCCCTACAAGAGAAATTATTCAAGGAAACTCCCCAAAGGGCAAGTCACATTTAGATAAGGCTGGCATCACTCCAAGAGTGTGAGATTGCTAGAGAAAGGGAATTTACTTGAGGAAGAATGTGACTATAGCATTATTTACCAGCTAAGAGCTGATCCTGCAGGGAGTGGAACATCATCTGCCTTGGTATCAGAGGAGACTGAGGCCGCTCCACATCTCAGCCCCAGATTTAATAAACACTGACATGTTTGCACAGTATGTGCTTGCAAGAGGCATTTGTGTAAGTGCAAGGAAGCAGTTTGTGCATTAGCAAGGCTGGCAGAGGCATTTTCTGTGCCACTTCAGTATCAGATTTGTCAAGTGCACTATCAAAAGCTTCAGCAGAAATGGGCTTGTTAATGTGCACTGTTTCAGGGCACAAACCATTAGCAGAAGGCTACAGTTGCTGGGTTTCAGGGCCTTTGCTAGTCTATCTATTTATCTATTTATTTATTTATTTATTTATTTTGAACTAGTAGAAATTGCATGTGAACTGACTTGTACATGAAAGAAAAAGGAACATTCAGCACACATATTTAAGCATACCATTATTTTTAACCTCAGAGAAAAACCAGCACTTTTAAAGCATCCACTTTCACAGAGTGCATCATACCACCAACCACGTGCCATTTGTTTGTGAAAAGGGTGAAACAAGGAAAGACTGGGCATTGCAAACACTGTACCTCACACAGCCCTACCAGTTACAGTGAGCATCAACAGACAGCATGTAACCACAGACGGGGCACAAAAACAGCTCGCTCACTTCCTTCCTTCCTTCCTTCCTTCCTTTCTTCCTTCCTTCCTTCCTTCCTTCCTTCCTTCCTTCCTTCCTTCCTTTCCTTCTTCTGCACAAGTCCTCTTCCTATTTGTTCCAAATCCCTCCAGGATGGTGCCCAAATGATTTAGAACTACAATGAGAAGCCCTGCAACTTTAAATAGTCAGAAATCATTTTTCAAGCATAAATTCTTCCCATCCTGGCTAATTGAGTCAAGGCTGACTGAGAAATTATAAATTTTCTCTTCCCACTTTTAAAATGTCTACATTATTGTAGATAATTCGTGCCAACTGAAGTCAAGGGATACAGGCTATATTTGGGTTTGGTTATGATAACTTTATTTATACCTATTTCTATCACATTTCAGCTTCCACAGGCCATCTAACAGCTCCCTGTCTTTGGCTAATGAAGCACTTCTAGTCATCTCATTCAAAATTAAAAATATGACATTGCTGTTGTGCCAGATAAGACATGGGTGTATTTTCCTAATTCTTTTATTTCTTGGTAACTAAATTGGAAACAGACTGAACAAAGAAGAGATTTTTCATTACATGACTGCAAATAAATGATATATAAAACCACTACATCATATGCTTCAGTAAAATAACTTGCTGCTGTGAGAAATACTCTCTGCTAAAGATTTACTTGAAGATCCTGCACTTCTCAAAGAAGGGTTACCTCTCTACATTCCAAGTGATTATATTTACTTAAAAGTGCAAAAGAAAAAAAAAAGTGGAAAAATGTTTTTATTTAAGAGTATGTGGTAGCCAAATGCATTGTAGATGAAAATAA
Organism: Corvus hawaiiensis; assembly: GCF_020740725.1. Lineage (NCBI taxonomy): Eukaryota > Metazoa > Chordata > Aves > Passeriformes > Corvidae > Corvus > Corvus hawaiiensis. The sequence goes on along the minus strand of NC_063217.1, from coordinate 9,420,605 downwards.
TGGATAATAACTCAAATCCAGAAGGGGCCGCAGATTCAGCCTGAATTAATTCTAAAGCTTTGTCAAAGAGAGCAATTCATTTTTGGCAGCTTGAAAGCTTAGAAAGCCTGTAGGGGAAGGGCTGCCAGAAATGTCTTTCTTGGAAGGAGACTTTCTACTGAGGATACCCGTTAGAAATCAATCAAACCCAGGTTACCCATGGATGCTGCTCGTGCTCTGGTTTAGGAAGTACAGGGTCTGGGTGGAGTTTCCTTTCTGCCCAATGCCCTGATCTATAAAGGAGATTGATCTACAAAAAAAATCTGCCATGGTTGGACTAAACCCTCATTTTCTCTTAAAAAACACATCAGTAACATCATATAAAAAGTCAGTGAAATTACAATGGCATAGAACAAATCACTGACCATTTTTGAGTTCTGCCTAAAATTGGAAAATGCTTCTCCTGGTACTGTTAAACTGCAAGAAGTCTCATCTGCTTGGCCTAGTTAACGTGGGTGAGTTTTCACAGTGTTTTCCTCCTGTTATCCTTGGAGGTCTGATGCAATGAAGACTTTGTCTAACCCCAGCTGTAATTATTGGTAAGAACAGAAATAAGAGGGAAAGTGGAAGAGAGAATAGAAGGGCATCCCTTAGGGCAGAGTCCCACTGTGACGTGTAGGATGTGGTGTCAAATAGCTGCTGGTTGTGAATTGCTTTCTGTCTAATATCAGAGATATGAGAGAAGAAGGAGAGGGAAAAAGTGGTGAGATCAAAGCTGTCCCATGTCAGAAGAAATAAGGAAAGATGCTGTTTCTACCTGGCAGCAGTGGGAGCAAACAGCTGCCAGGTCCCCAGCTGTCACAGGGCCAGGAGTGCAAAGTGGGCTTGGAGGTGGTGAGGAATAAATGAAAGAAACACAGCAGCTGTGGGAGACATATCCCAAAAAAAGGCCAAGAAACTTGACCTCACAGAGCTACAAGTCAAGAACAGCTAGGACATGGGCAGGGAGAGCAAGTGAGTGTCCCATGAGTGTCACAGGAAGAGAGGTAGTGTCTGGAGGCAAGAAAGGAAGACATGGATTTTTGGAGATGTTTCTGGGACTTCAGCTGTGGTGAGGGTCTCCTGAAAAGCCTCCAGTAAGCTTCTTCAGCAGCCAAGAAGGGAAGGGGTGAGGGTGTGCTAGCAGAAACCAGGAGAAGATGGCACAGAAAATGCAGTTCAAACAGAAAACAAAAGGCAAAGGGGACTAGGAAAAATATTGAGGTTTTGAGTCACCCTTTCTTTCACTGTATCAGGCCCATGTGCAAAATCAGCCCATGAGCAAAGCACCTTTGCAGATCTGTGCATTATAGTTAAGTGTAGTGGCAATCTGAAAACACCATACTGCAAGATGTGTGAGCTCATCTATGTTCCCACTGCACAAAGGATGAAACCTCTTTCTTGAAAAAAACCCAACTATGTTCTTAAAAATTAATGCTTAGGGTGCATACCAATTACTGTAACCTCCTGCTCTTCCTCAGTAAGTCCAGGCAATTCTAAGCACCCATTTTCTTCTTCCCCCCCCACCCCCAGTTATGATCACTGTAAGGGAAGGAAGTCCTGGCTTTGCCACAGCATTGGGGAGGCTTTGTATGGCTGCACATGTCTTCAAGCTCAGACCTTCAGCTGAAAAAGCTAAACATTTGTAAATAAAAAGGTTGTTTCCCTCTTGTTCATATAATAGGGTTCTGTTTCCCCCAATTACAATGCTAATTAATGCTTTTCACTTCATTCCTGCTGTGACAAGCAATCACTTCCCAAAGCCTGAGGCCCTGTTGGTGCCTCCATCATCTTGAGATGCAGGTGAGCTTCTTTTCCCAGACTCTCAACCAGCACCAAAGACAGATGTTTGTGTTTTTGTCATTTTCTTCACTTTCTGTGGATCATTTGATTTTCTCAGCCCGAGGCAGCCTTCAAGAGTTAAGGTTGTAAATGAACCTGTCTGCTTCATGGTCTGTAGTCATCCCGCCTGGCTGCCACATTGCTCTGCGTGGCCACATCTTTCCTTGGAGGCTGATGGAGATCCAGAGGGACCACCCACACACACGCAGCCCTGGTAAATCAGCTGGTGGCAGATTCCCGTGGTTTTAGCTCCACAAAATTGTGCCCAGAGTCCTGAGTCCTGTTTGCCTCCATCCATGGTTAAAAATTGTGCATTGGGTTTTGTGTGGCCACTGGCACCAGGAAGCATTGCCTCTCTCTTTGGGCAGCTGGCAGTGCTGAGCGTTGAAGGCTGCATGATGTGAGCTCCCAAGGTGGACAGTAAAAGCAGTAAGCAGGGAAAAGCTTGATTTCCACTCCAGCCTCTCCACCTTTGACCCAGGTGACTTCTCTGTCTCATCAAGACCAAGCAGGAAGGTAAATGTCTTTTCAGTGTCAGGAGTGTTCTCAGTATGTCTCACCTTTAGTAAAAGCATCCTTCTGCCTGCAAGCTGAAGAGATCATTATTCTTACAGCATCCCTGTATCACCTCCAGAAATAAAGGTGTGTACAAATATCACAGGTAGCTGACAAGCTGAAGACAATTAGTGCTTACTCCTTCTGACCCTCAGTCACACATTCTCTGCTGACCTTCTGCCTTTTTTCCAGCTTCAGTCTCACCAGAATCACTAATACTGTGTTTTGCAGTGTAAGAATTATAAAGAGCAGCTCAGTTAATGATAAACACAGTGCAGTCGGGAGCACATGTAGCTTTCATGTCACTGCAGGCTGCAACACTCCCTCAGCACAGGGCATCTCTCCCAGCACTCCATACTTTTGCACAGCGTAGCTCTTGCCAAATTCCCTAGTAATTAGATAAAAGAAGGAGGATCCCCTTGGTTTGCAGCAGGACAAATGCTGACCTATGCCACAGGTGCCTTCCCAGGCCTTTGTTTTATTTATGGCAGTGTGTTGGAAGGGATCTCTGGGGTGGCCAAACACCACAAGAGACTTTGCAGCTGACTCTGTAGCAGCCAGCAGAGCTATTCCATGTGCACAGGGTGAGGGTGTGTGACAATACTGGGCTGTTAGGATAAAATGTGATTAAAAGAAGATAGAAAAAACAGCTTGACTTAATTCTACAGCTCTGTGTCTGTGTCACTCACCTATTTTCTTTCTACATGGAATGAATGCTATTGGTTTTCTGCTTTGTCTTTTATGAATACACCATGCATTTTGTCTATGAACAGCCTTAGAATTGCAGGCAGTGAGGCCATTCCTTTCCACAGTGACATCAGCCAGTGGAAGATGTGATTTATTTTAGCACGATGCAACTCCTTGTAATGAGAGTAATGTTGCTGCAGTGGCCAGAGGCTCCCTCCACAATGCAGAACGTTTTGACGCAGTGCAAAGACTCCTCCTTGCGATAACAAAAGAGACATTGAGAGATGGGCTCACCAGACCTCCACCACTGATATTAACACAAGTCCTGGAAACAGCGTCCCAGGCCTGGGTCCCACGAGTGTGCACCAAACTGTACTGACCCTGCTGCCCCACCGTGCCCAGGGCTGTGGAGTCAAGGCTGACAACTGCCAGCATCAGCCCACGTTAATCTGCCTCCACCTGGGTACTGTTCCTACCATAAACAACAGATTGAGAGCTCTTTGGAGAAGGGCAATGCCTTTTTCATTTCTCTGCAAAGCATCCCACTCTCCTCTGGACACTGCACAAAGCCGCTCTGCCGTTTCCAAGGTGATGCCTGGAGGTGAAGCCTGTTATGTATTCTCTTGCAGGTAACAGCAGCTGTAGCTGAGAGATGCCCTTGGATGGGCCATTGTTTGAAAGAAGGTAGGAAAAAGACAGAAAGAAATCTATTTGTAGATATCTATTTGTAACCAATTTTTAAAGACTGGTAAGAAAAAAAAGAAAGAAAAATAAGGGCATTTATTTTATGAGATGTGTAAGTGTTTCCTAATGCAGTTCAAGTTCTTGCGCCTAGGAATGAACATTGTATCTATGTTGTAAACAACAAAATCAATCATTTGATCCTGGTTTAGCTTTGGCCTGTAAGATAATGGTTACAAATGTTGTTTATTCCTAATATTAAGTCTTGAGTTGCCTGAGAAAGACTGACTTTATAAATCAAAAGGTGTATCTTCCTTCCAGAGGTCTGTTTAGGGGGAGGGTTGGCTGTGGGTGCAGCACTTCATTCCTCACAGCCTCTGGGACCTCCTGAAATCTTGGGGAGCACTTTTTAAACTTTGAAATAGCTTCCTGGAATTTCTTCTCAGAGTTTTGCCACAATCCAAAAATTACATTATTTTAAGCCTGATTTACATTCCCTGGAGTCGTTCTACTGATCTCCTTCAGCTCAAAATTTCACCATACCCTGTGGTTTTGCAAGCAGTAGTTCAATAGATGCATTTCAATCTGTGTGCTAAGAAAACAAAAAGGTGACTCCAGAAGATGGCTTGTTTTCTTTCTGGTTTTCCTTCTAATAGCTCCATGTGGAAACCATAAGCATATACCATACACACTTGGATATAATGGGCATTTCTTCAAAACATTGTAGTCTATTCTTGCAGGATAGTGTTGATGTCCAGCAAGGCCAGACCAATACCTCATCCAGGCTGCTGTCTGCCACTGAGAAATCAATGCCAGACATTTTAAAGTATAATTGATAAAGCCAGTCCCGGGCCTGGAACGTGGGTAACGCTCTCAGGCCCATGGTGTGATTCTTGGGGCTGTCCTGTGCAGGGCCAGGAGCTGGACTTGGTGATCCTTGTGTGTCCCTTATAATTCAGCATATTCTGTGATTCTACAAAATGAAGGCAGGGAGATGGTGAGCAGTAAATACATCATGGACACTTGAATCACTCTTGTCAGCACATTGAAATGCGCTGGTGGTCGGAACAAAGCAAGGTCTGCCCCAGCCCCACCAAGAAACTCCACAAGTCCAGAAAACTGGGGAAGATGAGGATGGATGGAGATGAAGAGAGCCTCGTCATCTCCCCTCCTCCCTCCACTCCTCACCAGGAGTGTAATACAGTTGTGGTCATGCAAACCAGCACCCACTGAGCTGGAAATCTTTTCAACCATGGCCTCTGATGCAATGGAGACCTGTAGAGGCTGGACTGGTGTCTGTGGTTGCTCAGGAAGCAAAAGAAATAAGTAAATCACCCACCACAGAAGCACTTTCTTTGGATGTTAAAATATGATAGACTACAAATGTATTGGTGTCTGTGTGAGATGGGTGGTTTATTCCCCTCCTTCTCAGGCACAATCCCATGGGAGCACCACCATTCCCACAGCAGGATTTGTTTTGCAGAGAGAAGACCAGGGGTACTCTCCTGCTTTGTAGGCAAGATGCAGGGCATGACCTGTATTGCAAGAGAGACAGCCCTGGGCCAATTTAGCAGTTCAGGATTAACTCTGTTAGCACTGCTTAGCCTGGCACAGAGCAGAGACAGTGTGGCAAGGCTTGACTGCCCCTCTCGAGCTCAGGGCTGTCCCCACCCTGGCTATCCCAACAGCAGGATGGCAACCATGCAAGAGCTGCTGGTGGCTGCGGAATGGTGCCTGAGCATCGGCATGGGATGCTGCAAATCCTCTGCCTCCACATCAGCAGCAGAGCACTGCATTAGGTCATGTATTTGTTTTTTGTACCCAGAGGAATTGGGCCAGGGCGTGGTAGGGAAATAGTGAAAGTTTATTTTACATGGAAAACGATGAAAGCCACATGGAAAATCAAAAGCACACTGACACCTATGCTGTGCAAATCCTTGGCATACAGCAGCTCTGCTTTCTATCTGTGTAAGAATATGCATATCTATTTACTGTGCTGAGTTCCAGACAGCACCATGGTACATCCAGAGCGCACAATAGGCATCTCAATTAGGATACAAGCATCAGTTCAGCACATTTTGTGTATATAGTCACTGGCAGATTATAGACTTATTAGACATTTCTTCTTACTGGCACAGGGAGCACCAAAGAGCTCAAAAGCCGTTTCAAAATAAATCTCTCTTAACGCTTATGTCTGCTCATGAAAGTTACGGTGTTTTAACCTGTCTCTGACGTACTGAAGTTCTGCAACGTGCTCGTTGTTACTGATTTGCAGTCCTTCGAAGTGCATTCAGGGCCCACAAAAATGTCCAGCAAGGCAGACAAGGGTGAAGGGAAAGAGGCTGCTGCAAGCAAGGGATGCAGTCCCCTGCCTGGAAGCAGTCACTGTCTCCAGCCTGGGGTACATCACATAATGCTGTGGGCTGTGCTCATGCAGCAGCTATGGGGATGAGATGATGCCCTGCCCTTTTCCTGGGGGGCTGTTGCCAGTCTCCCTTGGGCACCTGTCCACCAACTCAGGAGTGGGGTGCATCTGTATCCCTGGGAAGCATGAGACCTCAAATCCTGTGTTCAGTTTTGGGCCCATCACTACGAGAAAGATACTGAGATGCTGAAACGTGTCCAGAGAAGGGTAAGGAAGCTGGAGAACGGTCTGGAGCACAAGTCCTGTAAGGAGTGACTGTTGGAACTGGGGCTGTTCAGCCTATCACATGATTGGCCAAGTCAGGCCAGTGAAAGAACCTGATGCCTCCTCTGTGGCCATCACCAGGTTCCAGCTGTGCACAGGGACAGACCGTCACTGCTGGCAGGGAGCAGGGGTAGCAACACTGACACATTTCCTGTGAGAGTACAAACACTTTACTCTTCATCTTTAAGGGTCTTGAAACATCAGGATAGCCTCAGAGGGGGCTTGGGAACCCTGAGGAGGGCATAAGAGAGGTGGAAGTATTTCCCTGTGTGGTGGAGGGGCTTGGACTAGGTGCAAGCCAGCAGCACCTTACTGTGGACGTGACTTGGGCTGACAAAATGCAATTACTGGAACTGGCATTTCTCCAGGACCCCAGGATTAATGATCAGGTTCACATGAAACCTATTACCTCCCCATAAATACTCAACAACATTTTAAAGAGTTAATTTATTTTCCTCTTCTCTTCTCTTCTTCTGCAATTTGCATTATCAGTTGCCAAATATATTATGGCATGCTTTACCCCAATTCACCACTTCAAAGACCTCCCCGTAGCAATTTCTACTTGCTACCCTGTAGCAAGTAAATCACTACTTGATCTTATAACTCAAGCACATAGTGTCAACCACAGGAATTTTATTTCAGTCCAAATCACCATGCTTTTGAAAGTTAATATCCATTATTTTCCTCTAGCAGTTTCATCTGCTCTACAGCAGTAGAAAAAAAATATTTCTGTCTAGCTGGAACCATTAGGTAGAGATCTGTGTAATGGAGGCATCCCAATCTGCCTGTTAATCTCTCCTCTGGAGTTGAGGTCATTTGAAAAATATGAGTGTTTACTTTGTTCACCTCTAATCTGAGGCATAATTTCTTTTTCCTCACAGACCCTCACAGACACAGAGATGATCATTGTTTAAGCACATCTGGCACCTTTCCTCCAGAGAAAAAATATGATGCGAATTCATAACTCAGGGATCCTCAATGCCTCGCTGGCCCACAGGTGACCGATGTGGTGGCGTGCACCACAGCACAAGTGACCACCCTCTGTGTCAGGAAAATCAATACCCTCCTACCTTTTGACCCTTTTACAACACCAGTTGGCCTTGTACCAACCAAATGTGCTAGCAGTTGTCAGGGTTCCTGGAAAAAAATAGCTTTTGAGGTGGTCTGCTGTTCAGAATAGAGTCTGGTCTTTGCCTCTCCAAGAAGCAGTGCCAATATTTTATGCTGTTGGCAGACTCTTGTCCTTTCTCCAGCCAGAAAAAGAGAAAAATGGCTTGTCTGGCCTTTGCTCCTGGACTGGTCCACACTGAAGTGCACCTGGCAAAGTCACAATCATCTCATGAGTGGCCAAGCTGCCAGCACGCCATGGCAAGGGAGCAGCCCCAGTGGGAGACACTGCTTCTCACCAGTCAGCACCTTGAAGGGTGCTCAGCTGCTTGACAGAGAAATTACTATGCCAACAAAATTAATATGAATTAAAATCAGCATGAATTGAAACAAATTTGAGCTAGGAAGGGAGGGATTCCTCTCTTAGCTCAGCACAGGAGCTCACAAAGCCCCATGTACTTTGGTGTGGGGACGTCAGCAAGAGCGGCATGTTGTGTATCAGTGTCCTACACTGATTTATACTTGCAAGCATAAATACAAGTGTTTTCCAAGAAAATGCTTATTTCTCGAAGAAAAATATTTTCTGTTTTCTGACGATTTTGTGTCATTCTTAATTTCTAGGCTGCCCAGAAAACTCTGAGAGGGGCTTTATTTACTTTCCACAGAAATTTTGTTATGATTTTTTCTTCAACAAGAGGCAGGAAGTTCTTTTCCTCTTTGGTGAGCAGGGTTTCCAACCAAGAGGGGCAGCATTAAGAGCGGAGTGACCACCACTATGCCATGAGGTTGCCAACCCTGAATGTCCCTTCAGGGCTTGCACCAGGCTGCACTTGTTCCAATCTGCTTAAGATGAGATGTGAGTTTTGCCTTGATCCACAGTTGCAGAAAGGAATCAGGTTCTAAACATACCCAAAACCAAGATTAAAACACAAACAAGGTTAAATGTTGGTATTCTAAGGCAAAATTCAACTTTATTTTTTCATAAAAGAGGAAGGAAAGAGAAAAAATGGTAAGGTGGGGAAATGCCAAGGGTAATTACAAGAAGCACAGGAAAGGGGTTACCACCACTGTGGGTGCAGCACCAGGTCACAGAGCGCGATGGGGAAGATCTGCGCCGGGTGTGATCCCAGGCAGCCAGACCAGCAGGGTGAGGCACGGCAGCCTGGTATGAGCAGCACAGACAGCAAAGACTCTGACACTTTGTACATTTTGCAGTAGCCCCTGTGGCAGGTTGGGCACTTGTTTATGGAGGGTTTTGAGAGTGGCAACCTCCCGTCTCCCTGGTAGCAACAGAATGTCAGTGGATAACTTCTTTGCTCCCTCAAAGTTCACTGACTGCTCGTTGGTGTCAGAGCTAAGTTCACCTGATGTATCGAAGAGTCCATTGCTTGTTTGCCTGAACTATCAACTACAAAGCCTTTTAACGGCCTTCACATAGCATGCTTCATTTTCTAAAATGAAGCAGTTCAAAGCTTTAACTTTCAAACCTCAATCTTCAAAGAAGCAATGGAGAAACATTGCTTACTTTTTGCTCCTTCACTACAGCACTTCTCCCTTTCTGGCATCAGATGCTTCCAAGAGCTGGGAAGCTCCTGACAGGGTCCCAGCAGACTCTGTTGCTAAATTCAAACTGCCCTTCTGTGAGTTGTATCCTTTTTCTATTCATCCATCCACCTGTGTGTTGGTCAGAGGTTTCTTCTCTTGTCTCACGTGTAAAACCTAAGGTAAGATATTGGTGACATGCCTGGCTCACTCCTTAGTGCTGAAGGGAAGAACCACAACTACACATTTTAGTGTTTGCCATTAACCTTGAACAATTGCTTCCCTCTTACTGGGCCTGTCGCTGCAATAAATTTCAATATACTAAATAGTTGTGTTAAATCCTCTCTAACAGTTCCCTTGTTAGGCTGAATAAAAGTCAGATTTCTTCAATATGTCCCACCAAGATCCCTAATCATCTCCATTGTTTTTTTTCTTGGCTTCCTTAATATTAACAGTATGCGGTTTAAACAGTAACTGACAGCTTCCTCATCAAGTTTAATAACAAGTGTTTAATAATTGCAGGTATAATTATTCACAGCACTGACAAAATTTGCTATTTACCACTAATTTCTTCAAATTGCTGAAAGCATAAAGCACAAATAGACTAGTTAGAAAGACATTAATTTTTAATCATTTTCATTACTGTTGTTTAACGAACAAAATCCGCAACTCAGCGTTCCAACAATATTTCAACACAATACAAAAAGAAAGCCAACAGGACTCCAGGTTGCATCAACAAGGGCATCACCAGCAGGGATAAAGATGTCATTATCCCACTTGTCAGGCCACACCTGGAATACAATGTTCAGTTTTGGTCCCCACTATGCAAAAAAGATGTGGACAGGCTGGAGAAGGTCCAGAGAAGGGTCAGAAAGGCGACTCGAGGATTGGGAAGCCAGCCATAACAGAAAAGGCTGGGAGAACTGGGTTTGTACGGCCTTGGGAAAAGAAGGCTTAGAGGAGACTTAAGTTTCCATGTCTCAGTATTTAACGGATGGCTACAAAGAAGGTGGAGACTCCCTTTTTACAAAGAGTCACATGGAAAAGAGGAGAGGTAAGAGGTACAAGTTACTCCTGGTGAGATTGGACAAAAGAAGAAAATTTTTCACAGAGAGAACAGTCAGTCATTGGGATAAACTCCCCAGGGAGGTGGTGGACTCCCCAGTATTGGACATTTTTAAGATTCAGCTGCACTGGGTGCTAGGCCATCTTGTCTAGATCATGCTTTTGCTAAGAAGGGTTGGATCAGGGTTCCTTCCAAGCTGGCACTGCAGCATAAGAAGAATAAAGCTAATGGAGGCCTACATGCACATGTGCTTTGGACTTTGGCTAGAAACACTTATTCCAGACCTCTGTCATGGTGTGTGCCCAGACCAAGATGGTGCAGTACAAGCCAACATTGTGTTTCCTCACCTTGGTTTTATCCTATTTGTATGTTTTGATTAATCCCACAACCAGAAATCACAAAGATATGGCACAAACCCCTGCACAAAGGATTGGCATAAACCCAAGTCTCCCTTGCACTGTCACTTCCTCCTGTCTTTGAGGTCAGTGCATCCAAGAGGATGTTTCCCACATGCTCCTACCTGGTACAAAATCCTTTTCCCGAAGAAATCTGGCAGCAGGGGGCAGCTTCGCAAGTCACTCCAGGCTTGTCAGTGCTGGATGGTCTCTCCCAGGGCATCTTGGCTGCAGCACGAGGTAGGAGCAACATAACTCAGTTTGGGGAGGTGAGCTCCTGCCTGTCCAGGACCCAGCCAAAGCTGTGCTGTCAAACAGTAGGCATGTCCTAGCAACAGCCCCAAACTCTTCCTATGTGCTGGACCTAACCTAAATCAGACACACACAGTTTTCTATCCTAGTGAACTGCCTTGTGTCCTGGTCTGGCTTACCATGGCTCTGACTGCACATCACTGTGGAATGGAATGGGGGATGCAGGGCACAAGCCCAGGACCACAAGGTATTTCCCAGCCTATAAACACAACACCTTACCCAAGGGATGTCTCAGATATTAAGGGTGCAGGCCTGTGGATGTTTGCAAATTCAGATGTGGAAGCTCAGGGGGATGACTGAGGAGGTTAGAGTTGACAGTCTCACTCCTGTCCAGAATATTCAAGTATTGCAAGTCCAGCTGCAAAATCAGTGTGTAGGATAGATAAATACGTAAACATTTGTTTTCAAAATAATGTCAAAAAAGCTTTTTCTAGGCATCCTAACAGATACAAAACAATACTAAAACCAATAAAATCCTATAAAATACCTAGGTAGCAATGTTGAGGCATAACAAAAGTATACACAGCTTTCCTTTCCATTTCTTTAATAGCAAACTTCCCTTGCATTTCTAAGGAGCTGCTGTGCACATGACACAATTATTTCATTCATCTCTTCAGATGAATAGGTACTGCCGTGCTCTGGCTCTGTGAAACCCCATTGCTGCCAGGAGTGGTAGGTTCACAGCAGATCCAGCAAACTGGGCGTCAGCCTTTTCCCTTGGCATCCCTGAACACATGGCAAACAACAGCCCTGCTTTCTCAGGGAAGGAGGCTCCAAAATGAAGGCTCTGCCTGAATTCATGACTGGGAAGCTGGTGGCATTAATTAAATCGCCAGCCTCTAGTACCGCTTGAATTGCTCCGATCTACCCCCCTCCGAAAACAACTTTGGGGGACAATTTGCAGCTCCTGCAGATGGCCTGTAGAAGTTTATGGAACTGGCTGATTTTTGCTGATCAAATAAAATTAATAATAAAAATTAGGTCTTAGTGTCAAAGCACCTCGAGCTGGAAGTCTCCTTTCTTTCTGAGCAGCACTTTGTTCCATGCAATGCTCTCTGCCTTCAGATATGAGAGGTGGGAGAAGGCAAAAATAAAAAGAACACTGATGGCAAATCTAATAAACTGTCTCTACAGACAGAGAACCCTCAGAATGCCCAAAGCACTTCAAATATTTTTTAGGCAGAAGTGTCAGAAAATCAGTCTTTTGTGAGCATTTCTTCTAATTAGCTCTTTGCAATTCATGAGGCCTCGAGTTGGGCAGACAGCTCCCTTCCCAGAGGAGTCCTGGCTGCTCCTGCAGCCCTGAGCTCCATTTGCTCAGCTAAGGGGTGTTAATGCTTCAATATGCAGCAGACGTTTTCTTAAATGCTGAAAGACTAAAACAAATTATAGCCATCCTATAATTTGGCAGGTTAGAAAAGAAGCTTTTAAAGAGCCTTGTAAAACGAAAAACTTAAACCTTCACCCCAGGCTATTTTTAAAATTCATTTGTCTGCACTCCAGCAAGAAGGAAGGCACAAATGTATGTACGATCCATGTCTAAAATTTTGATTTCTGAATTAGTTCAATCTTTGTGGCAACTAATAAATGATTTGGGGAAATGGTGTCGTAACACTGGTCACGGAAATAGCCACAGTTTCATACCCTTTCGCTACTGAGCAAGGCTTGAAATGAGATTTATGGAGGAATTTATGGCAAAGGAAAGAAGCCACAGCACACCACCTCCTTGCAGCAGAGTTTTAAGGACTAATTTTCATGCTCTCTTCCACTGCAATATGTGTGCTTTTAATCACACTAATTATGAAATGCCCATTTGTGATGATGCTGCAAATCAAGATGTGCAAAAAGAGCTACACAGAAGTTTACACAAAAAAATAATGCTGCTCTATCTATCTCATCCCACAGAGCCATAAGGCACTATGTGAGATAAACTACGGCTAGAGAAAGGAGAAGCGCTTCTCCTTCCCCAAGAAACAAGGAAAATCCCTCACTCAGTATGAATATATTTGGTGTACTCCCTCTGAAAAAAGTTCCCACATGAACTAGAATGTGTTTAAAATGGACATCTGCAAGTGCTCATATAGGTACAGCTCTAAGACCATTAATCCCTTGACCTCTGCAACCTCTGTATTAAATCAATATCATAACCTGTTATTTTTCTGTGTACGACTTTTAATGTTAATATCTTCTTCATGAAATATGAGAGAGGAAACAGGATTAGAAATAAGCAGTTCTCCATTCCCATTTTCATTCCTAATGTATCTGCTTTTAACTGCTTACCCAAAACCTTAAGGTAACATCTACTGTGGAAAACAAAAATACACAAAGTCTCAATCTACAATCTGTGGGTAGCAGAATTACTACGGGGAAGTAAGGCCTTCAGGTTTACATTGCTGGTGTAATCAAGGGCTTTACTGAATGAAAGATGTGGCAACTATTCAAAATATTTTTTAAATGGTCTTTGAGACTTCCATCTCATTACTAACAAAACCAGGATATATCACATCACCTCTGCATTCATCCTGCACCACTGGCATGGGTGGGACCCCTCTCTGAAGGGACATGTCAGACTCTTGGACTGCATTTGGACACAGCACCAACAACTCTCCTTGACAGAGATGGCAATCCTCTCCTCTGGGAAGCCCCAGACCAGACATTGCTGTTCCTTTTACCTTTCCAGAACCCTCAAAGAGAAATTGTAGGAGGACTTAGGATTTCAGAAAGAATATGAAGCAGCTCTAACGCATCTCATTGTTCGCAGGCCCTAAGTCAACTGTAGAAACCACAATGAATTTGGTCTTTAGATGAAACACAAACAACCAAGCTGCATTTTACATCATCAGGCTACATAGACATAAAAAAGACATTAAATATTTGGAGGTTAAACCATCCTCACAAGCCCAAGGGCTCAACTGCATACTCTTGACCTAGAGAATAAAATAGATTTTTACAGAACATATGGAATAGATACAGAACATATGAAATTAGCATTCGCTGCCACCAAGTGTAGATCAGACACAATGCAAGGACACGACTCTACAGTTAACAAAAACTTTTTAGATGGCATCATGTCACCTGTCAGCATTGCCCCAGACCTGTGTCATCATCCTAATCCAGGCAAATTGAGGTTTGAGCACTGCAACCAGAACGCAGCTATGGCCCTGCTAATCTGTTTCACCTGCCATACACCAACAATTGCCCTTGGCAATTCCCCTTTGCCAACTGTCTGCTCACACACAAATCAGCTGCAAACACATCTGTACCCTTTCCTTTGTAGTTCCAATTGCTAGCTCACGATGTTCCTGCACTGGTCCCCACTCCATAGCCGTGGTCTCCACTCCAGCCCCCAGGACCACCCTCCCAATCTCAGCCTTCACTTCAGACACTGCAGCACTGCAAACACTACCCAGATTACATGTTCAGCCCAGCCACTGGGCCATGTCTAGACAGCCCTCGACAGGGCTGGTCTGCCCTGGACCCGGTCTTCTATCTGGCTCATGTTTCATATTTACCCCTTCTGCCTTCCAAAAATCTGATGCAGAATCAAACCCAAGTGAGAACAGCCTTTTTCAGTTGCTGCATGGTTCATCCAACCAAAGTGCCAAATCTGGCTGCAAATCAGAGAGCAGATCTGATGGATCCAATATTCCAGCAGAAGCAGATCAAGGACTTAACTGAAGCAGCAAGGACTCCCCTGTAACAATGGCCTTCCTGTCCACACAGCCCTCTGTTTAAAACACCTGACAGCTTTTGAACAGCAGGTTATTTTATTGCATGATGGAGGTTGTCACTTTAATCCTGACTTGTAAAAAAAGATCCATTATTACAGAATGCACTCTAATAAGGCAAACATAGTACAGAAGAGAGCAAAAAAGTAATAAGCTTATTTTAGGATACAAACAAAAGTATAATGAAACAGCAAATTGCTCATCAGCATTTGGAAAGGCAGCTACTCCATATGTGTACAATATAAAGAGTTAAAAAGAACAAAATATAAGAAAAGCAACTAAGAGGGATAAGCCAAGACCTTCTCTAGTTTAAACCTACAAAACTCTCTACCTTAAACACTTGGCTTCCTTATGTCATCACCCATACTAAACCTCACTTGGTAATTTATTAATCAAACAGGAGCAGAAAGCTTGAGATGCCCTCTATCTTAAATTCAAGCAAAAAGGACTACTAACATCTACCCCTAGTTTTACCTTCAGAATTTCCCTACACAACTCCTCCACTAATTCTCCCGTTTTTAAGCTTCAAATTCTTGAGGCAGCAGCTACAATAAAATCTCAGTAATGAGCCCTCCAGCAGATTGACACTCCCATCCAACTTGGTGTTGTCTGCAAAATGTCTGAGAGTGCTCTCAAATCACCTCATCCAGCTCACTGCTGAAGTTATCAATGCCATACTAAGGCTTTCAGTTTCTCAGACTGTGGGTCTTGCTTTGCCAGGCCTGGTTTACTGATCCATGTGATCAGGGCCCATGTGAACAAGACGGGAAACAGGGTCTTTGGCTGGGGACTTGCCAGACTGGTGAAGGGGTCTTTAAACCAGATTTGTTGGGGAAATCCTATCCATCTGTTACGACCTGTTTTAAATCCAGAAGAGCAAAGAAAATCAAGTCTCTGTGTATAAAACAGAAAGAACTTTGAAGGTTCAAAATATACCCAAAAAATGTGATTAAAACCAAACAAGGTTATATGTTGGTGCCAAAAAACTGATATATTTTGTTTAATAGTAAAAGAGGCAAAGAGAAAGAAAGAGAAAAGAAAGAAAGAAAAAGAGAAAGAAGGGGGGGGGGGGAGTGGGGGAACAGGGAGAGGTGACAGGGGTTAGGTAGAAACACGTCACCCTTCTGAGGCTCCCAATGACATCTCATTGCTCCCCTCCATCTGGTCTTCTGGCGGTGAGGGCCACCCGCTGCTGCTGCCACACCAAAGAGTATAGAATCCAGTGGATTAATATAAATTTGGGCCAGGTGGGAACACCCAGGTGCCTCCCTTGTAGGGGGCCAGTTTGACGTCCCTTGCAATACTATGGATTTGTTGCATCATGCTGCACTGCTCTGGTGCAGGGTCTGGGGACCCCTTTGGGGGGGCCCTTTGATGGGCCATGAAACCCCCCTCTGCTGTGGATAAGCTTTTTCCCTGGGGTGAAGGGCCCCTGCAGCTTGGGCTCCTCTGCACAGTGGAGGATGGGCAGTCACTCACCTCTGACCAGAGGCTTTTCTAACACACACCCAAAGCCCCTCTCCCTCCACCCTTTGGCGTGAGGGTCCGTGTGAGCCTGGCAGCTGATAGTCCTGGGGCTGGGGTCTCCACTCTGAAGGCATTAGGCTTGTGCTCTGCGAATGTATCCTTTTTCCCCAGCCCTGAGTTGTTACTTTGTCTTCATCAGTGAGCGGTGTAGGGGCTCAGCCAGGGCCCCACCCAGGGTGTGGTGGTTTTCTCTGCAGCTTTTGTAATACAGTTTTGCTGTAACAGGCACAAGGTCCTTCACAAAAATGTTTAAGTCATAAACTATTGTGTTTCAGTGTCCAACACCATCCCAAGGCTGCCAGTCACATGCCAACACCTGTAATGGATGCCTGCAATCACACAAAGGCATTCCAGGTACTGCAGCCAAGGCATCCGCTTTCTCCAGGGCCTGCCCCGGATGACTCTACACAAACAGACGTGGTATGGGGAGCAAACAAGAGGAAGTACAAATGTGCACATTCCTCTGTGGGCATCACAGAGACATGGTGGGAAGGCTCCTACAACTAGAACAGTGGAGGGAGGGTTTTTGTC
Source organism: Corvus hawaiiensis (assembly GCF_020740725.1). Classification (NCBI taxonomy): domain Eukaryota; kingdom Metazoa; phylum Chordata; class Aves; order Passeriformes; family Corvidae; genus Corvus; species Corvus hawaiiensis. The sequence continues at coordinate 9,403,925 of NC_063217.1, read as the reverse complement.
TCCCAAATGCCCTGCGCAGTGCCCTGAGCACCCTCCTGGAGGGGGAAGGCTGCTGCATGGGGACAGCTGTAGCCGAGCACTTGCTTCGCAGGCGCTCAAATCACCACCTGTCCCACTCCAGCAAGTCGTGCTCCCACCAAGTGTCCTCCATGTCAGCCCGCATTTCCCTGCAATCCCTCCCTGCACCTTCCATTTGGCAGACTTCCTGCCTCTGACTCCATGCCTGTACCCCTGTGAAAGAGTGGTGGCTTCATGTGGTAGGGACACATCTGGGCTGCCACCAGCCGATCCAGACCATCGTCTGTGGGTGTGCACGCTCCAGAGTCCCAGCTCTCTGCCCGTGACTCGTACGGGAGGGACACTGAGGCACCGTCTTTGTCAGCGCTGCAGCTTCAGTGTCCTGCAATGGGCAAGATTTCTGCCCACTCTGTGGACAGCACTGCCACGCTGCAGACTGACCTGAGTTCCTGGGAGCAGGACCCCTCCTCGCTTGGTGGGGTGCACCAAGCACAAGCAGGACCCCGTCCTACTTCTGCCTCTGCCCACTGCCCACTGTGAGCATCCAGGTGGCTGGGCAAGGGGTAGCAGGGGGCAGCAGGGGTTGTGTGGGGCAGCTGTCCGGCTCTCTGGCCCTGCTGCTGCCACCTGCACACCAAAGGTAGCAGAAGCTGCTGTCGCTGCCTCCTCTTGTGCCTTGGCAGTGGGAGGCACAAGGTCCTCTTCCTTCTCCTCAGGAGCTCTGCCCAGGGCAGCAGCTGCTGGTGGGGTGGCCTTGGGACCTACCAGGGCAGGAGATGTGCTGGGCAGATCAGCATCTGCCTGTTCTGCCAGCAGCGAGCAGAGGTCCAGCATGACTGACGGGAAGAAGGGCTTGACCCAGATAGTCTGGATAGTGCTGGCGTTCCAGTCCTCCTGCGACAATTCTGTGTCCTTGCTGTCTTCCCCGTGGGACAGTGATTGGTCTGTGTTTTCTTCCTCTTGGGAAGAAAGCGCTAGCAGTTGTCCTGTGCCATTGTAAGAGTGCAGAGGGTTCAGGTCATAAGAAGAGGACACTGAGATGCTCTCTTCCCCACTGCTCACATTTTGGTGATCCTTGGACCAGGAGCCTTCCCCGACCTGTGGCGGTGTCAGGACTGTGTCGAGGCTGGACGTGTCGCACAGACTGTCACACCAGCTCCCCTCCTCGCTCCGCAGTTCTGCCAGGACATCCCTCACTGCTGCCCCTGCCCACTGACCAAGATCTTCCACAGGTCTTGGCAAGGGCCTGGGAGGGTCCCGGTGCTGTGACAGGTGCATGGCTGGGGCCTTTGGCCCGTCGTAGTGGGTTCTGCTGGGTTCAGCTGGGCTGTGGCCTGTGGCTGTGCACGACTCAATCTTCCAGAACTCTTCCCATGCCTGGTGTGTGGGGAGCCTGGGGGCCTTCTTTTTAGTACGGTATCTTTGGTGTCCCTTGTGCTCCTCTTTGGGTCTGTAGACTTGCCTGTCTTTGTCCAGCTTTCAGAAGGCCCCCTCCTCATTCCCTGATGCTGGCAGGACTGCTCCCACTGTGGCCCCTGCCCCCGTCCACTGAGAGCTTCCAGCTGCCTTGGAGAGGGGCTGGGGGAACAGCTGAGGCTGTGCAGGGAAGCTGCCTGGCTCTCTGCTGCTTTCACCTGCTTGCTGAAGGCAGGAGAAGCTGCTGTCCTGGCTGCCTGTTGTGCCTCGGCTGTGGGAGGCACACGGTGCTCCCCTTCCTCAGCAGCTCCAGCCAGGGCAGCAGCTGCTGGTGGGGTGCCCATGGGACCCGCTGGGGCAGGAGATGTGCTGGGCAGGTCACTGGCAGCCTCTCCTGCCATCTCTCTGCCCACGCTGCCAAGAATGCTGGGCCCCTCCAGGCAACCACTATGGGGGTGCAGCAAGACCGCCGCATACAAGCAGCTGGTGCGGACATTGCTGCCTTCCCAGTTCTCCCATGACAGCTGTCTTCCCCATGGGATGGTGGTTCGTCTGTGTTTTCTTCCTCTTGGGACAGCTCTTGGAGGCTGGAGATGTCCCAGAGATCCTCGTCCATGGACCAGGCCCTCTCCTCGGTCCCGGGTAGTGGCAGGATTGTCCCCACTGCTATCCCTGACCCCTGCCCACTGACAGCTTTCAGCTGGCTGGGCAAGGGGTCGGGAGGGCAGCAGGGGCTGTGTGGGGGAGCTGGCCGGCTCTCTGCCCCTGCTGCTGGGGCTGTTGCTGCCATCACCGTGTCCTTGCCTTGAGCCGGGTGCCGCTGTGTCCCCGGCTGGGATCCCAGCTGCAGCGCTGCTCAGGGCGGCAGGGGCACTGCGCTGCAGCGAGCACAGCAGGGCCGGGCCGGGCCGCGGCCTCTGGCGCTGTGCGGGGCCGCTGCCCAGCTCTCTGCCCCCGCTGCTGCCGCCTGCTCGCCCAAGGCAGCAGAAGAGTCAGGGCGCTCATTTTCTTGCAGTGCTGCCCGTGACTCCCAGTCACACACCTGTATGGAGAAGAAGGATGACGAGGTGGCGGCCGTGTGGGATGGAAATGGCTGCCATGGCACAGCTGCTCCCACCATGACGGCAAGCCCGGCCCCGGCCCCAAGACAGCTCTGTGTTACCCCATCCTTTACCTTCTGCCTCTTTTGCCATCTCAGCGGCCTCTGGTTGGGCTGGCTGGTGGTGGTCTTCTTGTCTGTAGCCATCTCGGACGTCGTCTGACACGGAGGTACTCCACCGAGATACTGCCTCCCGAGAGAGGCGCTCACCCGGGACAGCGCACCCCAGGGCTCTGTGCTCTTTTCTACCCTCCTGCTCAGGGCGGGGCCCCGCCGTGTCCGAACGGCCTCTGGGCACAGGCAGGCCCCACATCACAAAGGACTCAAAGGGTAGGGGCAGGAGATGTGCTGGGCAAGGTCACTGGCTGCCTCTTCTGCCACCTCTCTGTCCAGGCTGCTAGCACAGCTGGGCCCCTCCTGGGAAACCTTTGCCAGTTTTTGGGACACTCCCCAGTCTCCTGGGCAAACCCATGCTCACAGTACATCTGCTAGAGCAGTTTGCCTTGGGGGCGTAGCGAGCAGACCTCCAGTGCTCCCTTCCCACCATAACCATTCTCTGCGTCTGAGTCTGCAAAAGAGCTGGCCTTAATGGGAACTTTTTTCCCCTTCATTTTTTAGGAGGAACTTAATAAAAAATGAGGAACAAAAATCATAGAATCATGGAATTAACTAGGTTGGAAAAGAACTTTGAGATCATTGAGTTCAACCTATGACCTAATACTGTATCATCAACTAGACCATGCCAGTTAGTGCCACATCCAGTCTTTTCTTAAACTCCTGCCGGGATGGTAACTCCACCAACCTCCTGGGGGAACCCATTCCAATGCCCAACCTTGCTGTGAAGGACTTCCTCCCAAGGTCAAGCCTAAAGCTCCACCGGCATAGCTTAGAACTATGTCCTCTTGTGCTGTCACTGGTTCCCTGGAAGGGATAAGCCAAGACCTTCAGGAACAGCATCTCTTTAGTTTCTTTGAAGAAAAAAATCAAGTGAGCTTTAGTGCGACTTGGAAACTACACTGTGCCCAGTCCTCTCCTCAGTGTTCCTCCTCGCCCTTTCTCCAGCAGCTGCTTCACATCCAGCAGGCAACGGGACCCCCAGGGAGATGGCCCAACACCCTCCCACCCTCTTCCCTGCTCTCTCTCTGGCACTGGCTGCCGGGCTTCCCCCACTCACGAGCCCACCTTTGCATCACCCCATTCCCCCCGACTTGAGCAGGACTTCACTCTCTCATCCCAGGCAATGCCCTTGTCCTTTGCCCCACACAGCACACACTGGTTCCAGCACCTGAAAGGCTTTGGTCTCCAGGACTTTTTTCCCCCAAATCAATGACTACAGCGCAATGAAAATAACAAGCACTTGTGATTGATCAATCCAATCATTTTATTTCCACCTGTTAAGAGAACCCTCTGCCTACCAGCAGAGTTGAACATAGATGGGCTGACAAACTTGAATACAATTAAATACAGGAAAAATTGAACTATATACAACAAGACAGACATCTACATAATATAAAGATTTTTTTCTTTACCTATGCGTTCTTGCCAATGTGAAACAATACTGGAACTCAAATATATCAGACTTTTTTTCCCTTAAAGAAAAAAGCATGTAAGGAATTTCCTATTTTTTCCCATGTACTGAGACGTAATATTCGTTTTGAGATGCACAAAATTTGTGGCACTTCACAGGGTACACAAAAGCTAGAAACTTTTTATTATAGTTTATGATATCTAAATTTTGATTAGATCTATTTATTGAGACACTAACTCTAAAGTGGTATTTACATGGAGGAAGTTGTGCAAAATCATTTAGGCTATGGCTAGTAGACTGTGAAAGATGCACGGTTAAATGACTCTCCCTCATCCTCAGTAGTAATCCCTTAAATCCTCTTCTGATCATTCCTTTCACACAGCAGCCACCTCAGGAAAAAGTCGTAATTTACTGTTTCTTTGTTAAGCTACTGGGAGAAAGTAGTTTCTGTGACCCTTAAGCATCTCTACAGTTTTAAGATTGGGCTACTTCTCTTCACACAATTAATGCTTTAAGCATCAACTCTCTGCTTTTTGGGACACAAATGCAGCCATCACTGTCACTGCACTATCCTGAGACAGCCGTAGTCCTTGCTTGTAGCTTATCTTACCCATGGGAACACATAGGAACTACGTGTGTGCAACTTTGTAGGAGTCACCCTATTGCCACAATACAGAAACTGCATATTCCTGCTAACAGCACTGAACCAAAGCTAGTCCAAACCAGGGTGGGGAAGGTACTGCATTTCTTGAGCCAGCCTTTATGTAACAAAACTTTCTATTACTATATCCAGAAATAACCTAATTAAAAAAAAAAAAAATCAACTTTACTTTGGGTTGCAAGGCAGACCTTGAGACAGCTAATTTAGAAGAGCTTCTTTAATTAAAGGCTTCCTACATAGAAGAAAGCCTTGCTAACCTGAGGACAGGTTAGCAAAGACACATGCAATACCAACATTAACTAAACATCCTACAGTTGTGCTGCACCAGGGCACAGAATGGTTCTTGTAATGGTTTCTATAAGCAACCAACTGCCAAGAGGTGTCCAAGTTTAATTCTGGAGTTTTTCATAGATGCACCTACTGCAGCTGTGGATCATAAAACACTGATTTTAATCATCTTGTCTACATAAATCTCTTTGTATCAGCTCACCTTGGATTCCAGACCAGCCTGGACATTTTAGCTGTAAGTGTGAAGTAGACATTTAGAATTCAGCCCTGAGGAAAAAGTGACTGGATAAGAGTGCATAAACTGGTGTATTCTGCCTTCTCAACTATAGGAATTGTCTTTCCTAGGAGATATACCTGACTTCTTTTCTAAAAACTGCATTTAAAGCAAACTGGACAACCCTCAGGGCAAAGGGAGATTAAACTTTTCTCTAAAAAGCTGTCAACATTGCTACCAAATACTTTTTAAAGCCTCCACTCAATAAAGGCAGTACAGTTATTTAATTTTCAATGCTATTCACCAGGCTACATCCAGTCAGGTGCCAGTGTAACAACCAGCGAGAACAGCAAAGTGAACACACTGAACTTAAAGCATTACACTGGGAACAGTTGATACAGCAAGAAGATCTGTAGGTAGTTTGGTATTCAGCTGACAAGAGGACAGCATACAGATGAATTTGCTTCTTATTCATCACCAAGAAGCCTAGAGAAGACTATACTCATTAATTATTACAAGAGTGTTACAGCACAAGTAAACCCAAGAGACCATCTCGTCATGTTAGAAAATAAATTCAGTGTTGGGATTAAAATATACAGGAATTCTTGGCAGTTAAAACAATCAAGGAATTATTTTCACATTGTACATGCTGCAATGCATCTATGTGCTTGGGATCTCATGGAGTTCATAAAAACATCTGCATGTTCAAACCTTCTGCTCAAAACACTTGAAAGTGAAACACTTGAAACCTGCTGGTTAACAGCAGGTTACTTTATTGCATAACCTTTGTTGTCAATTTAAGACTGATTTATGAAAAAACAACCCATCAGTACAGAACTCACTCTACTTGGGCAAAGATGATAGCAAGAAAGCAAGAGTCATGAGCTTCTTACAGGATGAAAAAAAAAGGTGTAATGAAATTGTAAATTGCTAATCTGTTTTCTGAAAGGGAACTATTCCACACCTGTATGGGATGGTAGGAATAATTCATAGAGTAAGAAAGAACAAAATATTCACACCCCCTCATTTAAGCACTACAAAAAGTAGAAGGAAATAGATTAACTGCTTCCTTCCTGGTCTAGGCTGCTGGTCTAGTTTAGAGACAGTCATCGATGTAACATGATAACCAGGAACATAACAAGAAGCAACTTGGACCATAAAAAAGCTGTCTAGATACGTACAAGTTGTTCTCCAAAAAACCCAGTTTTATTTGGATTTGTGCACAACCTGCTGCTCTTTAAATCTTCAGAGCACTGAAAGCATGACATTTCCCCCAAAATCCAGTTGGGTCTGTCCTGAGAAACAAAAGTACTCATATATAAATGGGATGATATTGTCTGTGAGTGAGTTTCTTCCTGCAGGTTGGGCAAGAGTTGGCATTCCTAAGGGAATCACGGAGGCACTGACTGCAGAAGACATGGCCACATTTTGTTGACACAATCAGTCGTCCACTTTGCACAATCTGGAAGAAAAACCACAACAGGCATTTGGAGTAAAAAATTCAACTTTGCTGGTCTACTGCCATCAGGCAAACAGGACTTAGAATATCTGGAATTGTCCTTTACTCTTAGAATAGTAAGGAACCTGAAGATCTTTCAGTGCCATTCTGGGAAGGGTTCCTCCCTATTCCCCCACCACCAAGAAGTGACTTGGACTGAAAAGTTACTATGAGCTTCAAGGCAAGCTCTGTGCTTCAAGCCAGCTCTCTGTAACATCCCACACTGGCCAAGTGAGTTGTGCAGCTCCCCCTCTGCCCCTTTCTCCCTCATACAGAATATAAAGGATGACAGCATGTGGATCCTTACCTCTGAGTAGACATCCATGCAAATAGGACAGCTAACAGTGCCAGACGGCCTTGTGGTACAGAGAACAGAACAAGAAAGAACATGCAACCATTAATTCCACTGCAAATCAAGGGTTATACACACACAAAATGTCATGTCACCATCTGAGTGCACCGACTAGCCATGATGCATTTCTTTTCAAGATTCCTGTGTATCTTTAACTCCTCAGTTTGTGGCATGTATTAACAAGACTGGGTCTCCCTGTACTAAAGGAAAAGTTTTCCCTAGGAGGAAGATGCAGTCAGTCACCCTGGTCTAGCACAAGAACTAACAGCACTCTCTTGCTCTGTTCTGCACCGATCTCCAACAGGCCATCAGTGACAGCTCTGTAACAAAAGCACTGAGCTGTGCCTTGGAAACAAGTCATTCTAGAAAGGGAAGAGGTTGTCAGAAGTTCAAAAATCCCCTAATCTAATTTAGCAACAGCCCAGTAACACATGCATTCCAAGAACTCCTTATAAAATGTAGGTCAGGAACACACTAACACAAGGAAACACTCAAGCCCAAATTTCTCGTTCCACGGTGGAAAGACCAACTCAGTGTCTGTTACTGAGCTGTGGTTACAGACGTGCCTCTGCTGCCTTCAGCCTCCAGGACAGCAGTACTGCACATACGTGCTGCAACAGACAGAGCTCGGCTGCCTAGGGAACTTGTCCCAGCCCAAGTAATGAATAGTATCAGCTAGCAGAAACAAAAAGAGCTTCCTGATACTTTTCTTTACAAACTCGAGTTTAAATCTTCAGAACTCTCTACCCTAAACACATGGCTTTCTTACATCACCGCCCATGCTGAACCACAGTTTGTAATTTATTAATCAAACATGAATAAAAAGTTTGAGATGGCCTTTGTGTCGTTATCTTAGTAGAGAGCACTACTAACATCTACCTCTAGTTTCACCTACAGAATTTAACTCCACGAATTCTCCCATTTTTACTCCTCAAATTCTTGAGGCAGCAGCTATATTAACACTTCAGTAACAAATTACAATTGATGATCATTTTAGAAGGATGAGGAGTCCAACACTGCAGATGGCTCTGGGAATCCCCAGCACCAGGAAGGACCCTTTTGTCAATGTTAAATGCTGCAGCACTGAGTTTTTTCAGCCTTATCTACACAGAGCCGGAAGGTGCAATCTTTAACAGAGAAGGCTGAAGGAACAAACTATTACTTTTTTGTATTATCCAGTTAGTGGTATTTATGAAGTACTTAACACCCAAAATTTAAACATCTACAACTCCAATGGCAAAATGCACTATGGATTAGAACAGCATAGAACCTTTTGGTGGCATATTTATGACCTGGCACCTAAAAGCTACATACTCAAGTTCTCTCCTACGCTGCCTTTCAGTAATCCAAAAGGCTCAAAGCACATCAGCTTCATTCAACCCTTCATTCAGTATCTCCCCCACTCTCCACAAAAAAGCCACTTTAAAAGAAGTTTATATCACAATTCTTATGTCCTTCAACTTGCCTAGTCACACACACACCAGATTTCATTTCCTTAGTCTAACACACTGTAGCAGGATTTACTCTTTCTCTGCAGAATGGGGACTTTACTGACTCAAACAGCAAGATCTCCATCCAACATGCAAACATATCAGGGCTCCATGACATCCATGGGACAGAACAAGAATTGGCCATAAGAGCACGACCTCCAGGATCACCTTGCAAATATACCTTGGGAAGGACAGCTGCTGCTTCAAGGAAGGCAGCAACTGGCACAGTATGTAAAAAAAAGCAGGGAATGCATAAGTGTTTTTACTGGAATTTGCCAGTCTGCTGCCTGCCAGTCTTGTGATACCAAACCTCATGGACACCAACACGAGTATTTTATATCTAATGTAACTACTGGAGCTTTGTAGGAAAAGGAAATGCAATATATTATGAGCTCTGGCCTGTTACTAATCCCCACTTCCTTGCCATACCCCACACTCATCTTTAAGGCTGTATACAAAACTGTAAATCTGTTTTGGGCTGGCTTTTCATCTTAAAGTGAAAATGGTATCATTTGACTATCATGCAACATGGGATGTCATACTCATTAAAAGAGGAAACTGAGTAAGTGAAGGCTTCAAAGGTAAGTCAGGTGATGACAAATACTACTTAGTCCTGTCTGTCACAAAAAAAGCACAACTCAATGTTTGCTAGGTCATGAGGCATACGTACTTTGAACTTGCAGTTTCCTCTTCCAGTGGTCCCAGTTCCCGAGATGCTTTATCAGTCACATACACATCGTTATCTCTTGTTTCATCTTCATCATCACTACTCAGTACGCAGCTGTCTGACTGTCGCTGGCTTCTTAGTCTCAGATTTCTCCTTTGTCGTTGGTTCTCTGTAATTTAATTTTGTTAAGTTAGCTATACTATTACATCTCTCTCTCTCCCTGGAACTATCCTTGAAATGCAAGATTAGACCATATTCAGCTGGGTTAAAAGCAATCTCGAACAAACTAGTTTCCAAATATTAAAGCTGAACATGTTCAGACGTGAATATTCTGCTACATACTGACACAAAGTATTTGCTCTCTTCACCCTACAAACAGCTAAAACTTAACCTTAAAGATCCTCAGTGTCAAACGTTCCACGTAATTACACTAGCTGTGAATCCATCTCCCCTATAAAGGGAAGATACCTCCTCTCCCAATCCTTACCGACAGACACTGCTACAATCCTATGGTGAGGAACTGCAACAATTGCTGTGTGTCCTGGGAGAGAGAGGACTAAACTCAAGTTTATCTGTATCCATGTAAAAATAATCAAGCACTAATCAATTAGAATTATATAGAAAGTCACAAAACTAAAGCCACTTCCTGCCTAAGTGTTCAGCTACAACTTTCAATGAAGGCATTTTTCACTTACTCTTGCTTCATTCACAGCACAGAACAGCTTACATTCTAGATAAGCAGCTGACAACCTACTAATACATCTCCAATAATGTAATCAGAACCAGGTCTGAAAGATGTAAAAGATTAACTTCTTTAGACCTGTAACTATTTTAACATCTAAAGTAAAAAAACCAGTTAATACTTTGCACTACAATATTTGAGGCATGTTAGACTAGTGAATATTATGAGCACAAATCACTTTCTTTAGTCCCTTCACTGCAATACACGTTAAACAAACCTCCTGACATTTTTTTATTCACAACCAATATTCTAGTGCTAATTAAAATTATGGTCACCTTGAGGCTTAAATTCTGTCTTTAGAAAATAAGAAAAAGTATTTAGAGGAGCTTTTGATGTATTTTATTTCATACACTTTCTACAACCTCTGATAGTGACTAACAGAGACTGGATTAATTCTCTAAGGCACTGGCCAGATGCTTTAGCAATGTCTTTGGCCCTCTGCAGTTTCAATAAATCCTGCTCAAATTCACTGGAAAAGGCAAACAGAAAATAATAATAATTACGTTTACGAGAATTCCATTATCAATTTTAAAATGTCAACTCACCTTCAACAATCTTGCATCAATACATAAGGGAAGGGAGAGAAAAGAAAATACAATTAGACTTTGTTATGCACCCCTGGTGTGACATACAAACACCAGCTAAGCACAGCAATTCCAACAAAAAAAGCTAAGAATGGTAGGCTATTACTCTTATTTTGATTAAGAATATTAAAAGTAGTATATTAAATGGTTCTCTGTAAACAACTATGTGGATGCTGATGGTTCTGCTCCCACTGCTCCAATGGAGTAGAAATAGAGGCACCTTATGAACCACCTGAATCCACTCCTCCCTGCTCCCCCATTTCAGTCCCATGCTTTAGATTTCAGGCTGCAGGTGAATCTTTCCCTCTTTCTCCTCAAACAGGCCAATTCAGCCATGATGTCCACAAATGCTTCATATTATGGCAGCTGCTGAAGAAAAAAAGCCTAATCCCCAACCCGCTCTTGGTGGAACTGGAGCAGAGTAAACACAGCTTCTGCTGTTAAGTTTGAGGCCTTTCCTTTGCAAAGGCTCAGGAACAACCCCAGCAAGAAATACTCCCTATGCTATTCCTGTTGCTTGTTCCTGCTTGGCACAGCAGCAGTGGCATCCCAAACCTGAGGGGATAAACAACACTGTCAGCTGGATCAAAGACTATTCTAGCTTTCAAAAGAGCAGAAAAAAAAAAAAGTTTTTTTTAAAGACCTCTTGGAATATTAAGCTGAACTTACTTGACTTACTCTTCTCTTCCTTGGCTTTTTCTTTAAATCATTAGCCTATAAGGACGCTAGAAAAAATTCTTCACCAAGTGTTGTCAAGCACTGGAAGGGGCTGCCCAGGGAAGCCCAGTGGCATTGGGTTGAAGTCACCATCCCTGGAGGTATTTCCAAGACATGTAGATGTGGTGCTTACGGACATGGCTTAGTTGTGGACTTGGCAGTGCTGGGTGAATGGATGGACTCGATGATCTTAGAGGTCCTTTCCAACCTGAACAATTCTATGATTCTATCGTTGATATATCTAGAAGAACTTCAACTATCAACTGCATCTCTTTTTATGTTACACTGCTTATGACTGATAGATATAAACTCCAGGTTCTGGAGCAAAAATTTATTTTATACTACCCTATCATGAACTGCAAGTCCACGTCCAGAGCAGCTTCTTTGTTATCTGTAACACAGGATCTTCATGCCCTGACAAGTCAATTCTGAACTTAAAACTTACCCTTCAAGTCAGATTCTATCAGGCAACACAAGAGAAAACTAATTTAACTACAATATTTAGCAAGTGTGCTATTCACTTCTTACCACAACGGAATCATTGTGAGTTAGATCAACGACTACAGGATCAGAAGATTCACATGTGAGATCTACTACTTCTTCACCAGCTGAAAAACAAAGTTAGAATCAAGGTCAGAGATTGAAAAGGAGGAAAATTGCCTGCCACTGTGTAACAGCCTGAGATTCAACCATCTCCTGCCCATTTTCTCTTCAGGAACAAGTCCAGCATTTCACTCAAGCTTTGCCCTCAGCAATCCACAGAGAGCTTTAACAGCCCTGTCTTCAGCAAGCTGCAATGCAAAAGAGCAGCTAAGCTCTTGACACAGCTCTGTTGGATGACAACAGCTTGCAAGTACACAGCAATAGACAATTCATCTGACACAGGAGAATGTTTATCACACAGAAAAATAACATGAATCATACAGAATATAATAATAGGATGTAACAGTATTGTGCTGTGCATGTTCCCTTGAGGGATGGGGCACAATTAATGATAATAAGTTTTCCTTATCTTCTTCAAACTTGGGAGTTCCCAAATTTAGTTTGCCACTCTGCGTAGTGGCAGCTGCTCTAATTCCTGTGTCATCTGAATAGACATCCAGATGTTCGAGCAGCACTTGAGGACCTTTTCCTATGCAACCCATCTATCACTAGTGGCAAATGCATTGTAGCTCAGTAACAAACCAAATCAGTTTTCAGTAGGCTTGTTGTTTAGCAATACCATACTAGGCAATTCCTAAAATCAGGTTTCCCTTCTTCTCCAGTAAACTGCCTAGAAACTGGCAAAAACACATGTTCAGTTGGACCCAAACCCTCCAGAAGTAGTTTCTGTTCTTACCAGTTCAAAAGAAAGCTTACCACTTTCTTCAAGTTCTATTGGCTCTGCTTCTGAAGCCATTTCAGCAGTAGAAGCCATGAGCCTGTTTCTTTTTCGAGCTTGCCTAGAATTAACTGCTCCTCCACGGCGCTTCCGTTGAGTCTAAGAGAAAACAAAGACTCAGAATTTTCTGTGCAATATTAACATAGCTCTCAACTTTGCAACACCAATGAAAGCACACAAGGATACAGAAAACACTCAGGAATGGCTGTAATATTCATCAAAAGGTGGTATGCTACCTAAACCGATCGCAGCAAGGAAAAGACATCACTCCAAATTCAGATCTCTTACCAGCTGCCTCCCCAAGAAAAAGCCTATCATCATGGTTTGCAAATGAGAAACCAGTTCACAATTTATCAGGTTTTGCTAACATTGTGAGCATTTCTGAACTACTGCTAGCATCTAGAGTGATTAAAAACCTTTACTGAACTTACATGAAGATTCAATATAGTTATGTTCCTGTGTATTAGCAACAAACTCATAAAAAAGTTCGCAGAAGTACAATGGAAAACATGTTTCAAGATTCAGGTTTGCATTGAGTAGTAAATACTTACTGTGCTCATAGTGTTTCTTGATCTAAAACCACTGAGAAAGAGGTACAAACACCAAAAAAGTAATGGCAATGAAGCTACAGCTATAATTTCCTTAGATTCCTTCAGGTAGCTCACTGACAAAAACTCCAGGTTTCTGAAGGTCAGAGGACGGTGTTCTTCCAAACCTATCAAAGAGAAGAGAGAAGTTACCTGTCTGCAATTCTTGTACTCTCCAATACCCTCCGCTCCAAGATTCCTGTTCCTGAGTCACCAGTTTCTGCCCAAAGCCAGAGGAGAGGGAAGTCCCCAAGTTCAGTATGTGAGCCTCAGACACCTGCAGCTGGGCCTGAAGCCTCAGCCATTCTCACCCATGAACTAAACACCTGAATAAGTGAGTTTGACAGCAAATTAGAAGAATATTAAGAAATCCCAATGACACTGAACTGAAAAGCAACTGATTGATGGTTGAGGCAGTTATCTGTGAGCAAGAATCAGTGGGAATTGTGTCATAAGCAGCCATCTTCAGAGAACCTAAAACTCCAGATGAACAGCTCTCTTCTGCAATCCATCTCCAGATTCCAACAGCTGGGAGTCAAACAGCTTGAGAGGAATCTAAAGCAAGTGAGCAGACAAATTTCAGTTTCAAAATACTTGCTGATGTGCAGGAGAAGACGAGTTCACTGTAGCTGCTCTGTTACCTGCACATGTGCACGCCCAGCTACCTGCCAAGGGGGAGAGGTGAAAAGCATAAAGGCAGCTCAGAGTAACTGACAGGGTACTGAAGGTCCTCTCTTAGAGCCTGGCTGTGGTACAATTACCACGTGTCCAACACACAGTGAGGAGCTGGGGGTGGCCACGAGAGAATGCAGTGGAGGGACCAGGAAAATAACAACTATGTTAAACAAGAACTGCTGAACTGTCTTCCAGAGCTGACTGGTTTTTGCCACGAAGGTCAGCACACATGCTGCAGCCTACTCCCAGATGAGGAAACATGTGAACATGCAGTGGCATGGAACAGCCTTCAATTAAAGGAAACTTGACTGAACTTTTTCCGCTTCAACTTACTCCATTTCTTAAATCACTTTCTTAAGAGACCCACTAACACTGAACTGTGGTATTATTAAAACAAAACATGCGTGAGAAAAATGCTCACACTGAATTTGGTACTTATTACTAAGCCCAAAGTTATATTCATGTATAGTTTTAAGCAGCACAATATACCACTCATCAATTTTCTCACAGTTTTTCATTTTAAAACTGGCTCAAAAGCCAAAATGAAAGTCAATATGCCTTTTTTTTTCCCCCCAATTGAACTACATATGCCAGACTGAATGCTCAGTGAGTCCATAGGCACAACAGATCTCATGTTTGGAACTGTTATGGATAACACTCTCTCCCACTTTTTTTTAGGAATCGAAACTGACATGTTCAGTTTTTCTGGTAGATAAGAAATAGTCTTACGTTGTCACCTGGGATGTTGAAGACTTGGGCTCAGAGCTTGCTAACAGAGAAAGCCAACTGACTGCAGTCTCTTGCTTCCTCAATGCAGGACTCACCTATGCAATCATTTCCATAACATTCTGTGTCCACATAATGAGAATTCTCTTTGAACACTTCATCCCACTGTTCTTAAGGTCTAGATTTCATTTCACTTGCTAAGAAAGAAAGCTTCTCTGTGAGCCTTACCAACATTCTTGCGAAGATCCTATTTTACTCACTTTACTGAGTTTCTGGGATAAGGCATGAGAACTTTTAGAACAAGATCATGCCTAATGGTGCAGTCATCCAAAAACCCAACCAAACAAAACCAAAAAGAACAGAGAGACTGTTCTGTGAGCACATTTTCTAGGTGTGCAAGTTCCTAATTCCATATGACTATTATTCGTGGGCTTGGAGGTTTTAGGAGACATGGGGAAGAGGAGACACAGCATAAGGAATGAGGGATAAGGGCAAGGGAGAGAACCATCCCTAAACCTTACACATCTGCTCTTTCAAAATAATTGCTTCAAGACAAGTTACCATCTTCACTGACCAGCTACAAATGAAACGAAAAATTACTTAGGTAAAGCAGTTTTCTGCACACAGCAAGAGGATGAATAAGACTGAGCAACACATGAGGTATATTAAAAAGTTAGGCCATTAGATTCCTTATAAGTTTTATTTCATCAAGAAAGCCAAGAGACATTTTCCTTGACTCTCCTCAGATACTGAATTGGAAAAAATACCTGGACGTTAGAAATGTTTGTTGGTGCACACTCCTGAGAAATATACAGAAATGAACTTTATATAAGCTTATTTTAAATTACAGGTTGTTAGAACTGTTTTTAAATAGAACCTTTCAGAACAACCTGATCCATTGACATATCTGCACTGCTGAAAGACAGCAAAAGATAAGCCTATTGTATTCATCTGGCAGCATGGGTTTGAATGTAAAACACCCACAAGGTTTCACAAGATCTGGTGCTTTTTGGACTTAACACTGAATACAACCCAGTGCAACGGTTTGTTGACCAAGTATCTTTAGAAAGCGTTAAAAACGTGGGGGGAACACCTGTGGTGACTCCAAACAAAAAATGTTGCACAGATTTTCTTTGGCTATGAGTGGTTTAAATGCCAAAGAAGAACTGTAACAGAAGACAAAATTAAGCCAACCAACCAACTTAAATTTTAAAATTATGGTGAAAACTGAAGTAACACACAATAGAAGACATGGTAAGATCATCCTACCCACTTTAAATACTCACCTACTTCTTTACCCAGATACCAAAAAACAGATTATTTACAGGATTACTATGAAATGTCTCAGAGAATCTAGTGTCAGCCCTCAACTGCAGTAGAGGACAGAAGCACCTAAGTGACAGAGCACACTGTTGCTATTCAGATGGTTTAATTTTCAGAACCTTAGAACATTGACAGTTGGCTTTCTTTATAATTAACGCAGAGAGTGCATACAAGGTACAAATGTTCCAGCTGCCTATGGCTCAAATCTAAACCTCTTCAGAAGCTGCTTCTGAAGAATTAAGTTGAGAATAGATACCCACAGGGAAGCTCATCACTGTAAAACTACCTCAAATCATCACAGGCAGGTTCATCAGTATCAAAATGACTCATCTCAGGAGAGTCCTGTTTACTAAGAAAATCAGACTGCTGGAATTTATTAAGACTATGGAAGGAGTCTTAGGATCCAGCAACATTTTTGTTGTGTAAGAACAAATCTTTTCTGTGGGGCTATAGATTTCCACATGTTACTGGCTTACATGGGAAACCTCACTGAACATCAACTGCCCGAATGTTCTGAAAACAAAGCAGAGCTTAATTTCTTAAATACACCACAGATGAAGTTTAGCAACGTACAAGAACAGAGGTATAGACATTGCATGTTAAGAGACACACTCATCAGGAAGAACTTCTTAAAAATCTTCAAAACTGCAGGACCACTTAATTTAATAACAAAATTTGTTACACAGGACACAGCCCAAGTTAAATGGTAAGCCCTATAATGCTCTTCTTCCAGCAGTCACTATGAAACCACCCAGCATCAAGACTCCCAGGAGTGGATAACAAAAGGAATTACTGCAACAACCTCCCCCCCACCACAGACAGCCAGTGACCTCACTCACAGCTTCAGCTGCAGTTATCTGTGAGACTTATAGCAAGATGCATTCAGACATCAATTCAAAATTCTAAAATTACGACTTTTTAAAAAGTAAGACTTTTCTTTGTGTAAAGACTTAGCAGATAACTTAGCAAGCCAATAAATTGGCTTCTAACTTTACAGACCTTTTTATTGCTTCACTGCAGGATGGTACAGTACCAGAAAAGGCCACTCCCCTTCCTGTCATACTCAGAGTTCTGCACATGCAGTTATTGTTCCTAAGCAGTGTTGATCTCATAGCAAATAGCATTTCAAAGACTACAAGTATCACCTTTTCACTGTATTTGAGAAAAAAAGGTCAAGCTATTTAAATTAAGAATGTTTACACTAGGAGTGGTAACGACTGCTATTAATCATTTAAGTCTCTTGTTTTTTCCTCTACAAAAAAGTCAACATTTTCACCGACTTCAAGCTGAGCTAATTAAACATGTTTGAATTACCACTCAAAACCAATTGATTCTCTAGAATACTAAAAACTTTTCTTGCACCACTCTCAAAACAAATTTTTGGTCTCCCACATGAATGGAGGCAAAGTGTCTGAAGCAAGAGATAGATGTTTTCCTGTGTCTCGCTAACACAAACAAGACTTAAGTTCGTATTCATCGTAAACATGACAAATACACTGAAGTACCTACTTAAAGAAACCAATAATATCAATCCAAACATTGGGAATGTGCAAAGCACAGCTGACAACACCGTTATATGCCGAATTTGTCAAAACGTGATATCCCATGCCTTTAAGACTTTGCTTCTCTTCTCTCTACTCCAGATGTCTATTTGTACCCCTAACAGGAAATACTGTATCAAAGACGCATCTGCATAACAAGATTTTTGTCCTCAGAAGATGCACATACCAGTCACAGAGTGCTAGTCTCAATTTTTTTTTAACCACAGAACACACGAATCATTTACGCTTTTAAAGCTTCCTATCCTGTATTTCCAATACCTTTAAAGATGCTCTCATTTTCTCAAATGCACTACACGAACTTCAGTGAAAAAAGAAACTGAATCTGTGTTACCCAAATTAGGTAAAACGTTCCCATAGTAAAAGAGCTTGGTGAGAGGCACCATAAAAACAGTAAAGATGAGAGATAACCAGCTTACCACAGAGATACACCAGTATGCCCGCTCTAAGCAGACAGCTACATCTACAGACAAATATGACATGTTCATGAATAACCTAAAAACCCAAAACAGTTCTAAAAACCACCAAAAAATCCCCCAAACCCACCAGAAGAACAAAACAACACACCATTGGCCATATATCCTATTTCAGACACAGCAAAGAAAAAGGGACACTGGCCAGAAGAAAAGCTCCTCATTGCTCTTACTTGCACAACTTTCTTTGAGAGACGCCACAACTCACTTTCAATAGTCCCAGAAACCAAATACAGAAGAACGCAAAAAAAAAAAAAAAAAAAAAAAGTTGAGTCTTTCCACATCCTGTAATTAAGTACAGGTGCGGGCTGAGGTAGGAAAGAACACTCCCCCCACTCCTGCTGTCACACAAAATGGGAGGGGAGAGCAACAACTTCATGCAGCTACATCCACCGAGCCCCGGCTGTTCCTCCGGAGAAGAAGAGGCCCGTCTTCCTTGGAAGACAGGGCAGGACTGGCCGTAGCCCAGCCGTACCTGTACCCTGGCGCTGCGGCCGCCCGCCGGGTAGGGCAGGGCAGAAGCGGCGGGGCCGCCCCGCGAGCCGGGCGGCGGCGGAGCCGGCCCCAGAGCACCCGGCCGGGCCGGGGAGGGCGGACCCGCCATGCGGCTCTCGGCGGGGGTTGCGGGGGACCCCCTCAGACAGGGCGGCACCCGGGGAAGGGGGTCGGGCACCGTCCTCAGGCCGGAGCGGGGGCGGCGCCGGCCCAGCCCCGCGCACTGGCAGGAACGGCCGCATCTCCTCCGCTCCCCCCACTGCGGCCGGGGACGGCTGCTTCCGCTTCCCCTTCCTTTCCTCCTTCCCTTCCCATTCCCGTCCCTCACCTGCCGCCCCGGACCCTCAGGCAAGCGGGAGGGACGGGCCCAGTAGCGCCGCTCCCCCCGGCCGAGCCCCCGGCCCGCCGCGTTCACCTCAGAGCCGGCCGGCAGCGGCGCACGGCAGCGCCCGCCCTCACGCGCCCACCATTGGCGGAGCCGCGGGCTTGCGCCCCGCCGAGTGGCCGGCGCGCACGTCATTCAGACGGCGGTGAGACGGGCGGCCTCGCCTCCTCTGGTGCCGCGCGGCGCTCAGGGAGTTGTAGTTCCGCGCGGGCGTGCGGCCTGTGCGGGGCTCTCGGGGCCCGCTGCCTCCTCTCGCCGCTCCTCGGGAAAGATCTCCTGGTCCTCGGGTTAGTTCGGCCCTGACAGATCCTGAAAGGAACGGTCGAAGCCAGATCATGCTTTTGCTGTCTTCTCCGGAGCTGTTGTACCTGAAGGTGGAGTGTGTGTGAGCTCTAGGGTGGTGTCCCCACTGCAGCCCGTCCGTCTTCTGGAAACGTTTCACAGAACCTCAGAATCACGGAATCAATTAGGTCGGAAAAGACCTTTGAGATCATCAAATCCAACCTAGACTGAACACCATCATGTCAACCAGAGTGTTATAAAGTGCTCATGCAGAAGGAGCAATTAATGGAATGCTATGTGGTGGTTACTGCACATTGCAACAAGCCAAGTCAGCCCGATCCAGTTCCTTCAGAAACATTGTGCGGCTTTTATACCAAGAGCGAAAAACACCACCATATATGGAACACCACCAGGGTTCCTGAAGACCCTCAAGAGGCCTTTCTGAGGCTCACTGAGCAAACCCAGGCAACTTCATATCTAAGACTTTTCTGATTAATGTATACACCACGGTATAAGGAAGATAATAAACTAATAGGGGGCATCCAAAGGAGTGTGACTGTATTGGTTTGGCACAGCCTGGTTTTAGGGTAGCAGGGGGGCCACAAAAATGGCTTCTGTGAGGAAGCTGCTGGAAGCTTCCCACCATGTCTGGCTGAGCCAATGTCTGATGGCTGTGAAGATGGACATGCTGCTGGCCAAAACTGGGCCAATGAGAGAGGTTGGTAGCGCCTCTGTGATGACATATTTAAGAAGAAAATCAAAACAAAGTCACAAGATTTTGGATTCGAGTCAGAGAAGAGGAGGTGAGAACATGTGAGGGAGAAGAACATGGTGACACCAAGGTCAGTGAAGGAGGGGCAGGAGGTGGTCCAGGCGCTGGAGCAGAGATTCCTCTGCAGGCTGTGGTGCAGACCATGGTGCAGCAGCTGTGCCCCTGCAGCCCGTGGGGATCCACGGGGGATGCAGAGATCCACCCGCAGCCCGTGGGGAGGTGCCCAGGCCGGAGCGGGTGGATGCCTGGAGGAGGCTGTGCTCCAGTGGAAGACGCAGTAGAGAGAGGGCCCTGCTTCCAGGCTGGAGCAGCCTGTCCTTGGAGGACTGCACCCTGTGGAAAGAGAGCCCCAGCACAGCAGTTCTGGGAGGGCTGTGTGCCCGTGGGAGGGGCTCACGCCGCAGCAGGTGCGGTGTGGCTGCTGCTCCTGAGAATGGACCCACGCCAGGGAAGTTCAGGAGAACTGTCTCCCGTGGGAGGGACCCCATGGCCTCACAGGGGAAGACTCCTCTCCTGGAGCAGCAGAAGGAAGTCTCGGTGATGGACTGACCGAACCCCCGTGCCCTGTCTCTCTGCACTGTCGGTGAGGAGGGAGAGGCTGGGAGTGGAAGGTGTTCTAAAGGCTTATTTTACTTCTCATTATCCTCCTCTGATTCTCTTAGTAATAAATTCACATCGCCACTGAAGTTGAGCCTGTTTTGCCCTTGAAGTGTTTCTCCTGGTCCTTATCTCACTCATGAATCGTTTGTTAATTTTTTTTCCTTTTCCCTCCTCTGCCCAGCTGTGGCAGGGGAGGGTGAGCGAGCGGCTCTCATGGGTGCCTGGCATTGGGCCAGTGTCAAACCACAACAGCGACAAAGATGGTGAAGGGCCTTGAGAGGAAGCTGTATGAGGAGCGGCTGAGGGCACCTGGTCTGTTCAGCCTGGAGGAGACTGAGGAGAGCCCTCAGTTACAAGTAGGGGGTCGGGAGAGAATATAAGGTCCCGAGTACTCAGCCAATGGGAAAGGGGCCAGGGACCACCCTCGGCCGGGAAAGGGTATAAAATGTAGCCACTTTGTTGGAGGGTGTGTGTGCGTTCGGCTCTGGGGGAGGGAGACACACACCGGCTCAGGTGAATCGTTACTAATAAACAGTTTTCTTTTGCTTCGACGACTTTGTCCTCATATAATGGTATCTAAAAGTTAGTTTATTTCTAACCGTCCTGTGCAGGGCCAGGAGTTGGACTCAGTGATCCTTGTGGATCCCTTCCAACTCAGCATATTCTGTGGTTCTGTGATCCCTGGCTAATAAATATGCATATCATCCTGAGGCAGGCATGCATGTTAGGCCAAGTTGCCATCCGGTGCTGTAATAAAGTACTGCCTGCTTCTTAATACTACATTGGTATTAAGGAGTTTTATTCGTGATTTTTGGTGTCAAGACCATGGCCATGTCCAGTCTTTTCTTAAACACCTCTAGGGATGGTGACTCCACCACCTCCTTGGGAAGTCCATTCCGATAGCTAATCACCCTTTCTGTAAAGAAATTATTTTTCTCAGTGTGTTTCCAAAAAATGGGGTAAAATTCATCAGAGCCATCAATGTGGGAGATTGTTACTCTTGGAACAATTACTCCAGATCCAATGTCTAACTCAGAAACACTTGCAGAGGTGTTTCAAGGCCCTCACCTCACTATCAAAAAGGGTTTTCCCCAACAGCTTTCCCTTCGTGCAATGAGCATCTGTCCTCTGGATTCTTACCGCTCTCTGCCTGGCAATTTGGCTGTTTGTATATGAACTGGTAGCTTTCCCTGGTGACTTGTCTTTCCTCCTCCTCCTCTGGATGAGGAGTGCTGGAGATTTGTACTAGGTATTTTTTTTCCTTGCCGTCCCTACATAACCATCTCTATGTCTTTTATTTAAATAATAAATCATCTGTGTTCTCTAGAGCAGGTTGGATTACCTGGCATGGCAGTCACTGAGCGTGGGCTTTCCCTCATTCCTGAGGCTGATGTGGAAGAGGGAGCCAAATGCCACCAAGCAGTGACTGTGTTATGTGAGTGGTGAGCACCGTGTCCAGTGCCTGTCACATGGCAAAACCCCCTGGTCTTCCTCAGGTAATCTGGGCCTTGTTACACCTCCTTACACTGTAGTGGCATGTGAAGGCTTCTGTGGTACGGCTGTTTGCGTTGACATGAGAGACCTCTGGAATGTGCAGCTTCCAGCACTATAAATGTTTCCTCATGAGTCCGTCACTATGATCAGACAGGTGCAACCTCTGATTTTGTTACTCTGTTTTTGATGGATGATTTCAGAGTTAGCCTTGTTCACTCAGGCTCCTCTTTTTGAC
Source organism: Corvus hawaiiensis (assembly GCF_020740725.1). Taxonomy (NCBI): domain Eukaryota; kingdom Metazoa; phylum Chordata; class Aves; order Passeriformes; family Corvidae; genus Corvus; species Corvus hawaiiensis. Next base: position 9,381,664 of record NC_063217.1, on the reverse strand, counting down.
TGCAAATGGTGTAACAAATGTGTAAATGAATGACTCATGAATTATTCATCCACCTGTGTTTCCATGAAGCACGTGTAGAGGCATTGCTCACTCAATTATCCGTGTGTGGCTTCACCAGGTTGGTGGATGGTCCCTGCCACAGGCACCAGCTGAGGCAACAAGTCTCAATGAGCTGTGTGGCTTCACAGCTCACCTGGCTCCAGTGGCATTGCAGCTGCTTTCGTAACACAAGGCTAACAGGTCCCACCAGACCTTTGATGGCTCTGCATCGATCACCTCAGGTTTCCATGTATCACCCAGGAATACTAGGGAATGTGCTCTAGAAGCCAGTGGCAGAGCAGTTCTGGGTAGGATCTGCTGTGTCCAGCATCAAGTTCCACACATTTGTCAGGAGGAAGGTGGTATTTTTTGTTATTCTGCATATTCTGTTGCAAGACCTTCCATCACTGAAAAATCAATAGGCTAATATTGATACAAAAATACCAATATAGGAATAAATTGGTATTTTCTTCAAAACAAATTTTTCTACATTCCTCAAAACATTGATTCTGAAGATGACTTTATGCATCAGATCCCAAAGTAGCAATAGGGCTACTTGTGACCTCTGAAGGAAAAAATTCCACATCTGGATTACTGAGATTCCACTATTCCTCAGTCCTTTCATTAGAAAGCAAAGAAAATATGGAGAAGGAAATAATTCTGAATCAGCTTGATTGCAATTCTGTAAGAATTTTGAAAACTTGGTCCAAAATCACAGGGGAAGAAGCCTGCAGTATGATGGGGTTTTGAAATTTCCCCGACCTCCATATCTGCTTAATGATGCCTTTTTTTTTTTTTTTTTAATTCTTATGAAAAAGTTTAAGAAGAACTGTTCAGCCATGCAATATCCTAGACCATGACTGTCAGCTGTTAATTGCTGGCTTCTGGAAAATTGAGGTGTTAGAGTCACCACTTACCTTTGTTGCTCTGGAACACAGTGCAAAAGAATGCTGAACAATCACAAAGGAAGACAAACTCCCTGCTGCCAAGGGTTTTTCATTTAAAGATATTACAATACCCTACTGGATATGGTATCAAAGTTCCCTTTTCCCTTTGTAGTTCTGCTTCTATGATTCCTTCTTTTCACTCTCCTCTGTTCCTTAACTCTTGCTATGGAGCATAAGCCCTACCTGCATGGCCTTTGTGGACTACTAGAGCATTTACTTGGAGTGAAAAATACAGCACATTTTATCAGCTTGCAGGTTGTGGAAGTGATCTTCACAGCTAGATGGCAACAAAAGAATTCCATTAGACCTCCTTCAATAACAAGTGAGAAATGCAATGTTGTGGGAACATTAGAAGCAGCTGCCTCACTCTAATGTCAGTGACAGTCTCTTTCAATTTAAACATTTGCAATAGCCATAATTAAACACTTAGTAATTGGCACTGAGTTAAAACAGAAATACATTACGTAGTCTTACTGCTGGGCAGACTTTAATTCCGATTTATATGCTCCTTGGTTTTGTGCCTGGATAAGTTTTGTGATTTAAAGGCTGTTTTACACAGTATAGAAATTGTCACAGAGGGTAAATGATCTTCTCGGTGAGTAACAGAATTTTGACTTTTTCTGGAAGCAGCTCCCTAAAGAGATCAATGTTATGTTCTCCTTCCACTGTTTAAGGACTGAAGACATTTGCATCTGCAAATAGAGGCACGGTCTGCCTGGGTCACTGAATCTAGACTGGCTCCTGGATGCTTTCACATCATCTAAACCTTGTAAACAGTTTTCCCCTCATCCTCTAAAACAGCATTGAAACTGGCAATCCTCTTACATGATTAGTCATGTAAGAAGATGTGCTAGGAACTTGGGTTGGCCCTGCCTTCTGAAAAGATGCATGTGTAAACAAATGTTCCTTGGGGTTTGCCCTCATCTTTTTCTTTTGGAAAAATGAGCGTAGCAAACCATGGCATAATATACAAAACCAGAAATACAGGTCTCGACATTCTTACCCAGATATTTGCCATTATGCTGTAGGAGCTCTGATAATAAAGTTTCAGTTTCTTAAAGCTTTTGATTCTAGCAGAAAAAATCATTATATAATTAACCATTATATCATTATAAAATAACATAAATTCTATTACATCCCCCCCCCCCCCCCCCATTTTTATTCTATTGTGCCTGTAAGACCCACATTTTTCTAATCATACTGTAAAGGTAAAATAAAGAATAAAACTCAACCTTGTAGTGAATAGGTACACTGGGATATTTCCAGCAGGCCTGAATTTGTTCCAAATGTATTTTATTTTAGATCAGAGCGCAATACACAGGCTTTGGCTCCACTTCTTGCTGCTGCAATGAGCTCCCTTTTCTGAGCTGCTTCTCTGTCCATGAAACCATGCTGAAGGATTCTGAACTGTCTTTCCCGACTCTCTTCCAGTTCTTTCCAATGGTTCCATTGGAAAGAATCCTGCAGGGAAGACACAGAGATGATCAGACTGCAGGTGATACAGTGGTTCTCTTTAGAGAATACATTGAACTTCTATTTGACAATCCTGCTGGCTGACAACATGGTTTGTTTGCTAACGATTGGGAAACTTGTTAACATCAAACTTAGCATGATGAATAGAAAGGTAAGTGGAGTGGGTTGCCCAGTTTAGGATGACTTAAACACTGCTGCAACTCTCCACAAAACCAGGGGAATGATAAACTGTAACATGCCTTGGGTGAGAGCAGGGGTAAGCATCCCAATTTGGTGTGATGGGAAAGCTGGGAAAGACAAGAGTTGGAGAGGGGGTAAGATGCTGTCTTGATGGGGTAAGTGTGGTGGTAAGAGTGGGAAGGCAGGTGTTGAATGGATGAGCCCTGCTCTGTGGTAGCAGAATGTGTGACAAAAAGGTGAGGTCAAGGCCACGGCTGGAGAAATTGTGCCTATGCAGGAGGCAGGGTGTTGCTATTGCCAGCCATGTATGGCACCATCTGCCTCTGCCCCCTTGCCAGTGCTGGCAGTTGAGCAAAGGTCTGTGAACAGCAGGTCTATTGCAGAGCTTTTCTCCTTATGTAATAACCAGACCTTGTTTGACACGATTCTGGTTTTCTGGGGGATAATCTTTAAGAGTCCTTCTTGCTTTTTACGTTCCATTGTTTTTTCTGCAATCTTCTTCTGCAGGTTTAAAATGCGTTCATCTTTCGTGGGCCTTTCACCAGACTGGGACTTTTTCTTTTCTTCTTGCCTGAAAAGTCAAAAAGATACAATGAGAAGGTAAAATAATATCATCCCACAGAATAAGTCCATGTGAGCACATATTACCTTGGTAATGATGAATTTGCTCTTGCTTCTGAGAACCAGCTAGACTCATACTATATAAATCATATATTTTAATCATATATCTTTAATGTGATACTCACAACTTGCCTCTTCTTGTTTACAGAACAGCATTACTAAACCGTATAGGATATTTTTTTCCCACAGGATGCCATGATGACAATATCTGGAGTATTTCAAGCCTGACATGACATTCTTCAGAAAAAAAAAAAAGTGCAGAACCTGGAATGATACCACAGCTCTTTGCTTGTGCAAACTATGGAGTTTTCCTTATGTGATCATTAGTATTCATCTTGATTGCTGTATTCCTTGGCAAATAAAAGATATTCTTTTCTGTGTAATCCCAATGCCCAGATACAGAATCAATGGGATGGTGATGTATTAATTAAGGTTAGCTGCTCTGTGTGAACATAAATTGATAGCAACATGTGCAGCATAAAATTAAGGCATAACAGAGAGGTTATTTCATAGCCTTCCTTTTTCCTTCTCTTATATTGTCCCCACTTTTCTGTCCTCTGGAATTTACATTTTAGCTGGTTTTCATACTTTCACCTAATTGGCACAATTTACTCACAACTTCTCCATGTAGGTTACACCATGTTACATAGTGACTCACTTAATATCCAACTTTCTCTTTTATTCAACATTGACTTTGAATTTAGCTTAGTAAGATCAAATTGTAGAGTTAATATTATGTCATGAGAAGCTGTGATTCTCTGGCCAGATTTAGAAGTAAAGGAAGTGTCAGATCCTCCAAGGAATGCACACAATTGTATAGCCATGTTAGATCTGCTAGGTACAGCTGGCAAAGTTAGTTTTATTGTGGTGATGCGATACCTTTATTGTATTTTTAGGTAAGTTTTCTGTACCCCAATGGTTCATCCCTACCTTCCCCACTCCTATTCCCAGTTGGTTTCCCCCAGACCCAAGCCGCTCCCCGGTGCTCCCTACATGGTTGTTCTCCTCCCCTTGTTCTAGCTCTTTCCCTATCAATCACCCAAACCTCTCCTGTTGTTCCCGAAGGTCCAGTGTCCATCATCTGAAACCTCCCAATTTACCCTTATATGGTCCCCATCAATTCCCCGAGACCCTACCCCTCCGGATACCTCCCCCTTTGGAAATCCCTAAACCTCGATGCCCCATTGGGGCATGTGATCCCTTTCCCTCCTCCGCTTGAGGCTATTGGCCCAAGGAAATGTCTATCGTCGTCCATATCCCTCCCTCAGAGATTTCTATTGGTCCCCAGTTAAGCCATCCCCATTGTCACACCTCCCTTTCTAAGAGGTTCCCTGGGGCTGCTCGAGGCTTGTCTCTTGGGAGTTGTCTCCAATAAACTTGGATTATCCCGTGTGGTAAGCCTCCTTGGTACTTTTTATCCTCTCCCTCGTCCGGACTGCTGACAGCCACTGTGCCTGGAGCTTCAGCTCCCCTGGGCAGAGCTGAGCTCCTGAGGAGCAGCTTTAAAGCCGAGAGCCTCCAGCTGCTCCCCACTCCTGGCGCACACCGCAGGAGCTGGCCTGGGCAGTGGTCAGTGGCGGTCATTGCGACAGCTTTATAAAAGGTCTTTTATGTTTCCAGATAAAGACTCCAAATGGCCCAGAGTAAAGTGCACCAGGGCACTGTCCAGCTGATTCTGTAGCTGTCATTCTGCCAGTGGCAGGACAAGTTTCACAGACAAGTTTCCTTTTGAAGAGAAATGTTTTACAATTGAACTCTTTCCTTATATCTCGGGTGTTTTCAGTATAAGACACACTCTTTTCAAGAATCTGGCAGATGAGGAAGAAGGAAGAAGTTCCTTCTGATTCTAAACCCACCAATTTGCCTTTAAAAAGTGTCTGTATAAGAATCCAAGGATCCAAACACTTTCTTCATCTTGGGAGAGATGGCTTTTGCCCACCTTGTTACCTTTATCTTTGCTTATAGGAAACTCGGTGGCAGCAGTTTCCTTCAGTGCAGCCATTCCAGACTAGAGATCCCCAAATCCTCAGGAACTAGATGAAGGGGAAATATGACCTATGTTACATTCTGAAATGTGACTGTGAACTCTGAATAAGGGATGCAGTTAAGCTTGGCTTCTCGTTTCCAATTGCTTTCCTGAGACACTTCCTGAACCTCTCTGCTCCTTGTGTCATGCTATCTGGTTAGGATAACATTTCCTTATCCTCTTTGAGACTGTGATATACTCTGCTACACCGAGATTAATTTTTAACACTGTACTGTAAATCTAAAAATTGTGTACTATCACTTAATCTAATTGAGGACATGGGTTATTTCTACTTGCACTGTATCAAGGCATTGCATTCCAAAGGATATAGGAGAATATAACAGTAAGGTTTTAAGTAAATACTTGATGATTAAATCTTGTCAGTTGGAATAAACAACAAAACCTTTCCTTAAATGCAAATCCAGATTCTTGTAAATACAATTAAAGGAAATATGTCAAGAAGTTTAACATCATGAAGGAGCAGCAGCTGCTTCTGTATTAACATTGTAAATAGTTGCTTATTCCCAGAGTAATATTCATTCCTCTTCTACATGTAGTCTTGTGTCAGTCCTCTACACTATTCCAAAAAGCTGCCAATCCCATAGTTTTTCACATGCTACACCATATCATAACAGAAATTCCAAGAGGGGAAGGAATGAAAAAAGGAATTTTAAAGTTCTGGTTTTCTGTGGTCAGTTGAGAACTTTGAGGACTCAGGATAGAAAAACCTCTTATGATCTCTGTCACCTCATATCATGTATTTCCTAAGGAAGTAAGGTAACAGCCAGTCAGAATGGACTAGTACACAGAAAAATCCTCTCCAGATCAATAGAAAATTATGTGATAATTGATGAAAATTCTTCTCAGCTATATTTAAAAAATGGCGAATTTGAAGATTTGCACAGAGGTTTCCTCCTATAATCTATATTTGGCTCTTCATTTACATTTTCAAACTCCAGTTTTGCATCAAAAATATAAAGAGGTAGATGTATGACAGCTCTTAACTGACTCAATACTTGTAGGAGGTGGAGCAAAAATGACCACTTGGCCATTCTAGGCACCAAAATATCAAGCAGGTAGGACTGTATTTATAAGTTCAGCTTACAAAAAGGAGTCTTGTGCAATAAACACAAATATTTTTTAATAGCAGAATTACTTATAGTGCAATAAACATTTTTTTTAATTTTCTCATAGTCTCAGTGAGTAGGACTGTCTGTACTTCGCAGTACCTTGCCTCTTTCTGTCCATATAATTCTAAGTTACTGCAGTTAGCAAAGTGAATGTATCTAACTGTTAACAATTCACTGTTAACAATTCACTGTTAAGGCAGTCACTATTTTGACATATAAGAACACTACACTATTAGACTGATTACTATTTTGTACTAATGTGAGTAATTTAAGCACTCAAAATCTGACTCCCTCCCAATACAATTAACTTATTAGGCACCTAATTTTAGGTGGGGAAGTGATTGTTATTCATAACAGTGTTCTCCTTATTTGAAGTAAAAATTTTGAAGCTGTATAATCAAAGTTCAGTCACTGAATCACAGAATGGCTGAGTCTGGAAGGGACCTGTGGGGGTTATCTTGACTACTCCCATCTGTTTAAGCAGAGCCACCTTGAGCTGGTTGCCCAGGTCTGTGTCCAGATGGCTTTTGAACACCTCTAAGGATGGAAACTCCACAGCCTCTCTGGACAAGCTGTGCCAATGCTTGATCATCTTCACAGTAAAAAGGGTTTCCTGATACTCCTCTTGTCATCTTAATGGTCACCACTGAGAAAAGCCTGGCTTTGTTTTTTTTACAGCATCTCTTCTCATCTCATATTTCTGATCTGTCATTGCTGTTAAATTTCCCCCTTCTGTTTCAATGATAGTGAAGAACTCATTTCCTCCTCTTCCTTCTTCTCTTTCTCCTCCTTTTCCTCCTTTGGCTGCCTTCACACTATGCCCACCCTTTCCCAGTTCAGACCGAGAGAGGGGTTACACTCCTCTCAGTGTGTGTGGTCAGTGCCCCTTGTCAGGGAGGGGTTTGAGCACTGGCAGTGGCAGGGAGAGAAAGGAGTGCTTTGCCATCTTAGCAAACACACCATCATTGCTGAGAGCACCATCAGTGCTGAGAGCCCAGCGTGCTACACCATTACCCCAGTGTGAGATGGGGAAGTAGGGAACTTTTGAGCTCTGGGAGTCTGTACACCTTCCTCACATACAAGGAAGTCAAGGAGGATTAGTGCCACTCTCCTCTGACAGAACCTTAGGGGAACCTAAGGCATCATTTCAAGTACACAAGCATGTCACTTGAGTACATTAGCATGTGTTCAAACACACACAAATCTGCTGGTGCTCGAAAAAGCTGAGAACAGAATTGCTTGTCCACTTCAATGACAGTGCTGATTTTCAAACTGTGTGAAATTCTAGCAGTTAAAGGGACATCCTGCATATATACCATCCTGCAAGCACTCACAAAGCCACTGCTGTGATAGATGTCATGGCTTGCAGTCTATTAAAGGCCAATGTCTCTGTAATTTTTCATGTTCCATTTCCTATTTTGTTTAATATAGCTCATTATATGCTTGCACAATGTGCTTCTTTTGTGTAGATGTATGTCTGTAAATGATATTGAAAGGAACCTGCGTAGTAAGTTAGAGATTAAACTCCAGCTGTCACCAAAGCAGGTTTGTTCAGCAGTTTAGCTGCCATACTTTAGCTGATTAGCAATAGCCTTCAATATATGCAATTTAAGATCTAACATGTAATTTTATACTGATGCATAAGGCTAACTTATGAGGACCATTGGTAAGATTTGCTAGTCTACCCCTATAATGATGAATCAATTCTGTAAACATAAAAATTTTACATCTCCTGTGCAACATATCAAGAATAGAGCCCAAACAATTAATCACTCACACTGATTTGAGAGGTATTTTAGGATTCAAGGTCTGCAAATAAGGTTTAATACACAGAGCCCATAGTTTCTATAGAGAGAAATAAAAACTGCATGAAAGTGTCTAGCATTTGTAAATGCCGTGGCCAGCAAGCCATATTTCTGTATTAACAGAAATAACACCAGAGATTTGGATTCTGGATGAAAATGCATGAAATACACTCCCAAAGAACAACATTTTTGGTATACTATGATGATGCCTTTTTATAGGAGTTACTTCCAAGTTACACACATAAATTTATGCCTAGGAACTATGAAAGGAAAATGTCTTCTAACATCTATAATGAAACATTGTATTTCTTCATTTAGAAAGCAAACAGGGCTCCATTAAAATTACTGTATAACTTATCAAGAATCTGACCAGACTGACTGATTGATTGATTCAGAAGCTTGAAATGTAGTATATAATTTAATTTGGATTCTACTATCTTTGGCATGCTGGTCTGTTCTAAAAAACACTTCAAATGACAGAACAAAAAGTGAATCAAAGCTTCTCATTCAAGCACAGCTTATTTTGGGATCAGAAGAGTTTTAGTTCTGAATTAAGCCAAAGAGTGTAGTTTAAAGGAACCCAGCCCTATACAAAATTCACAGACTGCACATCTAGAAGAACAGACGATTCTTTAAGCAGGTACTAGTGAAACAGGTTTTATGTAGCACACAAGTTCTTAATGCTTAGTTTGCATCTCTAATGGAAAGCAATGGCTTAAGTTGCTCGCACAGGCTTTCAAAATACTGAGTGTTTAGCAACGAGAGTGTATTTCCAGCTCCAACTCCATTTCAGGTTCTTAAGTCTTAAAATCTTTTCTTGATACATGCCATAGAAAAGAAGGTCACTGATCTGTGCAGTCAATCCACTGCAGCTGCAGTTATTGATTCATTAAACACATTAAACTGTCTTCTTAAATACTATCATAGTAAAACCCCAGTCTTTGGAGATTAACTATCAGCAACAAATCAAATTAGAGCTGAGACGAGTGAAAACTAGTGAAAGGAATACATCAATACTCCCTTCTGTAACTGAGATGTGGAACTGGATGATAAATGAATAACATGAATTGAACTCTGAGAAGTCACCTTCAGGCAATACACATGAACCTAAGACATGTCTAAAAACATGTGTTTGTAGCCTGATAGAATACGTCTTCCTAATGTCAGCCAGAACATCAGTTTGCAAAATAAATATGGCAAGACAAGGACTTATCTCTCAAAGCCACAAATCGGAAATATGAAAGACAATTTGAAAGAAAACAGTGGCAAATATTTAAGATGCAGTAAAAATGGTCAAGAGGTGTGCCATGTACACTTCTACACAGGCTTTCTTCCTGCTCAGCTTTATTTGTAAATAGCTTTAACTTAGATTTTAAAACCTATGTGGAAGGGACCCTGTCTTCTGCATATGTGAAGCATCTTTGATGGTTATGGATACTTTATGACAATGATTAATAAATATTCTAATTAATAATATTAATAATGAATGCAGAATTTCATCAGAGAGTCTGTAAGCAAAGAATTTCCCTTTTGATCTAATGCTATAATGTATTTAATTTCCAACTTATTATTGCCATCACAAAATCTTCCTAAAATATTTTTAACTTCTAGAATAAGACCTTCCTTTTCACATTACAGATGAAATTCAAGGAAGAAAATTACAGCCCTAATCTTGGTTCAGATGAGAATGAGAAAAAACTTTAAGTGGCAAGCTAGAATGATTCTAATAACATCAAATTAGTTCTGATTAGCTGAAAAGGAACAGAAAAAAGGCAAAACTTCTTTCTAAATATATATTATTGGCTCTGAATCCTGGGGCAATACTGTCAACACTAGCCTATGGAGTGTCTTCAACCATAAATGATGAAAAAGATTTGTTAAATATGATGAAAATTATTTTCAAGAATTAAAAGGAAATCCTGGCTCCAGTGTAATCCTTGACAAAAGTCATACTGATTTATAAAAGGGCTGTATTTTGCTCTGTACTTGTTCTCCTCCTCAAGGGCTGGCAAAATATTAACAAAGTTGCAATGTCTTAAATGTCACATGCTGTTTTATACTGACTTTAAAGCAGCTGCTCGTCCAAGTTCTGCTCTGAATTGGGAAATCTGGTCCAGTTTGTCTAGAAGAAGTTGTTCCTTAGCTTGTTTTTCATGAATTATCTGGTCTCTCTTCTCTTCCTCTGCTGCCTTCTGTGCTTCCTTGAGTAGGGCGAGGCGTTCACGTAGTTCCACTATTGACATTTCACCAAATAAACCATGGCCACCAGTCTAGAGAACGCGAAATATAGGTTTAAATAACACTGTAAATACCAAGGGGAGAGTAAATGAAATATTTTGATTGTGTTCCAATCCATGCTGAAAATATTCTGACTTCGAGAAATATAGGGATGGTCCTAAACCAACTGGTATTTAAAAACTGTTTTTAAAATCTAGAGCATATCTTTCATAAAACATTTAAAGAAAAAGCATTGGAAAATATATAGAAGATTAATCATAAATACAATGTATTTGCTCTCCAAAAAATTCTACTTGACTTTTAATTAGAATTTTGAATTTAAAAAATGTGTAAATCTACTTTTTTTTTTTAATGTGTGAAACCAGAACAGACTTTACACTAAAAAATACACATTTTTTGTATTTATCTATTTCCAAAGTATGCACTTGATCTATAATGGTATCTACTATTTTTATCTGAAATGACTGGGACTAAACAATGCTTTGTGCCCAGAAAATTCAGATCTTAATGCACAAATTTAAAATATTCAAACCTGAATGTTTAATGAAGGCTTTTTAATATCTACATTGCAGTGCGAGTGATAATGAGATTCTGAGATCTAATGAGAGACTTCTGCACCTTAGTTTGCAAACAAAGATGGATAATTTCCAAACAGCTTTGTGAAGGCTTTAAATTTTTGGCCCTTGCTCTTACATATACTTTGTTCAAGCCAACCACTAAACCGTGTCCTTAAGTGCCACTTCTCATCTCCAGGGATTGCAACTCAACCACTGCCCTGGACAGTCTGTTCCCATGCATGACAACTTTTTCTGGGAAGAAATTTTTCCTAGTACCCAATATAAACCTCCCCTGATACAACTTGAGGCCGTTTCATCTTGTCCTATCACTTGTTACTTGGGAATAAAGAGCAACACTCACCTTGCTACAATCTCATTTCGCCTGCATGTATGGAAAACTTGCATAAACCCACACAAATAGTGAGCTCCTGTGTAGCTTTCTTTGCAAAATTTAATCCATTCCACTCCAACTAATATTCTTTTGTCTATCTTAACATAGTTTTGGTACACACCTTTGGTGCATGCCTTGTACCATAGCATGTTAAAAAAAATCCTCCTTTTATTGAATACTGAGTGAGTTGTTGACAGAATAGCAGTGACCTTTCTGCTTGTGAGCTTTTGCCAAAACTGAACATGAAGGGGAAGGAAAAGAAACTGGAAAAGAGAAGGATGCTCCATCATAGATAGATGCTCAGATGTTCAGTTTGCCTTCAAGAATTGACTGCAATTCAGTTCCTCTTCTCTGGCCTGGGATGCCATATAAGTAGTATAGTCAGGTGCTCATCCTCCAGTGTTCATTCTCTGGCTCTTCTGAGCAGTGGTCCATGAAACAGATGGAAAGCCAAGAGAGATGAAGAAGAAAATAAGGGGAGTGGGAGATAAGTGGCCAGGGGCAATAAAGCCACAAAATAGAATATGACAAACAACCAGGCTTGGATTTCTACTGCTGGAAGATTTCCAGCAGTTTTGGTCCCCATAGCTTCTTTTCCTAAAGCTCCAAAAGTTGAGTTAGTAACAAGAGATCATCGCTGGTTTTTCACTGAAAGGCCGGTTGTGTGATATTGTCTCAGTGGTTTCTGCTTCCATACTCTGCATGTCTGCCAATCACCTAAACAATGGTCACCAGTAGCATCAGTAGACAATTGCTAAAAGAGTTCAGTCTTATGCAGTCTTTATTTTTACATAAAAAGATGTGCTTTTGAAAAAGATGTACTACCATAGGTTGATGAAATAGTATTATGGTTGTTCTGGGTTGACAGTTGGACTGGATGATATTGCAGCTCTCTTCCAGACTTGATGATACTGCAATCTCCTTCTCAGTTTTCACTTTAAAATGATTTGCAAATAGTAAGTGCCATAATACTTTGCTTCTAGTTTAAACTAGTCAGTGACCATTAAGTTGTATTCACAGGAAGTGAAAGGGAAATGTTTTGCAAAAGGGTATATATACCTATATATCTGCAGTACACAATCCCTTTGAACATACACAGTACACATTTATGTAAAAACAGTAGTTTTTCCTTTTGAGCTTACCTCTGTTAAGTCAACAAACTTGTGTCTGATGCTAGGTATAGACTCAATAGCTCGTATTTGTTGAATTAGTTCGTATCTTTTCCTGTTCTTTTCCTCTTCTTCTTCTAAAGCTTGCCGGAGAAGTTCTTCACTTTTTTCACAAACTTGCTGAACTGAAAGATAAGAATTAATCTCAGTTAGCTGTTTGCCTATTTTAACAAGTAGTCCATCTGAAGGAAATTCATACGCATTCGTGAATAATGATAATAATACTACTGATCTAAAGGTACTTGAGGGAACAGTCTGGCTTCGGTGGGAGGAATCATTAAAGAAACAAATGAGTACTTCCCACCTCCACCATCTATCCTATTCAGCACATAAACGTACTATATACATACACAGACACTTTGAATTACTGCTTTGTAATTTCTGTTCTCATTTGTGCATACTGTTTCATTACTTAATAAAAGGATATTATACAATAGAAAATATTCATAGTCTTTCAAGCTATGTATATCCTAGAAATGACTGAATTGCAAAGGCTGGTAGGCTCTGCTAGCCTATTTTGGGGTGGCTAACACTCTCTCCCTGCCTCAATCCTTATGAGTACAAATATGGAGACACACGGGCAGAGAAGTCTGCTCACCAAAATATGCCCACCTAGAGGCAGTCTGTTCATACAGTAGATGTTACATGGCACTGTACTGGATATGTACAGCCATGTCAGCTGAACAGCCTGGGCTTTACTGGCTAATGAATTAACTGAAGATTTTTCTTAAGGATAGGATGAGTAACATTATTTCCCTTTATCCTAATGACCGGTCTGTCTTGGATTTGCAACATCCTTCTCCCTTGGGATATCGTCCTTCTCAAAGATGACTTTCCTTAGTTACAGTCTTCTCTGGATGGTCTTTTCTGGAGAAGACAACAATCTTGGGCCATGATTCTTTCATGGCAGTTGTCGGGCAAAATAATACAAATCACAAGAATCTGAGCTTCATAACTGCATTTGACAAAAAGTAGAGTCATTTACATGTGCTACTTTTAGATGGAAGGAAAACTGGTTGCAGAACATTAGTGATGCATTTCTCCCACTTAAACAAAGAGTAATTCCCATGACCAGTAGCTTAGAGTTTCTGATCTACCCATTACCATTTGATTCCTGAACTCATATTCATACATACATGGGAATCTTGCCCTCAATTTCAATTTCCCTTCTGTAAAAATTGTAATTGGCCCACTAAAAGAAAGAGGAAGTAATTTGGGGATATTTAGCATCACCTCTCATTTTTCTGGCAATATATAAATACCTATCTGTTGTTTGTATTCCTGGATCTTTGCTTTTACTTGCTTTACATTCTTGTGTCCTTCTGTGACCTGTTCCACCAGCTCTTTCATTTCTTTCTGTTCCTGTAGACGTTTCTCTGCATACAGGTGCATCAGCTCTGCTTTCTAAATCACAAATAAACAGGTGAATAAAACTCCTGATAACTGGTGATCTGAGTGCCTCAAATCATTGAAACAGGGCAAGGACAATTGGATTCAAACTATTACATCATCCACAAAAGTAGCACGGGACAAGATAGAGACCCAGATTTAAGCTCCCTTCTTCTGTGTTTTATTTACACACAACTGCCTTGCATGACATTTGTACTGCTATTTTCCATGATTCCCTCCTATGTTTCCAAGAGCAGACAGAAAGAGTAATTTCTGTTTGTGAGACAGCAGGAAGTGTGCAAATCTAATACACTGCTGGTTGTGTGCCTGCAGGAACTTCTTGGGCCCAAGTCGTAGCTCTGTAATGTAAAGTCCACTTTTAGGTATCATGTTCCTTTCTTTGTCAGAGGAAAGGAACAAAAAACAGGAAAATGGATTTTCCCACACTAGATTCCTTGCTGTTCTTCCTATTTCAGATGGAAGACCAGAGTTTTAAAACTCTGGAAAAGGAAGAGGGTCAGCACAAGAGCTGAACATTGGTGAAAGGGCAATTGGTGCTCAGTACCCTTCGAGATCTGCATAAGGATGAAATGCCCTGCTTGGTGACAAGCAAAGGGAGCTAGGTGGAATTGGTCAGGTTAGAACAAGCTTTATTTGCACATCCCCAAATCTGTTCATTTTGGGACATTTCTGCTAACAAATAAAACACATATGCTCTGAAGTTGAAGTGAATATAACAATTGCAATAATTTTGGAATGAGTGTGAATGATCACAGTATCCTCAGTTGTACATACCGGGGTTGTTCACTTTAACTTCTTGCTATAGTCTTTCTAAACAAATATGAAGACTCAATGACAAAAAAGATTGAAAGGTTTTATAGGACAGAAAAGGAGCTCAACAAGCAAATGTTCCTTTTTCAGCATGGTCTTTATGAAAATTTTTTACATTTGTGGTCCCATTTTACGTTGTTGAGACACTTCACAGACATTTGAGGGATGGTCAAGAGACAAGTACTGGGCTAGAGGGTGTAGCAACAAACTGGACTAATAGAAAAGAAAAGCCCGTGATAGTGGCTATGAAAAGTTTAAAATCTATAGTATTTGTTGACTCTTGATCACCTATTTATTTTATAGGAAAAGCACTGGGAAAATGTAATGTGATTTGTGAAAATAGCGAAAAGATCTGGCAATGATTTTGAGAAACTGTGATTCGCCAGATTGAAAACAGTGTGAAAATATTTCTTGGCATAAATACTCAGTTTTCCATATAGATGGGTCCAGAGAGGGTTGTCTGCCTGAATTTTCCCCTAAGACAGATCTAGATGTGTCAAATAATACAAAGTAAATTGAATTATAGAAAGAAAGAAAACAAATTTAAGAAAACAAATTCTTTCATATTTGTGGCTCTTATTTTAACAAGATAAAGAAATCAGTTATATATGGTTGATTTCATTGCTAATGGTGCTTAGTGTCTCAGTATCTGTTCAAAAAGGGTTTGCATAAGGACAGAATATAGTGGACCATGCTTTGACCTGTTTTTATTCAATTTACTTCATAAGTGTTAATCAAATCAAACACTTGCAAAAAGTACTTCAGTGTATAAGCACTGCTGTATCTGAAAGTTATAGCACTCTTTTCTCTTTGTTTACAGACTCCAGTGAGCAAAGATACTGCATAGAACTTTTACGCCTTCTTATAATAAGTATCATCTCTGTTATGTTTTGCACAGATTGGAGGTCAGCAAGATTTGAGCATCCCTGTATGTATTACCTTTTCTCTCAAGAGATCAGCTTTCTTCTTATTTTCTTGAATTACGTTCTGACGGGCTAGAACTGCCTCTTCATGACTCAGTTTTCCTTGAAGCCTCCTACACTCTATTTCAGCCAGCTGTTCTTCCAAATCTTTTCCGCGCATCTGTTTCTGCCATTCCAAGAATTCAGATGGGTCTCCAGCCCCTTGTTGCAAATTTTCAATTCTGCAAGAGAGGAAAAAAGAGTGTACTATTCTCGGGATGTGGCTTTGTAGCCCTGCCTGGGTTCGTAAAACATTTCCAGTAGTCTTTGATAGAAAGTGTTTAATCTCTGCAGAGAAAAAGGCAATCATCACAACGTCCTTTGTCAGATACATTTTAGTTCCAGTCTAAGAGGTGTTCCTACTATGTGGAAAGCCTGAGAAAGCCAGACTGGAAGAAAGTGCATAGGGCATGGACCTGAAAGTTTTCAGTAATCAAAGCCCCAAGAGAGGGCAAACTTTATCTGTGTATGGATTCTCGTAAGGAGCAGAGAGAATAAGGCTAAAGGTATGAACATTTTCTGAAAGCACTGCTTTGCTTAGAGGTAGAAAGAACAAATAACTTTTCTCTTTGGCAATCTTCTTGTCCACTTTAACACAGAGAACAAAAAACTTCTGCTTAACACAATTTCTGTTTTGTATTTTGTCAATTAAATAATATTGCTGTATTGAGGCAAAGAAGTATTTAGCTGTTAAGCTGAAAGTCACATCCCTATTTTTTGTGCTCAGCTGAGAGAGAAAAGCATAGCAAAGCCCTGGGGCAGGCCCATCAAAGTCCTGCAGCAGAGGAGGGAATGAGCCAATAACTAGGACAGACACAAACATGGAGTGAATTGCATCCTACTGCTGCTCCCCAATGCATATACCTGTGATACATCTATCTCTTTATATATCTATATGTATTTATCTATATATATCTGTTTTGTGTTAAATGCAGCTGAAGATTAAAACTTGCTAATATTAAATAGTGTCAAGTTACAGGGAAAATCTATTCCTGTGCTGAGTGGAACACATTCTGCCAGCTAGAATGAACGGTAGCGTATGTAATACGGAAGAACTTCAATATACATGAGTAGCTGATAACAGAACCTGAGTGATGTATAATATCTACTTGCTAGAATCCTGATGAATGAACCAAAACCTGCTAGGTCCAAAGACCAAATCCAAACTTACACAGTCTTTTCAGGATTTAAAATATAAAATTTAAAAATTTAACTATATTTAGTGCTTAGCCTGCTAAGACAGGTAGATTAGAAGTAATACTAATGCAAGATGACATGATATAGTTTTATCTTTGTGAAGGCTTTCAGTGAAAATGTTCTGTGATTCTGGCTATGAAATACAACCTGCAGTGGCCTTCCAGGAGTCACCCTCTCCCTAGTCAACATCCTCTGAAAACCTGTGTTGCTGAATAAGGATTCTTTATGCCAGAGGAATCCTTATGTCAGAATTTCTTAGAGCCTTAAATGCACCAGAAGGACCTGAAAACTCTTATTACCCACCTTCTCCACCACCATGGATTCAGTGCTTGTGTTCAAAGACAGCTCTGTTGCAGTGTGATTGTCTAACATTGGATGGGACTGGAGTGAAAAGAACTGTGTGAGGAAGAGCTATGAAAACTCCTGGTTGGTGTGTGTGTAGTTTCTTCCCAGGAGACACATTTAAGTCCATGTTAACAGCCTTGGTCCTTGTTAAGCTATGCCACAGAGCAGCCTGCACCCAGCCTGGGGCTGAGTTGACTGTGCCTGCTTGACTTGGCTTCCTGGCTGGACCTCGGCCCAGATTCATCCCTTTGGACTTTCACAGCACCCTTGACTGACCCTGCTGTCTGTCCCTGGATCTGCCCCACTGCCTGCCAGGGTACCATGGAACTGCTATCAGTGAGGACACTGTCCCTACATGTCCTGCTGTCATTCTCAGATCTTGGCTTATCTTGCTTTAAGGAACAGCACATTCCTAGTGTGCTGTATCTTACTGTGATAGAAATGGAAAGGTCTTTTTGTATACATATAAACAAGTTCAAGTATCAAATTTGGCATGTAGTTGACCACAACCATTAAAGAAAATGGAGATATATGAAATTATTTGGCTTAATATAGATGCATCTTGTACAAAGGACACAGAAATAGATATGTATTCAGGTCATTATTTATTCTGGAGAATTGGAAAAAATATAAAAGTGATCTTGTACTTTGCAAGTGCACACTAGCCAGAGTGCTAAATCAGAACACCGTAACATTCTACAACATTTACATAAAAAGAATGACTTTACTGTAGGCTTTCTCTTCAATCCACTTCTCTCTTCATTTGCCAACTGTTTTTATAGAATAGAATGCCTTACAAAAGATCCATTAGTTTAGTTTACCTGGAATTTACTTAATTATTTTTAATGTGGATAATTATCCTATATCCAGGGATGTGAAAAGCAGTCCTGGGTGGAGTGTAGTCATACCTTTTGAGCTCCTCTTCCAATTTCCTCTGGTAGAGGGCACCCTCCCTCAAAATAGCCGCTGTGTTTAATTTAATGGGTATATTGTCAATCTGTCAGGAAAGGGAATGTATATTCTGTAGTTAGTAATGTAAACCATAAAACAGAGTATAAAAACATCTCAGTGGGTTAAATAAATTGACCCAAGACAGCATAAATTTTGCTTAAAGCATTCATCTAGCATTAATCTGACATTCACAATGAAATTGCCTGCTGTTCATAAACCATTCAGGCTGCTTAAGAAATCAGCAAAGTCCCCCAAGTGGATTATAAATTTGTAATCACTCTTGGACCATGTAAAATCCCATAGAATGTCTTCACTTCCTTTCATATGTTCCAGTGCTCATATACATTGTGCAAAGGGATTCCATCTGTTTTGGACAAAGACAATAAACTGCCTCTCTGAAAGACGGTCGGTTAGCCAAAACAGTGATGTAAAACATAAGCGGCACCCTTCATAGAAGATCTTAGAAGCATTTTATAAATAATCACTATTACAATGTAAAAGTATTTACAAGACAACTGGAATCACCCATTGCCATATCCATTTTCTAGACAGTAGAAGTGAAGAACAGTTCTCAGCAACTTTCAGGCTTCATTGTTTGTGCTTCCAGGAGTAATAGATGCAGACTTTTTAGGAGAAATCAAACTCATGGTGTAACTTGGACTAGATCCTGTGGCTGCTTTGTTCACTCTTTGAAATACTGTGTTAAGACTGACTCCCAGACAACTTCTAAATACTGAGGGAGGAAGGGATCAATTTCTCTGCCAGTTAAAATTGTTCCCTGCACAGGTAGGGTATTCAGAAAAAATGGGTCACCTTTGCAGACACATGTAAGAGACCTGATCTGAACCAAGGCAAAGCAATGCAGCTGGAATAAGAACTGGGATCATTCCTGCAGAAAACAAAGCTTATTCATAACACATTTTACTTAAATCCAGACAAGTTCTGTGTTCAGAATTAAAACCTATATTTAAATTCCAAATTAAGAACTTAATGAGTAGCTGAGAAACAGATGCACAGAATCACTCAAGCTACATACTGCAAATGTTGTATGCACAAATATGAACTTCAGACTCCTGAAATACGTAAGCTAACTGGAAAAAAGCATGCTTTATAATTTATATTAATTAGGTAGGTTGAAGAGAGAGCAACACATTCCATCACCTAGAATTCATTAAGTAAAATTACTGTTTTTACAAAGATAGCATATTTTAATGCACAAAAATTAATTATTTGTCAGTTTCTTGATAAAATGATGATAACTTGAAGAATTTAGGAAAAGAATCCAAACCAATATATTTTTTTTCTTTTGTTCGACTTACTATGACTTCTTAATGTCCAGTGATGTTCTACCTTTTGATCTGCTTCTCAATACATCCCAAAGCCTTCTGCATTATATGAACAGTTTGCATTTTACGCCTGTACTGTGTATAAAATGTTTCCTTAGAGTAGACATTTTCTCTGACACATGTAGATGTTTTCATACTTTTGACAATTTTCAGTGTATACAGATGTCATGTTCTGTATTTACCAAGTATAATTTGGGTAGAGAGCTGAACTAAGAATGATTATGGAAATGCCTTTAAGTTTAGTTTCACAGTTTATTGACCAGAAATATGGTTGTTTATTGAAACAGAAATATGGCAATATTGTCAAAATAACTAGGACTCCCAAGACATATGCAGGCAGGTATAAGGAAAATAACTGAATAGATTCTTCTATGTCATATAGTATCAAGGAAGCTCTGAATTTTACTCATTCTCTTCCTGTCATGGGATATCCTCCCTTTTTTCAAGATGAGAAAATGGAAATAACTGGGAAAATTGCTGAACACTCTAATTGTTGTGGAAAAATATCATATTCACTATTGCCACCTAATGAACATACAATAGCTCACCAAAACCAATAAAAATGTAAAGAGCAAATATGATATGAGTAAGAGGCAGACTGAGACAGAGTGATGATGCATTTGTACTGTCTCATTCTCCCAGTGAAAAGGATGAATAGATACTTTGGAACAGCAAGAGAAATAATTGCTGCTGCACATAATATATGTCTCTAAAATGAAAAAAAAAACCCATATACTGTGTGTGTTTTAAAAAGGGGAAAGCAAAATACTGGTTGGTTAAAACATTATATAATTTCATTAATTTGAAGATAGACTAAAATTTTGTATATACATCTTGGATAAACCTTCCTCTTAGGATTTGTCTACTCAGAGAGTTGCACAGGCAGGAAGGCAACAGGAATAGAAAGTATCTTAAAAGTCAATAACAATATGCCTATCTCTGCTAGAAAGTTATAGCAGCATCTTGAATATCACCTAACCAGCCTTTAAGGCAAATGTGTTTAGACAAGATAAAACTGTTTATGCATCTAGAGGAGATATCAGCAAGTTTTAGAAGTGGCCCTAATCAATGCCAGAGGATGCCAGATCCATATTTTCCTTGATGCAATTTAGGCAGATGGTTTGACTCTTGTTAGTCTGCACAAAAGTTTTAGTATTTTATATTATCAGGAAGAGCAGTGGAATATACAGAGTTTTGAACTGAGCCCACGTAATTACAGGTCATGTGTGTTTGTTTTAACTATGTAAATGTTTTCTGGTTTGGTTTTTTTCCTCCTTCTTTTTGTGCAAAATGAACCGGGATCTTATTACTTTACAGTAATTTAAATGCTGCTGGACTGTAAGCAAGTAGACTGAGTAGCTGATACTGTTACTAAAGATAACTTCAGTGTGTTATAAATGCCAGACAGGCTTTAGAAATGCTTGCCAGATGCCCAGTCCCCCAAACAGAGAATCAATTTTTTCACAGTGTTTATGAGCTGTACCTAAGTACATAGTTTTAAAGAGTAGGCAGACCTGCTCACAAGATATTTGAGATCACAATACAAGCACAGATTCCACCTGAAATTATTCTGCATAAGAACTTGAAACAAATGAAACGTGCCAGATTATATAAGACTGATGATTATCCGTAGTGCAGTTACTGCAGAAACAGAAATGTGAGTTTCCATGTATTACACTGCTAAGGCTGAACAGCTCTTTTTCCATGTTTACAATTCTCTGACCCTTGAAAATTCTAGAAGAGAAGCAATCAGAATAGTGGATTTCATGACCTCATTATGTGTCTGAAGGAAACAAGGCAAACATCCAGCCTGATTGTATATTGTGTATCAGACAGTCATTAGCTGGAATGTTTGCTCAGCATTCTTTAGGATCTCATTTTGTACAGCAATGTACTGATGCAAGATTCTTCTGTCCTTACGCTGAGGTCTTAAACCAAGGTTTTACAATGCTTTTTTTGCTGGGGACAATTCTCATTTCATACTGTTTTATATAAAATCTTCTGCCTTTGTAACTGAAAACACTGTTAAGGCAATATGGTTACATTGTGCAACTGCACACAATTTACCTCAGGGAACCAAAAGATTTTAGTCACCCTGACCAGCCTCACCCAGGACCTCCACTCACACCATCTGCTCACTGGTCTGGGAGTCCCACTTACACTCAGAAATGGGTTTCAGTTCTTTCCCATTGTGCTGGGAATTTTTCCACTCCTGGTTGTCTCTCCTGTTCTGTGTCCTGCTGTCATAGACCTGGGTTGCTGTTGTAGGTTTGTCTCCTGACTGGACTGTTGGGTGGACCCCACACCTGACTTGTTACCTTGTTTTGTGCAAGGGTGACTTGCTGTCAGCAGAACCCATCACTGCCACCAACCTCCTCACATTCAGGTATTGTATCCTGGTTGGTGAGGGCACTGCCTGCTGACCTGCTTGCATTACCTTTGGCTCCTTATTTCCCTTCCCTCATGGAGTAGCCCCACTCTTGTTGCTCCCTGACCATTTCTTTGTGGATTGTTAATGGTGCATAGGACAAAACGTATGAGCCATAGACCCAATCCATCCCATGCTCCTGGCCATGGACCTTAGTGTAAAAACATGGATTCGAGTCAAGTTTCCATTACCACAGGATCTGCATGTGTGTCAAATTTTCAAGTACATTTGACAACAGTACCTTAAAGGTTACTCACCTTGCTTTGGATCTTTTGAGCCTTGAATGCTGGTTTACTCTCCATATGGTCATGTATATTCTGCAGTTCAAACCAAAAATACATTGTTTCATTTCAGAAACAAATTTTCAATTATACAGCAAAAGATATTAGATATTTATCAAAGCTAACACTTGAATATTCATATAGAGTAACAAATACACAGGGGATGTATTTTGGAATTGTAATATCCACAAAAATTTGCTATGTACACGCAACTTAGTGGGCATATGACCGCACAAAGGTAGGTTCAAATATAGACTAAAATAATGCTATGAAGTAACAGTAATTTTTTGTTTGACTAT
Source organism: Corvus hawaiiensis (assembly GCF_020740725.1). Taxonomy (NCBI): domain Eukaryota; kingdom Metazoa; phylum Chordata; class Aves; order Passeriformes; family Corvidae; genus Corvus; species Corvus hawaiiensis. Next base: position 9,359,059 of record NC_063217.1, on the reverse strand, counting down.
GAAATATTACTTACACATATAGATAAACATATAGCTTTTAACTGAAATAGATACTGAGAAGACAAAATAGGATGTCAAAGCACACTTCATGAAATTATTAATTAGTAGTAGAATTCTACTGATGCTTATTAATTTAATGATGTTAGCTATAGATACTGATGTGAAACTCTCTGGTATCATGGGGGTGAACACAGTGAATAGAATATGCAGCACTGATGCTGAAATGAATATATTACGTACATAGTTTGGTGACATAACTGTGAACTGGGAATCAACCAAAGCAAGAATTCTGTATGAGTGGGACCATTATTCCCTCAGCTTGGCAGCTCTGTGGCATCAAAGTTAATGGAAAAATAGTATGTGGATTTAGAGAAATATTGCCAGTTTGGAGATTTGTTGGAGCAGTTTCACAGAAAGGTTGCTTGTCTCAAAACCAGGAAAATAATAAAGCAGCACCAGAAGTATAAGAAAAGGGGGTTGTGCATCAAAGAGGCAAATGTTGGTATAGGGATGTGAAGTGACACTATAGCTATAAATCATAGCACATAATGTCTAAGCCCAAATAAACATAATTTTTCAAATACTCTAAGATATATCTAAATACTCCAGATATTTTTCATCTTCATACTGGGCGATTTTTAGGCATGTATTTTGTATCATACCTCTCTCTTTTCAGGTTTGATGGTTGCACATCTGAACTGGTTAGTATTTGCTTTCAGGAGCAGATCCTAAAATTAAAACAATTAACTTAAAGAGTGTGGTACATTAAAATTCTCTAAGAATAATTTTGTGTCTCAAAAAGCCTTGTAGCCCCAACCACTATATTCACAGACTCATAGAATGGCTTGGGTTGGAAAGGACCTTAAAGATCATCTTGTTCCAAACCCCCAGCCACAGACAGGGACACCTTCCACTAGACCAGGTTGTTCAGAGCTTCATCCAATCTGGCCTTGAAAACTTCCAGGGATGGGGCATCCACAGCTTTTCTAAGCATCCTGTGCGAGTGCCTCACCATCCTCACAGTTAAGAATTTCTTCCTAATATTTAATCAAAACCTACCCTCCTTCAGTTTGAAGCCATCCCTCCTTGTCCTGTTACTACCTGCTCTTGTAAAAAGTCCTTCTCCATCCTTCTTGTAGGCTCCCTCCAGGTACTGGAAGGCCTCAGTTAGGTCACCCCAAAGCCTTCTCTTGTCCAGGCAGAACAATCCCAATTCTCTCAGCCATTTCCTCATAGGAGAGGTGCTGATCATCTTGGTGGCCTCCTCTGGACTTGCTCCAACAGGTCCATGTCCTTTCTGTGCTGGAGACCCCAGCACTGGATGTCGCTCTGCAGGAAGGGTCTCACCTGAGCGGGGCAGAGGGGCAGAATCCCCTCCCTCAGCTGCTGCCCACAGTGCTTTGGATGATCCCAGGACAGGGTAGTTTCTGTGCTGTGAGTGCCCATGGCTGGGTTGTGTCCAGCCCCTCACCCACCAGCACCCCCAAGTCCTCAGGGCTGCTCTTGATCTGTTCATCCCCAGCCTGTGTTGACACCAGGAGCCGTCCTGACCCAGGTGCAGGCCCTTGCACGTGGTCTTGTTACAGCTCATGAGATTCCCGTGGGCCACTTCTTGAGCTTGTCCAGGTCCCTCTGGATGGCATCCCATCCTTCAGGTGCGTGAACTGCACCACTCAGCTGGGTGTTACCTGCAAATGTGTTGAGGGTGCACTTGATTTCTTCATCTGTGTCATTAATGAAGATACGAAACAACGCTTGGTCCCAAGATGGATTACAAAAGCTTGACTTAGTATTTACATAAATTTTCATCCCTGATTAAAGACTTGAAGTAAGCAAGTATTGATTTTCTACACAGTTCTGCCTGGATGTTTGCTTTGCACAGGACATCAGGCCTTTGATAGGTCTGCCCATAAGAAACATGTTGCTTGTCCAGATTTCAGCGTAAAAGCAGCATAATTATCTATGGCACCTAGGTACCATAGGCAGTAACTGTTTCCAGATAACTGACAAACAATGGCTTTGGTTTTGAGTTACATTAGAGGATTATGCTCAGGGCATCACTGCACCAGAGGCTGATTGAATAGGCACACCCTTGGCAGTAATTTCCCTGTCATTATGAGGGGGGAAGTACAGGCAAACGCATTTCTAGTTTTTGCATATTTATTTTGGTTGTAAACCAAACCTCTAATCAAAGTTGTGCAGATTAGATTTTCTAATGGCTTTCTGGGCAGCAGCTGATAACATCAGTGTTTCTATAACTGTCTAGAGAGTGGCTTCCAGTGTTCTCACTCCACACAGATGCTCGGACGTGGTTCTTACAATTACAGCTACAGCTTCCACAAAAATGCTCTGAAACAAACGGCATTTTTCATGCATATTTCTGCTAGGACCCATCATTTCAGCTTGCTTAGCAAACAGTCCAGGGAATTGACCTTTGTGAATGCTTTGGATTCCTTTAATAACATTCCAGAAATGACAAAAACTGCTGTTATTGCAGTTATAATTTCTGTGGGTGTTTTCCTTTGTTTCTTGTATTAATGCAATTTCTTTACTGAAGAATGTAGCTGGTTGTTAAGTGATTTTACAGTTGTCATAAATTTTTGATGGTATAGGCATTGTGATATTTGGCTTTTCTTTCCCAGTTTTTCTAGGAAGTTTTTAACATGCAAATAAGCACACAGACAAATAGACGTGCTTTTTCCACAATATGGAAATGATAAAAGGATAAAAAATAATGGTGTATTGTTTCCTAATGAAATATCAAGCATAGGTAATGTGATGGGCCACCAAAAGGAATGCAAAGTTTATCCTCCTAGAATCTGTCACACATTAAAGCTTTCACTATAGTTTAGGAATATATTCCAATGCCCCTCTCACATGGACATGAGGAGAGCCCAGAACAGTAATGAATGAACTTGTCCTGGCTAGTGAAAACTAGAGTCAGGCATTTTCAGAATGAGGGTGGGACAGTGCTGATAAAAAGATGTCACATGGCATACCTTTTATCAAGTTTTTACTGTTATTTGATTGGATATGGTCACTGCAGTGTGGGGAAGGGGAAGGGGAAGGAAAGTGGAAATGGACATTTAATTAATTCCTTTCCAAGAAGAAGACGACAACAATCTGCTTTAACTATGAGCTACCTCATTGAACAAGATTCATGTCAAAGTTTGGATCAAATAGCTAGATCTGTTTGTATTTTCCAGGCCCTCCCTTCTCCTGCTGTCTTAACACATGGACCATGTACTCTGTTTCTTTACAAACCAGGATGACTTCCCACTCTCTCAGTCTGCTGAAAGGAATGTATGAAGAGTATGTAAGAGTATGAAGTCTGCACATAAAAGAAGTCAGAATCTGCTGGTATTTTAAAACAGTGAATAACATATGGTTATTTTTCATTTACTACAGAAAAACCCAAAGTATTGAACTTATTTTGTAATTTGAAGCCTTAATAAATGAATACCTTAAGTATTCACATCTCCTGTGGGACTAGAAGAACTATTGTGAAGAAAAGAAAGTAATCATGTTTCTGCTACTTTACATGGCTGCTTGCAAAACTTCTCTTATGGTACTTATATAGTGAGTAAAAGGTGGACCTTGTCTCAGACAATTAATAATAAAATAAAGAAGATAGGAAAAGGGTGCTAAAACAGAGTAGAGAATACAAACTTCATAACTCTAGAGGAAAAGCCATGAGCTGTTTAGGTACAAAAGCAGATATGTTTCAGATAAAGTTCTAAGATTTGTGAAGATGAAACAATACAGAAGAACCAGTTTAGAAGAAAGGAAGTAATAGAACAAGAACAAAATAGACTTACTTTTGCTTTCTGGATATTTTTTGTTTTGATTTCCTCTAATTGCTTTTTTTCCTTTGGAGGCTTATAGATGCTTGGAGGAACCTGTATTAAGAGAGAAAAATCTCTAGAATATGAGATATAAAACATTCCATGTGACACATTCTTGCAGGGAGAAAAAGCTCATTCATTTTTACCATAGAACAGCAGCAGTAATTTTCTAAAATATTGATTCTTTTCTATTAGTGCCACTCTAGAAGGCAGGGACAGATTCCAATTAGTTAGGACTACCCAGCTTTTCAGTCCTGTTCAATATAATATAACCCCTGGTCAAAAGACCAGAGAGAAAGACAAATTTGGAACTAGTACAAGAAAGGCTAAAGCAGTAATAAATCCTATAGGCCCTATCAAAGGGAGAAAAATGTTGCCAGAATGGGAGCAGTTCTGTTTGGTATTTCATAAATTTAAGTTTCACAGCAACAACAGCCAGATAGGGCAGCTGAATAAAGTTAAGCTGTGGAGCTCTCTGGCACTGTGTGTGGTAGTAGCAACAAGTTACAGACTCCAAAGAAGTTCAGGGAAGAGAAATCCTTTGAAGTTTAATAAACACCCGAGAACTTTATTGTAGCTAGGAGGTCTTTGAGCTGAAATGGTGGGGCCCTGAGAAGGCAGTTGGAGAAAAGCAGCAGATGTCCCATCTCTCTGGTATTCCCAGACATCAGTGTTTAAGCACTGATGGAAAAAATATACTGGGCAAAATGGGCCTTTGCTCTGGTTTACCGTGGCTGTCCTAATGTCCTTGTAAGGGAAAACCATTGCAGGTGTGGATTAAATGTTTGGAGATAGAAGACTCAGAGGGTCCTCCTAGCATTAGTCAAAGATTTGGGAAAGCAATCACACATCAGCTAAAATGACCAGGACGTAACTGGCTCTCAATGGGATCAGCAGGACACTAGGGACTTTGGGGAGATTTCTGTATTCGCTTGAGCAATAAATTTAGCCCAGAGTAAGCTCCAAAAAAAGACTGGACGTCTCCCTCCTATGTGGGTGAGATAGTCTGACAGTTTACTGGACATCTGCCTAAATATTTATGTTGCTAAAAATGTGCTAGATCCATTAGAAGTTACAGAATTAATGGGGAAAGTATATATTCTGTATTGTACTGGAGGTCAGTTCAGGGAACATGGGAATCCCATCTAACTTTATTGAACTATATAATGAACTATACTTTCAAAAAATCATGAATCTGATGGACTTTACACTGCCTTTGCTGTGTGAAATCTTTATCTACAGGTAAAACAAATGCACAAACAGAAGAACCTAGCAATTAAATGCACTTGCAACACTGCTTGAGTATTTTTGTGAGCTTTTAAAGTGAAGTAGAAGTGAAAGTATTTCCCAGCAGTATCTAAGAATTTTTATTACGCATTTATGGATGGAGAAATTAAAGCCCAGAAGATTTGCAGAGGGTTCCACAGGCAGTGAGTATCAGTTTATTTCTCTCTTCTTCCTACTCATGTGCTTTACCTGCAAAACTGCACTCATCTGCCAGAGTAAGCTGAGAATCTTTCCTCAGAAACTGCTATGCTTATTTCAAGTAATTTAAGGAGGAGCCTTTTCAATCAGCTGTTTCAAAAACATTCTTTGCCTTGTGATTTAGCCCATGGGGATGAGTACCGAGCAGAAAGACAGACAATATAGCAAATACCCATTTGTTGGAAGAGGATAAAAGGTCACTATAAGTAAATTGTAAATTACAGCAACAGAGAGATCAAAAAAGGCCAAACTGTACCTACTTAATGTGAAAAAAGGGGGTTGGGAATAAGAGCAACTTCACTTTCCCTGCCCAGGCCATGGTCAGCCTCACATAGTCTGTGTGACATCCCTTAACCACAGGTTTATTTAGGAAGTAGGTACCACAAGAAGTTTAAGGAAGAACAAAATGAATAATCACTTTGAACTTTGGTACTCATCACTCTTCTATTTTTTAAAATTACTGGCATAAGATGGACAAGGGCAAGCTAATGCAATGCTATCATATTATGGGTTCCTATTTTTATAGATAAGATCACAAATACATTGTTTGGTCTGTATATTTGCAAACAAAATCATCTGTATTGGCCAAATGATTTCACCCATTTAATTATTTTAAACACTGAAGCACAGCTGAAATAATAGAGAAAACATCTAACAAATACATTAAATTTGGCTGAATGGTGTTACAATAACATTCCAGGGCAGCCTTTTTTTTTTCAATATACGACTGGTTTACAGGAAATCTAACAATAAAGTAATTGTATAATCTTATTATTTTAGTATAGCGCTGATATTAAAAGAATGGATTTTGTTACTCTAGGCCACAGTATCCTAGAAAGTTGAATGTGTCGAAATAATTTTGTATGTTATCAGGTTTATGCACCTGTCTCCATTTGTTTCCTTTGCAAACTTCAAGGTAAAGCATTCATTTTTCCTTGTAAAATTGTATTTATGAATTTGTGCATGGGCACTCTTGTGTCTGCATCCATGTGCATGTGTGCCAAGGCCAGTGGAGACAAAAGTTTATAACCTTTAGACCAAATATTTGGAGTGAATTGTTTCATTATTAAATCTCAAAATTAAAATGTTTTTCCTTTTTGCTTAGTGACCCCCATTTTTGATGAATGTTTATGATGATGAATTATTATTCTAAGCTTCTAGGCTGATGTTACTCCACGGCCAAGGCCAGTGGGGAATCCCATCTCATCATAGGTCACCAAGACAACTACCCTGCTTTCTGCAATAACCCAAGTCCAGCCCTCCCCTGTGAAGGGCACGTGTGTTCAGCACACGGGACAGCAGTGCCATGCCAGCTCCTGAACCCAATGTATGTGACACATCTCATCTTACTTGGAAAGAAATGCCTAGAATAAAATAATAATAGAAAGAAATACCTAAAATTACAATCCTGTTAATCAGAATGAGCTAACTGCACCACAGGGATGCAATAACTTATTGCTCAAAATCCAGATGCCTCCATATAGTTCTGTACAGCTGTTCCAATGTCGAGCAGTAACTGTGGGTAGTGACTACAATAGTCCCTGCTGATCAACCACATGACAAGTCCTTTGACAGGTGCATGAAAACCATGAGTAAAAAAATGGGTATCTCATAAAATGAACACCTTAGCGAGAAAATGGATGAGAATGTTTCTGCAGAAGATTACGGGATGTAATCTGGAAGAGCTTTATTTCTGTGCATTCCTCTGAATTACAGACAACCCTCCACCATACAGGAGCCACACCTATGGCTGGCTCTCACCTTACTGACTGTTTCTTGCCACCTGAGCTGTCTTTTCAGTCTCTGTTCATTTCAAGCTGTAAATTGGTGATACTGGTAACAATGCGGCAAATTAAAGTGAAGCTTAATTTGCTGAGAGAGGTACAGACATGAGTAGAAGACAAGCCACTACTACACTAATGGCTTTAGATTCACACAAGCTTTAAATTTGCAAACCTGGCCAGAATGTAAACCAAATTTAGTATAATCCAAACAACACAAACGAACTTCACTAAAGTTCACTAAATTGCATCTGCATTAAAGCAAATTTATTCTAAGAGGGGCTGCACAGCATAAAGTTCTGAAATGACAGCAACATGACTCATTCCTATACTGATTAAGTAGTTATTAAATGCAGTTTTTCAGAGCCTGGTATTAAGCTGTTTCAATGTAAAATCCCATTAACAGTATAACACACTACCATTAAATTGCTCTGCCATCCTAAGGTGTAAATGGTTTCTAAGAGCATTCAACATATGTATTATTTAAAACCTGAAGTGCTAATACAAGGTGGCAGATAATGCCCAAATCTATGACTTCTAAGCTCACTTCCCACTGCATTTAAATACAGATGATTTTGCAGTCTTTATTAAGTTAGTCCTAGCAGCTTGATCCCAAATGGTGTTTGCTTTACCCCAGTGAGATAACACCAGTTGTGGGTCTCTGATTTGTACCAGTGTAACTAAATCACAATCTGAGACAATAAGTAAAATAACTTTGCATTTCAAAGACAAATCTAGTCTCATTTTTACATGAACAATGAATTTCAACTGAAAAACCTTAATTTTAGAGATTCAGCATTAAGACAAACAGAAATAAAATTCCACCTTCAAGGAGGAGCTGCAAACCTGGAGTCCATCTCACTTCCAGTGAAACTGTTTCTCCATTTATTTTAATGAGAATTCATCTACAAAAAAACCTAAATTTATGAAACTTTTTTATTTGCTTGTCCTTTTCTTACCTCCTTCAGTGCATTATCCATAGCAAACATCCTAAGCTGAGGACTATCAGGAACACTCGTATCAATGCTGTCATCAATTTATACCCATTTTGTAGTTCTACTTCTGCAAGTCAAAAAACGACTACAGGAACCAACCTTTACCTTTTCTCTGGTTAGCTTATAAATTGCTTACACAACATTCACTGAAATGAAAATAATTAGTTTGCTGTTGTTTTTTTAAGAAAGCTGACCTTTAGTAACATAGATAATTGCCAAAGTCCTTTTCAATCTGTCAAAGTTTGTAGATTTCCTATAACTGCTTTAAAGATATTTTTAACTACCCTACCAAGATTTTGTGCACAAGCATACAAGATATTTAGTATCTTTTAAAAAATAAATGAACTTACAGGTTGTCTTTTTGCCAGTACTGGCAGAGGTGCTGGTGGAGGTAGAGGAATGGCACGTGGTTTGGGTACAGTCAAATTAAATTCCTTTGGCTGAGTGACTCTTGAAGTCTTGACAGTGGTGGTATGATTACTTAATTTATCTGTGAGTTTTTCAATCAGTTGCTTCACTTTTGGCTGCCACCTTCAAATAAAACCAAATTCTTCAATTTTATTTTGTTTTTCTCTTTCATGCAAACTTACACACGGTATATGAGGTTGTCATTGGTGCAAATTCTGTAATACTTTGTGCCATTCAATTTTAATAAAACTGACCTATGACTCTGTACTCAGGATTTAGCTACACTGTGTTATTTCACCTCTTGAGAGATGCTATCCATTCAGATTACTAGTGATGAAATAGCCACAGTTTTTACAGAATAAGCAACTATCTTGCCAGTTCATTTTGTGGCAGGACCAGATTAGGAGTCAGAAAAGCAGCTGTCATAGATTAATGACACACTTAACATACTTACATGAAGAGACTATGAACAGTGGTCTGAGTGCTGCCACATGTACCAACAGAGCACATGCAGATCAGTCTTAAACACAGGCAATTCTAATTAAAAAGTAGATGAAAGGAGTTTGGTGAATTCTCAAATGAACCCTCAGTGAGCCTTAGGGGCAGCCAAGAAGATTTTGATTTCTGTGTTTGGATTTGGGCTTGCATCAAAGTTCAGACTTCTTTTAAGCATTGACGGGAAGATGCAGATTAAAGGTAAAACACAAACAGGGTATCACAGTCTAATTACAGTGACAGCCAGTTATTCTTCCTCTATATATGTTCTATCCTTATACATTACACATGCAATGGATCTTTCCCAGAACTTAAAAAGCAGATGACAATGCAAATTTACAGTAAGTTCTTTATATGACTGTTACCTTAGGTAGTACTGTCATTACAGGGTAAGGCTTGCAAGTAACTTATGCAAATAATGAAGCTCCACTAAAATAAATAAGACCCTTTATATTAAACTCACTGATATTAGAAAGAGGAATACAAAGACACATTTAAAAGAATTTCAGCTACTGAACTGACTAAATTCATCACTGCATCTTCAGACCCCTGAAGGATGTTTCAAACCCGGTAACCAAATCTGGTCTTTAACATTCTTGTGTAATTTACATTTGCCACTTCGAGGCAAAACGTGGATTCATTGCACTGAGTGTAACTGACTGTGAAGGACAGCTCCAATAAGCTTGGTGCTAATGAAACAAGCAGTGGCCTAAGCATCAGCCTGCATGAATGTGTATGTGCAAGAACTGTGTGGGTATGGATGTATATCTCTATACCTCTCTATCTGTATCTTTATATTATTGTAAGCATTTGCTATAACTACAATCACTACAGTGGAATATTTTGAGTCAAATTCTGACTTCAAATACATCCTTGTGGTGCCTGTAGAACTCAGCAGAATTCAGAGTAGTGCAAGCCAAATCTATGTTATACATTTGCTAAAGTGAAAATAAACTATGCAGTGTGAAAGGATTAATTCTAGGTACTTTGATATGGCAGAACCAGATGCAAACTCCATTTCTGCTGACATTGTTTGTAGCAGATTTTTGTCTAACATTGTTTACCATCTTCTGGGTTAATCTATACTTCATTGAGAAGGATATGTGACTGTAGCCACATTGGTGTAATTTATCTGTTCTGGATAAAAATGAGAGTAAAAAGTGACCCAGTAGGCTGCAGAGCTACTGTTTCTCCACATGAAAATGTTCCAGTTTGGCAAGGGTACAGTTGCTACCATATCACCACCTAACCAATGAGTGGATACACCTCAGAGCAATTAAGCTGTTATATGATGCTGTAACTATGTAAATAAATAATAGTTTTAGAAGACTTGCTCATATGCTTATCTGATTTTCTCAGAAGGGATTTTATGACCATCAGTATAAACAAGTCTGTGCATAAAGCCAAACTCAGGGAAGTCAAAGATTTTTTCAAATGCTTAATGTCATACAGATGTTGAAGTGAGTGAAGAGGCATGACTCTAAGGTAATTTGAACCTTCTGTTTTACTTTTTTTCAGAGTATGATGTTTTACCTATTCAGGGGCATTAGGGAGCAAACATACAACAGCTGTGAAAGTACTTTTCTGAGAGAGAACCTTGCCTCTAGGTAAGTAAAAGGGCTTGCTAAAGACTTGTGTAGACAAGAAGGGTTCTGAGTGACTTCAATAGAAGAAACACTTTAACAGAAATGTGAACTTTCAGGGGAAGCTTTCCCCAGCTTTTAAACTTTGAGGTGGCCAGAGGCTACTTAAATACTACTTACCTCAGCAGCGGATCAATCCAGTTCTCTTTTACATACACTGAGTCATAGAAGTGACTCCATTCATCTTTTATCCATGTGTTCAGATGCAAGACATTGAAGAAGAATCTAAGAAACTAATAATAAGTGGTTTCTTTTAAATATGAATGTTGAAGACATGGTGTATATAACTACAAGAAGATAGTTGCTTTCACTACAAACACCGGTGAAGAACTTGTTTGTATTTTACCTTGTAATTACAACCATAGATGCTCGGTATTTTTAGGTTCTTATTAGTTGGTGGACTAATAAGCCCATGTCTTTTAGCTCTATTTTGTAAAACACTAATAGATACTAAAAAAAATTTTTGTGGCAAAAAAAATAAACTAGAGGCTACAACATAGAGATGTGTCGATTCATCTTTAATTTGCGTCAAACACTGTAAAATGAAAGTTTTATTCAGAATTAATTACTACTGGAATACACTGATTTTAGTATAATTTTACAATAGAGTTTCAGAGTCTAATATACCCAAGGTGGACTTCTGGTTACCTATAACTGGATAACCCATGAAACCCAGAAACATGTCAGGTGATGCCTAAAGTGGCACTGCACCTGAATTAATTAAATTCTTTTCAGCTCCCTGGGAACCGGGCAGAGAGAATTGCTGAAAACTAAAGTAAATGCTATACAATGTGGCTTCTTCTTTTATTGAAATATAATTAATTGGCATATTCCCATTAAAAGATGTCAACACTGTGATGTATATTTTTGTACTGTTTTACTCACAGTCCCCAGAGAAATGCTAGAGTAAGGATATGCCACAATATACATCATACTAGAGAATTCTTGGAATGCAGCCCTGGAATGGTCATCCAGGCACTGCAGGGATTGCAAATGGCAATGCAGGATGATTGGACATAATTTCTGACTGGAGTGTGCCTGAACCAAAGTCCACAATCTTAGTTTTGATAATCCCTATTACAGATGGCGAACATTGGCATAATAAGACTCATGAAGCCATACTTTTATATTTTTTTTTTTTTGACAACAGAAACTTTTGTGTTTTGTGAATGGAATTGCTAGGAAAAATCCCTAGCAATTCTGGGGATTCTGTTTTCTCTTTGGCCACATGTGACACAGGTGGAAAACCCAATATCAGCAGTCATTGCTTTTAAAGCAGCAAAATGGAGCTTCTCTCAGATTTCTATTTGGATGTTACCAGGCTCTGTCTCCTTAGCAAAGTCACTGGTAGTCATTTTGGCAACAGCATTATTCTGCTTACTTCTCTGCCTTGAACATTCAAAAAGTTTCATGACTCACAGAGCATGATAACCAAGATTTATTTCCCTTCTGGAAGTGGTGGAATTACACCAGCAATGAATTGTACCCATGTTTATATTTTAATGTATACTCTGGCTGTAGTAACATAAGTGTGTATAATTAAAGACTGTTTTGTAATGCATTTTTACAGGTGGGCTGAATTAATACCTTACTTTTGAGAATTTGAACATAATATTCTTAATGCACTTTTACACAGTGGGATCGTACAGATGCCTAGAAAACAAATGAAAAATGGGAAATTTCCTCATCTCGTATTATCGTCACACCCATGCAGGCATTTGCAGAGTTGAAATGCTTATATTCACAATATAAGCTTTTGACTCTTGAGTTAAGGAAGTAACTTCAGGAAACAGCATGTTCTGTTTCTCCATACAGATCAGCCACTGCCTGGAAACATTATTGACCCAACCTGGACTGGTTTTACCCACCATCCACCATGAGGCTGATTTTGTCCTGCAATTCCCACCTCATCATAAGAGCTATACAATGCCCAGTCCTTATGTAGTGATATTCCTCCAAAGATTTCACTTCCTTCGAACTGCTTTTAGAAGCAATCAAAACATGAAACAGAAACAACAGATTCTTGACTGCTAGAAAGAAAACACTATGTATTTTGTATTTTTTACAAGGCAATCCGGAAATTACAAAGCTGTTTACTTCAACTTTTTATTTCAACAGTGTATTTTCTCTAACACACAAATCCTTAAATTTTAAAATAAATATGGAAGAATAGTATGTTGAACGATAGAATACAAAAATAGATTTGAGCTAGCAAGGCATGGCTACTTTCTTAAAAGGATAATCACACTAAAGTTACAAGATTGTGTTTTATCCTATGGTTCTGTAATTATATCACCATAAATATTTTTTGCATTTATTCTTAATATTACAGAATGAGAGCTTGTGATTTTCTGTTCAAGCAGATGAACATGTGTAAGTGAGGTACCATTGTTATTCTGCCTAAATGAAAATATTTGAACGTTCTTCAGACATAGAGAAACACTGTGACTTTGAGTTGAATGGATTCCGTCATACAGGTCTTTATGAGAAAGGTCTTAAATCTCACACAGGCCAACCTCATTCACTTGAAGACTATTCATTTGAATGAGGTTCATCTGCATGATGAAGAAAATTCCACTCAGATTGTGATGTGCTAAATTTATTTTTTAATTAAAGTAAATCTGTCCTAGGTAAATATATGTGAATATTTTGTCAGTGTCTTAACTAAACACAGACACAATAGTCATCAGGCAAAATCTAGAGGTCAACATCCTGATCCCAAATTTCTGATAACTTTTGTTGCTAGGGCTGCAGATCTGCCTCCTGCTGTTTTATCTCTGTTGCTGGGGGGACAAAATGCTGCTTCTAAATCCTCTGCTGCAGGTGCAATGATTTAATCTAGCATCACTTTGGAGACAAAGAAACTGTTCTAATGCAAGAGAAGAAAAACTAGGTGCCATGGTGCTGAGGATCTGGTAAGATACTTAAGCAAACCAAGTTACACCTGCTACAATGATAGCAGGTGCACACCATTGGAATATGCAGCACTTCCCTATCAGAAAAGAGTTATTCCAGATAAGGAAGGAGACATTATCTAAACCAGAACATCAGGGCACTGATGCTTAAGCCATATAATGCTAGATGAATAGAATCAACAAGAGATAACTGGCATGAAGTGGGAAAATTGTGTTGCTAGCTGAATGAGCTCAAGATGCATCCAATCCAGTAGCTCGTGTCTAAGATATTTACCAAAGAAGGGGCTGGGAGAGCATTTTAGACAGAGTGATTTGTCTGTCTACCAGATTATGGTAATTCTTCCAGCCACTCCTCTGTTTTTTCCAACTGTTAATGAAATATATAATTTTTGTCTCTGAATGGAATTAATAATAAGCATTCCATAGTAAGTCCATCTAAAACCAGACAACCTAACCTACTCTCTCCCTATATACTGCAAAGCAACTCTACTCATTAAAGAGGCACTGCCATCCACATGAACATTCAAAGTAATCACTACAAGGATAAACCTTAGTCTTTTGAGTATTAATTATTAAAATTTGCCTCTCTTTAATTCCATCTTTGTTATTCAGTGTGTTTGGACTATTCTGTGAAACATCTGGATGATCAAAGGTTACAGATGCTGTGTCATCAGTGATTTAATTTTTAGCCCATTTTCCTGAGAAAACAGAGCTTATGAGAAGGTATTGCTGCTCAGTTTATCCCTCTGCTCCTCTTTATAACATAGCTTTTAAGATAATTAGCACTTTCATTTTGAAAGAGAAGCAGAGGATATTTATATTTCTACAGTTATAATGAAAAATAGCAAACAAATAGTGGAGCAAACCCCAAATTCATTACTCCAGAAAAGGACAGGAAGGCAGAATTTTGTTGTCCCACTTTTTATTTGGCAGCAGTGGTTTGGTCAGTTGCATGCTGTACTGGGGCAATTGATACATACATAGCTCCAAGCCAGCCAGTGCTTTTAGGGAAGGAGAAAAAGTGATGGAAGCACAATAGGCTTGATAATGAAAGTGGCAGTGGGTTATTCAGGGGGAAGAAGAACACTAAACAGCAGGAACTGCAAGTTTGAATAGATTCACTGCATATAGAAAAAAATCTGTCTAAAGTCAAAGAAAGACTGTGAGTAGAGGCAAGAGTGATTGTGCCATTTAGAGGGACAACTGTAAATGACAAACTATAAATTGTGTGATTATTCTAACTTTTCAAATTATATAAAATACATTTTAAATTGATCTTTGACTGAATATGAAAATCATGCTGTAAGTAAAGAAATTGAAGGGTTTTGTGGTAACAAAATACTAATTTAATTTCTGAATTTAAACAGAAAATAACACTCATTTCTTCATGTAAATTATTCTCAAAGTTGAGAAAACTCATCTGATTAATCACACACAATGAACAGATAATTATTTAAAAAAAAATTTTGTACTTTGGTTACCTTTTGCATTTTTGCAGTGTCCAAAGATTTCACAATTCTGCTGAAGTGCTGAAGACCAATCTCTTCTAGTTGAAAAGTAGCTAGATAACAGATAACTATCAAAAGATACATACATTTAAAATGCAGCAGGCAGTTCTATAAACCTATACCCTATACTCAACATACTCTAGGATTTAGACTGTTACCTTAATTTTAAACAATTTTGATAGTGAATTTTTCAACATACTCTGCTATTAATGTTTTTGGAGAGGACAGCTCTTACTCTTCTGTTACAAATTCATTGTTTATCATACATAACAACATTAGAGATAACAAAAAATTTAAACATAAAATTTAATATTTCTAGTATTTATTTTGCTTTTTTTCCAAGTGACCATTTTGCCTAAAATGTTGTGACCTTTGTTTTTATTCTGAATTGGAATAAAATCAAGTTTTACATGCACCCTCTATGGCTAGTACACAGTTCAATGATCTTAGAGGATTTATGATTCTGTTCTATGATACAGGAAGAAGCACAGTCAGTACTGTGAAATTTTAGTAGACCTGTAGAGTTCATGGGCTCCTGTATCAGCTTTCATTTGTCCACACTCACTTTGATCAATCAAGCTTCACTTACAGTGCAGTGTTTTAGCTGTCACCAAACTGTAATGGTAAAATCAGTAAATTCTGACCAATGTGCTGCAGCCAACTCAGTGTATCTTTAGGCTTCAATCTGATGTGCTTTAGTACAGCAACGTATTTAAGCAGTCTTAGCAGAATATACATTTATCTCCTACAAGCTTTATTAAATTCAAATCTGCTCACACATAGCAACAGCCTTTATAAGCAGCTTTGATCATTTAAGTGTCATTGCAGCTTGGCAAAGGGAATCACAAGCAGCTTAAAACAATGTAAGCCAATGACCTTAGACTTTCAACTTGTTGATAAAGGAAAATTTTCTGTGCCTACCCTCTGCCTGTGATTAATGGAGGCTTTTGAGTGGACCAGTCCTGACAATCCAATTATAGCAACACTCAGCTTAAAGGTATAATTTATGTGCCCCAGACAATGAAAAACATGGCACTGGAGAAATGAAGACAATGAAGCATTACCATTCAAAATAAACTCAATACACTAATAATTTCATCCTTGACAGTTTAGGTTCCCTTTTGTTTGTTGTTTGATTTAGATTTCTGTATTTTTTCAGATTGTGACAGAAGCAACCAGAATTGCCATAAAATGTAGTAGCTTTTAAAACACAAAATGTAGACATATTTATATTCGATAAGTTTCTTTGTATTTTTAACTGCTTTGAATTAAATTAACTTTTAAATATACCCACAAAGATTCAGAACTTATCTGACTTACAGAACCAGTGACAGGGTATTTGTGATTCCAACCTACTTAAGGACTTAATAAATTAACCTCAGCATGTGTATATTAAATAAATAGTGTAAAATATTTTTTAACTTAATTTTTCACATACTTCTCAATACTTGAAATAACTTTGGGAGTAGTAACTACCCTAATTAACTAGCTCATACTATCATATATAGTTACATCATAACTGATTCTAACAAAGTAACTAATAAAATGAAAATAGCTGACTTCACTCCCGGAGACAGAGAGAAGTCTACTTATGTCACTGTGATGGTCAGTAATGAAGAAACGCAGGTATGGATAGAGACAATTGTGTCTGCATACTGTGAGACGTGCTGAGGAACACAGCACACAGAGCTTTGCTACACAGTTTTGTATCTGAATGGCAGAGGTATTGGGTTGCATAGAGAACAAAAGGAAATCACTGAAGAACCTTTTTTAAACGGATAGTTAAGCTTCCAAGATGTTTCTTCCAGACATGGATGCTATTTTCCACCTGCGTTTTACCTGACTTTCTTAGGTAAAATTCCAGTTAACACCTGTAAGAGTTCAGACTAAATAACAATTTCAGGTTTTAGACTTCACATCATAAGGACATTGGAAAAAGTCCTGTACTTCACACTGCACTAGGCACAATGACAGTGCTTCCAATGTAATATAATACCAAGACCTACACTAGTAAAATGATATTTTTTTAAGTTTTGTGGTAAACACATTTGGTATTGTAAAGACAACTTACCTAAATAGAGATTACGCTCAGAAATTGGGCAGTATCTCCCATCCTGAGCATAAAAAGCATTGACTACTACATCCAATATGGATTTATATTCTGTGCATCCTTCTAGTGTATCCAATACAAATTTTTCTTCTGTCACATTAAGAGTCTATAGAGATACAAAATTAATAATGATTAATGTATTCTGGAAAGAAAATGTTAGTTGTGTACAAAAAGTACAATCATTTTGAAGTAACTGGAAAACATAAACAATGAACAGCAGTGCCTTTGGTAGGGCTGCTGCCCTTCTAATGCTATCAAATAAGGGCAGTCCTAGCAAACTAATGGCCCTTGTTAAGTAAAATGTAACTTTCTCCAATGTTAAGTGTTCATTTTATCTGCTGACATATGCATTGGATTAAAAGACCTTGATGTGTGAATGTCAGCAGTTGATGCAAAGAAAATCTGAAGTCTCTGAGCTATGAGCAATGATTCACTTAGTCAACAGTATGAGAGAGTTTCAGTAAGAGTTTGGTGTTCTCTCAGGAAACCTCTTTTTTGTCAGTGAAGTCTATGCTACTTAGGGAGACTAAACTGAGGGGAGAAGCCAGACTGAGACTATGGAAAAGACTCTTATCGGCTACTGAAACCTAACTTTGGAGAATAAGACTAATTTAAGCTAAACCTGTGAGCGCCAGGATTCTTTTTAATGCACACTGGTTCTTATCCTGTTATGCTCCTGGTCACTTGTAATGTTCATGCAGTATCCCAAGAGAACAGGAGAGTCAGATGCTCACTGTGTGCCTTTTGGGTCCTATCCCATAATCCCTTTAAAAAGTCTGAATGTTCCTCAACTTTACAGACAGTTTCAAGCATAATAAATAACCTATGGAATATCTGCTACTATATGAGATAAACTCCTAGTATGAACCACCTTTAAACATTGCAATAAAATCTGAGGCCCAGAACAGTTTGTTATTACATGAATGAGATATGGCCAGCTGAGCTATGAGAAAATGACAAACAATAATGATCCTTCAATTTAAGGAGGTTAGACAAGAAGTCAAGAAAAAAGGATAAGTGCATCTTCTGAAAACATGTAGTCCACATTTGATGTATGATCTCTCCCAGAGCTCTGAGGTGTGGGAACAACTGAACTGCAATAATATATCAGATGAGACGTTCACCTTGCCCAGTAGGCTGTCTTCTACCCTCTCGATTGCTTTATTTCCCTAATGTGATTAATTTCTAGTTTATGGGTATTATTAGAGGCTGCTGAATGGAACTCTGTGAGTTTTCTGATGTGTGACAGTATACAGGGCTTTGAGATTGAGCAAATACAAGGCAAAACTTTAAAATTGCCATTCTAGTATTTAAATGTAAAAAATTATGCAGAAGAATTTGAAGTGTATTTTCTCAGGTTGTCATTCAGAGCAAGCATAAATTTTTTTCACTACTCCTGCTCAAAACCCAGGTTTCATTCCTTCTAATTTGTGCATTATCACCAGGAGAAATGAGGAAAAAGAATGAAAAAAATCTTAAAATATGCAAAAAAAAAAAAAAAAAAAAAAAAAAGAAAAAGGGAAATATGGACTCCATCTTGCTAAGCACTGAGGGTTTTTATGAGGCACAAAGTTAATTCCAAATATACCTTTTATAGATGAAGATTTGTGGAAGTTCTTTCATAAAACTAACAAAGAAAATCCATAAATGTAAGCCCCCACTGAATGATTAAATATATCTATATCTCATATTTGATATGAGATCTCTAAGAATTCACCACAAAAGGCAAAAGCAAACCTAAATAACTGAATGGCAAGGTGAGAGAGGATGTCGTTCCAATGAAAGCAGGATTGTGATGTTTTCAATCTAAAACAATTGCTCTCCTTGAGCAAATGGCATTGTTCATGGAGAAACTGCAGAACGTAGTAACTCTGGTAATAAACAGAAAGTCCATCGTAAAACTGGCCAAGCCTCTTGGAAATAAGCCTAACAAAAACTCTCTCAACTATCTCTGCTAGAAAGCTAAAATTTCAGTTGTTTTCAAGATCTTTATTCGATTAGAATCTTTGCATTCATATTCTGTGTACTTTGATACAAAGTGCTATGGCAAACCTGTGCTTTTCAAATGTACTTTGGAGAGGTGACCAAAAGTAGATAAACAGGTGAAAACAGAACACCATTTTTATGCCGTAGTCTCTATTATATAGCAGATGATTTGTGCCCAAATCATCTGCTATACAATAGAGACTACGGCATAAAAATGTAATTGCCTGCCTACATTTACTCTACTTTTACTGCTCTGAGTTAACAAGTCAGTGAAAAGTGTTAGGATGAACACAGAAGTTCTTGATCTTGCTTACACCTTGAGCAAGAATGTACATAACCACTACCTGGCCTTGAGACAAGCAACAGGGTGACAAGAAGTGCAGCCTGGGAACAGCTGTGCCTCACAACATCAGTACTGATTGGCAGTTCTGGGGACCACAGGCCAAAAGTCTTGTCATGAAACATAATCAGCCACAGAAGGTACTAATGTTCTGTTTCTACATGTACAAAACAAGAATAGTTGAGCAGCCTGCAGCTGTGTCACCACCTAAGGAAGTGATATCACTACTCAATCAACTAAACAAGACTGGGCAGGAGGAGCACTTGGATGGGAAATCCCAAAGGTGAGCCAGTTGTTGTTTAAGCCCTGCATATAATCTAGTGAATCAAGCCCGAGCCAGTGCTTTTAAACAGTTAGGATACTCTCTGCATAGAAAGTGCACTGTGTCCTCTACAAATTTCCTCAAGGATATTTACAGTTTATCAGTATATCTGAAATAATAAAGGTTTTGGAAAAGTAACGTGTTGGATAGGTGTAATTTCTAGCACTAATTCCTAAATGCATTCTTTCTGTGGGGCTTTGTGCTGCGCTTCATGTCAGTGAGATGTATTTCAGAGTGGGTCAAGTGATCCTGAAATGTTACGGTATGACAGATTGTATGTTTATATCACCTTTTGTATGAGGTTTTCAAAACACTTTACTAGCATTTATTGTATTTAATGAGATTCCTTTTGGCTAATATAATTTTGTACATGCAGGAATTATGGCATGGAGCAAGTAAGAGATTTGCCCCAGGCAACACACTAATGCATTGGTACCAACAAGAATTAATAAATGCTCACTAATATGTGAGCATTTATTCTATCCATCAGAGCAACTTTTTACCTTTTCAAGTATACTTTAATCACATATTTCTCTGGAACAACTAGCAGTTAGCTAAGTTTGCAAGTATGTGTGAGCCCTTCAACATAAGGAAGGCCAGATTATTTTGGGTGAATGTAACACAGGTAGTGATCATCTTCTGTTACATTGAATATTAAAAATATCAGAAGACAAAACAGACCTTGAACAGATACAAATATCTAACAGTGTTCTCTCTATGGCATTGAATTTCAGCTTTTTCTGATTATTAAGTCTTTAAGTTGTAAAAAAAATGATTCTGCCTGAATTAATCCTGAATGATCCCAGGGAAAAAAATGTGCAGATTGGTGTTACCTCCCCCTTTTGGGAAAACCCTAATACCTGTAGCCTGCTTCCATGGACAATTTTTCCTGCTCTCTGACTCACAGCTGTAGCTGGAAATCAGTCAAGTTTTCTCAAGAAGAGACTGTGTAAGAAGGGCTTTGAACACAAACAACTTCCAACATGGGTTAGTACAAGAAATAGCATGAATTAAATGGAGAAATATCTGCAAAAGACAAGCTTTGCCACCGTGAGGGTATCGTAATAAGGTTGGTTACAGTGGGACCTGTTTGAAGGGGGCAGAGAGATCAAAAAAGGAGAGAAGGAAAAGCTCTTCTCTCTGGAGAGAAAAAAGGAAAGCTGTATCAGCCATGCTCTGTTTGAGACTTCTCAGGCTAAGGGTATAGTTTAGGTGAAACAAACATTTTAGAAAGAAGATAATATTTGATGAAAAGATAAAATAGCTTTCACCTCCTGAGAGAACTGTGCAATAGTGTGTAGTGAACTTGTCTTCTAGGCAGAATGTGCACATTTTGAAGATACAGTCTGATTAGTTTAGAGTGCTACAGATATCAGTGCTAGTCCTCTCCAAGGGTCTAATCAAAATGCTGTGAAAATGAAAGAAAATATTCCTACTGACGTCACCAGGGTTTGAATCAGTCACCAGAACCCAGTCTTCTTTCTTTCTGAAGTCAGTGGGAAAAAACCCCTGGGATCTTTGGATATAAGTAGGAAAATATCCAGCTTCTACTATTCACAGTCTATGTCGCAGTCACAAGCTAGTGTTTTTCATCTTCAGCAGACAGTGCTGACCAATGCTGTACTAAGAGGTACAGTTAACATTATTTTCCCTTGTACTTAATATTAAATCCCAGAACACTACAGAAAACTCAGATTCCATCATTTCCTTAGAAAATCCTAATCTGCATTTATGTCAGTAACTAATAATACAAATTATACTTCTATAATTTAATAGGATTTTTGTTCACCAAAGCTATCATCATTCTTGCATTACATTGTCTTCACATTTAAAACTAAATCTATGACTTTTGACATTTGGGGATTTTACTCACAATTGAGTAAAATTAGTTGAGTGGGCATGTGTGAGACACAGCTGAACCAGCACAAATGAGAACTATGAAGAGTTGTGCCAAATCACACCATGTTCTTGTGAAATGGGAAGCTCATAAACAGGCTTATCTTGCTGTCAACATGAGAAGGATAAAGGAGAACAGTGAATTGGGGTGGCAGTTCTGGTTTTACAGAAATAAGCTTTTCTGTAGCTGGGATGTATGTAGGAAGGTCAATATGATGGGTCTGATCCTGCAACTCTAATTGAAGCAGATGATTCCACTGAAAATAAAGTGAGTTATTTGCATAGAGAAAGGCACAAACATTGCATGATAACTCCTGTGTTAAAATCTGTCTCTTGTTATCATAGCAAAAGCTTGATTCTAACAGTCAAAAGGAAGAACAATACTCAGGATGCTTCAGTTAGGTAAAAAATGTAATCTTTTTTCAAAATGAACAGATGCAGTCCATTTCTAGAAATGGTCTGATGAAATGATATCCTTATGTACAACATGCACTGGATGAAAGATCACTTTGGATATAGATAATTTTTGACAGATTTAAGTGAAGAATGCTTAATAAAAAGAAGGGGGTTTAGTACACAAGAATGAAGATATTATCTGGATGGCATCAGTCTGATAAAAGGAGTATTAAAAAGCATTTAGGAAGATAAACAAGGAGAAGTAATCTGGCCATTCAAATGAAGAACAACAGGAACAGATGTAAATTTGAATGTGGATATATAATAATTTAAAGATCTGAGACAGACTTAGGAATTATTTTAAGTTAATGTGTTATTCAGGATAATTAAAATTGAATTCTATTTTAATAGCAACAAGTCACAATATTGAAGCAAAAAAATTTAACTGGACTTACTTGATTTTAGGTGGTTTGAGGGAATAATGATTCTTCGTGATTGAAGGTGAGGGCTTGTTTGTTGCAATTAGGAATCATCCATCATATGCTAATGAATCTATAGTTTTATTTATAGTTATTTATAGTTGTTATAGTGAAAAACAAGTCCAATATTATTTTATAAACATTGTA
Organism: Corvus hawaiiensis; assembly: GCF_020740725.1. NCBI lineage: Eukaryota > Metazoa > Chordata > Aves > Passeriformes > Corvidae > Corvus > Corvus hawaiiensis. Next base: position 9,336,308 of record NC_063217.1, on the reverse strand, counting down.
AATTACAATAAAATAAACATGAAGACTGTAAAAACTAAATTACAACTCAAAGTGTAGTTTTCTTCCTGGAAGAAAATAAAGTCTGATCATTCACTGAGAACAATAAACAGAAATTCCTTTTATGATGTAAAGTTTACATGTAGCAGAAACAAAATGTATGGAGTTTAAGACCTCTAGACTGATATTGATCATAACATTCTAATTAGAGGAAACTGTGTTATTCATCTCCCATTATTCAATAATTAAAAATCCTTCTCTATTTCATCTTTCTCTAAAAACAAGAGGCTAATAATGAGTGAGTTTTCCTAACTCCACTTTTATACAGAAGTATAAACTAGGAGTTGGAAGATAGGAACTGAGATTGGAACATGTCTTTCTTGCTTCCTGAGTGCCCTTGTAGAGATTGTGCTCTCTCTTGACACCTTGGTTTTAAACACTGACAACTACCTGGCACTCAGCAGTTTGTTTATACATTTCCACCACACCAAAAAAACATTCTATCTTTATACACACAGTGGTTCAGACAGACCTGAACTACTGTCACAGTAATAGTTTACCTTTCTTTAACATCACTTTCTTTTCCTTTAGCACTAATTTTCTGATCACCTATTTGTATATTGAAACACTGAGTGGTTGCAAACTGCAACAAGTGAAAAATGTATCCCAGTGGTTATTTGATGTGTATCTGCTTTATCTACCTCAATTACAAAAATGCAGGGAAAGATGGGTGCTTTTTCAAAGCAGCACACAGGGATTAGAAGTGCAGCCATACCTGCTGTAAATGGGCTGTGTAAAGCTAAATCCCACATACAGCTAGGAGAAACCATACCTCTGGAGAGCAGTATCTAATGCCATCATTTCCTACAAATAAAGATGGCAGACTACTTATCTCATGTACACCAAGGTACGTACAGGGTAATGCGTCTGACTTTGGGCAGTTCCTCTGGAATATACTCGGAAGCAGACTGTGCAGCCAAATGTTTTTCAAGGGGATTTCTGTCTAAAAGCTTGAAACAAGATTTCCTACACTGAGAGAATATGCTCAGGTCGAACACTGATATTTGAATAAAATTATAAAGATGCATTAAGAAGTTAAAATAATAATCAAGAGATTGATTCTGCTTCTGCTGAAGTTACTGGATAACCTCCCATGTTATCTGAGAGGAACAAATTGAGAGCAGCTCACATGGTGTCATACATGTAACTGATTTTTGACAGGAAGTTGTCAAATTTTCAGGTTTTTACCTAACAATTTGGAAATATTAAGTAGTTTCTAACCAAATGCAGGAAAAGAGCTTGGGACGTATTTTCAAAGCGGCATACAGAGGTCAGCAGTCACAGCAGAGGTCAACAAATTTTGGCTTCTGGTTTTCTTAAGAAAATCCATGCACATTTTGCCAAATGAAAAATAGCCATTTGCATGTATTTTGTGTGAATTTAAACTGTAGCAGTAAGCTGCATTCTGTTTGCACTTGCCATGCCCGGCCCAGGGCAAGCAGAGCTTTCACTACAATATGGGGTGAGCCTGGGACAAGCCATGCTGGGTCAGTCTGGGAGCTCGAACTGATACAAGAGAGCCTGTCTCACCTTTTCTTCTCTGTGGCATCTGCCTCTTGTAGGCTTCAGTTTGAAGAGAGAGAGAGAGATTTCTCATTTGATTTAGGTACAATAGAGATTGGAACTGAATGTGCAAGAACTTTGAGGTGAGCAGAACGAGACCAAAGAGGTGAGTGGGACTTGCTGCACAGTGACAATAGTAATGGAATCAACCACTTGAAGAGATGGAACTGGGATGGGTTAAATAAAGAGACCTGGGCAAGTAAATTTGAGGGCAAGAAAAAGGACAGAGATAGAAAGATGAGCATAGAACAGAACTCAGTTTATCTTTCTTTGCCATCCATCCAATATTTGGCTACCAGAGTATTCCAAACCTCTACTGTACAGCCATTGTGTACTCTCAACATAAAAAAAATTCTACACAGCCTTTATGAAATACCAAAATACACTATTTCACATAATCATGTATTTTGACTTCTGTTTTAATTATTTACGTAACCTTATGCGCATCTAGAAATTAAAAATAAAATCTTGCTGAAGATTGACTATGCTCTGAACTATGTCATTTTTGCAGTAGCACAGTGAAACAAAATAAAACCTGTCAGATTTTGACCAGAATATTCAACAATGACTGATTGTATACTTAGTAAAAGATCTAATATGGAAATCTATGAATTCCTTCTTACCATCATTTGCAAAGCAAGTATATTTTCAACATGATGGCTTCAACCCGATTTATTTCATGCTTCTTTCTTTTTTTTATACATTCATATTGCAAAGCCCTTCATTTTAAAATGAAATTGTTTGCCCACTTCCACTTCTTTTCCTATGCCTCGGTTCACCAGCTACTTTTACTGCTTTAATTTGCAAGGATTCCCACAAGAATGGTCTTATGCCACTCATAAACGGCTGACAGGGATATTTGGATCAAGAGAGATTGCACCTTCCAGACTCCCTCCCACAGGACTGCATCCAACTTCCTTTCATAACATATTCCCATTTATCATGTACACAAATAAGAACCCTTTATAAACTTCAGTCTAGGATGCTGGCCTCTCTCTGTGACACTTCCTTGTCGTTGTTGTCAGTTTAATTTCAATAATGCAAAGACAAAACTTCAGCACTCTCATGCTACTTCTTTCCTCAATTATTGGTTCTATTGCCACCCTGCCTGTCTGTCAAGCCCATAACTCCAGAGGTCATTTTTCATGCAGATTACTCTCCAGGATAACATCACCAGTTTATGTGCACATTTTCGCTCCTTTTGAACAAAATGTTTCAAATAGTATTTTGCTATCACTTCATAGCTAAAAAATCTAAGGTAGTGTCTCAGAATTTTATACTTTATTGAAGTAAGTGTCTCTTTTATGGGTTTAACTAATCCCATTTTAGTAAGTCAACCATCTGGAATGCTACTGTTGAGTTCATCCTGCTAGTCCATTGATTTGACCCACTTACTCCACCTACTATCTCACAGTTGATTCTAGCACATAAAACTGAAGCTGCCTGTCAAGATGCTTCACAACTCGGTTCCACTCTGCCTTTAATTTCTTACTCTTTACTGATGCCTTCCCCATTCCTGATCAGCCAAGGAAGCCCATCGTCTCATTTCCTTTATTAGATTTCCAAAGAAGTAATTTTGTTTAATTTCAATCAGTTCCTACATATATTGCTCTTAAAATCTACTTTATTCTGACAGAGGTTTTGCTCTGCAAAGTGTCTTTGGCTCCTTGCGGTTCAGGTGACCATGTGTGGCTGTCAGAGGTACTTATTTTGAGGATGTGGCACTTGACAAGACTGGCATCACAGTGGCTCCTGCAGCCCTACTGGGGTGCTGAACTCTCTTGAACATGTTCTGGAATGACTTGTATGTACTGTGTTTTTATTTTGAGGGAAATAATATAGCCCAAAATTGTTGGTTTCACCAGGAACATCCCCAGTCAGGTGAACAATAGGCTAAGGAGGATATTTTATGGACGTCATCAACAAGTTATGAAAGAACTAAACAAGACACCTCAGATATCACATTAGAAGACATAAAGACTCTAAACTATCCAAATACAATAAAGATATACATTAGGAATTGAACATACAGTGTTAACAATGACTGGAATCTGACTGAACTTTAAGGGGATGGAAAACTATTAACCAATTAAAAGAGTTTCATAGAACAGAAGATTGTAATATGTGATATACTGCATACCTAAGTCAGACCATAAATAAATATAGAGCTGTGTCTTGTAATGACTTAGATTTGGTCTCTTAGAATCTGACTCTCCTGATTTTTCCCTGGTCAGTAGACAACATGAGGTTTGCTATTTGTCGTGTTGCTGTCATGAGACAAACAGGCATGAATCTAGTCTGTGATTTAGAGCCAGGGTGTTAATCAGGATACAAACTGAAGAAGTTTCTGCATGGGTTAGTTAATATTGGCTAATTGGTAAGTGACCAAGCCTGGAAATCATGTGTATAAAAATGCTGCAATATTTTTAGGATCATATGCCTCTTATGAAACAGAAAAGAAAGAAGTTCATTTTTCATGATGAATTTTAATCACCCATTGGGTACTGAAACAAAACTGAATTTTACATAAACATAGATCATACTTTTTACTTTCTTTGATAAATCCTATGTAGTAAGTGACCTGAAATTAGCCCAGAGAAAGATTTTGGCCTTTGGCCTCAGCTATCCTTCCTGTCCTTCCCCTTCTGAAAGGGTTTATTATGAAACTTCAGTTTCATATTTCTCTAATGGAGTTACTGCTTCTTTTTTCTTTGTATCACCTTTCCTGGGCTGAGAAGAACAATGATCTGAAGACTCATTTTAATAGGTATTTATTTTGGCAGCAGTGGTAGCTGAATTTACCTGCTCTCTGCCCAGTGAAAAATGATTATTTTGAAACTAGATCAGTCCCTCTATGTAATTCAGGATATGAATACACAAAGGAGTTATGCCAGTACTACAAGGCAGGAGGGCAGGGACGGAAAATAGGGGTCTGAGTGGCAACTGTTTCAGAAGGCAAGCACCCAGGGAATGGGTGTGGAGCCACTGCTCAGGCCCTGGCTTTCATATCACACCTCCACAGTGTGAAAAAGAACGATTTTATATTCTTGTAGTCATTTGTATTTATGCAAAATCAATACAAAAGACTATCTAACTGGAATAGCAGTGGTTTATACCTTATTGTCAGAGCTGGAAATGAGCACTGGAGCTACATGGCAGTGTGGAATCAGGCCTCCAACAATGCCATTTGATAACACATGGCATACAATAGCAATCTAAACAATATTACTGTCTTCCCTTAGTGATTTGCTAAAGCTGATTCAATGCACTAGCTGCCTCAGCACAAGTCAGGGTGACACTGAGGACAAAGAGATGGGAAGAGATGACAGACTACGGTCAGGAAAGGATGGGAACTGTTTCAGCCAGAACAGATACAAAATGGCAAATCACGGTCTGGTTACTTGCATTATTAAATTAGAATCCCGTAGCTGATTTATTGTCACTGTCCTATGCCCCTGTTCTGGTGGTCACTTATGTCCTCAATGCAAGAATACCTGACCCTGTGACTCAGCTTCTGAACTGCATTTGTACATACAAATGGGTGGTGCTGCCACCATTGGAAGGAAGAAAGGAATAAGAAACTACAAAACAGCTTAGTCAGAAGTGGGACAGAAGTTTTCCCTATCACTACCTGATCCATTTTAGGAGGTTGTTGCTTTCCTTTTTTTTTTTTTTTTTTAATTGTTGCTATCCAAGCAGTTTCTCAACCCCTCTGATCTTTACTGCCTTGTTTTCTGGTGATAACCTTAAGAAATTTGGACTTTACTCATGAACGAAAAATGATACTGTAAGAGTAATCAATGAAAGGTAAAACAACATGTTAGAAAATAGATACCATTACATTTAAAATCACATAATAACAAAGTAAACTGTGTAAGATGAACTGAAACTTAATATACCTGCAACATCATAGCTGATTCATTCAAGAAATCCTCCATGCTCTGATTTTCATGGTTAAACTTGTTAAGCTGTTGCACTATTAGTGCAATAAGTTCTCTATGGCTGACCATCTTCACCATGGAGAATCCTATAAATACAGAAAATCATTACTTTTTCATGCTTCCTTCAGTTGTGGCATAATGCATGGTGATAAGCTCATATAGAAGTTACACTGCAGTAATGTAGAAGAGAACATTTAGGTCAGGCTTTCAAGATCACAGTCAGAACAGCTGACAGGAGAAATGAAAACACAGTACAAACATAAAAAAAATAGAAGACATAATTACATATTGTAAATATCTCAAAATACCTTAAGGATAAATGGTTACTGCACCAGGTTATTTGACAAAATATAATTAAAGATAATACAGAGAAAAACATGGATTTTTGCCTGTGTGCATACAGGTCCTATTTAACACACTGCCCTTCCCAGTGAAATGCAACGGAAAGCAAAATTTTAGTCTTAAATCTCATCACATGTTGCTGTCAACAGCCTGTTTTTCAAAAGCAACAAAAGAATAGGAACAGAGAGGAATTATAAGGAAGCAGTGACTGTTGGTCAGCAGGCTGGGCCGTGATCACAGCACTTCAGTGGGCTGGGCCACTGCCAAGGTTTCTGGAGGCACAGCAGTTGAATACTTGTTATGTTTGATGCTTTGCTTATGAAATGACTGGATTTTGTCCATCTCAAATGATGTCTTACCCATATGTCTGAGAATGTGTAGGACTGGTTACCTCGATTTTAATGTTCAGATGACAAGAACTATAATACATTTGTTCCTACACATGCACATGTTGTTGTGTATGAAAGACCAATGACAGCAATTATCAGGCCTAAAAGTCATTAATCTGGTTTACCAGTGGGAAAAAAATGAGCACAAAAGTAACTTTCCATGGTGAAAATAAAAATGTATTTTTGAAAACAGTTCTTGTATTTTAAATATCATCGTATTTTGATGTCAGAAAAGAATCTTTGATCAAGATGATTCATTCCCACTGTGGTAAACATAATTCATTTCTTGCTTTAAAATATTATCATAACATTTCCAGACACAATGGTATTGTACCCTGCCTTTCAGCACTATCTTACTCAATAATAATTGCCTAAATAGCACTTTTCATTACTAATCTCAAGGCACTGAAAAAAAGAGTTTGTCAGTGATTATGTTCAATTTAGCCTTTTAGGTACCTGTTATGATCAAGAAAAAAATGTCCAAATAAAAAAAAAAGGTTCAGCAAAAGAGGGTTGGATCATGACAAGGGATGACAAACACAGAAAGAGGAACTACTGTGCAGGGGAATCACTGTTACTCTGCTCCTTTGAGAATCATTTGTTTCTCAAGTAAGAACTTGCCAAGGTTCTTACAAGGGATTTTGGATGAGCCAGAGAGAAATATCTCTGTACTTCAAGCTGAATCATAATTCAGGCTCCAACACCTCTACCAGTAACAAATGCTTTTTCTTCTGGCATAGCAGTAAGAAATTTGAGCTCTCATGCTCTGATATTCACCCCTCCCCACAAATAACAATAATTAAACCCAAAAACTGGAATGTGAAAACTAAGATGTATAGTAATGCCTTCAGATCTCTGGACACACACAGGTTCTTAACAGAAAGAACCCCACTTCTAATTAAAGAAGCTGCTATTATTATTGCCAATGTTTTAAAACATATACATCAGGAATAAAATGTTTTTGGTATGTTATGCACCTAATTTCCACACAGTTGGTTAGAAAAATACTCTAATTACTATGTACAAAAACGATACAAATTTATACTGTGTATAAAATGGTAGAAATTTTCTTCCATTATCAGCTGTAGATTTCAGTTAAAGGAGGTGAGAACCTGACTTAACCTTATTTTAGAGTGGAGCCTGGAGATATTTTGAAAGCAATTACATAGGATAAGATTGGCCACAGTTGTAGGCATTGGTTTCAATGACCTGAAAGGTTCTTTCAGGTTTTACATCTGCTCCTATGTTCCTGGCCTAGAAAGACTGAGATTGAATTTCCTCTGATGAAAGGTGTCATAATTAAAAACAGCTGAACTAAACCTCCCTTCAAAATTCAGACAGATCAGATGGAAAATGTTCACTTTGAGGATCCTAATTTTAATTTTCATATATTTCAATGTTTTGCATACCTACTGCAACTGTTTTCCTTAACATAACATGGTATTTTTTATCTATTATCTTGTATAACTTTACAATTAAATACATATTGTACAAAACCTTCTGCAAATACGTTTTGTTATATTTATGAGGTGGGCTAGCAAATGGACACCAAGGCTGGCTACTTGCCCAGAATTTCAGGGAGCAAAGCCCAGCAACCCTGTTCACAGTGTAACACAGGCCCCTTGATCTTTTCTATTGTACTTATAAAGACCTAATAAATATGAACACTGAAAGAGGGTAGATTTAGATTAGATATTAGGGAGAAATTCTTCCCCGTGAGGGTGGTGAGGCACTGGCACAGGATGGCCAGAGAATTTGTGGATGCCCCATCCCTGACAGTGTTCGAGGCCAGGTTGGATGGGGCTCTGAGCACCCTGGTTTAGTGGAAGGTGTCCCTGCCCATGGCAGGGGGTTGGAAATAGATGAACTTTAAGGTTCCTTTCAACCCAAACCATTCTGTGATTCTGTGGTTATATGAAAATAAAGGAGCGAAGGAGTCACGAGCCTGGCCAGGGCACCCGCCACTTTCACACATCGCGAATTGCACCCGGCTTTCTTTCCGGAGGTGTCACGTACGGCCACATCTGCTTTGCACCGCCGCTCCGGTTCCTGTCCCTGGCTGTTCCCGGCGCTCTCGATCCCGCTCCCAGTTGCCCCCTCTGGGCGCGTGCCGTCCGTATCCCGGCGCGGTCTCTCCTGCCGGACGGATCCCGCGCGCGCCGTTGCCAAAGGGCGCGGGGGCTGCTGGGAGCTGTAGTCCTTTCGCGAGCCCTCCTCAGTGTAGCGAAACGGCGCGACTGGGTGCGCGGAACTACACGATCAGGGAAACAAGATGGCGGCGGTTGTTTGCCGTCGTTGCCAAGGAACTCGTTCCGCGCCTCCCCGGTGTTTCCGCTCACGGGCAGCCTGCGGTGGGTGACCCGCCGGTTGCCGGGGAGCGGCAGCGCTGGCGGGCGCAGGCAGGGCCTGCGATCCCAGAGCGGACGCGCGCAGAGCGCCTTGCGAGAAAACTACAACTCCCGGCATCCACTGCAACAAGGCGGTCGCCGCGGCGCGGCCTGCGCGGTACGCAGTCTCCCCGCCCCCTTCGCGTGTTACGCAAATGAGCAGCCGGGTGGGCGGGGCTACGGCGAGGGCCCGCCCCGGACCGCCACCCGATTGGGTGGGGAGGGGAGGGCGCGGGGGAGGTGTCGCGCACGCGCGCTGGGGTGGCGCTGCCGCCGGCCGCGCAATGTTTTGGGGGCGGTCGGGGCGGCGCGGAGCGCGCGGAGCCGCCGGATGGTCCCTGCGCTGACGGGAGCGCCCGGCGGCCGCTCCGCGGAAGGAGGCGGCGGCGGAGCGGGAGGAGAACACAACCCAGAGAAGCCTCCCGGCGAGGGGCACGGGTCGCTCCTGTCCTCTGAGCGGCGCGGGTGAGGAGCCGGCAGCCTCCGTGGCAGCGGCGGCAGCGGTGTGTCAGCGGCCGCGGTGATGATGAACAGGTTCAGAAAGTGGCTGTACAAACCCAAGGCAAGTTGCGAGGAGCTGCCGCTGCCCGGCACCGCTCCCCGGGGTCACCCTCACCCCGCGGATGGAAGTCGGGACGGAGGTCCCGGCGGATCCCGGCGCGCAGCCGCGGGTCGCTCCGCGCCGGTCCCGCGGCCGGGAGGTGCCGTGTGGGGCGAGCGGAGCCCGCGGGCGCTCGCGCGGCTCCCGGCGGCGCGGTCGGAGCGGGGCTGCGGGAGCGGCTCCGGCGGCGCGGTCGGAGCGGGGCTGCGGGAGCGGCTCCGGCGGCGCGGAGCGCGTCGCCCGCTGCGGCGGGGGATGACAAAGCAGAGCGGGAGCCGCGGGGCTGCTCCGACCCGGGGGAGCGCGGCCCGGGGCGGGCTCGGGGCTCTACCCGGCACCGCGGAGCCCGCGGAGAGGCGGCGGAGCTGGCGGCTGTGCCCAGCCCGTGCCCGGGCAGCGCTCCTGAGTGCGCTGCGGGCTGCGCGGAGCCCGGACCTGGGGAGATGTTCGGGCGCTCCCTTTGAGCTGTTAACGCTGTGTGTGCACCTAGGAACTTTATAAGTTAGGAGGTTTATTGGAAGGTGCTCTGTACGTATGAATCTTGTGCCCTTCTCGCTTTGAAATTCTTGGAAGGAATCCAAGAATCGCGGTTTGCTTTGCAATGAAATTATCATCCTCTGGCACGAGTTAAGTAACAACTGTCTGGAGAGTGATCTTGTCTCGCATGTGATGTTGGGATTTTAAATCAAGGACATTACTGGTTTTGAACATCTACAGCATCTTTTTCTTGTCCAGACATCGCATCAGTCAGTATAGTTATTCCCTTTCTGAAGTATTTGATTTGATTTTGGTTCCTGTTGGTCACTATCACCCATTTTTTCCTATGCTTTACTATCAGTAATAGTGTTGAGTCTCAGTTTGTAAACCTTCCATGTACTCAGTTCTTTTGGCTGAATTATGGCCAGTGTGTTGCAGTTAAAAAAAAAAAAAAAAAAAAAAGCCGAGGTGATGCTGCAAAATACAAGCTCATATTATGCTGGCTTTATGGATTTTACACATAGTCATAACACTTGAGTACTTCTGAAGAACAGGTACTTGTCAGGTATGGCTGCTAATAGCTGCAAGGGAGATAATGTAGAGATTTAGTAACTGAAAATACAGTAACAAGCTAGAGGTAACTTTCATGAAATGTTATTTGTATATGTTTTATGCAAGGGAAAAGCTAAGAGAAGAAGAGTTAATGAACAAAAAGAAATACTGGTAATCTTAAATGCAAAAGAAATCATCGTGAATATAGCTTTTGTCACTGTTTTTTTAACCTAAATTCATTAGATGTCACATTGTTTTCTTTCTAATGGAGATTTAATGTTTTTGTGATAAAATTTTTTTTTAATATAGTATCTCTTTGTTGTATGGTGTGTATTTGGCATTCAGGGGCTGTATCAAATAAGGTATACTTAAAGTTTAGTGGGACTTCTCTGTGCTGGAGGAACTTTTCAAGCCTGTCGCATGACACTGGACCTCATAAATCAGGAACACCTATTGCTGTTAGTTTAAAACCAGTACCACTGCATTGTGTTGTATATTTATACCTTCTGTGCCTGCAGTTTTTCTTAGTTTCAGTAGCTTACAATATCATTTTTGTTCTGGTATTCAGAATGGGTTGCTGGTGAATTGTAAGAGCTTCAGAAAAAGGCATTTTTCCTGGTGTGCCTGTTGAATGGGTGTGGATCGTGTCATTCAATACACAAAAGTTTAAATAGCACTTCTTTTATAGAAGGTGAGACAGAGGATCTCACATACAGGGACTGTACCTTTCCTGGTTGTACTACTTGCTTTCCTATTGCAAGGAATTTGCAAGGATTCCTTCCCATATGGTCAATGGGTTCCAGGGTCTGTTTTGAATATAATGCATTTTGAAGATGACTTTCCTGAATATTTATTCTGGTAGGGGTTCTCAGTACTCAGGACTTATGTTACTTACTTAAAACCCTCTGCATTTTATCAGTTAGGTTTTGCTACTCCCAGTGATGGGGAATGCTGCTTCTGAAGTATTCTGGGTCCTACTGCCATATAACAGGACTTCTGCATGGCAGCAGATTTTGATACCACTGGATGGTTGGCCTAGAGCTTTGGTGGCCATTTAGAGGTACTTTTGAAGGTGAGGGGTGGGATGACATCAGAGTGCAGCAAATTCACAGTACAGCCTGCTCAGAAACCTGAATATATGGTTTAGCTTAATCCTAGGGGAACTATTTCATAATTCATCCCTGAAAAAACACAGCCCCAAAATATGTAAATTAATTCAGTTTAATCTTTTAAAATGGTGGAGACAAGGAAATTGAATAGAACAGAGTGCATAACAAGGTGGAATCACAAAACTCTTAGGATAATCATCAATTACTGCAAGATGCAGGGCCTGCATCGATGTGAGGATATTTACTTGGTAACTGCTGCATCTGTTTGAACATACCAAGAATGGGAGAGAAAATGTGGGTGTAGGAAGTGGAAAGTCTTGACTAATGTTGCGAGCATGTCATGAGAACAGCACGACTTCCCTAGATCCTTGTTCAGTCAGTGTTCTTCCTGTCCAGCTCTGTTCCTCAGGTATGCTGATATGCCAGATTTTAATGAACCGGATCAAATACTAGTGGTAGAGGTAACCAGAGAATGAAATAAATAGCAGTGACGTGATCTGTAGAGCTGGTAGGAGGCAGACTTTTAACTGATGTATTGGAGACAGAGCAGAGACAAGATTTTGTTTCCAGCCTTCTGTGCCACATCGATTGTTGTTTAATTTTTAAAATGTTGTCTGTAATATGTGTTTTGCTTTTGGGGACTGTGGAGTCAATGCATTTTTAAGTGTTTGGAGGGAAGCTGGTGTTTGCTTTTGAACACTTTCGCAGAGGGGTGATTTGAAGCAGTAGTGTTGTTGAATTGCAGCACATTGACCTCCTCAGGACACTGCAGGCTTGCCAGGCACTGCCACCTTCCTGAGACAAAAGAATGATCTCTTCTAAATCAATATACTTACCTGTTAACACAGGCAATGTTCCTTGCCACTTCAGGGAATTTCTTGTCTTGTACCGTCTGCTGCTAGAGCATTCCGCAGGTGTCCGGTCAGAATCTGCTCCCAGGCAGATCTGAGCGTCCAGCAAAAATACGGAACTAGACTGCTTTTGCAGTGTTTTGAAATGCATTTGATATCCAAAGAATTCAGGATAATTTCGGTGAATGCTGCTGCTTATATCTGGAGACTAGCTTGAAAAATGCGTGGGTAACTAGCTCACAGGGGTACCAGCTTTAAATTGAGCACATGTTTATTGGTATTTTGAAAGAGCTGTTTTGTGTATGATGGGGAAAAAAAAGTCTGTCTCTAACCACAACTTGAATATGTTTTTAATCTGTTTATCATAGCAGACTGAAACACCTTCAGTCTGTGTTTATTTTTCATATTTTTATTTTAAAAAATATTGCTGGTTTTGTGTTTATATCTCTGATTTTTTTTTTTTTGCTCCTAGTTTCTTTGACATAGTAAATATGAACTTCTTGCAGTTAAGGTTGAAGAATTTTTTATGTTCTTGTAATTCAGTCAAAATTCATAGTCTTTGGTAGTAAAGGTATTGCTTTGTGAATGCCTTGCCACAGTTAAAGGATGCTCACAAAGTATGCATAAAGTCTGGAGGTTTTGTAGGTGTGCTTTTTAACACCCCTCTCCTCTAAGACTGACTGAAGTGCAGCTGTACCCTTAGTGCCTGTTTTATTTAAAAGGCTGTTTAACTCCCATGGGGATGTGAAGGTGGATTTACGGAAATGGCCCCAACTTGTAGCTGGGAGTGAACACTTACTGACAAGTGGGTGCTCAGCGCAGCTCTCTCACACCCTTCAGAGGCTGTGCATCTTCTCTCCCTGGAGTGCTTGAGATGCTGAGAATTGTAGTTACTTTCTTCTTGTGTGTTTGTTCTGAAATACTGTTCATTGGTTCTTAAATCTGATAATTATTTTCTGCAGCTGGATTAGCAGATACATCTTCAAGATGTTCTTTTTGCCTGTTAATGTGTGTGTCTGCAGTGGTGCTCTGTGATCAGAAATAGCATTTAGGGATAAGTGGAATGGCAGGTACTTGGAGAAGACTTGTTTCTGTGTTTGTGCTTAGTGCCTTTTTCTTTTTAAAGGATCTTTTTAGCTATATTTCTATGAAAGTAAGCCAAAGGTAGTAATAACTGTTGCTAATAATAGTTGTTACAGGACTGTAACAGCAGATAGGTATGTTAATTTAAAAATGGCTTAATAGATAGTAAAAGGGTATCTTGGAACAAGATTTCAAGCAAGTAAGATGCAGAGAGTATGCCTAGCAAATGTAGAGCAATCACCTAAAGTAGAAAAGTGAGAGCCAGTGGCAAAACTCAAAAATAGCCAAATAACCTCTAGGAGGTTCTGTATTACTTTGCAAAAGGAGAAGTGTTAAAAAAAAAAAAAAAAGAAGGAGAAAAAAAAAAGTCCTAGGTGAATGTCGAACATCAAAAACTTCACATAGAGTAATCTTTCTCAGCAGGGTTGTCAGGGTTGCTTAGTGGCAGAGCTGACTCCAAAAAGTAAAAGATGGGAAATACAATAGAAAATAGCTGATTTGGTTTTTTAACAGTAAGAGAAGAAACATGTTTGCAGGATTTTTTTGTAGGAAAAGATTTTAAGTAGGAAAAAGGGATTTAAAATATGAATAGAAGTTTGTTAGAAGAATGGAAGGTAGTAAAAAAGTACACAGTCAGCCGTGCTTAACATAATGCAAAAAGTATTTTTAAAATTGGGCTGGTAGAATGAGATGCAGTAAGAGAGAGAATTATTTTAAGAAGTAGATAGAAATGGTCAGAGATGAAACAGGACAAAGCTGCTGGAATAGCCAAGCAACTACTGATACTAGTTTTCTGGGAGTGAATGGAAAAGGTAGGATGATCTACCAGTGATAGATGGAAAGCAGATAGCATCTTATTTTAGCTATGATTTCCGAATCTTAAAAGTGAAAGGTTTACTGTTCACAGAATAGAATTAGAGTGAGTTTATTCTTGGGAAAAATGTCTTACAATGAAGAGTGAAAGAAGAGGTAAATGCTATTTATAACTTATTTTTGTTTGACTGGTGCCATACAGTATTCAAAGCCTTTGGGCACAGCAGTTTGTGAACAAAATTTATTATTTAATGCAATATTTATATTAGCAACTAATGACTTTCCAAGACAGAAGATTGAGGAGTTTTTCTTACTTGAGAAAACAGCTGTTACTAGGTTTTTGAAAAGTCACTGTTTTAATGATCAGCTCTTTCGTCTCACTTATCTGCGTAATTATTCTTGTTGTCCCTCTCTGATCAGAGGCTGCAGCTATTTAACTTCATTAATCAGTGTTATTGATAACAATCCTGAGGAAGGCAACTTATAAATCGTCATGCATTATTCAGAGTTTTGCATACTGAATTGCTTCATTTTAGAAGCACCATCTAGTGGTTTGAACACAAGTGTGGGAGCTAATAATTCTTTGCTGATGTATTGTAGCACTGCAGCTAAATCAGGACAATTACCTGCAGTCATATTGTTTCTTAGCCTTGGTTTACCTGTGGCTGAAAAAGGGAAGGAGGTCACTGTTGCAATTAAGATAATTGCTTGGTTGTTTGTAATTACTCTGATGTCAAATGTATTTGTACCTTGTGAAATTATTTTTTGATGTGGATTGCTGTGAGCAGAGTCATGGTATATCAGATCAAAGGTCTGTCTAGCCTGGTGTGATATCTGGTAGTTTTCTCTTTCTCTGTCCTGTAAGATGCCTAGGGACAAAGATGAGATGAACAGAAAGTGATATTTCCTCTGGGCTCTTTTTAAAAATTTGATAGTCTGCAGCATAGGAGTTTGTTGAGCTATAGATCGTGCTCTTATAATTCAAAAGCTCACGAAGTTGTTTCTTTTAAATGACTAATAATTTTTCAATTAATTTATACTTCTGGTCTCCATAATGACTACTAGCTTGTCAGTGCTTATAGCTGAGTTTGATTCCAGTTGAGGTAAGCATTTTCCTTAGAAACTTTTTCAAACAGCCAGTGGTGTGACCTAATGTGTCCCTTGTCCTGCAGACTTATCTTCTGATCTTTCTCATGAAAACCTGATTTGGGTGTTTAGATTCTGTTGCTCTCCTCCCACAATGTCATGGTACTTAACAGAATTTTAAAAAAATTACTCCTTAGAAATCACAATGCATTCTTCCTAGGTTATTTTAGAGGTATGACAGAAAACTCCCACTAAGAATATCCTCAGGACCACCGAAGAATATTTTCTTACTGAACTAAGTGAAAAGTAAACAGTGCAAATGCTGTTGATGTGCTTCATTTAACTGCTTTAATAGTTATGATGATCTACTTTCCTGACAGTTACGCTGGCAACATTGACTTAAATTAATTCAGTAAAACTATTTTTAAATAATGGTGTTAAAAATAAATTAATTGAAGGCTGTGCATGTTTATTTGGCCCACATTTGAAGGCTGACCCACCTTCATAGTGCATGTGAAAGAGCAAGTTTCTCCAGCTTGGTTGTTTTACTGAAGGATCCTAAATAGAGTCTGTCTTACCTGTTCTCAGCTGAGTCTTTGTTTTCATCTTGAAAGTACACAATATTCTGACTATTTATTGTATCTCAAGTGACAGGCTGGGATCACAGGTGTAATGGCCATATGCCCCCTGCTTGCATTCAGGAAGAGAACTGCTGCGTTCCATGCTAGCTGAGGCTCTTGCATCCTATAAACTTGAGCTGCCCCTAAGTCAGCTAAAGCAAAGCACTTAGCCTGTGTCTGGTGGACAGCTCAGTGTAATAGGATACGGTTTTCCTTTGAGGCAGTGTCAGCTGCCTGCTACTTGAAAACAGGTGAGTGACAAAAGTTGTAAGGCATTTTCTAGAGGTCTGGTTTTAGGATATAGCAAAGAGTGAGGTTTTTTGAGAGATAAAATGTTTGGACAACTTAAATATAAAGCATTCCTGGCTCAGTATACCTTGCTGGTGTGACTGGAAGGTCTTGCTCTTATTTATTTTGATGTTGTGGATCAGACTTACTACATCCTGTATGTGTTTCTGTTCTACCCTGCAGGCTGTAGGATTTTCTGGCTTGTCACTTCAGTAATCAGTGGCTTTTTTGCCTCACTACTCAGGCCTCTAGACTGACAATTCCTCTTGACCTTTCTGATCCCATAGATTGTGCTTCTTCCTGTGGTCCCTCTACATCCACAACCCTCTCCTCCCTTACTGTTACTGCTTTTGATCCTGTTAAAGAATAAGATGCCCTGAAAAGCTGATCAACAGGAACTGAATTGTGCTTCTACTTTGCTCAGTCTTGGTAGGCCATAAGCTTGTTTTTCTTCTCTTGTAGGGTCTTTACTCATACTTGATAGTCATTCAGAATGAATAATGTAAGAGTGGGCATCACATCACTACTGGGTACACTATTCTGGGTGAATGAATGAAAGGGAAGTAAATGGGGGAAAAGGAACTGGAGGAGACAGGCGAAGAAGATGGGGTTGAAGAAAAGACTTGGCATAGAAATGTAAGAAAAATAGTTTGAGAGGAAAAAGGGAGGATGATTCTTCTACTCTTTCAAAATGGTGCTCTTTATTTTGAAATAGAACACAGGTTAATTTAAATTAGGGTGATGTTTATGCTGGAATGTGTTAATTCCTGTCATCAAGTAGCACTTTGATCTCTGAGAATTATAGGTGGCTGAAGCTAAACTAACCGGATGCT
This sequence comes from Corvus hawaiiensis, assembly GCF_020740725.1. Taxonomy (NCBI): domain Eukaryota; kingdom Metazoa; phylum Chordata; class Aves; order Passeriformes; family Corvidae; genus Corvus; species Corvus hawaiiensis. Next base: position 9,319,316 of record NC_063217.1, on the reverse strand, counting down.
CAGGGTGTTCTGCATTTCTGCTTTGCATTCTTCTAATTCTCACCTTCCTTTGTAGCCTTTTAATGTAGGAAACATTTCCTGACATTCTGAAGTTCATCAGATGTTCAAAAATGCAGTTTTTTCAGGTTATTGTTTCCTTCCAGGAAAGGAGCTGAGCTTGAAGGGGGTCGTGCATGTTTGTCTATAAATGGCTTTCAGATGTTTGTTATCTAATAAACTTCTTTATGAACTGTATGGGCTCTCATAGTAATGTCTCTTTGTCTAATTCTCCTTCTGTAAGCAGCAATCTCCAGGCAGAAATATTACCTTACTGTCTTGGTCCAGTTGATGAAGTTTGTGTGCTCTTACCATACAAATGAGAACATACCAGTATTCTTCCTATAAAACCGTTCAAATACTCTCAAAGCACTGCTTTTTACTTTATTTTGAAGATGCATATATATATATATAGAGAGAGAGAGAGAGAGTGAATGTCTGCATTGCTAAACATTTAATGTTTTTTTCTAGGTATTTTTTATAAAGCTGGCCCAGTATGCCTGATCTAGTGAACAGCCTTACAAAAACATCTTGATGGAATTTATACCATTTTATGGTGCAAGATGGATGGATGTAAGCCCTTACAGAATAAAGAAGAGTTAATACAATGGAAGGAACAGGCAAAAATGCAAAGGGCCTTCAAATCTCATCTGGGACCCATGATTTATTTTGCTTTGTATCTTAAGGAATCTTGCAGGTCCTCAGTGAGGCGTAAAAGATGAAGTGGGAATGGCAGCTCGGTTTTTCTGTTTTACTTGGTGATGGGTTTTCTGTTCTCCTTGGTGATGGATGGTGGTTGTGTGGTTATATGAGGTTCTGTAAGGACATGTGGTGCCATGGGTGTTTCTTGCAAGTGTACACACAGGCCTTGTTTGTGTGGTTGTAAAGACGTATTAGTTTTGCACTGATTTTTCTCTAAGTCTGTTTCTATTTGATATGAATGTTCATGGTGGTGAGTTTGGCTGGATCTAAAGGTTCATTTTGAAGACCATAGGTAGCAGTGGGTTCTTTTGAGCAATGATCTTCCTGTGCACTGCACAGCTATCTTACTTTTTTTTTTTGTATAAAGCTGAGCATAAGGAAGTTATGTCATGATCAGCAGCAAATAATTGGAAGAGACCTTATGTTAAAAAGTGTATATTGGGCACTGACAGGTGCTCACTGGTGTTAACTGTTAATCTGGCTAATATTTTCTTTATATCAAAGTGTTTGAGATCTGATGTGTTCATGTTGGAGAACCTGGTTTCAGGTTCATTGTGGTGGTGTTTTGGATTTATTTTATGGAAAAGCATCTTTGGTAGTTTTATTGTATTTTGATAATTCCTTTGCTAATGGTTTTGTTGAAGCCGTTGGCAAAGTATATTTGAAGAAAATATTATATCCACAGCAAGTATTCTCATTTTCAGTAAGACTGGTTTTTGTGGTTGGTTTTTGGTTTGCTTTGTTGTTACTTGTTTTTTAATTTTTCTTGGTTTCTTTTATTTTTTTTTCATAGGCTGTATCATATCCTTGTGTCCAAAAGTTTTGTTTACTGCTTGCAATGCCTTCTGTTTCCCTAACATTACTTCCACCTAGATTTTTTGCTGGGGTTTTATGCATAATTGCAAACCTTCTATAAATTTTTTTCCTTCTTGATTTCAGTCAGGATACTTGACAAATACTAGACCTGATAGTAGTGGTGACAGTAGGAAGACAGGGACAGAAGCAGAAAGGCAGTAGGTTTTTTTCTCTTCACTTCTCTCACTAGAAGAGACAAGGAAGCAAGGCTTCTTACTGGGTGTTTAGGCGTTTATTTTAGAGCCTGTATTCTGTTGGCAACTTTAATTTTTTTGTCCAGTTATTTTTTAAAGTTATATTTTCTCAGTTAATTGGACACACTATTTGCTTTGACAGTTAGTTTATTTCAGGAAGCCTTAGTCTTAGGTCATAACTGTTTCTCAGTTCATTTCTTTTTCTACTGAAATTTGAGAGTTACTATTTGACAGTTTCATAGTAGACAGTTGTAGGTATAGTTGATACAACACACCAATAAGTTAATGTTAAAATAACTCTTACATCTAAATTTTGAACTATTCTTAGATATGGAACTGGGATGCAATTTCCTCAAAAATGAGTGAATCTTTTTAAAGATGTCATGTTTTTCAGTGTGAAAAAAATAAAAGCATGTTTTTTCCTGTATTTGAAATGTTCTTTTAATTTCTTAGTGTAATGTATATGTATCTGTCTTCATGGATATATAATTTACTGGTCTGATGTTAACAAATCAGTGCTGGTGAATCGTAGGTGCCTCATTGTGTTTGTTTCCTGCATGAAACAAAGAAGTTGTCTACTGTATAATGTCATCTGAGTTGACCAGTGCGTTTGATCAGCTTGATCAGGTTTTTGATTGAAGTAGAAAAAAATGTCTGATGGACAGAAATTCATACTTCTTAAGAAATCATAAACTGTATAAGACTGTCATAAATAGTACTTCATGAGTAATCCTGAAGAGTTAATAGGTGACAACCTTTTTCCTGGAAACATTAGTTTTACTGTAGGAAAGATAAGCACAGTTTTGCTTAAGCCCAGAGTCACTTGTTATCAGTCAGGTCAAGCAGTGAAATGTTGAGAGGTTGGTTTCAGCTCTTTTTATAGTTATTTCTCTGTCTATATATATCCACATGTGTCTGCATGTTGTGTGTGATCCAAAACTTGTCTATCATCTGTGCATCTTTCAAATACAAAGTCATGCTTCCTATCTCTGAAATGGGGGACTGAGGCATGAAGGTGAGAAGAGGTTATTTGGTGCCCTAAATGTAGGCCAATAGCCAAACTGGCCATAAAAGCATAATTTGGGGGTTTTGTCAACCATTTTATTCCTCATTTGCCACTTCGTGCTATCCACTGCTTTATATGAGATTATTTTCCTTTTAGGTTACCCTACAGTATCGTTTTACAGCTGAAGCAATGGACCAGATTGTATGTACTTTGCTTTTCAAAGATTGGAGTGCAAATTCCTGTTGCCATATGTTTAGATTTAGTGTCCAGCTCTTGCTTACAAATGAGAACATATGGGAGATAGGTAATAGTGATTTTCAGCTGTTAATTAGTCATGGTTAAAACGATGCCTCACTAACCATCCCTCCAGTCAGTTCTGTCTTTCTCATCTCCCCCTCGTGGTAGCATCTCTGGTGTATGTGGACTTGCAAAACTTCTGAGGGGAGAAAAAAAACTGTTTCCTTCCACTGAAATGCTTCTGTAATTTGGAGGGTGTGAGTCCTCAACTGAGGTGGGGCCTTTTACTTCCAGATTTTGTGTTTTGTTTGCTTTGTGTGAAATCAAGTTGCTGATGTAATGCTGCATAGTAAAACAGGAATTAGATGCTGAATGCTGGTACCTGTGATGTAAATAGGCTTTACAGTGTTGGATAAAAATTTTATCAGTAATGACTAATCTTAACCTTTGAACCTGTTCATTGCAACTCATGATAGGATGTGGATTTTAGTTACTCAGTCTCAATCTGGCTACTTGAACTCTGTTACTACACACTGTTTATTACTCTCTTCTTTTACTGCTTATTAGGTAACTTTTCTATTGAAATGACCTAAACCTTCTGTAAAATAAGATATGGTCAAATGTATTAGTGCAATAGCAATCCCTTCAAAGCCGAGAGAGACATATATGCTTGTCTCTAGTGTCCAGAATACCTGACTCTTATCAAGAACTTTTGTGCACTCTCCTTGTGAATTTTAAGTCAACGTGGGCAGTAAGGAAAATGCAGAAATGCTGCTGTGCTCAGCTAGTTCTTCAGCTTGCAGCCATGTGCTCCTGTCTTAGCTCCCTGATGCTGGTGTTGGAAATTGTGTAGCTGTGCCTTGCATTGCATCATCTTTCTGGCACAGGTGGAAACTTCCTTGCTTTGTTTATATCATTTTGCAGGCTCAGTTATCAGCTTAATTGGGGAGAGGGCAGCATGAACTTCTCCTTTGGTGGCAGGATAGTCTTTATATTATCTTGTACCAACTATGGCGTTGCATCTTCAGTGTCTTAAGTGCTTGTGTCTTATGTTCTATTCATGATATAAATACTGGTAAAATGGAACCTTAACCTCAATTGCACCAATTCTATTGCTCCTTTTGTGTGGAAGGTGTTAATTTCTGTAATGCAGAGGCCAGTCTGAAACCCAGGTGAAGTCATGTGGGACTGAGAGCTGGACTTCTGATTCAATTCTTTGGCATAAAACAGGCTCACCCAAAGTTATTTTTAGGTGACATTAAGGTGCAGACCTTGTATAAAATGTTAATGCAAGGAATCTTGCAGTGATGGAGGCACAGATAGCATGTGTTGGAAGCAAACCTCTGCGGAAGTACCAAGGCAAGACAGTGAGCTATATAAAGGGCAGGGTTTCCATTTGTGAAGTGCATGGTGCTTTGAGCTATCTGCTCTTACTAAAAAGAGCTGTGAAGGTATTTGGTGAATGCTCTACTGTGCGTTTGGCATATCTGTTCTCTGTTTCAAGTTCCATATATGAATTGTCAAATGTAAAACCTGCTAATTTGGAGCTAGGAACCAGTGGAGTAAAAGATCAGCTAATTACACTATTTCAACATTAAAAAAAATTTAAATGCTTTAAAAGCATTTCCTCTATTTAATTTTCATCAGCTGGCTCAGAATTAATATATTGAAATGACAGCATTGTCAGATACTGTAATATTTTTCACTGTGTGCTTACTGTAATGAGATTTTAAAAACTGTAAGAAAGAGGAGAATACAAATTCTTCTTAATTTGAACCAAAAGAAGTTTTTTTTTCTTTTTTTTTTTTCCTGTGCACTTTGTTTACTTGAAAGCTAGCAAATGAAACTTTTGCACAGCTGAATTAAAAAGTAAGACCTGGGATATACAAGTAGAGATACTCTTACTTTGTAGATTCCTGCCCTCACCTCTCCAGCAAAGCAAGCGGTACCTGCACAAGTCACTGCATTCTGCACTGAGTGGCACTGCACCACTTCATAGTAGCATTGAGTGATCACAAAAAGCTGAAAGTTTTGCTGTTCTTGAGGAGCAGCTCTTAGAGCAGCAGAAGCTGCTTCTAGGGTGGTTATTTGCTTAAGCAATTTAAAAGCAATATGGAGGGTGATATTACATAATGTGTTTCCATATCTATGTGCCTGCTTTCCCTGGTCCCCAGTCCATTAGATCCATATGGAGCAATTAGGTGCAGGAAAAAGTCAATGTGATGGAGAGGGGCTGCCTTCTTGATGTTATTTCCACTGATTACACCTTCTGTTGGTGGGGGAAGGGGCATTATTTTTGTGATTCATATTACTTTTCTCTCTGGATAAAACAAGATGTTAAGAGAAGTCTATTCTTAACCAGCCTTCAGAATTATTCCCAAATTCTAATTGTTTCAGCAAGGGATTTGCTGAGGAATATGGGGATTGAATAGAAACTCTCTATTAAGTGGTGTTGGAGCACCCTCTGCAGCCTCATAATAATATTTAAATGAGCTTTGTACATTTCTGGTGATAGATTAATCAAATGAATATTCAGAAAGAAAAATTAAGTGTCAAGGTGCTTTATGCTGTTCTTCAGGCCCATCAAAATACAATAGTAGATCCTCAGGGAAAATAATTAATTAGCATGTTGTAGACTTTTTGTGTCTGTTATCCTACTGTACCTCTCCTGAAAAGAAAACTTGCAGCAGTTCGTGTAGGTTCACTGAAGTTGAGACTGAAAAATAAATAATAGCATGGCCAGTGGGAATGGTGTGAGAATTAGATCTGTGTGACAGGCAAGTTATAATGCTATTTAACAAATTGGGGAGAAAAGCTTAAGAACTGTTCCCTTTTGAACTGCCAGTTTACTGCCTTGTGATCTCAAGTTTCCAGGATTTGGTGACATATGAGTCGTGTCAGAGCTCCCTGTTCAACAACTGGCTAATTGCTGGTGTCATGCTGGGATACTGGTTCAGGTCGGGTTGGGAAAGCATGTGACCAAATGTATTTCCACTGCTGTGGCCTTTTTGCAAATGTCTGGGTTTCTTCTGATTTGCTGTTGAACAGCCTGACCCTCCTTAGTTTGAGCTGCAGTAGGTTGCACAAGAGTGTAAGGCATGAGAGACTACACAGCTGAGCCATGAACAACATGTGATTTGTTTTCATAGGTGAATGCTCTTCTTAATGTACAACAGTAATTTAATTTATGTCTATAATGTCTTACTAAATCAATCATACTGTTTATACCAGGGTCATGTCAAGCCTTTTTTGTGTTCCTTCAGTATGTTTAAAGGATTCGTTCAGGGTATTGTAATGATAACTAATGACAGGTAATTAAGCACATGGGAATTCTGTCTGTGTAGAATTACCTGGCTTTGGGTGATGCTATTATATCACAGCTTTTTTGTACATGATAGATGATTTGTAGCTATGCATAATCAGAATTGGAGAGAGGGTGAGGTTGGAAGGGACCTGTTAAAATTGTCTAGTTCGTGCCCCTCAGCTTCTCAGGACCATGTCTAGTCAGGTTTCAAAACACCTCTAAAAATGGAGACTCCACAACCTCTCTGAGCAGCCTGTGACAGTGCTCAGTCACCTTTAGAGTAAAAAGGCATTTCCTGATGTTCAGATGAAACTTCCCGTATTTCAGTTTGTATATATTACCTCTTTTGCTCTCACTGGGTATCACCACAAGTCTGTATGAGTATTCTTTCCACCTTCCCATCAGATATTTATATACGTTGATAAGATCCACTCTGAGCTTTCTCCAGGCTGAACAGTTCTACTTCTGTCCTAGCATGATGGATGTTTCTAGGCCAGAATCATCAGCCTTAGTTAAACTATCTTCAGTATGTCCTTGCTGTTCTTTTATTAGGAGGTCCAGAGCTGGACCCAGCACTCCAGATGCCTCCCTAGTCCTGACTGGAAAGGCAGGCTTACCTCCCTCTGCCTGCTGGCAGTGCTCTACCTATTGTAGCCCCGGATGCTGTTGCCCTTCTGGTGCAGGGGCCTGTTGCTGACCTATTCTTCAAATTTGGCAAAAATGGTTTTCACCATCTCTTTGGACAACCTATTATTCTGCCTTTGTGACTAGTTCCCTTCCAGCTCCCAATGCCAGTCTAAACCAGTCTGACAGCACTTACATTTCTGGCCTCTTTCCCACTGCTCCCCCAGCTTTGGCTGTGGCATTTGTTGGAGCTCTTGTGAGCTGACTCAGCCTAGAAGAAAGCAGTTTGGAGGTTTGTAGGGAAAACTGAACTCTTTCCCATTCCTCTTTCTGCCCCTTGGAAAGCTTCTCCCCCCACATTTGCTGATTGAATCAATTTGACAGTGAAAGGCCGGATGAGCTGTAGTCATCCAAGAACTGAGTGGTAGCCAGCCAGGTATGCAGGAATGGGGGTGGAGGATTGAGAGAAGTGGGATTACTCTTGGCAACAGCAACTCAATAAAGTTCATCAGTGAAATTGAATCTTTTGTAATATTCGGGAAATGAACATTTCCAAGCCTATAGATTCATGAACTTCTTACAAAGCACAATTAAAAACCTCACATTCTTCCATATTGAATGGGATTGCCTTAGGTCAAAAGCAGAAGATGAACGAAGATCTGAGAGGCAGCCTAGATACATGATGTAACTAAAGCTTTTGATCGAGGCAGTGAAGTTAATATATTTTCTTGTTATTTTTAAAAAATGTCAGAAAGTAAAAAGGCTGATTTTTTTTTTTTTTTTTTTTTCCAATCCTTTATTGAGGAAGGACAGGTTTTGACAGTTAGCTTTTCATATTCATTGACTTATACTTAGTTATTGGACCATACACCTTGAAAAAGAGTTGATTCTGCTTCATTCTAAGTCTTCTTGGCAGGTTTATGTGTGGGTGCATGGTGTGGGTGGTTTTTTATGGTGAGCATAAGGAATCATCAGTTTTGGGGGCGAAAATTAATCTGGGAGTATAGCTTTTTTACACAGAAGCTTTGACTCAGGATATTTGGAATATAGCTGCATTTGCTGATTTAGGTTTTGGTCTGCTTTGGCTTCTAAAATGTCTGTTTGAGGCATCCTGAAAGGTTTCCTTTTCATGAGAGGTTAGTAGGCTTTAGGCTGTTTTTAGAAAAGTCTCTAAAGAAGGTTTTCTCTGAAGAGGCAGTTACGACTTCCTCTCTATAATGAAAATAGCTTGAAATCCAGAGCGGAGTTGTTTGTTCTTACATATTATTGTGATAGAGGTTTCCAGAAGGTACCTGTGAGTTGATGAAAGAATGCAAGAATTGAGTCATTTTGCAGGTGGTTCCTTTGAAGGTGGTGGCACATGAGGAGAGCCTGAGCCAGGGCTGCTGCTGCCTCTGCCAGTCTCCCGTTCAATGTCCGTGTACTGCTGTCATGGAGCACACCTTGAACAGCGTTTTTCTCTAAAACCATAAAGCTTTAACATAAAACTGCATTGACTTTTTCTGTCTTCTCAATTTGCAAATAGTCTGAGAGTATTTGCAGTTATGTAGGCTTACAAGAGTTGCGGAGAGGGAGGAACACTGCCTCCGTTTTCTAAGGGAAGAGGTATTGCCAAACTATTCAAAGGCTAACTTTAGCCTTAGTGAAGCTTGTCTGCTTCCCACATCGAGGAAGTGAAAGACACTTCTGCAGGAGACAGTCTGTAGCATCTGTAGCTAGTTTTTAGTGTGACTTTTCTCCTAGAAGAGCTCATCTCATTCTTTCTGCTGACTGCAAGGCAAAGCAAGTCACATTCCTGCGAGTTTGCTTCTGTGGATACTCCTCTTGGAATTCCTAAAGTGAGCTGGCAAATCTGCTTTCAGCAGTTGAAGTAGTAGTATTTTCTCCAGAAGAGGTATTTTTGTGTTTTGCACAAAACCAAAATTATTTAAAATTTTAGAGATATCAGAGAATGGAAATGTCATAGCTATCAGTTAAAAGTTTGTATAGGCTACACAGGAGTCCTCCAGTTTCTAACCTTTCCTAAATTCCTGTTTTTCTGTAAGAAAAAACTTCAGTAGCCTGACACTAGAGAATGTTCACAATAATGATCATGTTATTTTAGTCTGTTTTTCTCTTCTGACTTTGTCCTTTCGTCTCATGAGAGCAACATCAGGTATCCTGAGTAGTTGTTTTAAAGGTATAATGGCTTCCAAGAATAAAAAGAAAAGATTTGTTAGAAGAGCTTTTTAGCGAGATTCACCAAAACTTTGTTTGAGTGCTTTCATACAGCTTTTGTAAGTGGAATTCTTGTTGGTGCCAGAATGCTGCTAATAGCAGCAACTGCCTCAAGGTGAAATCCAGTTACTGTTTCAGAAAATTCACACTTTGGCTGATTTTTTGTTTAGGGACTAGAAAATATTGCATCTATTTTAAGGTAACTTTTTGGTTTAGTTGGGATGGCTGAAAGAAAGTAACTTTCCAGGATTATAATATTGTATTTTAATACTGTATTTTAAAATACTCTTTTGTTATTTTAATAATACTTAACTGCAAAATTAAGTGCCGAATTGTATTCTATTAGTAGGTATAATGTTGTTGCTAATTTTGCCATGTCTGCAGAGAAAATTTGAGAAAGGATCATTATCTTTTTTTCTATCTATGTCCATTTTTTTCCTCGTCTAAACTACAGAATCTCAGAATGGCTAAGCTCGAAAGGGATCTCTGAAGGTCAGATGGTCCAACCCTGCTTCTCAAACAGGCACATCTAGAGCCAGTCGCCGAGGGTCATCTCCAGATGGCTTTTGAGTATCTCCAAAGATGGAGACTCTACCATACCTCTGGGCAAGCTGTGCCAGTGCTCAGTCACCCTCACAGTGAAGAAGTGTTTACTGATGTTCAGAGGGAGCCTCCTGTGTTTCAGTTTGTGCCCATTGCCTCTGGTCCCGACACTGGGAGCCTCTGGAAAAAGCCTGTCTCTGTCCTTTATGCACCCTCTCTTTTATATATTTACAGACATTGATGAGACCTTGTTCTCTTCTTCAGGCTGAACAATCCCAGCTCTCAACCTTTTCTCATAGGAGCGGTGTTCCAGTCCCTTCATCATCTTAAATTAAATTAAAAATGTTTGTGACAGATTCTTCTTAATACCAGAACTAGCCAAAATAGCTTTCTTGGGAAAGATAGCGAGGGTTGTCAGGCCCCATTTATCATGCTCTTGTTTGTCATCCCCTAGCAGAGGAAAGGGATTTCTCTAGTAGGGCTTATATTATAGCATGAATATTGAGTTGCTGTGGGTTAAAAGAGTTACCAGGATTTTGCTGGGCATCTCCTGGGGTTTCTTGTTCTCAGTATCTTGATTTCTGTTGCCTGTGTTGGTTTGGCTAAAGGTAGCAAGGTTCTGGCAGTCTATTGCACTGACCTTTTTGATCATTGTCTGGGTAGATGAATATCACATAAAAGGCACTTTTAGAAATGTCCAGGTCAAGGCTCCTGCACAATTTTGACCTTCTCCTAAAAACAAAGTGACCTGAAATTGTATTGATTTCAATATTTTATGGTACTTTGCATTCATGTATTTAATGTGTAAACCTTGAGGGTAAAATGACCACCCTGGGGAATAATCCTGATTATGCAAAAAGGCTGGATTAGCCTCTCTTATATCCCCACTGTCTCTCTCTTCTGGACATCACCAGTGTTTGAGTTTTAACTGATGTTTCTAGCGGCTTTTTCTAAAGAATTGGTAAGTTCAAGCAAAATATATTGTGAGAATGGGACACTAAAATTGAGTTACTGCTTGAAGTAACAATATGGTAGAGCAGAGCTCTCAGTTCATTATATGAAACATGCAGAAGTTTGCCTGTTAGATAGGAATTAGTCTGATTATAGAGTAGTCATCCTAAATTTGAATGCCTATGGGTGCTGCTTACTTCTGGTTTTCCCTTCAATAAATTTAGTGTAAATGTAGTTCTGTTTATGCATTAGGAATGTCTTTTATCTACCTTGTTCATGAGTTTAGTTTTCTACTGAACTGCTTTAAAGTGATCAGATCAGCCCTTCTTAATGAATTCAGTTTCTTGGGAGTCATGACCTATTCATTTCTTCCAGCAAGACTAGATTTGCCCTAATTTAGCACTAGATTAACATTGAATTGTGCAAAAACAATTCGAAAAATACATATTTATTCAGCGTGATGTCCTGGTCCTCTTCAAAGTCAAAGGGTCATTCGCTTCACTTGAAGGTAAAATTTCATACCCAACTTTTGGAAGGTATTACTTGCGCTAAGGCTTTGAGGCTAGGCCTGCCTAGTTAATGTTTTATTTATTTAAAAAAAAAAAAAAAAAAAAAGAAAAAAGTGATCTACCTGCCCTGCAACTGATTTTTCTTAGGTTTTCTGTCCCTATGGTGCCCCTGACACAGCTCATAGAAGATTTGGTGCAGCTGATTGAAGAATTTTGCAATTTAGCAATTTCATAGCATCAGGTAGAGTTGCTGTGATACACAGAAACTGATTCTTCAAACCGTGGCAGTGAGATCAAACAGCTTCAGTTATTCTCAAAGGTGTTTTCTAATAATTGCATGTGTAAATCCCCTTAGGTAATTAGTAATTATAAATTAGATTCAGTAATTAATTCATAAAATCACTTAGTACAAAAACTGAATGCACATCTTAAGTGGAGGTGACTCTGTGTGTTGACAACTGAACATGAAACATGTCTGAGCTAGTTCAGCAAGTAACAATACTTTTAATCAAATATTCTTGTTGTTTTCTTGCTATCTGTACTATGCAGTTTGAACTGAAAAGCATTGTTACCCATCACCAATTGTCTGAATAAATTTCTCTACGAAGAAACTCTCATAACTTACAAAACTAAAACATTTGAATGTCTAACAACACTTTGCTTACATAATTTGTGTGTTTTGTTTGGTGATATATAAACTGCAGAAATGCTTTCTAGTTGCAGCATGTCAGTTTTAACATGGATTTTTACTTGTTGGCTTTATTGAAAGTAGTTACACATCTTCAAACATGCACTCATGCAAGGAAACTGGGTAACTTTTAGAATCACAGCTGAAAATGTAATCTTGAATCACTTTTTTCAGTCTTACAATTTAGCATTTTAAGTGCAGATTTTAGTAGGCTTTAGGGATGTGTTTTAAAACAAGTATAATGCAACAGGTAGAAAGAAACATGAATGTCTCATTAGTATTTTAATAGCACAAATCTCTTATTAGGCATTATAAATCAACACGGTGTTTTAGAACAATAACCTCACTGAAAATCAGTCAGATGTGGTGGGGGGTTATGTTTTTATTGTTTTTATTATACTTGAAGTGTTTCCAACAACTCGATAAGTGAATCTTTGCTTGAAATTGTTTTTGCTTGTGATTGGTACAGGTAGCAAAGATTGCAGGGAATTTGATACAGGTTTCTTCTGTTCCCTTTGAGGCTTTAACAGGTTTGTTGTATTTCCTGGTATAAGTTTTAATACTGTTCGTTTCCAGGTAAAGAGATTATTGTAGGTGAGAACTGAATACTCAGCATAGTCTAGCAAATTTTAATCTGTGTACTGCATTGCTAAAACAGTGTACAATAGAATTGGATAATTTAAGGTTTGGAAATGTCTAAACTTCCCATTAAACTGATTTCTGCTTGTCTCCTGGAATTCTTCATTCTCTTAAATGCTTAGCTGAGCAGCAGATGGAGATAAAGAGTACTCATAAATTGTGTCTTTTTCCTAGTTTCTTTTTCTGTCTGTTTCAATAAGCAGCACATATTTTTATAGCTGGTTAGGATCATAGTCTTGATACATGGGCAGTGTTGAAGGCCACCTATTGATAAGGTCAGTCTACAGCAAATGTATTTGTGCTGCTTTCTCATCTAGCATGATGACTTTTGTAATTAAATTACAGAAACTGAAACATCAGCACTCCTCTGTCCTAAACCCTTTAGTTGCAATCTGTTTTCTTCCTCACTGTTTTTCTTTGAAGAAGTGAATTTGAAGTTTGTTGATACCTCCTGAGTCTTCGAACCAAGATCTTCGAATCTTCATTATAGGTCTGACTTGGCCTCCAAACCCAAAAACTTGCTGCCACTACAGGTAGATATGCAAGATGTCAAAGGACTAAAATTGCACCTTATTTTTTCATGTTTCAGGGACAGTATGCCTGGAATTTTCAAGCACACAGCCACTGTGGAACTTGGAGCAAATGTGATGATAGATGATAATCTAGTGGAGGTGACTTGGTCACGGTGAGGTTCATCATGTGAAGTACCTGGAGTGTGCAAAACCTCCTAATGCTTGATTCTGTCCACTGAATGACCATGCTTTTTGCCGGAAAAATCACTCTCCTCTGTTGTTTAAACAGAATATCTACTGTTGAAATGTGCACTGTTTTGTGCTACTTTTACTGAATGGTCTCTATTTGCTGTTGGTACCTACATGTGGGTAATCCACCTGAAAAGTACCTGAAACAATACAACTTTTCTGTATAAAATGTGACTGTTAGAGTCACCACATAAGTTTACAATAAGGTGTTTGTGGATTGAAAGGATTTGTAGCTTCTTTTTAAAGGTAGAGAATGTTCTTCAACATTGTCTTTCATGCTCTTTGTTTTCTTTAGCAAAGAGCTAAAGCTGGTGTTGTGGCAGGGTTTAAAACTACTGAATTTTTACATGGGACTAGAAGCCAGAAGTTCTTGAACACTAGTGTTTGGTTTCATAATGGATTTTACTTGTTGTAGGCAAGTCACATAAAATCACTAACTAGTGTATAGGGGTGATGATCACACACTTTGGAAGGTAGTTTCCTAAAATCTCAATCTGGATGAGTCATTTGGACTTACCTTCTAAAAATCTCTGAGCAACATAGCCCCAGAGGTATGATCTACCTTTCCAAAATACATACTAGTGAATAGGGGGAAATCCTATCTCTGAGTAAGACTGATGCATTTTTCATAGATTAGGTTTTAACAGAAAAAAAGGAAGTATGAGCTTTGTTGAGATATGTGAGCAGATTTTTTATTTTTCTTTATGCTTTTTGACTTAGTTCTTTTTGGTGCTCTCTGTTCTTTATGGACAGCACTAGTGCCAACTTTCAGCTGTCATCAGTGACACACTGCAATAAGGTCACTGAATGATTAGACCCAAGCCTTGCAGGAAGACACAATCATTCATTTGCAGTAACTATTACCTGCCATTTTCATGTTGTGAAGAGAATCTTTTGCTTTGTTCAGCAGTAGCTTTAAGGCTTGGTTTGGGTTTGCATGGCATGGTTTTGGTAGCTAGGGGGCTGGCTACTGGGGTGTCTTCTGTGAGAAGCTGCCAGAAGCTTCCTTGCTATCTGGCAGAGCCAATGCCAGCTGGCATTCTGTGAGAATTTAAAGATTTACCTAACAAATTATAAACTAAATTAGTAGTACAGCATAGTTCTGCAGTAGATTTTCTGATACGATGTAACTTTTAAAGAAGTGTGGTAGTGGCAAATTTTGTAATGTGGGATTTTAATCCATCATATGCTATCTATATGTAGTTTATTTAAATCAGAACTGAAAAAGCTGTGTGTAGAAGTACAGTGATGGTCTATAGAGCAAGGTCTGCCCCTTGCAGAGCTTGTCTCTGGTTCTTTAACAGATACTATTACGGCTCTGTTAGTTAGTGATCTCTCAGATTTCTGCTTGTGTACCAAGGACCTGGAGTTCAATGCAGTGCATGACACTGGTCATTTTAGATGAGCAGAGATGCCATTACTGCATTGCTGTGCTGAAATGAGGAGTGCCCGTCTTGCTGAGTGCTGTCTAGAGCAGGGTCACACCATCCCAGCCAGCTGCCTGTTGGTTTACCTGTATCCTGGTGGAAGGAAGCTGAACTTTTGTGTCAGCAAGTTCCAGTTTAGCATGTTTTATTGGCTAATGCCCACGTGATTGTTCAGGACAGGGAGATGAGTTGGGCTTTCTGCTATGTGGATAAGTGTTGGAGGTTTCTTTTCAGACATATTAAGAATTTCGGTTCCTAGGGCAGTTTGGGATCTTAAGTTATTCACATCTATTTAACCTTCTTATGTGTTTATCTTCCCTGCACCTTGCATCTCTCTAGAGATGTTGCAATTGCACTGTGCTGGAATTGAAGTTGCAGAGCAAAAAGAGGAGGGTGAGGGTTGAGGAAGGAACCAAGCAAGAAAAGTCTGAGGAGGAATGTTCTTAACCTGTTACTGATTTTGAAATTATAAATTTGCAAGAGAGAAGCATGTTAGGTATTTTAGCTAGCTTTCTACCTGTGCTCTAGTTACAATAGGAGATTATAATGTCTGCTTAAGCCTTAGTTCAAACAAAAAAACAAAACACAAAAAACCCAACCAAAACCCCATTCTATGCCTGGAAGTGTGGGGATTTCCCTGTAAAATTTGGTGCAGTCAACAAGTTTTTGAATATTTTTGCTACCATTCACAGCAGATTTTGTATATATATATTCATAGTTTGTTATTTTTGATGGAGTTACTTTTGCAGAACTGATGATGTTCTTTATTCACAAGGTGCAATACTGTTGTCAGAGCTCAGCTCTTATCTGTGTTAGTTCTTGCTGTTCTGGCTAAATAGCAATAGAAACTTGGATGTGAAAAACTATTATTTGACCAAAAAGCCACATTTCCATGTTATACTTGTGAATTACAAATACAATTATCGATGATAGTTTACAATGCTGTGTTTTATCACAAAACATTGCATTCTTGAAAAAGCAATCTTTTTCATTGCCTGGAATTTCACGTGGTGTTCGTGATGGCCTTAGCAGAAAGCATGTGAAAACAGCTGAGAAATGTAATTGCTTCCTTTTCAAAATAGCCTTAGTAGAAACAAGAATAAAGCTGCATTTACACACTGTAAATGTGTAAAAGCAGCATCAGTATTTATCTGAGATGATCTAAGGTACATAGATGACATTTTTAGCTTTTGCTTCTGTGATAAAAGGCAAGACCTTTCTAGATTGGAATCTTGGGAATCATAGGAGGAATAGTGACCTTCCGCCAATTGGACGTATTCCTCTTAAAGGAGGAAAAAGATGAAAATGTGGTAGAACATCTTTTTGATTGAATGGTTGTACTGCTAGGAATACTTCTAAAATGATTCCTGGTGGTGAATAAATTCAGACAGTTGTAAGTACCTTACTAGTGCTGCTTCTCTCTTCTGGGTCATTGCTTGTAGAGATGTTCTTTGTGCATACTGGCCCCTCTCATGACAAAAGAGAACAAAAATAGTTCCCTAGGAAAGGAAATTCTATTGTTTTTTTGTTGAAATTTACTTCTTTCAGTGGAGCAGTATCTCTTGCGCTGCATCACCCAATTCTGAGGATTTGGGATGATCCCTGGCATTGTGTGCTTTCCACTGGCAGGGCTGTTTCAGTTCATCGGGGCGTCCTTTGACTTTGTTGTCCAGAAATAACCATCCAGATTATTGCCCTTCTCTTGTGACTTCTTTAGGTGTATTTGTTAGAGACTTACATGTGCATCTATATAGGTGTGCACATTTATCTGTACCCATATGTTGACTATATTGTTAGGGTTTTGTAATAATGAAGTGGTACTTAGGAGTTGTGATGTATGCTTGAGGTGGACAATCTACTCGGGAGATTTTTCCACACCTAACTGGACTATTGCAGCAATGGCTTCTTATTGCTGGGCTCTTTGTGGCCCAAATGTGCAGCATTTGCCTGGGCTGAAGGAGATGTCTGTCTGGACCCTTGCATCATATGCAGGTGTGTGCAGCTCATGTGGGCAGGGTGTGCAAGTGCTTGAGAAGAAACTTTCCATGGATGAAGCTGTCACCTGCCAAGACAGAATGATCATTTTCTCAGCAAGAATAACTTTCAGATTTTTTTTCTGTTCAAATAAAAGGGTTTCCCATCTTATTTTTCAGGGCCAGGTAATATCAACAGGTTATTGCACATCAAAATGATGTCTAGCAGTTCTTGTAACAGTGAACTTATTTAGCTTATCTGTCTTTGAGTGAATTCTCACCTCTGATGGCCTGGCTCTTGCCACTGGCAGAGTGTACACTAAGCTTTCAAACCCTCTCTTTCCCTCCACCCCCTTCTGTTACAAATCATGGAACCACACTATAAATCTACTGTAAAGAACCTGGAAAAGAAATGAACAAATATACAACATTAAAATTTCACTGGTGACTGTTTTCCTAGCCTTTTTTAAAAAAAGCTTTTAAAATAACAGGTCTGGCAAATATTTTCATTTTGAGTTAAAGGAGATGTATGTATTGTTAAGAAGTTTTAATTTCTGCTTGTGGAGTTCATATTCTCTTGACTGTCAAACTTCCAACTTGCTGTTGAGAGCCAAGGATGGTTCATCAGAAGCAAGACAGAAGAAACCACTTTAGGGTTTATTCGTGACTTAAAAGAATGTGGCTTGTGGTGGTGTGTTGGAGGCTTTGAAGTGGTGACTCATGTTGTGCATCATCAGTATCAGGAAAGAGTTCTTTATATAACATTGATTTTTGTATCTTGGTTAAAAATTTCAGACAAGTAGACTACATTTAGAAACAGTGAATGTGATGTTTAAAGAGGTACCAAGCTGGAAGTTTGAATGATGCACGAGTAACTTGAAATAAGCAGCTTTGCAGTAGGGCAACTGGGAATTTCATGTATTTATTCCAGCTTTAGCTGTTAGAAGCAATTTGTACTTCCATGATGATTATAATTTTGGAGTGATTTAAGTACAAAATGATGGTCTGTGATATTATTTATGTCAGGCTCTGGATTGGATTTATCATGACTGATACAGTGATCACTTTTTCCTTAGCTTTCTGCATAGCTTGAATAGCATAAAACTTGATCAGCTGGAGCTGTTTTGGAAGTAACATGCTCTGTAAGACAGACACAGAAGATAAATGTTTTAATTGTGTACTTGCCTCCACTGAAACTCTGACGTAGCCCCTAGTATACTGCAGATTTGGATATCATCAATATACTGCATCATCAGAAGGGGTTTTTTTTACTCATTCTCCCTGTGGCTTTTTTTATACTTTCTTTTTATTATTAATAAACAATATAACTGTGTCCAAATAAACCCAAAGTACCCAGTCTCAAAGAAAACCTCCAAACCCAACTCTGGAAAAATATGTGAAGTTTTCTAATACTTTCATGCTGTAAAAAACCACAACAGAGTAAATAAAACCAACACATTTTAGAGTCCTGAAGCTGTCTGTTTGATGTGTTCAGGAAGTTCATAAAGAAACTCTTTTCCAGTTTCAAGGAGATGTAAGATGGTGGGGCAGGAGTTTAATGGCCTGAATGGCAATTAATGTACTGTGGTAACATGTTGATACCTGCACTTTTCCTAATTTTCACTCATCTACAGTTAATATGATTGTTAATAAGGACTCACAGGGGAAAATTCTAAAATAAATATGGATTTCATTATAGCTGTAACATGATTTAGATCTGTTTGAAGAAGTCACATACTTTGAGTATTTTCTGTGGTTTGTTCAAGTATTTTTCTGACTTTCCATCTTTACTCTTAGGAGCACTTAAATTCTGATGCTTGAGAAAAGAGCATGCAAGGTATTCTCATGATTTTCTTTGCATTTCAGGCCTCAGGAAAGTGAGGTGCGGTTCAGTGCCATTTACACATTCAGTGTCTTGTTCTGGTTTTGGCTTCCATGTCACCACTTGAAGCCTTGTGCTGCTTTAGTGTTCAGAGGATTAAAACATTATTATTAATATAAACTGCTTATAAACAGAATTTTTTTAAAGGAAAATGTCTTTTTTTGAGAGAAATGAATATATAAAACCCCTTGTTTTAAAAGATGAGTCTGTAGTAGAAATAAGGAGGAATACAAAATACCTGAAGTTGAATGATCTTTTACAGGATTGATGTTAGCCTGCTGTTTTTATTGTTTTTGTGCAAGCTTCAAGGAGGTATGAAATAGTTCTTTATTCTTCTCTTTCCTTAATGGTCTGATTTAGTAGGCTCTGCTTGTTAGGTAAGAGAGAAGTCTGCAATCTTTTTAGAAAATTCTGTTTTGTGTATTGAGACTTGGGTTTGGAGTAAAAATGCATGCAATTAGATTTGAAGAACTGAATCCCCTTTCTTGTGACTTCTTGATGTACTTCAGAGAAATTAAGTTTTAAATTGCGTATTATTGATTAAACCTGATACAGTATGTTTCCTTTGAAAGGCTTTCATATCTGTAGATGAAGATGAACCTAATCTCCAGTGGAAGACTGAAATGGAGGGTATAGGGCTTGCTGAAGCTGAGCTGAGATTGTAACTTGCATCCCTTAACTCAGTCTTACACAGTAGTTACTGTTCTACCTTGACTACAATCTCACCTCCTCTGTGGGTTGACTGATAAAAGAACTTACTCTGGCTAAAATCTTGTGTGTTGCTTGATAAGAAAAAGCTCTTCAATGTGAAAAGCTGTTTTTCTTGGAATTTCTTGTTCAAATTTCATGGTGAATTCTGTGAACATTAGGCTTTTTATAGAACATACACATTGGAATTAAAGAAATCTCTTTCCAATAATGTTACACCATATGATCTTCTGTATTACATCTGAGCCCATTTTTATGGTTACCTTTTTAATGCAGTGTTTTGAGTACTAATAAATGCTGTCAATAAAACAGTATTTTGAATGATTCTGAGACAAGATGCAGAATGGCTTGAAAGTATTTTTTTCCCCCCCTTGTTTTTCTGTAAACTGCAATGGTCACTTTTATGAGGAAATGAGAAGATTTCTGAATGCTTGCTTTTAACTTTGCTTTTGTTTATAAACAACTGTGACAGGATCTGGAAAGAAAACTTTTGGTCCAGTGAACAGGCAAGGAGATTAAAAAGGATTGTGATAATCCAGGTATATTAATATGTTACATGTCTGACTTTCTCTTAAAGATCATATTCTCTAATGTAGGTGCTAATCTTGATATGAAATAAAGCCTTTTTAAAGATGTCAGACGTTAACTGTAAGTAGTAAAGGTTTCCTGAGTTCTCTTTTGAAAACCTTTGCTTACTGTGTTAAGGCTTCCAGTTTTCATTTCTTTTATCAATTAAATGTAGCTCTCTAAAGTATTGAGGAATTAATTCTCATTCTGATATATGTTGATTTGTTTATTTTGTAACAAAAACCTTCTGCTAGTTATTGTTTAAAGGGTTTAAATTTCATAGAAACATCTGTAAGAAAATTGGAGTGTTTAACAGAAACAATACCCTAAAAATGAACCTTGAAATGTGGTGGGTTTGGTCAGGTCCAAATACCAGGCAGGCTTTTCCTTGCAGGTGCAATATGACTGTGAAAGTTGTAGAATGTTGTAAATATTACTGTGAATATGCTGCTTTGCAGTAGCTTCTGTACTTTAATAAAAAAACCCACAGTTACAGTAAGTTGTCATAAAATCATCATAGCCAGCAATAAGATCAAGATGTTTATGGAGCAATTTGCTTGTCTCTTGGCTTTCCCAGAGGTAGATATTAACATGCCAGACTTGATCTTTCACAGTACAGAATTATGACTGACTAGAACTACTTGTAATTGTTTTACATTTCAAGATTTTTCTTTGTGAGAGAAGGTTATTTTTTTTTCTTTCTCACTTGCTTTAACGTAACTGAACTTTTGTTTAAACCTTTTATTTTTGAGGGGTGAGGAATATTGTTTATGTGAGTGATACTCTTTAAAAATATTGATTTGTAAGCTTACTCTGGAGAGTTGTGATAAATTGAAAACATCAGTATTATAATAGAAATACTCCTGAAATTCCCTTAGTGCTGGTAGATAGTGTGGTAGGTACTCCATGGTGTAAGGCAGTGTTAGTCTTTTTGAACAATACAATCTTTCTAATGAAAAAGTATTTTTGTGTCTTCTGTATTTTTCTGTGTGTGGTTCCTGATAGTACACAGCTTCTTGTATTCACCTTTAAAGGAGCTAGTGGTATTCTTATCTGCAAAGATCTATTTTCTGCAGTTTAGCCCTGAAGGCATTTTAAAAATAAACTTGGCACTCTACACCCAGCTATAAAGAGGAAATTTCACTGTATTAAAACATCCTGCTTGTCTTACAGCTTTTTTCTTTTTACTCTTCTATTTATTTAACAGTTCAAGTCACTGAAAAGATGCAGTTAAAAGTTGCTTGATACTTAAATGTAGGTGAAATGCTGGGGAGAGCCTGTTTTGCAGGAGAACTTGTTGCTGACACACCTGCTCTGAGCTGCTGGGAGAGGCATCAGAGGAGGCCCCTTCCCATCCCAGAGTTTGGCTGGCTCAGGGAGGTGGATGCAGGATTTGCTGGTAGCTTTTGCAGGTGTGAGCCCTTTTAACAAAGAGATGACAGGCAGCTGTGCCACCTTCAGAAAGATGTAGAGCTCAGATTTGGGAGATGTCTTGAAGTGTAGCTGCAACAGGGTGACCCCGGGCTGGATGGGACTGCTGGGAGTGACCTAGAAAGGAAGATGATGTCCTTGCTTTCGTTGTTCGTTCCCTGTAGCATTCTCTGTCCTGGGTAGAGGATGAGTACATAAACTCACTACACAAAAAAAATCTTCCTGAGCATTTCAGTTTGAGTTCAATATGTGTCCAATACCTCCTAGGTGTTTTTCTACATTAGTTCTTGCTTGCCATGTTTCATGATCTTTTTCTTTGGATAGTCCCACCATCCGTCCTGATTTTTCCCCTTGATTCTCTTGGCTGTGCCATTTCAGGCCCTGCATAGACTTTGCCTAATCTGTGTGTCCTTTTTTCCAAATGCTTTTGATTTAGGATCAGTATGACACAGTGCTCCTGTACATGTCGAGCAGACTGCTGCCATATTTCTCTTAATTCATTCACCATTCATTTAATTGACTTCTCCAAATATTTTTTTTCGTTTTCCATTTAGATTCATGTGGTCAGTCTTAGTACCTGGATTGGTTACTGTGACCATGTATACTTATATGAAACTGCTTTCCACTGTCTCCCTCTTCCTTATTATAGCAGGCACATAAGTTATTTCCTTCGTTTTCTTTGTTTTCCTGCCTGAGCCATCTACCCCACCTAATTCCAGCATGTGTAGGAGGTTTTGTGTAATATTGAAAGGTCAGCTCTGCAGTTGGACAGCAATACCCAGCTTGTGTTCTTTGCTTTCCTCCCTGCTGCTCCCTGACAAGAACGACTTGTTGGTTTTTTTTCTCCTGCAGTGTAATCATAAAAACCTTGGCTGTAGCTAAACTGCTTCTGGGATTAATTAGCATGCTAGGCATATCTCATTCCCCAGTTCATATGTAAAAATCCTAAAGTTCTTTCTCTCTCCAAATATTCAGAAAGTTCAGATCAATGCACAGCAGTGTTGAGGTGGATGGTAAGTTGGGAGAGAAAAGGACATCCTGGAGAGGTGAGAGATGAGAACAACTACTATTGGCTGGGAGAGGGAATTATTCCATGTTTTCATAACCAGAGTTATGAAACATCACCTGGGTGAAGCTCAGGGAAAAGGGAATGCTGCAGCTGCTGGCAAATCTTTTGAGTAACAGGAGACCTTGCTTATTATTTTGCTTATTTTCTTTTTCTTAAACAAATAAACACAAAACACTTGTGGAGCCCAGGTGTCTGAGTAGGAACTTTATCTTAACCCTTTTCATCTCCCCTAGTCTAGCTAAAAATATTTATGAAGTTTTGTGTTTGTGGTTTTGGTTTTTCTTTTTCTTTGGAACAGTAAGATTCTGTAGCATCTTGTGTCATACCGGTAATACTGGTATTCAGATACCACCATTATGTAGTTCATAGAAGCCGCAGTCTGTCCAAGTAATTTTGTTTAATGCTGTTTCAAACGAACTGAAGAGACTGCTTTGCAGTTCTACCAATACGTTGATTTGTACCAAGTTTTGGAGGCTTCAAGATGATGATAGAAGGTGATAGTTAATCATCATGTTTCATGCATGGACAAGAGTTTAGGTCTTCTGATGGATAAATGCAAAAGTCATAAGTTCCCATCAGCATTTTACTCATAAAAGCTAAACCTTAAGGTAGCAAAGCACACTGGTGAGTGTGAACTCTGTGTACATTGCAGAGCGTTGATCCTGAGTGTCCTTATCCCTGGTGGCATACCTGGTATGTTTTTAAATGACAAATGGCTTCCAAATATTTCTTTGTGGTTTCTGTTTGCTCACTCAGCCACTCCTTCCATTAGTCCCTGAAAACCTAATACAGAATTTCTAAAACCAGCAGCAAGATGGGTTGGAGAAAGAGTCCACTTTGCTAATTTTGGATGAGTTACTATTTGTAAAAATACTAGTTTTGTGGAGTTTAGTATTTCAATTACGTTGCTTTAGGATGGTGTTTGAGTAGTCTAATTGCAGCTCTCTAAAGCAACTCACAAAAAGACATTTATTGTAATTTAAGTTAGATCTAAATGAAAGAAAATCATAACTTGTATGGACATTTGGAGTATCCCATTGTATGTGGCTGCCATTGGAAGAAAATGTGCCATTTAAATCCTACTTTGCCAAAGAAGCTTCTGGTATGAATTCTGGGATTTTTTTCGTTAGATTTTTAAGACAATTTTAACTTGTGCTTTCTCTGAGCAGGATTGAATGCTGCCTGTTGTGACTTCAGTTCTTTCTCAGCATTGGTATAGGCCTGGTTCCTAGAGCAACGGACGTTGACAAATAGGTTAAGTGCAAACCTGTGAAGAATAATGGAAAAAGTTAGTTTGTCAATATCTGCTATATTGGAGGGAAAGCTGTGGATGCTATTTTTATTTTCACTGTGGTGCTTCAAGGCTGTATTGTTTCCCATGGCACTCTAAGACAAGTAATTTGACTTGAAGGTGAATGATGTTCAGAAGAGTTGTTCTCCAGGACATCATTGCATGGCAGCCACAAGTTAAGTTAGATGATTCTTACATTTAATGTGAAATCACTCCTCTGTCCCTCTGATATTCTAGTAAGTCTATTTTTCCTCAGGCTGTCAGTAAGCTTGGACATGCCTTCCCTTTTATATTTAAAATGGTATAAGTAAAATTTAGCTAGTTTTCATTTACTCAAATACCCAGACACGGGTAGGTATGAAATTTTCAATAACAAACTTTCATGATGAAAGTAAAACCAAGGAAGGATGTTCAGAACAGCAATGGAGCAGTTTTTTAAGTATCACATAATCTTAAAAAATAAAATGTAACAAGAATAAAAAAGAGCAACAAAAGTTGGTGAGCTCGTACGATTTTTGAAAGATGATGCTTGACTAGTTTTAGACTGATGGAGAAGGTAATTACTGCAAGCAGGTTCCTTCTGAGCATGCTGCCTGTCACTAGGCATTTGCATTTTGGAAGCTCCAGTTTGAACACCTCACTTCACCTTATTACTGCAGCATGGATAAGTAATGGGACAGGACTCTCTCAGTGCTTGGAAAGCACCAGGAAATAAATAGGAAGTCAGGATGTGTGTCTGACAAGTACTTTATTACATGGTTCTAATAATTAAAGTTGCCAGACCTGTTCACTGCACTTGTCAACAGCCCAGCCTTGCAGGGGTTTCCTTCAGTTTCTCCCTTGGCTCTTCCCAGAGTGATCTTCTTCCACAGAGTCAGGTTTGTAGGTTTGCAGTCTTGTGTCCTGCATTTTGAATATCAGGGTCACTCATGTGGCTTCTGCTTTGCACTCCTGTGTGGCTGGGCTGTGATAGCTGTTCTCACTGACCCTGTGTGGTGCCAGCCATGCATCTGACCTGCAGCACGGGGCAGGCTCACTGGTACTGTGGCAGCTCCCAGGTAGCCCAGTGCATCATCCCTTGACCTGTGCATCATCCCTTGACTCTCATGCAGCCTAATACATGATACCATGCATAAAACCAGAAGGCAATTGAAGATTGTGTGATTTATAATTTTTCTTTTCTTGCATGACTTCAATCTTGCATGATTCCGGAAGAAGGCAGAAAGAGGAGAAATGTAGGTAAATCTACTATACAGAAGAAAAAATGTATAGATGAACACTGTTTTGAGTTACTCAAAACATGGGACTGCATATGTTTAGGCAAAATTTTGCTCAAGATTTATTTTGTAGCTCAAGAATTCATGCTTTGAGATTTTTTTTAATCCAATATGTTCAAACCCATGTTACTTGTACTTCTTACTGCTAGAAAAAGCCTTGTGAGTTTTCTTTTTGATCTTGAAAGAGTTGATACTTTTATTCTCTTCTTGAAACATTCTGACATTCTTTTAAATAATGAAACAGACAGGTTTTCTTGTTTGTTCATTTTTATCTTTCTGCTTTCACCAGGAGTTAAGCATAATTTAGAATTTCCTTTTAGAATTCCACTGTCATAGTTCCCCATATCTTTTTTTCTTTTGCACATCTTTGGACCTCTGCTTATCTCCATTTGACCTTATAAGCCTTTTTCACTCTATCTCTTCTGTAGTTTTTATTGTTACAGCTTTTACTGTTGTTTCCTTAAGAGCAAAACAACCCCTCAAAAGACAGTTGAAATCTATGGGAAGGCTCAGGACATGAACCTAATGAACAAAAGCATCCTAAAGTCTAGTTCGTGGTGTTATTTTTTCTTCTACTGTTTTGCTCCCTCTATTTTCTCCTGTGAATTTGCATAGTAAAGTCCTCAGAGGGGGATTTGTTTAGTTTTGCAAAGCAATGAAGCCTTCCCTGTATTTAAAATCTAATGTAATTTTAAAAGACAGAAACAACTTCATCAGTAAAATAGTAATAAGCTGTAATACGTTGATATGGGCGAGTTAAGCTTTGCCTCTCATTTCTTTGGTAAACTTCAAGGAACAACTGCTGCATGCTTATCACAAGCTTTGATTTCTTTGATTTAATGTTAAAAGCAGTTCTTGCTTTACAGCTGTTCAAGACTGCCTGATTTTGCTGGGCTGGAACTTTGGGGAGTGCTTGGCTTCCTGCCTGGTTTTCAGCAGCTTGTCAGGGACAGATGTTGTGCTGTCTCCTTCTGAGTATTTTAAAGCTGCTCAAGTGAATTCTTCAGACAGCACTTACAAATCCACATGGAGGCTTTTGAAGGCCAGTAATTTAAACTGTAAGGCTAAAAATTTAAAAGCTCAAATGGCATATTTGACGTGCTATTCAGTGAGAACATGAACAAAAAATTAGTGTCAGCATTTGCTAGCTTAAAAATACATTTAGAAAAAACCCCAAATTCTAATAAACTCTGGTAATTATTATCTGGTAATTATGTAAGAATATGAAACAGGAGAATATTTAGCGCTTCGGTAAGGAACATGTATCTTACAGACATTACAAAATAGAGCAACAACATTGAATATTTGTGCTTTGAACCTGCAAGTGATGGTCATGCATTCCCTATGCCTAGTTCACATAATTCCAGATTCATGTACATACTTGAATAAGTAAAATGATTTGCATGTCCATAACTACTAGGAGAATTTTGGAATGTAAATCAAATCTGATAGTGATGTCAGTCATAAAAATTTTTGGTGTTTCTTGTAATTACAACTTTGGAAATACAAAAAAAGAGTATATTTGTTTAAAAATTCCTCAAGTCTACTGTTCTATACCATACTGGCATAAGGATAATTTCAAACTGGTAGCAAGAACTCTGGTTACTACTGGACTAAAGGAAATTCCAAATAGAACAGCATGTTTTGGGGTTTTTTTTAAATTTTATATCAAAATTTTTTTCGGGACACTAAGGGCACTAAATTTCTTCTTAACCTTTTGTAATTTGCTAATCTAGAGAAACTGTTGTGTTAGAGAAGGGCTAAGATGTGTAAGGAGGACTTCAAAACAGTTGGTGACTTACAGAATGGAAAATTTCACTTGAACATTTTAGTACCAAAATTGCCTAGAAATATTTTCCTGTTTCATCTCTCATCCTTCTATTTTGCTTTAATGACATTTACCATCCTGATACATCTTTATTCTGGGGGTGTTTTGTGGAGTGTCAGCCACTAAAGCAAGTCACTTGTCAAGATTGAAAAAGGATCAGACCGTTTAAGCTAATGTAAGTGCAGAGGCTCCAAGAGAACAGAAAATACTTTCATCAGAAGTTAGTTTGGTTTTGGTTTTTTCCCTTCTGTATTCTACTCGAATACATCATGTTTTCTGTAGTTTTTCCTTTCTCTAATATTTTTTTTCCATTAAAAGAGGTATAGGGATTTTGTGTAAATGTGCTTTGTGTTCTTTAGTGTCCACAGAGGCTGTAGGAAAAGAAGATGGAAGAGATCTCAACCATCCTTTATTTGGCTTTTTTCTTGTGAATAGGCATGAAGGATGATCCTGAAGTTGAACTAAACTGAGTAACATGAATTTGTGTTGTCTGTGGTCCTTTTAAAGGGGATTTAAAGGTGTTTCAGCTTTTTAAAATGCATTTATCCTCACATCAGTTTTCTTAGTGGGCTTTTATTGCCACTGTTGTCCATGAAGAACTGATTTATAAAGCAGCACAGTATTTTTGCTTGCCTCATAGTGAGTTCTGGCACAGGGCATTGAAATGCAAGGTTAAACTTACTAAGGGGTGATCTGGAAGTTCAGCAGCAACTTAGGCAGAGGCCACAGGATACAGTAGCCTGCAAACAAAATAAGCTGTTAATCACATACTTGCACTGAAATAGCCTCTGTATGTATGACCATGCTTTATTTTATTTGTTACTGTTTCAGTATAATCAAGACTTAGGTCAGTATTTTCAAATCCTGAATACTTGATACCTTGAAATTGAGCTGCAGATAATTTTGTAATTGAAGTATGGTAATAATGCTATTGATGCATGAGGGAAAAGAAAATCTTGCTTTCTATATCGTAACTATTCTAAAATCTATGGTAACATGAATAAATTTATTCAGTTAACATGTTCCTTGTAGATATGCTCAGGGATCTGTACATGGAGATGAGGAGGGGGAGATGTGAAATCTTTAATCTCTGTGTTTGTTAGGTTTTCTGTTGTTTTATGAGTGGGGTTTTTTTGTTCATTTTATTTTGATGTTCTTTTGGTTTTTGTTTTGTTCTTAATGCATGTGATGTTCTTGTGGGAGTCACAGGATACTCAGTGGATGTGAGGGGAGCTTGGCACTGCTCCTACCCCAGAGCTGGGTGAAGCAGGATGGGGGTGCTCAGCTTCATATGGTAGCAGTATGACAGAATGTGCAATAGATTATTTTCTTTCTCTTCTTAATATGTTTTTTTGTTTTCTCTGTAGAACTATATGGAATTTACATAGCTTTTATCTTTCTATGTACAAACTCAGCTCTGGGGCTTTGCTGTCACTTCTGTTAAGATTTGTCTGTTCTACTGTAACCTTTATAGTACCTTTGGAGTTTGTAAACATACAGTGCTAGGATGATGACCAGTTGTTGCAGACTACAGTGTGTGTCTTCATCTCTTCCAGGTTTTTATCTTCATCTCTTCCAGATATTTAAACATACAACTGAAATTTGAATTGTCTATTCTAATTTATACATAAGAAGAAAGTTACAGATCTCATTTATACATAAGAAGAAAGTTACAAATCTGAGTTCATCACTTTGAGTCATCCTTCAGTCATTTCCTGATTTCCCCAAAGAAATCCCTTTCCCTTATGTGCTTCTTTCTGCCTTCAGACTTGTACAATTGCAAATGATGTTTTGCACAGTGAGATGTATTAATGCAGCAGTACATTTTCCTTTCCAAATGTAATCCATATCGAATAATGAAAAGCACAGGCTGATCTCATTTGTGATAGATGTAGTGTTAGCAAGAGATCATTTCTTCTCCTGTCCTTGATGAAAATTAGGCTGTCAAAGATACTAGCTGTCCGTGTGTTAGCAGATGGGTTTCCTTGGTGCTAAATGTCACCAAATTTTATTATGGTAATGGCTCAAGGAAGAAATGGTGGGGAATAGGTTGTCATTAGCTACACAGAATTTAACAAAGAAAAAGCATCCTGACAAAGTTTACTTAGAATGATGTCCTGTTGTCTTATAGTTTGTCTTCCTTGGGGTTTCACAGTTCTGTGGAAGAAAACAAAAGATGCAAAGGTACATTATAAAAAAGCAGGAGCTTCCTCTTGTTCATCATCTTTAGTGTCCATCATAATGAAACCTGCCTAAAGTTGGTTAGTTTATGTAGCAGATAGCTGTCAGTTTGGATTGAATTCTCTTCCAAATTAACTTTAATTAAAAATCCTGGGAATTAGCTATATGGCAGCTGATTGCAAAATCTTGAATGTAAATGTCATGGTTTAACTTGAGTATTAGCAGTAGACAGTGTGATTTATTTGAAATTTGAATCTCTCCCAGATTTGTAGTAAAATGTTCATTAAT
This sequence comes from Corvus hawaiiensis, assembly GCF_020740725.1. Taxonomy (NCBI): domain Eukaryota; kingdom Metazoa; phylum Chordata; class Aves; order Passeriformes; family Corvidae; genus Corvus; species Corvus hawaiiensis. Next base: position 9,290,128 of record NC_063217.1, on the reverse strand, counting down.
TCTGATCTTAGATGGTGCCTGAAATCTTCCAAGTTTAATTTTTTTGTATTAACTTATGGAGACAGTCACAATAAGGTGACTCTAAAATATATGCAAAACTCTGAATTTAAATGTTACAGATGGTTGATTCCTGCATTCCTTCTATCATGAAGCAGGCATTAACACATGGCTGCAGTACTGAATACAAGTTTAGAATATCTGCTATTCAACAGGTCCTTAGAGACAGTAACTGTGTTCAGGGTAATTGAATCTGAATAACAAAATGGTTTTGAGTAACCTGTGCTTAACCAGGTAAGACTGACTGTGTACATCAGACTGTCAAATATTTACCTTCTCCAGCCAAGAAATTCTTGTGCAAACTGGTTTTGGCATTTTCAGTGCAGCACCAACAAGCACCTAAAAGGGCAACCAGATTAATACACATTTGGGGTACCCTTGCTGCCCAAAGAAGAAACATTAAGATTAAAAAGAAAAGGAAAATAGAAAAAAGGCATGCATTCTTCTTCCTCTTCTGCTTTCTGCCTAGTAATGCCTATGTATGTTTTGATGAATTTGCTGTATGTTTTTGTGGGATTTTTTTAAGCTAACCAAGCAACAACAACTCCAACAAAACAAACCCTACATGTTGCAAGTCCTAGGTCTCTCCTGTGAGCCTTTTTGTCTCATGTCTGCCTCCACCATTTGTGGTCCTCTGGCCTGGTGGGCAGGACATGAAGTGACTTCAAGAATGTCACTGACTTCTAGCTAAGGAAATTATGCACAATGAACATGCTAAAAAGTGTCTGAAAATCTGTAAAGTTGGGGAGACCCTTTTAAAGGTCCCCATCCTGTTCTTTTGGTTTTCAGGATAGTAAAGGGAAGTCATTTTGTAGCCAGGATCCTGGGACTGAAGAAAAGTCTTACACTTGGAATCTCAGAGAAATCTTGTAATAATGCTGTGCTGGGTCTGGCTGGGGTGGTATTATGAAGTTTTCTGTCTGCACAGCAGCCTGTGTGGAGCTGTGTGTTACACTGGTGGCTAAAACGGTGCTGGCCACAAGGGTTTTTTTTGTGAGGGGATACATCCAGGACAACTGACTTCAGCTGACCAAAGGGATGTTACATGCCTTGCCATATGATGCTGTGCTCAGTAGTGAAAACTCGGGTAAAAGAGGAGCAAGGGAGAGGATGTTTCTGGCTGTGATACTTGTCTTCACAGTCTAGTGTTACTTGTGCTGAGGCTCCTCTTCCTAGGAAGCCACTGGACATATGTCTGCAGATGGGGAATAGTGAATTAATTCCTTTATGCTGTTATTAAACTGTCATCATCTTGATCCATGGGTCATTTTACCTTCCTTCTATTTTTCACTTCATCCCATGGGAGAGGGGAGTGGGTTAATGGCCAGGTGGGTGTTCTTCAGCTGTCTGGAATCGACTCACTTCAAACTCCTTCACTGGACAACTGAATAGGCTCAAAAAGCTATTGCAGGTTGAGGATGAATGTGAGGCCAGACCTGTTCTGTGAAGTAAAATGATGTAGTCTGCTGCTCAGAGGCAGGGATTTACCAGGAGAGTTTCAAGATAAAGGATGTTTAAGCATCCTCATGGGGTTTGGTGTAGCTGGTGAGGATGCATGTGATAGAAACCAGTATGGGTGATCACTTGTTCTGTGCTCTCCAGCCTTAGTCCTGACCAGGCTGGTGGTGTTGAAGGTGAAGGCTTTTAAACTAAATTTTCTGTAAAGAAATCAATAAAGTGAAGCATATGTGGTTGGTTTCAGTTTGTTTTGGTTTCTTCAGAGGAAGTTGATGCTAGTGGTATCTGCTGTTGCTTTTTGAAAGGGTTTATGTAGCGAGCAGATGTCACTTGGTGACTGGCAGACTGTTTTGTGCTTAGCTGAATGAGTAAACAAACTATTGGAGAGACTGTGTTTGAGGATTTGGAGTTTGTTTCTTTAGAATGCTGTGTCTTTGTAACCTGTATGTACAGAGTGAGAGTTACAGAATGGAAGATTGCTGTATTGACTTGTCCGTGTAGGGTATTATTAATTACAGACTATGTCTTGTGAGCAAATTGATATAATCTGACTGTAGAGCTCTTTTTATGCATGGGTAAGCAAATGCATTAAGCTATAAACAGATGTATCAGACCTTCTACTTTAATATGGGAAAAATTAAAAGTTAAAGTTGGTGAGCAGGTTCAACAGTAAATAAAATTACTAGGTCATCAGATAAATGTTTAATGCAGGATACAGTTCATCTCCATTCAGTATCTTAAAACCTGAGATAAATAGGATACTTGATGCATTTTAGTGGTCTGTTCAAATTCCCTTTAAAATGAACCAGATGCAACTTCATCAGTTTTTACTTGGGAGATTTGTGCTATTGTATTGCTACATATCAGCATAATTAGAGATGTATACTCAGTGATGTTAAAATTGTATATTTATAAGATGTAAATGCAGTTCTATAGCCATGAAGTCCAGGAATTAAATAGCTGAATTAGTCTGGCAGAAGCAAAGTCATGAGAAATTACTGAAAGTGAGAAAAGGAAGTCTGAAATAAACTTGTTTGGTTTAGTTTTATACCGTCTGTTACTGGTTGGCAAACAGGGCAGTTACAAAGCTCTGATGAGCTGTGGGAAGGGCTGAGAGTCACACAGAACTAATTTGCTCATCAAATGAGTCCATAATAACTAAACAACACCATAAACATTTTTCATCTGTTTCAGCTGTTTACTGTCAATACCTTTTACATATTGATAAAAAAAAAATTCACTTCTCAATCTGTAATCTCTGGCAGGTTTATTAATGCTGTAATTGTTATTTTTTTCAGGGTGTGTATAATGAGAGCACCTTAGGATGCTGAGTAGAATATTAATAGCCAGCCCTGCAAAATACCTTAGATTGTCCAATAGATTGTCCCACCTGCTCTTTGTCTTTCTCTTCCAAAATGGTATTTATGCCATCAGTCAGCATTAGTTCTCCCTCTCTCGAAGAGTTCTGCCTGAGACTCCATGGTGACCTGATTTGAGAGACTGTATCTTCAGATTTGTATTTCAGTTCAGAATGAGTTTTACAAAGTGTCCTGTCAGTGGATTTGGATGTTATACTCCAAGTTGAAAGCCTTTGAAATGCACAGTAAATACCTAAACTCTATTTGACACCTTAGGAAGGTACTAGCAGCAAGTCAGGAAGTGATGTAAAGAAGCTTTAGTTTGCTCATGTAATTATAGTGGGAGAAAAATCTTAGAAGGTGTAAGAATTAAGATAATGTGGGAATCAATTGCAAATTATATGAAAAAATTTAGATTTAAAAACACAGTCCATCCTAAAATTGTTAAAGGAACTTTTATATTTAATGATGCGTCAATACATGTGGTCACTTTTCTCGAAATGCAGCAGTCTTGGTTTTCATCCTACCTGTTTCTTCTCTTCCTCTCTCAAGTATTATTTCATCTTACTGGGAAAAAAGTGTTTCTCAAATTGCATGAATCTGTTTTAAAAATATTTTTATTACTTTGTGATTTATTGTAAACAGGTCAAAATAATAAGATGCTTTTTGTGGCATACTTTTAACTTGAAAGGTTTTAATTTTTAAGTCATTAACCGATTGCAAGTTACAGCTTGGCTCATTTAGTGTGTTCCCAAGGAAAAAAACCGGAATTGCTGCTCCTGCATTCAGCTGTAGTGGAGTGTGCATTAAACTCTGCCTCACCCTCTGTGCTATTCTGAGCTCCTGCGTGCAGACAAGCACTGAGTTCAGCCAGGTACACCAGCAAAGCCTGGGTGTCCTGGGGATGTTGTCTGCAATGGGGTGAAATCGCACACTTTGCAGTTCTAACAAATATCAGAAAAAAAAATTATAAAAAGTTAGGGGAGGTTTTCAGGGGAAGAGTTGAGCTGGTGCAGTGTATGGCCTTCAATTTGGCTCACGCAAACAGGGCAGAGAACATTTTTTGCCAATATGACTTAAATGTTTTTTGCAGGAATTGGCAAAGGCTGGAATGTAAGTTCTGTCTTAGAATTAGAGTTTGTAAATCCCTCCTGACTCCACTTCCAGCCTAGAGCCCCACTGTGGGTGTTACAGCCACAACTGAGGAACTTTGTTTTAGTAGGGCTGTAGTGGCTGTGATTGAACTGTGCTCTTGGATTGCTTTAAGTCCCCCAGAAAATAGGTAAGCTGTATTTGCAGACACAGGAAGGCTCACTCCTGAGGTGGTTAAAAAAGTTGATTTGAATCTGGGAATAGGAGTTTCTTTCCCAGATATTCTGGAGTACTTCTGTGGTGGCTATATGTTTCTGTGACTTTTAATACGAGGTTTTGTGTTTAATAGCATTTTGCTAAATTTTGTTAGACAGGAATTGGTTTTGATTGCTGAGTGTTACTCATATGAGCTTTTGGAAGGAAAGCTTAACTGCTGCAAAAATACCCTATGCAAGTATTGAATTACAAAATTTGATTTTTTTTTTATGGTCAAATGCCTGTTATCCTGAAGTCAGGTAATTAGATTGTGTTTTCCAGTACTCCATGTACCTGGCAGTAAGTATGTCATATTTGTAGGTAAAAGCAAACTAGTGATGAGTTGTGATAGGAACTAAATATGTGAGTTTCCACAGTCTCTTCTATTATAAATATATTTTGTTATTTAACATCTAACATACTTAATTTTGTACTCAGTTTTTACAGGAGTTGTCCTACCTACAGGCTATTTTTTTGTATATGCTTTAACTATTGCACTTGAATGTGGAAATATTTTAAGACAGCTTGAGAGGCAGAATTAGTTAAATAAAGCTAAACAATGAGTTGGCCTTTGAGATATAATCCAGTGAAATAATTTTACAAAGTGTGGTGTTTTTCTGAAAAGTACAATGAGAGATTATATGGTAATGTTTGAAAAACATACCTGTCTGATAGAAGGGCTAACATTGAATAGATGCAATGTCCAGGTAGATGCCTTTTGGGGTAGGTAATCATAAACTGATACCTTGATAGTGAAAAATGGGAGAGGAGCCTCTAGATTTACTGCAACAGGGAATAAAAACTCCCTGACTAGTTGAGGCTGTAGCAGTGAAAAGCTGTTATTTTTTTACTGTCACTGTGGGTGTGTTTTAGGGAAATGCAATCGGGTGAGTTGCTGCCAGCAGTTTGAGTGCAATGGGATTGTGTCATGTTTCCGACAAAAGCTTTGCTGTGCAACCACATGACTGCGGCATCCAGAAATAATCACATAATCTCGCTGCTAGAGGGCCTGCGTTAGACTCGCAGCAGAACTCTGTGTTTGGAGCCTAACTGATCTTTTCTTCATTTTTTAATTTTTTTTAGCAGAAGATGGAAGGAACTTTACAAATGCACTAGGCCCCTTGTATTACCTGTCTGGCTTTTATGTGCCAGATGTTGTAGGAAGTGAGTTGTATATTTAAAAATACAAATACGTAATACTTTTTTTAAAATGGAGTTTTGCTTTAGAGGGTAGATCTTAAAATTAAAAATATTTCCAGATTATTGCTTGTGAAAAATTACGTATCTGGGAATAGTTGCAGATAATCAAATTTCTGTTTTGTTCCTAAGGTTATGTTTTTTACTTCTGCTGGCATTTCTGAAAATCTCGGTAATTCTCTTATGCAACCACTGACAGCAATAATACGCTCTGAAAAAGCATAAGCATGAGAGACCCAGTCAAAGCTAGGAGAGAATTTAATGCTTAAAATAGGGAACTCTATTGAGCAACCGGATCCAGTGAAAGATGCCCCTGCCCACGGCAGGGGGGTTGGACCAGATGTCCTTTAAAGATCCCTTCCAACCCAGCTTGTTCTGTGATTCTGTCAGGTGTTAATATGTTCAAATTTATGTGTGTTTTGAAACAATTGCTGCTTTTTTACTACTTGTCTTTCCTGTTTAGATGGCAAAGGGAGGGAGATAATATTTGTAGAATCTGCCAGGTTTTTATGTGAAGTGGCTTTTTGTTGGTTTGTTTGTTTTTTTCTTTTTTTTTTTAGAGACTGAATGTAATGTTATGTAATTGTAAAAGACATATATGGGTTTGGTTGGGGTTTTTTTAGTTCTGTATTCAGCACAGCAGCTTACTTTCCCTGTTGTGTGCAACATTTAGAAGGCTGTTGGGAAGGCATGCTTTAGCTTCTTTCAGGTTAGGTTTCTCTTGTCAATAGAGATTATGAAGACAGGCAGTTCTCCTGTTTTGGCTAACCAAAAAAGTAAGGAGGGAGACTGACTGCCCAAAACTCAGCACTTTTGTGTAAAAGCTGAAGGTTGTTCTGCAAGTTTTGCATGTTCAGTGGAAGGGAAAAAAAGGCTGGTTAGAACTGCCGCAGTTTTATGTGATGAAGTCTTACCAGCTGACTGATGTAAATCATTATCTTCTGTCTTGGGTGGATTTTCTGATTTTTGGCATCTAGATTGCCCTTGTCAAGCATGCATTTGTGAACAGCTGCCACGGTTGAAGGATGCTTCATACCCAGGTATCCAGTGAAGTTACCTAAATGTGTGGCATATGTAGCCATTACTTCCTAGGTATCATAATGTTGTCAAGTCATTGCTCGGGCTTTAAGCTTTTACTCTGCTCCTGTGAGAGATGCCACTTGGTGTGCTGTGTCCAGCTCAGGGGCCCCCAACACAGGAAGGACATGGACCTGTTGTAGCGAGTCCAGAGGAGGCCATAAAGATGCTCAGAGGGCTGTAGGATTCTTTGCTATGGTGACAGGCTGAGAGAGCTGAGGTTGTTCAGCCTGGAGAAGAGAAGGCTCCAGGGACGCCTCATTGCGGCTTTTCAGTACTGAAGGGAGCCCTAAGGAATAATGGGGACAGACTTTTTAGCAGGGCCTTAAGCTAAAAGAGCTTCAATTTAGGTTGTATATAAGAAATAGATACTGTGAGGGTGGTGAAACACCAGAGCCAAGTTATCCAGGGAGTTGTGGATGCCCCCATCCCTGGAAATATTGTAGGCCAAGCTGAGTGGGGTATGAGCAATCTGATCCAGTTGAAGGTGTTCCCCCTCACTGCAGAGGGGTTGGGCTAGACGACCTTTAAAGGTCTCTTCCAACCCAAGCCACTTTGTAATTCTAGTAAAAGTGTGAAAGATCAACTTCCCCATTCACTTTCAGTTGCCTCTAAGGTCTTCACTGAACTGATTCCTGAATTTGCTTTTTTTCCAGACACCTCTTTTGATGATAAACACAAGGGATAACTTTTGATGCTTCCAAATTATGCAACAGCTGGTGTGTGTAACTGTTATTTTTATAGTTATTACTGTCCTCCCCATGTTCAGTAATGCCAAGAGTCTCATTTTAGAGTTGTGTCTTTTTAGGACAAAACATAATATACATATGAGTAGTTGTGCAATAAATTGTTTGTCAGTGCCACCTTAAAATCTTTTTACTTTCAGTGTAGAGACCATTACAATGTGTGCGTAGAGTTTCAGATGTAGTGGGCTTTAAAATGTGAAATACAGCTCTTCTGTCATATGAAATGATTGCTGTATACATGAAAAATTATTTCAGCAAAGCTTTCTGGGCTTTTTTAACTTGCAAGTAATAAAAATGCCAGATGATAAGAAAAATCTTGTGAACAGGTGCTCACAATTTTTTTTGTTTGAATGTCTCAGTAACTTTTCATACTGCTTATTCATGATATTTTTTCTGCAAGTACATACTGTTTGAAATTATAAACAAGTTATGGTAGCAGTACATTTTAAGCCCACTGAGGGGTTACCACATTGATTCCTCATCTAACTGAGGCTGAAAGCTTCAGATTTAGCGTGTTTCAGTCTTAGTTACATAAAAGAGCTGAATTTCCCCAGCTGCAAGAGTTTCAGATTCATAGCTTCAGGCAGGGTTGAACTTTGGAATTAGCTTAGATTCTCTCTCTGCAGGAGCATTGTAGTGGTGGTGCTGTGTGCGGGGGCACGAGCCCTGTTAGGGAAAGGTGCAAAAAGCCTCCCACTAGTTTAGAGTAATTTAATTTTTAATTATTATATCTTTTATCCAAAAATCTCCAAATGCTTTATAAACACAGCTTCATTCTCACAATGTTCTTCTGTATTGCGATGCTTTGCAATAAGGGAATACTGTGAGAGTGAAATGTTACCTTAATTTTCCACATACGAGATGGGCATGTTATGTGTCTAGTGCAACAAATGTTCATGATGACATGAGAATGTGAGTCACAGTGTAGACCACAGTTTTATTAAACTTAATCATACAGTTGCAGGCAGAAATTAAAGGCTGTAATCATATAGTTAAAGTCCTTGAACTGTTCCACAGTCACAGAGGGATTCGGTGCTAATGCTGGTAGCAGACATTGATACAGCAGTTGCCAGGCCTAAAGCTGATAGTTTTCTCATTGTTCACCAGACATGAAAGTTAAAATAGGATTAAGATCGGGGATGTCCATTCCTTGTTTAATCCGTTTGTTGGCTCATCCTGCTTTGTCACCTTATTTTTTTAATACTATTTTGTACAGCCTCTGAGTAATGAAAAAGTTTGTAAAATGGCTTTTAAAGAACTTCAGTGTTTAATCACTTGAATAGAAGTTAGAAACCTAAAAGAAACACAGTAAGAGAAAACAAACTAATTGAATGATACTGTAAATCTCAGCTGCAAGAGTTAAGAGGACACAAGTTACGCTGTTTCCTTGGGTGTCTCCTCATTTCTCTGTTTCCTTTTTTCCCCCCCTTGTCCTATTTAATCAATATAGTTTTCAGCTTACTGCTTCTTTAGATCATGGTTCCTTACCAAAATGTCACCAGCCTAGCAGTGCTTCAGGTTCCAATCTATATCACATCAGCTGCCTAAAACTGTAGCTGGAGTTAACTGGTTTTTGCTCCCACCTGCCCAACATGGCCATTTAATAATGCATTTGTAAAAAGCAGAGAACTTGATATGAAAACATTTGCTATGTTTTAATGATGTATTTTTTCCCCCAAAACTGGGCAGCCTTCAGTGAAATAACAATTTTATTTCAATAAGAAACCAGTAGAGTAAGTTTCTTGGAGACATGATTTCAGCAAAGCGGGGGTCTTGTGTACAAAGCTGAGAACTGTGAAACACAGAAGTTTATAACCAAGCTTTTATGAAAGGAGTTGTCACGGGTTCGGTTTGTAACCAGGTGGAAACACCAATTTAGTGTAGTGGTTTGGTCCAAAATACTCATTACTGTTTATCTGCTGTGAGATAAGAATTAGGAGAAATGCAAAGCAGGCACCAAACTTGAAAGAATATAAAGAAGTTTATTAACAGACCTAAAAGAAGGAAAAAAAAAAAAAACAACCCAGCTTCAGAACTCTCCTCCTCCCCCCACCTTCCTCCCTTCTCCCACTGACAATGTAAAAAGACAACCCTTAAGATGTTCAGTCTGTTTACCACTTCCATAATAACCTTGTTCAGTCCATTTAGAAAGAGAAGTCTCTTCTTGCTCATGCTATGAAAACATTATCACAACGAGACAGCCACCCACTTCCAAATATTGTTCAGCCCATTTAGGAAGAGGTCTCTCTGTTTGTATGTGAGTCCTTTCCCCTGACTTGCAGCTTTTCCTGCAACTGCTTTCGAGGGTCCACTCTTGAAGTTTTTTTGGGGTACAGTTTTAAGGTTGAGCCGTTCAGAAACAAAAGCAGAGGCCCTTCTCCTTCCCTGGGAGCAAAGGGTTTTCATCATCTTCATCGTTAGGACTATCTCTGGGAGCATCTCTAGGAACTGAGGTTTCTCCTTTCCCATTTGGAGCCAAAGTCCTCATCTGGTCCATCTCTCCCTGTCCAAACTTCTCATGAAATTACAGCTGCGTCAGCATCTGCCTATCTCAGCGCAGGTGCTTTTGCTTACGAGTTGAACACTCCACCCCCCATATCTTCATGAAATTACAACAGGATACTCTGATGCATCATAGCTTCACAACAGACTTTCAGCTTTAAGCATCTCCTCTCTCTCTTCCCTCAGGTTTTCAGCTCTTCACAGCAATAAAAGGGTTAATCTCACCTTGGCCTTGCAGCTTTGCAGCTGGAATGTTGAATTTTTCTTATCGAAGTGGAGAGGGGGGAGAGCCGAGCCGCTCCGGCTGCCCACGGCAAGGCAGTGGGGGGGGTTCCACGGCTGGAACAGGTCCATGGCTCCAGGATGGCCGTGGCCCGGCCCGGTCTGGCCCGAGCAGGGCCTGGGCCGAGCCTGCTGGCCCCTACATGGGCCCCGCAGCCACCTGTGCCAGCGCCGGAAACGAGAGAGAGCTTGGAGGGGGAGTTTGCCTATTCTTAAATGTGGATCACAGAGGCGGTCACAACTTTAAGTGGCTTAGAGAATTGTCCATATTCAAACTGGCCAGCTGATAGGTTCTTTCAGTTCCCAGAGGAAGCTGTAAGCACCCCTTAGCAAGGACATCCCTTCTGGGACTATGCTTGCTAACCTATGACACGAGTAAAGAATAAGAAAGCTTCCCATCAAATATTCTTCACTGAAAGGACCTGCTTTTCCTTAGAGGCATGTGGACACCTCTGTATAAACAGGGAAAGTCAATACAAATGTGAAGGCTTCTTGTTTGGATATCTTATTTGTTGTGTTGGGTGTGTTTTCTCTAATCCTCATGCTGCGTCAACAGTTGTGTGTATCTGTGAATGTCTGTAAAGTTGACTCGAGTGAAGAATTCAAGAAAGGAGAAAGACATGGCAATACTGCAGAACTTCAAAAAAGGTGGAGGTTCCATGTTTTCTTAGGTAGTCTGGATTGGTTTTGGTTTTTTTTTTTTTTTTTACAAAGAGGAAAAAGTTTCTTGTGAAGCTTGAATTAATTCAATTACTTACATTGCTGCCATACCATTTTTTTCTTCTTTATTTGTATGAGTAAATAATGAGGAAAGTTGTATGGAACACTGTAAAGATGAACAGTGAATTTGATTGGTTCCATGCTTCCACTTTGGCGAGATAGTGACACATTTAGATGAATCTGAAAATAAGTTTTATAACTTCCTATTTTCAGGTTTGGATTTTGGCTCCTTTTCTGCCCTGACACCTTATTTTCCAGTGTCTATGAAGACTTCTCTCACTGTTTTGCCCAAAATATTTTCTTTTTCTTAATTCCTGCTGTATAGTCACATTCCTCAGAATAAGTCCACGTTTTTTCTGTTTTCACCTACAGTGAGGAAAATGGGATTTTCCAGTTCTGCCATTTAGTGGCAATTCTCACTTCCACTGGTTTCTGTGCTAAAAATGCAAATTTCTTAGAATATTTGTTGTCTTGAAGGTTCATTTTAATTCAAATATGTGATCATGAACTGAGATTATTGTGCATTAAATTACCACACATTAACTGTGAAAACCTGCTTCTTACCTCCTTTTCCTGAGTCATGATTTTTCTTTTGTGCTTTCAAGCATGTAACAAATGCTACTGCAAAACACTTGGTATGATTGCCACTAAATTGTGTAAGTGCTACTCAGCTCCAGGGGTGAAATAACCAAGGTGTCAGGCTCAGGGTGGTGCTTTTTGCTGGTTCATGCAGGCCTTGCCTGGGTCTTTCTGTGGGGTAACAGTCCACCTCTGACCACTCTGAGGGCTCCAGGGATGTTGGGCTGAAAGGGCATAATTTCACTGTGAAGTCACTTGTTAGGCTTCTCCCTGCTTAAACATGATTTGTGTTTGTGTGCTTTTGGCTTATCTCGGAGTTGGTGTGTGATGGTCCTTTGAATTGTGACGTTTTTCTTATATATAGATAAAAAAGACTTAATGGGTTCTATACTTTGTATACTCCAGTCATTTGTCTTGATTTCTTGGGTTTTTTTATTCAACTTCTAGTCTGCAAGTAAAAACCTGTCTTAAGTGTCAGTGTGTATTTAAAAATATTTTTATTTACATTGCCTCTGATATAAACAATATGCAGAGCATTCTTTCAGCAGAGGATGCCAATAAAGATTGTTTTACTAGAACAGACAGTTTTGCAAATTTTCTTCATTATTTGCTTGAGAGAGCCAAGTATTAAGCACACAGGACTCGAGGTGAGACTGCCCTAGTGCAGAGCAGGACAATCCCCTCCCTTGCCCGGCTGGCGATGCTGTGCCTGATGTCCCTCCTGGCTGCCAGAGCACTCTGACTCAGGTTCAACTTTTTGTTGACGAGGAGCCCTAGGTCCCTTTCCATGGTGCTGCTCTCCAGCCTCTCTTTCCCCAGTCTGTCTGTATCTGTACATCCAGGTTGCCCCATCCCAGGCGCAGAATCCAGCGCTTTCCCTTGTTGAGCTTCACATGGTTGGTGATTGCCCAGACTTCTCATTTGTTGACGTCTCTCTGCAGGGCCTCTCTGCCTTTGAGGGAGTCAACAGCTCCTCCCAGTGTTCTGTCATCTGTGAACATCGGTGTCCCTTACAGTCCTGCATCCAAGTCATTTATGAAGATGTCCATCACATGATGTTTTTATCCAGCTGTGTGCTGGACATTTTATCCAGAAGGATACTGATAGCATGGAAAGCTTTACTGAAATCCAAAATGGTTACATCACCTGACTTCCCTTGATCAGCTAGGTGGATTACCTTGTCAAAGGGTAGCACTGCTTTATAAATTGGCAATATGCCAGTTGCTTTCTGATTAAAAGAAAACGTGGAGCAACTTGAGCTGTCTTCCTGTGTTCTATAAGTTGCTTGTCATCATTGAACCTGTGAATCTGATGCCAAGCATATGTTAAATGCTACAGGAATACAATGTTTTTGTTTGTTTATTTTCTGGGGAGGTTTGGGTAAAAGCAGAAGTGTCAACTTCTGGTTGTCTTTTTTGTTCTCCTTCATTATTGAATGTTCAAAGAGTAACATGTCCGTAGCCACTTGACAAAGAAGACAAATCTAAGTAATTGTTGCTCTGCAGCAAATAGTTGTGAAGGTTATACCTACAAGCAGAAGCCAGCTTCTGAAAACAAAATGTCTTACTGGGTCTGATATGTTCTTAGAACTCACATTTACATATCATACAGAAAAAAGGTATTTCTGAAAAGGAGGTGAGCAACAGAAAAACTGAGCACCTGAGTAGACAAGGAATTCACCCAGTGTTACAGAAGGGCAAGGGAGGAAGAGCAGCGTGGAGCTGGTGGCCTGTGCAGGTCTGCTGAGCCAGTCTGTTTCTTGCTCTCTGTTTGCTGGATTTCTTCCTTCTGGCTTTTTCTTTAATACTTGCTGTGAAGTTGAAGTCTTGAAGCTGGAGATGGTTTCTCAGAATGATTGGGGAGCACTGCAGCATAGCTAGGTCATGATGAAGCCTACGGTAATATAAATATTATATTAAGGTTGGTTATTAAACTGTAAAAAGGACACAGCAGTTTTTCGAAAACTGTAATTACTTAGGTTGTTGCCAAGCTGGAATTAAATCAGTTGTTTTGCCAGTAGCCAAAAAAATGGAAGATAAGAACTACAAGCAGGGGCATAAAACCTATGAACGTCCACTTTTTTTGTATTAATACTTTGTTGTCATGTCCACCTGAAATGTGTTCAGAATTGTTTTTATAGTCACTCTTTCAAGATGCCACTGAAAAAGTAGATGTTGCAAAAACCCTGTTTTGTGTATGTGAGATAAACAGGACAAGCAAAGAGTTAAGTAGTAGTTTTATTTGAGCTTTGTTAGAGGCATTCTGTTTTATCAGTTCATTGTCAGAAATCAGTTCAATCTGTCAGTTTGCTGCTTTATGTGAACTTTTCCAATGGCAACCAACAAAATTTTTTTCCCCTTGTATATAAATCAGTAAATCTGTCAAAGTCTGCCTTCAGCCTGGCTGTTCATCCATATGCTGCAGAATGCTGAAAGAACAGGAATGCAGCTATTTCTTAAACAGAACTATTTTACTATGTTCTGGAATGCTGGATGTGGAAGCTAATTAGCATTTTTTTGAAATTTCTTTGTAGCTTATTATTACTCTGTGCAAAATTTCACCTGGGTATATGCAAATAAGTTCATATTTGTCTTGGTAGGGTGGTATGATGTCTGAATGGCAATGGCTTACAATAAGAAACAGGATGGGTTCATTTTCTAGCATCTTACAAAGCAGTTTCTCTAAGCAATTTAACCTTTTGTGTGTGAAGCAGTCACTGGGGAGCCTTATGTATAATGCTGCATTATAATAGGCTCTTCCACATAAACCAGCTTTAAACATTTTTTCCCCAGAATGCTGCAGAGGTTCAGTAGTTTGTTGTTAAACTGAGCCAAAATAACCATAACAGCTTTTTGTGGGTTTAGAAACCAAATGTCAAGATTCTCAGGAATGTCTCGCTGCCCTAATGCTGTATTTGAACTTCTACTGGTGCAGATGTGAATTGTGATGGATTAGTGGGTCATCTGATTCTCTAAAATTATTTTGCATTTATCACATTAGAAATGTATATAATAAAATAGTTCCGCTTTTTATGGCTATGTACATTCCAATGAGAATCTACTAGGATTTTGATTTTAAGGAGAAAAATTTCAAACCACCAAAAGAATAAACCTGAATGTATTGGAAAACCTTCTTTCCTTTTAAAGAGAACTCATATTTCTCGCTTCTTCTCAGTCCTCTGAATTTGCTGCACTGTAAGTTTTGCCATCATGTCCAGGAGACTCAGTGATTTTAAGGCATTAGGAAAAATAAATCCACCAGTGTATATACACTCAAATGAATGCATCCTGCAATATGTTGCTACTAAAACTACTTACATTTAGAGCAAGTAATTAAATTCCACTGACTAGATTATTTTTTCTCCTCAGAATGGGAAGTGTCCTTTTCACTTTTCTGTCTTTCTTATAATCAAAACAACATATGTTGTAATTGCTGGTTTCTTGATGAATTCACAGTAATAATCCTGAACTGTTGGTTGTTGGTTTTGGCTTGATGCAAGAACACTGGTGTTGTCTTGAATGAGCTATTGCCAGTATACAAGTAAGGATTAGATTTTTTTGGAATGTTTCATATATTCAGTGAAGCTATGTTACAGGCAGAATGGAGCTTTAATCCAAGGTTATTCCATCAGTTATTGGGGAAAAAAAATTGACAGATACTTTGCCCCAGTAATAGATGTAGTTTTCAGGGGTTTTCTCTCTCTCTCTGCTGTTCTCTCTTTGTATCACTGTCCACCAGTGTTTTAATCTTGTTTGGTTTGATATGAGTTCATAGGCTTCTTTCTTGGTGCAAAGCTTTCAGAGCAAGCTTATGTCAGTGGCCAACTAAACCAGTACATCTATCTCCCCTAGCACATGACTACTATTTTTCTTAAAATTAGCCTTGGTTCTTTACATTTTACCTGTTTTTCTGGATGGGTTGGTTTATTTGTTTGTTGTTTTGGTTTTGGGTTGGTTTTTTTTTGTTGTTGTTGGTTGGTGGGTTTTTTTTGTTTGTTTTTTTGGTTTGGTTTGGTTTTTTGTTTTCTTTGTTGTTTGTTTGTTTGGGGTTTCTTTGATATACCAAGGGTGCTAATCCATGTGTAATTTTGGAGCCATCAGGTATGATGTCAGCTTTTCCACTTCAGTCTGTTAATGTTTTTCTGAGAAGTAATATGTTGGCAGAGGGCTGCCTCAGCAGCCTGATCCTAGAGGACAAATGGGAAAATCAAGTAACAAGAGCTTCCATGAATGAACACATCTTGTACTTCAGAAGTATTTTGGCATAGCTAAGCCATCTGCTGCCTAGAACTGAAAAGTTCTGAAGGCAGTGTCTGCAATATGTTGGTCCCAGGCTCTGCTTTGTCTTTGCAAGATTGATTTTTTTTACTTTGGCTTCATGATCTCATGTGAGGCCTTTCTCCTGCACAGGTGTGGACTCATTAAAACTAGAGCAGATTCTTAATGCCCAGTTCTCAGGTGAAGGGCTGTGATTTGACTCTACCAAACTTAGTTTTTCCTCAGGACTGTTTGGTGTTACACTTTTTTTTCTACTCTCTTTCTGGGGTGCTGTGGCTGCTTATGCCTAAGTGAAATTTTTCTTGGCACAAGCTGACAGACAAACCTGAGAAATAGTCTGAAAAACTGCTACTTTTGACTCTCTTCCCAGCTAGGAACTGCGCTGATTTTATGAATGGGGAAAAAAATCCTCAGAGCATGTTATTCCAGTCTAGGTGGAGTTTCTGCTTAGGCTGGGTGAGGGTTTAGAAACCTCTGAAAGGACTCAGTAAGTCATGTGGGAATGTGAATCAATAAACTACCACCTTAAGAAACTCAGACATACTTAATTTCTCACTAAGGATGTATATTCATATGTCTTCAAAGTATATAAAAGAATATTAGTGACTGGAGTGGTAAATTTGTGATAGTCTGTGATTGAGAACTAAGAGCTTTGTAGAGCACTGAATCTAGACTGTCTTTTGGTTTTAAGGGGAAGTGAGCTGGCATGGAGTGGGTTATATTCAGTATGTACATACCTTATGCACAGAACCTTTTCTCATAATCAGATACAGTGAATATATACCATGTTTTATTATGGTTTTTACAAGCAACAGTGCAGCCTTGGGTATAATTATTCCCTCTGACAGAAATCTCATGTTCTGGATCCCATGCTCAGTTGACATGTTTTTCATGTGTTCTTGCTGTCGTCATAAGTACTGTTTAAATGACTTCCAAAAAAAATCACTCACTGGAGTATCCCTCCATATTTTATATTGTTGAGTCCTTTACAGCACAAAAGCCTTGGTTCTTTGATGAGGAGCAGTGTGTTTTGTATTGGGAGGTTGAAAAATGGAAGAGTGATGCTGTAGAAAGACTTGGAGGTACAATGCAGGCAGATGCATTTGGTGCACATGGGGAGAGATGGTTCAGGGAGCGAGGCAAACCAGTCTGCCAAACCAAATTTGTTATATGCTGCCAGCTGCACAGTCTAATTGCATCTGTCTTGTGGCGGTGTGAAAGAGACTTTGGGGTGTGCCAGAGAATGAGTGAAAAGCTTGCTTTTGTAATTTGGTTTGCTCTAGTGTTGCTGTTAAACATTAAGTTTTTATGGTAATATTTTGTTATAGTGGGGTTTTTTGGAAGTTGACATGATTGAGTGGGTTAGTTATTAGGGCAGTGTTAGTTTTCAAATTGCAGTCTCCTGTACTGAGTGATGCTTGTGGTGAGGTACTAAGGCAAGGCTCTATTGGAGCATCATCCATTGCAAGTCAGAATAAATTCCTCATCATGTGAAATGAAATGCATGAGAGTCACGTTATCCTCTGCAATTAATTGCTGAAGTGTGTAACACTGCTCTGCTGGAGAGTTTTCCCATCTGTTGCAGAGGACAATATGCACAGAGGAACTCTGAATCAGTGCTGGCCTGAGCAGAATGAAAATAAAACGAACTTTTCTCTTTGAATTCTAATTTTTGGGGTTTTTCAAATTTTTTCCTGCAGTATATCTTGCTCTAAGTGCTGCATATGTTCTTATGTAGCGATTTGTCCAGAGAGAAATTACGTGTGTAAGAGAAATTTCTCCCTTTTGTTCTCTTTTGGGAATCACAAGGCTCTGTTGGGCCACCTGGAATACTGGGCTGAGTGCAGGTCCAGCTGGGCAGGAAGAATCGCTCGTGTGCTACCACAGAGGAGCAAATGGCACCCTGATGATGTTGGGGTGTGGGGTGGCAGAGCACAGCCTCACTAAGCTCCTTTGCAGAAACTTGGGGTGTTTAAGGGAGGTTCTCTAAGTCTGTGCTTCACAAGTGCAAACAACTCTGTGGTAAGAAACATACATATATATATATAATCATTAGGAAGTCTAGCAGTCTCCTGGTTTTTCATGTTTTGTGTAATGAAATTATTTCATGGGAAATAAAGATGTTTGTAATAGCTCTTCTGGTAATTTAGCAAGTCTCACTTTGCAGGTAATTTAGCTTTTCCTTTATGGAATAAAATAACTTGCATATCTTTCTTGAAGTTTTCCTTTACTAATACAATTTTGTATATACAAGGGCTATTAATGTAATTTTCATAGTTCAAATTGTTTCATTTACAGAATCACAGCATAGTTTAGGGTTGGAAGGGACCTCTGGAGATCATCCAGTCCAACATCCCTGCCAAGGCAGGGGCACCTGGAGCAGATTACATAGGAATGTGTTGAGGTGGATTTTTAATGTCTCCAGGGAGGGAGACTCCATGACCTCCCTGGGCAGCCTGTATCAGTGCCCTGCCACTATCAATGTAAAGTTCAGCCTCATGTTGAAGTGAAACTTTTTGTGTTTTATTTTATGGCCATTGCTGCTTGTCCTGTCCTGGACACCACTGAAAAGGTCTGGCACTCTAGGATTTATCTTGTTAGGAGGCCTGCATTCATCACAGCTATAGAATTTAGCTTTGAGATTTGATGCTCAGAAGTTACCAGTGAGGAGGGCTGGGTTTACTGTGGAACTTCAAGATGCTTTTAAAAAAGGAAAGTTTTTATTTGGTTTATAAATCCATCTTTTTAGTTGTATCTTTGTTTCCTATATCTGCTCTGTTCTCAACACTAGTACTGGGTTTGGTTCTGTCTTAGCCTGAGTGCTTTTGGTTATGCTTTTTTGCATCTTGTACTTCAGATTTTTATTGCCTTCCTCATTGCAGCACTTCCAGCATTCAGTGACATGTTAAACAGTGACCACTGTATTTCACAAGTGGATTTTGTCTAATTTAAATGTGGAGCTGCCTGTCTCAAATGGGTCTTTATGAAGCAATCTGCATTCACAAAACACCTGGGAATTTTTGCCATAATTTTTGACAGATTATTTTGCTGTATGTGGAATAAATATATAAATGTATGTCTCCATAATAAGTCATTGTGCTGTAATTAGTCAGTACTTTCACCGTCTTACTGTAATTACACCCACTCACCCTCTATAGGTAATGCCCTTTCTTTGTCTCAGGTTGTATTGGCACCTGACTAGTCCTTAGGCTGGTGTAGATAGCAACACAAACAATCAAGCAGTAGCTGCTTGCAGAGTAGAAATACACTGCCAGCTTGATTTACGTTTCTGTTTTTAGTCCATTTCAGAATCATAATTGTGTTTTGCTGAATGTAAATAATTCTCAATGGCCCTTGAAAATAGATGCAGATCCCCAGACTTCGTGAGTTCCAGGTTATATTCTTTTGCCTGTCATTTCCAGTTGATAAATTCTGGACTTCCTTTTTTTTCTCAAATAAATAAACAGAAAAGTAAATGAATAAAAATTTTCTGAACACATACTTTGATTATGGATATTATTCATGGTTTTGAATGGTGGTTGTGTTCTCAGCATAATTTTGGGATGTGATAACATCATCTCTGAAGTGAATGTGTCTTCCTGAACAGAACCTTTAATTGGATATATTCTATTTTAGCCTATGTATATCGTTAGTAATTAAAAATAATGTAAAAAATATATCAAGGAAAACAAATAGCAAAAAAATCTGAGTTATGGCATATTGGTATGAATATTTGCTGTTTTAAAAAAATGCCTGTCAGTTTTCACAACATTTTCTTTCAAAGGAAAATGCTGTGTTTCACCTGTAACTTGGTAAGGAAAAGCAGTATAGTGTTAGAAGTTGTAAAATATTCAGAGCATGAGGAAACTGTTGCCTGACTAGATGAAGTAACTGCTTGGAGGAATAACCAAAAACATTTTACTGTAAAACTTTTCAATTAATTGCTTTGACTGTGTTTGCAAAAAGCAACGAAAGTGTAAAATACATCTCCTTTAAGTACTTTTCCACAGTTCCTTGGGTCATGTGTATTAAAAGCACGAGATTTATGTTTAATAATGCATTGAGATTTTTTTTTAGATCGTCATTGGTAATCCCTGAAGCTCTGCAGGCATTTTCAGTGTGCAGGCTTGCCTGTGTCATATACACTGGATTTTGGAAAATAAAGCAGAGCTGTGGCTCAGGTGTGGTGTAACCACTGCTGGAGGGAGCAAAACAGAAAAAACTGGAGCTAAATTTGGATGCAAGACAGTTGGTCTCTAAGGTAGCAAGAAGCAGCAAAAAAGAGATTTTTATTTCAGTAGGTTTGAACTGGTGTATCTTGCATTCAGAAGGAAATTGTACCATTATGCTCCTGGCAGATCTAGAGGGATCTGGAGATCTGATTGGGCTGGAGAGAGACATGTCTGGTTTAGGCAAGACCACCGTGGGGAAGTACTTCCAGGTTCTGACCTTCATTATGGATTTGTTACACAAAACAGAAAGGCTAGAGCACAGAAAAAATGAGGAATAGGAGATGCCTATGGTTGTTCTTGCCTGTTTTAGAGCAAATTCGCGTTTTAGGCAAGTCACGTGATCGTGTGACTGTAGGTTAGACAGCTGTGTAAGTCAGGCTGGATGCAACTGTTACCGACTGTTTTCAGAGCAGTCTTGAAATTAATGGCAATAATTGAGAACTTGGATTTCAGAAATGTCAGGAAGCTTTTGACACTTAGATTTTATGTTGCTTAGTCAGAGAAAAATATTCACTGTGTTGCAGCTGAAAAGCAATTAATAGCTTTGATCCAAGACTGCATTTATGCTGAACCTTGTGTCAAATGCAGTATTCATGATGAAACCAATGGAGCAATTTAAGGTGTTATGTCATTGAAATACAAGTTAGAGTTACCCCAGCAGGTGTCCATCCCATAAGGCTTTGGAAGCACTGGAGTTCTTTGCCCCATTACATGTGAGGAGTCTTGAGTCTTTCTGTGATTTTGGTATGGTCCCTAGTTAATGTTCATTTCTGGAGCCTGACTGGGGTTTAGAGCCTGTATAGTGCAGGGATGGTAGAGAAGATCTTTTGGCTGTGCTGGAAGATAAAGATTCTTAGTGTCTGCTGATAAAGGCTTTCAGTAGGTGTTTACATGGAAATAGAAGCAAATTTTTACTTGTATGAGTTAATACTTTTGCGTTACTTAGGCGTGCTTTGTTTTTCGAACATCACATTTCTCTGTCTTTTTGTGGTGCCTCCAGTGTAGTGTTGTTTTTCAATACTATTATCAAATACAGTAAAGGAAAACTAGTTTGAATCATATTTTTGCCAAGGTATTGTAAATATTACAGTAAGCATTACTGGTAATGCATTTCCACTTAACATCAGTTCTGCAATTAATGCGTTTATCTCTTTTGTCACTTGGCATTCTACAGAAATACCTGGCAACCAGAAGTTTGCAGAATGCATTTGGGGACAACCAACATTTAGGTAGAATGTGAAAGTGATACTGCTGATCAATAAAGGGTAATAGGCAATAGAGTGTATGTGTAATAGCTGTTCTGAAAGCTGTTGTTGGGAATGTGGGAAAAGGGTCCATTCATTAAATAGGTAGTGCCGTAATTATGTTGGTTTTTCATAAGTACCTGAACAGGCAGCAACCAGGTCGGGCAAACTTGATCTTGCCAGAAGAAACAATATGTGATTTTTAAATCCTTGTATGAATCACTAATATGTATTGAATAGAGGGTTTGGGGGTTTTTTGTGTTTTGTTTTGTTTGGATTTTTTGTTTTATTGTTCCTCTCAATAAATGGATATAGAGAGACTGTAAGCCCAAAGAGCATTCATGGTTGCATTTAACTTCTGCTTAGTTTTTGTGCATTCTGTGTCTTGTTTTAAAAGGAGCAGTTTGGGGTTGAGAATGGCTGAAGACTGATAGAGCTTATCCAACATGCATGCTGATGAGAAGTGGTCAAACTCAAACTGTATGCTGAGCTAGCACAGAAAACGGGAATAGCTGTACAAACCCATTTGTCTCCCAGGAGAGATTTTCTGCGTGACCAGGAGACCAAGGACAGACCTTGAGGATATTGTCTAAAAAGACCTGGGAGTGCCTAATTGAGCAAAAAATATTCAATTCAGCAGGGAGTGGGAGCAGGGATGCATGGGAGCCTTCTGCTATGCACTATCATCCAGTCAGTTTCCTGTCTCCAGCAAATATGTGCTTTTTGTGTACTTGAATATATTTTGTTGTTGTTGGACTGCTTCCAAAGTTTTAAACATGGTTTAAAGTCCTGTGTAGTCCTGCTGTCAGCCTTTCCCCTCCCTTTCTTCTTGCTCATGTTCTGGTAATTTTCAAAGCCACTATTCATGCTCAAGTGTGCTTGGAAAAAGGATAGTAATCACAGTATCAAGTTGTTAAAAGCAATGAAGTTCCTAAAAGTTCCCTAAAACTTTAGGTAGGCTCTGCCTACAACGAGGTGTAGACTTTCTGCAAAGAGAGATGATGTTAAATACTTGAAATAGAGGACTGTGTCTGGAGTGTGTTCCTGGTTAGACATGGGTGAATCTCCCATTCAGAGACTGGGAGCACAGATGGGTGCTGTGGTAAAAGCATGGGACAAACATCCACTGAAGCTTGCTGTTGCCTGGAAAACAGAGTAGGAAACAGAGTTTGACTGGTGATGGCACTTGGAAAGCTACTTGTTTATATGATTTAGCTGAAATAGTGGAAATAAGATCAAAAGATTTACTTATGCAAACATTCATTTGAAGTTATTGTCAGAAGGCAGAAGCTGGGAAAAGTTTCGCTGCTGAGGGCTGTATGAGCCATTTCTTTCATCACTGAGTTGAACAGGTGCACTTTGGAACAAAGTTTTGATGAAATCTTTTTGTTGCAATGATTGATTGTGCTACTGATACAATGCCAAGGTAGTTAAATCCCAAGCATCTGTCAAGGTGTTCAGCTTGAGCTTGTTGAAAGTCTCCTACAAGGCAAATGAGGTTATGTATGAGCAGCTTTACACAGATGCTGCTGCTTTTGTTAAAATATGATATGGAACAGCTCAGACTCACCCTAAGTGAGTTTGCTGAGCCAAAGAAAAAGAAAGATGCACTTTGAACATGAAAAAACTAAGGAATGTGCTATGCCTGTTGATACCTGAGAAGGACTATGGAGCAACTCTTTCACAGTCATCAGGCTTGAACTTGCTGGGTCAGGTTACCCTCTTATTAGAGTTTTGTCTATGCCCTGATTAAGATAATTATTTTATGATATAGAAGTAAGAAGTTGTACATGGCAGATTGTTCAAAATTGGTTGGTTCTGAACAGCAAAGCAAAATTTGTGTTTTAGGAGGTCTGCTAAGCCTGACCAAAATACTGGAACTATAGACCTAGGAAGGAAAAAATAATTTAGGGATGTGTGTGCTAAAAGATGACAGAACCAAAAAGAGTCTTCAAGACGATCCTTTAACTGCATAAAGTGGTTGTTTGAGGTTGTTGGGGGTTTTTTGTTTGTTGGGTTTAGTTGGGTTTTTTAGGATAAAAGTCTGATTCTGAAAGGAAAAAAGGTAATACCTCGAGAGAAATTAACATGTTAGACATGTCTAAGAACAGGTCATTGTTTGCCCAAATATTTAGGAGTTATAAATATTTAGACACATCCATTAGACTATAACATAACTAGAGTGGGTTGAAAGTACTCTAATGTGGCAAGTTGTGAAGACATGTAGTGTGGCAGGATGCTTTGGATTGCTGGGGGACAGATTGCTGGGTGCCACTTCCAAATGCCGCATGATTTTCCTCTGTGTAAGGGGGGGCTGTACATCTGGAATTGAACATAATCGATCAACAAGCCCAGGGAGCTAAATTGGCTATTTTCCTCTTTGTAGGTAACAAATCACTAAAAGCACTGCAGAATCTATTTTATTTGAAGAAATGCTTAGTGTCATGTTTGAGTTTAAATACAAAAATCTAGACAGATCTGAAGCAAACTGCATAAAAGCATTTAGGGAAAAAAAAAACCTGAAGAGTGATTTGTACATTTCAATATGTATCCTGACAAGCTGAATTTGTTGTTTCTAAGTAAATATTTTTTCTTTAAACTTGATGTTCTTACAGCAGCTGAGAATGAAATCTGATTAGCTTAAGTCAAACTCTGAGATATTAGCTGCTGGAGGACGCTTTGGTTAAGTGTTTTACAAGTTCAGAGGGGTGGGTTGACCTTGTCTGGCTGCCAGGTGCCCACCCAGCCATTCTCTCACTCCCCTTCACAACAGGCCAGGGAAAGAAAATAGGATGAAAAAGCTTGTGGGTCAGGATAAAGACAGGGAGATCACTCACCAGTTGCCATCATGAGCAAAACAGATGTAATATGGGGAAGGTTAATTTCTTGCTAATTAAAAATAGCCCGCCATAGGCTGGATGAGTAGGCAACCTTGAAGGTTGCCCACTCTTCACCTGGAAGAAGTGGCTGCTCCACCACTTCCCTACAGCAAAACCCTTTTCTCTTCTGGAGTCCATCTTCTTTTCTAGAAATCGAGGCTATGGTTCAGCTGCAGGGCACTCCTATTCTGCAGAATAGATGTCCGAAAGCTTCAGTAATTTGTATTCAGCATATGCTTATGTGCTTCCCCCAGAAAATATGGATTTGAGCACATGCTTTTCCAGATTAGTATTATGAACACTCAAAAATAGAAACTATGTACACTGACTTAATCTATCATGAGTGAAAACCGACAGCATGGCAGTCTCAGATGTTTGGTACTCTAGTTCAGCATAACTGTTATCAGATTTTCATGTTTGGGGGGTTCGAATTACACCCAATGTAGAGAAAATTGGAAAAGATTATCTACCTGATTTTTGTTGTCCTATGAATCATTAGCTCACTGGGGTTGTTTGTTTTGTCTTTTTGCTTAAGGTGCTGCTAGCATTTTATTGTGTTAACAAGCTGTTCACCTGTCTTTCTTGCTTATGTAATGATATTCTATAGATAAACACAGAGCAGCTGGCAAAGCTTTAACGAGGCTGTAGCTTTTTTCACAATGCTTGGCTTTTACATATCCTTGTGACCAACTACCAGTTGTTGTCTTCATCTCTGAGTCATTTTTCTTTTTTATGCATGTGCAACACCAGCTTAAGACTTCATGACATTGTACAAAATATGACTGCTGAGGGAATTTTTTTCCTTTTTACTTTAACAGATAGCACTTCAGATAGTCAGTAGATTAAAAGGAAAATACCACAAACTAAGTAAAACCCCAAAACCAAACAACCCCCCTCTGCATACATCTATGTGCTTGGAACAGCAGTTCCTTTTTCATTTAGTATGAGGAAATATTTTTGCTGCTAAACCTCTGACAGTTAAGTGCCAGAATTTTTGACTCACCTGCCTGTTAGAGAATTATTGTGTCTTCTTGCTATTTATTAGCATTTGGAAATCAATGAAAAATTCAAAGTGCCTGTCCAAAGGAAGGATGTGAATACACTTGCTTACATGTGAGGTGAAAAATAAGCAGATGTAACAACTTGCTGGTATCCCTTTTTGAAGAAGGACCTTCAGTCTTTGGAATTTGTTGTCTGCCAGTTAAACCTACTACTGCAACTGTGACTGGTGTAAAAAGTTTTAATTGATTAAGTTTCTGTTGCTTTAAATATGTTACTTTTTCGCAATGGCGATAAATAAACTTTGGACTCTGTGCCTAAATCCTGTTACTTTTGAACAAAAAATTTTTTTCTTTATAATATTATGTAAGTCTTAGTTAAATTTAATTAGCTTAAGACTAGTTACATGCAACATTATTTTTAAGTTTTGAAAATACTGAGTTGGCTCATCAGTGCCTTTATTTAAATTGCTTAGGGCCTAATTCTGCCTTTTCCACAGAGCACGCTGCCATCTTGTACAAGGAGTTGTTTTCCAATACAGAAGTATCGTTTTCTGTACACTGCAGAGTAGAAGCAAGTTTCTAACCTATGGCTTTCATGATTTCTCATCCTAAAGGGAATGTGCTTTCACTTGGGAAGTCCCTTTTTAAAAATTTCTGTGCTGTACAGTAATTGTTCATATTTGGGACCGTCCGATAATAGCAGCACGTATTTTGGGGAATGGAAAGTTTAAGGTTGATCCTGCGCCTCTTTCCTTTCCCTGAAAATACAGTAGGCAACAGATTTAGGCTGAGAACAACTCCTTAATAGACACACTACTGTTATGACCTGCCTCTGAGGCAGGCTGGGATTCCTGTTAATAAATTCCTTGGGATGAATTAGAGTGAAAAGACATTGAGTGACTGGTGTATTTATGAGGCAGATTTATTTTAAAACAATTCAATTGCGGTGGAAAGTATGTGGGCATTTTGTTTCTCTTCTATAAAAGTATAAACGTACCACAAAATACATAAGGAAAAGAAAGAGAAGGAAAGGATAAGAGTAGATAGTTGAGAGGAAAGATGTCACCGCCTGAGGATCCAGTGATGAGACTTGATCACTGTTTTGCTGTACTAGTAGTCACGGACGTGATCCGTTGGGAATGGGGGCCCACAAAACAAAAAGTTTGTCAGGTTATATACATTCAAGTTGGCATGGAAATGCCTGGATCTCTTCCCAGGGAAAGGGATTCTCCAAGTCTGATGGAACACTATGGGCCACGTACAGTCTTCTGATGGAGAATTCCCCAAAAGAGTGAGGGAGTACTTTGGGGTCCTCGGTGGTTTTGAGCCCCCTCTATTGGTCCTGCCCACTCCTTGACTCCACTTCTGTGCTTCTGCACTTTATTTTGTGTGGTCACTGTAGACCTGAACAGGAAAATTAGCTCCAGAGAGGTGCTGCCCTGTGTTTGCATAGCCCCCACTTCCGGGCACATCCTGTTCTAACTTTCTCACTTGAGTGGTCATTGGTGTTTGAGGCATAGCAATGCATTAACTCCTTACTGTTCAGGCTTCTAAAACCACCCTTTCCCTTACCACAGGGGGAATAAAAGAGGCTGTGTAGCTTCAAGACAGTTCCACTGATGTGAATGTGATAGCCTTCCTCTAAAACTTTTCTCATCAGCTGTTAGAGCTGTAGTAGAATAGGAATGGTTGAACAAGCAGTTGATGTTTAACCAAATATTGTCCTGTGGTTGTGAAGGCATTTCTTAATAAAATATATGTATTTGTGTAAAATACACCTTTTAGTAAGTGCTCCTTGAAAAGTTACCCCAGTGGATGTAGGTTTGCTTTGTTCCCATGTCAAAAGGCAATCTGGATTTACCATCAGCAAAGGCGTATAATTAATGCTTTTCTGTATAGTTTCTTTCCATAGGGATCAAGTCAGGGTTCCTGAGTGTGTGGGAGAAACATAAATGCTTAGTGCTGGAAGAGTGCCAGTGAACAAAGGGAGATCTGGAGCCTTTCATCTCAAGTCCATGGACTTTATTTTGAGCAGGGTTGGGTTTTAGCTGTTGTTCTGAAGACTTTAGATCAGCAATTCAAAAATGATGGATATTATTTTCCAGAGGACAACTGGCAGGCTTCAGAAGATAGTGCTATCACTAGCTGGGATCTTGCTCATTTGCATGGCTCCCTTGCTTCTTTCTGTTCTTTGGCTTATTTGGGATCATCATGTCTTCTTTTTGCGGTGGTGGTGGCTGCGTTCCTGTTGCGATCTCAGTGGAAGAAAAAGCCTGAACAAAATCTGTACTTCTCTACAAAGGATCACGGAAACCTGGGCGAAAACATTCCCTTTAATGTTCAAATTATGGGCTGCTGTCAGTTCCAAGATGATGCACGTTTTATGTTACTCAAAAAGAGGTGGTATTGATACTTGAAAGCTGCTGTTAAAAATCATGCAGAAAATGCTTGCAATTTTCTTTCAAAAAGAGGACATTTCCTTAAGAACCACCCTTGTTTCTGTAAATGTGATTTTCAAAGTGATTCTTAGATTCCAGAATTACTGTGTGGCTTGAGATTGGTCTGTTGGAACCCTGGCTTCTTGTTGATAGTTTATTTTTTGGGTGCTGTCCCATGTTGGGAAGTCTGTGCTAGAATTTCTCTTCTCTGTTAGTTGTCACTATTTTTTAGGGATAGTTTCTGGTTTTGGTCTACCTGCTTGTTTACAAGATTGAGAATAGCATCTTTTCTTCTGATGACATGCAATAAATAATTCTACAGACCTGTTATTTATCTAATAACCTGTAGGTAACAGGTTTCTTAATTTGTTTTTTTTTAACATTCTCTTATAGTCCATTTAAACTCCACTCCTGTTTGAAAAATCAGATCAGAATTCATTATGCAATAAACCAACCTAACCTAATCCTGGTCACTGTTCATTGGTTGGACTTCATGGGCAAAGCCAGAATGTAACCAGTTCAATAGTTAATACAGCTTTTTTATATGGACAGTTTTACACTGACCTTGTGGATGGTAGGCAGGCATCTTCTGACTTTGGTATCTGACCTGTTGAGTGCAACTTAATAAAAAGTAAAAATCCTTAAAATAAATATTCAGTGAGTGATCTTATAACATGGCTAAATGTGTGTTACTTTGGTTGCGTTTTTGTTTTTTTTTTTTTTTTTTTTTTTAATTAACTAGTAGTGTGCTGATTCTTGTCTTTGTACTGGCTGGAATGATAGTTTGTGTATATCATACAAATGGGGATAGTAAGTTATGACCCATATATGAAGTGATGGTTTCAAATCTGTGGAGACTGGTGCCAGCACAATGTACCACACCACCGGAGAACAAAGACACTCAGGATAGCCTGGGCCATTTGTTGGGCTGAATATGTGGAATATAAAGAGGCATTAGGAAGAAGGAATGCAAGGTGTACTTGCAGAATGAGACTCCTGCCTGGAGAGCTCATACTCAGGAGGGTGTTGGGGTGATAATAGCAATATCACCACGTACAAAAAACTTCCAGTGCAACCAAACAAAAATTCTCCCCAAAAATCCCAAACCCATATGTGCAGCCTACAGTGGTGATATGGTTAAAGGGGTTACTGCCATCAGTGGATACAGAAATAGGCAAATAGAAGTACTGCAAGTACTCGATGCTGTAGTGGAATAAGGCAAAATGAGCAGTGTTGCTGAAGTCCAGCAAATCAAAACAAGGATTAGATGCATTAATTTGTTGTTAAATGGGATGATTTCCTTAAACAAACTGCCAAGATAAGTGGTAGGTTTTCCATGAGGTGTTTTCAAATTAAGTCTTTCTATTAATTTGAGTATCTAGGGATGGGAATTGCTAACTCTTCTTCTGCCAAGGAATAGTAAGGAATTTGGATTAAATTATTTGAACCATATTTTGCATAAACTGAAAATAAAAATTGGCATTGAACATGGCACCCTCCCTAATTTTCTGTTACCAAGTGGAGTAAATTGAATTTGTAGACTTGTGGTTATTTGCTTTAAGTGGCCCCCTGTGAAGAGATTTAGAGTTTCATGCAGTTTCAGCTTGCCAGGGACCACATATGATTGACAAAATTAATCAAAGATCACACTACTAATCCAGACCAAACATAACACAGTTGAGAGAACTCAATTAAAACTTTTGTTCCTCCAGTTGAAAAAATCAGCCATGTGGGAGCTAAGTATCTCAGGCATACTTGTGTTGCTTGAGACCAGTCTTAATAAATTGCCTTATTTTGCTTCTGCAATGCAATTTAGATGCTTGAAAATCAGCAGTCGTGCTTTGCCACAATTCCATACACAGGCTCCTGCATCTTTGTTTATTAGCTTTGTCCAGAAGGTTTTAATGGTTGTGGATAGATGCTGAAGGAAAACATAAAACCCAGAAATAATAAAAATAATCGGGTAGGGAATGCTTAAAGAAATGCTTTACTAATCTTGACTATAAATACAGAAATTTAGGACTAAACAGCATAAAACTTAGTAGTTCAATTACATGCTCTCCCTCTTATTATCATTCATTTTGAATTTTGTTTGTTTCCCTGACCATATATCACAAGCTTTATCCTTCTCCCTGGGCACCTTTATATCAGGGCTATAGTGAAGACATTATTCAAGAGTGTAGATTTTTGTCAGCTTACACTTAAGATATTGAAACCAGAATTCCTAGCTGTTAATGTTAAAAAAAATCCTTTTATGATGTAAACTTTTACTATTAATATTTATTATTAATATTTCTCAATGTTTTTGAGGAAGCGTTCTTTTGGTCTTTTTATTACAATTGCTGCTTTGTTTTAATGTGGCCAAAAATCCATTGTGATGATTCTGTACTTTGCCATTTGAAAGACTTGTGACATAGTTTTCTCTCTGTAATACCTTGTTTAGTCATATTATTATTTGTTTTGTAAGGTGTTTGCATCTATTTGGCCCTGGTAGATTCAGTACCTTTGCCTTCTGTGGCTTCATTCTTGTGATGCTCAAAAGGAGGATTCTGACCAGATCATGCTGCAAATGTTACTGTGGTGCTTGATAGATTATTCCATTGCTAGATAGGTTTGGGGGTATGGTTTGTTTGTTTTAACTTGGAAAGCAACTTTGTCTTGTTTTTCCCGGAGCTGAAGTCTACTTTTGTTTAATAAACAAAACTTGTGATTCAGCTGTTTGCACCTGCAGATAATTATGTCACAAGTAGTGAGAATGCCAGGGTGGTTTTGGAGATAATGGTAGCTGAGTAATGTCTCAGATTTATTATGTGAGAGGTTTTTTGAGAGTTTGGTTTTTTTTTTGTTCAAAGTAGAACAAATTTCTAAGTGTATGTAAGTATCTCAAGATCATTCTTTTCCATGCTGCCACACTGCTTATCTGGCTTATATGTTAAAAAAAATCACAGTAAATACAACTCCTTGAAGTCAGTTTAATTCTTGGGTTTTGGTTTGGTTTTTTTGTAAAAATAATGTAATATTGTCCATGTCTCCAATACAGAGAACAGACCCACAGCTCCTTGCTCAGTTCTACTATGCTGATGAGGAACTAAATCAAGTAGCAGCTGAACTGGACAGTTTGGATGGAAGAAAAGACCCACAGAGATGTACACTGCTGGTCAACCAGTTTCGCTCCTGTCAGGTAATCAAAGTGGCAACTTCCTGATTTCAGTGGGATTTTAATGTATGTTTAATGTATTACATCAATATTTTTTGTATTAATTAGATTTTATTCTCAGAGGTTTTTAAAGTGAACCATCTTTAGATACATGCCTTTCCTTACTTTAAAGGGTATATTCTTGAAAATACTATCCATAAATGAAATTTCCTACATCTCATATAAGAGTGTGGATGCTTTCCCTGAATGAGAATAGAGATCATAAACTTTGTTTCCTTTATAAAAAATAAGCATACAGAGCTTACTAAGACATGAAAAATATTTCAAAATTTCCAGCAGCAAAAAATAGCCATGTCATTTGTAGCTGCTCAGCTTTCACACCTCATGAATCTGATAGTTTTTCATTAGTAAATGAGCTACATGCAGAGGGTTATATGGTGTTTAGCTAATTCAAATTTTTAGAGGTAGAAACTACTTTTGTTGTACACTTCTGATTTGCATGCATGCTCTGATATTTTCTCTCCCAGTCACACCCAAGAAAAACACTTTAAACTGAAGTAGGCTCAAGTCTAAAATATGTGATGTTCAGCTGATAGGAGGATTTCTGTATGAAAAGTAAATGCTTGCTGTCACCTCAGGAAAATTTAAGTGGAAAGACCATAGTAATAAATACACATTTACATCTCCACTGATGCCTTGAGAGGCCTCCTAGAAACAGACTAGACAGCAGTAAAGAATTAAAAGAGGTATTTATTTGAAAGACCTTCAAAGGTACGCCCAGGGGAGTCTGAAGCTATTCTCAAAATGTACCCCGAGATGGACCCCAGGTCACGAGTTCTTCACTCTTTTATAGGTTTGGTTCATTTGCATAGCAGGGTTAATTCTCCAATTAAAGCTTCAGATTTCCCCTCAGCTTGCCCCCCCCTTTGTGGTTCTTTGGTTTATACTTTTGGCCTAGGACAGTCTTGGTGTCCTTGGAGAACAGGCCCGGAGAGGCTTTGTTATGCCTACCTAGCATGAGAGAGCAGAAGTTAACAGGCTACAAGAAACTTCAGAGTCATGCACCAAGCAGTACAGAATTTGAAAAATATAAAAGTTAAAACCTAAGGCATCACCCCCAAGTCAAATATGGTGCAGTTAAATGTAAAGAATGCATTTTGATTTACACTTGCTAAAATTTTCTCCTGTTACTCCTAATAAAATGTACTGAACTTCATTATGGGAAAAAATTTCATCACTAATCATATTAAGATGAATTTCAAGAAAAGTGCCCTGATTGTTGTAGGAAATGTTCACGTTAAGTTAGCAGAGTCTGTTGAAAAGAAAAACAGTCAGATGCTCTGTGTTTGCTCACAAGAAAACTAAATTTTAGAAGTGCAGCTTACAGGGAAAGAGTTGACAGTGAGGGTATTGTTATGTCAGAAACAATTTTAATACTTCTGTCTACTTTGAATATATGCACAATTTCCTACTGCATCGTTCCTAGAGAAAAATGTGGAGTTAAGGATTTACCAAACTGGAAGCTGTAAGTTTATTAACAATTAAAAATGCAGTGACTTAAAGTGAAAAAAAAAAAGTGGAAGTTATTTCTAGAGGAAGACTTCAGTCTTCTGTGTGAGAGATCAGCTGTACCTAAACAACATTTCAGCAATATTTATCTGACTTGTACAAAACCTCCAGTAGTGAATGTTCCACAAACTTTCTAGTCAAATTCTTTCCAGACTGGCAGGAAAGGTTTTCTGATAATAAGGGTGGATTAACAGTATCATTGTGTAAGACAAATCTCCTTCGTTTTTTTTATCCCTAGCAATGACAACTTATTCCTTATTTCCCTGCAGGCACACAGGTTTTCTGATGTGTTTCCCGTAGTATAGGCAGACCTAAAGAGTTCTACTCAAAAGTAGTTTCATTTGTAGGAGTGCAAGAAATGCAGACTCTGATTGCTCCTTGGTCAATTTGGCTTGTTCTATAGTGATTCACTACCTTGTGACTCTTAATATCTTCTGATGTCTGGTAATTTCATTTGTCAAACAGATTGCTGCTACTAAAACAATCTGTTGCTAGAGCCGAAAGAAGAGATGGAGGGGTTTTTTTATGTAGCTATTTTTGTAATTTGTAAAGTTCTGTAGAGCAGGTCAGATTATTGTTGAATGTCATGTCCAAAACAGCTTTGCTAATTAGGTCTTATATTATTTTGTAGTATTTTGTGTAAATGCAGTGTTTTTTGGTTTCTTTTAAGAATTTGTCCTGTAATTGCCAAACAAGAGAAGGAGCAGTGTTTTAGTAAGGATTCAAAATGTAGGTATTTGCTGACCAAATATTGCATGGTAGGAGGAGAAATTGGTTTTAGCCTAAGGTGTGGTGGGGTTTGAGAATGATGGAGAACCAGCAGCCAGCCCTGGGCTCAGAAGGTTGTGGTGGAAGGTTGTGCATGTAAAAGTAGGGTGGCAGCTGCATTGTGCAGTACCTCTGATATCAGCAAAAACAGTCACGTAATTCTGAGACCTTTTATTCAGTAATGCGCACTTTCTGACTTTTCAAGCAATGCTTTAGAAAACTATTTTGTGACCTCAGAACAGTTAACCAGACTCCCAGTCTTTGCAGGTTTTTTTTTTCCTATTTTGTCCTTGTTTTTCCATGGAAACCTTAAGTTTTAAGATTTCCCGATTATTCCCAATTTTTATCTCCATGAAATTTACAGAGGCGTAGCCTTTCTATAAGATTTTTGTGTTTTCTAGGGACAAAGATTTCTAAAATTCCATGTCCTTCTATCTTGGCATCTGTCTTTTAAATTAATTCATCGTTCCTGGTTTGCTTATTTTCAGATCATTCACTGATAGTGTCTGCTTGATTAACAGATGATGTTTTTGAATTTTGGTTTTATCAATTTGCGAAAGGATATGTGTTTAAATTAGTGTGTTTTTTTTGTTTTGTTTTTTTTTTTAATGCTAACAAGTCTTACAAACTGTGATTCTTCTTGGAGAGAGGTTGGGTGTTATGTTGGATCTTAACCATATCTGAAGAGCCCAGTTTTAAATCTTTGTGTCTACTTTGAATTTATTATAGTTTTGTTAAAGATCTCCAAGTTTACTGTAGTGTGTGAACAGACTCAGACAAACCAGAAGGTCTCTGCCTAAACGATATAATACTTTATAGTGGACATACTTAATGTTTTCTATCTTAATGAAACTGGCAGTATTAGTCAAGGCAAGTTGAAGGTGTGGTGCATTGTGGTATTCCTGTGGATGTGCAGAGAACTGCGTCTTCAAGAATGTTGATGCTTCCTTAGAAAACTGCAACTCTGAATGTTGTCTTCTACTGCTTTGTCATGATACTATCTGCTGATAAGAATCACACTTTTTGCAGTAAATTAACTTTTCAAAATTTCTGAACATCTTGCAGCTTGGTTTTCAAATGCTGTGGGTTGACTGTACAGCAGGATGCTGAGTAGCATAATCCATGAGTAAGAATGGTAAAATGAGTAAGATAATGGTTTTCAAAGCTTAACTTTTCATTTTCACTATAATGTGATGTAACACTGTTTTCCAGTTATGGTAGCCTATTATAAAAATGCCATCCCTTATTTTGCTTTGGTGTTTGCATGTCAGTGGTAAAATATTGTGAGAACATACCTATCAATACAATATTTTGCATTTATTGTGTGATTAATACCTATTCAACAGAATAAAACACTTCTCTACTGGTTTCTGTTAAGATTAACAATACCTAAAGTGTGCTGAGATGCTTGATGAAAAGCTGTGTAAGTTTGTCTTAAATTAATGAAAAGGTAGGTAAAATGTCATACTTTGGTTTATTGAACTTGATTGATGGTTATAGAAGGAAAAATTTTTTTTTTCCCTTAAGAGAAACATCTCTGCACTAGTCAGTGTTCAGTGATACGCAGTGCTAGTTCATGTGAGGTTTTTTTTTCCCCCTGCAACACAAATCATTGCAGTATTTTGTATTTTGTGGTATAACAAGTTGCCCTTTCCTATGCTACTCACAACATCACACAGTATTGAATTTTACAAGAAGTGATGGTAACTCATGTACACTTTTGAATTATTCACTCTTGCATTCATGATCATTCTCTAAATTTATTTGCTTTGATCATTGCTTTTTTCACATTGATTAGTATTTTGTTAGTTGAGTTGGTAAACTGGTTTAAAACAATTTATCAGCTATTTAAATGGAGCTAGGTTTATTGTTAAATATTACAAAACTTCATTGGTTTTGTTAAAGAGTAAAGAGTGAAAAAACCCCTTTGTTTCTAATGCAGAGAGTTTTTTAAGACTTGACAGGTAACAAACCTGTGCATGAGTACTTCACATCATGAGAATGTTTTTAGGATCACAGTCCTTGCTTGCTGTTTCAGTACACTGAGAATTATTTCTCTGTGTACAGTACTGAGGTCTCAGAATAGCACATGAGTCAGTTCCAGCACGGTTTTATCAGCATTATTCCTGCAGATTGTATCTCAGCAGCGTGTCACTTGATCTGCTGAGGTTCATGGGGAAGGAATTTGCCCCATCAGGGCACTGCCCTCAAGCAAACCATAGACTTTCCTGGCTGTGCTGTCCATTTGCACTGTTCCACAGAATAGTAAAATGGGGAATTCATGATATTTGTGAGACATGACTGTTTCTGGCTCACTGGTAGGAGTGGAGTGATGGACACTGCTTTGACTGGTAGTACATTACACTGATTCTTCGCTCCTTTCCTGCTATTTGCCTTCTTGGGAAGCACCTCCTGAATTACTGCAATGGCAGCCCAGCATTTCCAAGTCAGCTTCAGCAGTTTCAATTTGCTGTAACATTAGGCTTTAAAATGTAGCCTTTAGTGGACTGCTTCCTGTATAGGTCAGTCCTTTCATATAGTGCTGAGAAGCAGGGACCTGTGAATCTGAAGCTGATTATTTACTGTAGAATAAGTAAATGTTGTTGAGGAGTTGGAGCCCTTAGAGAAAGCTAATCATATTCCAGCATTTTGTTGTTATCACTTGTCTGTCTCAGTTTCTGTGGCAATACAAAATATGTAGTGAATATTATCAAAAATGCTGTGTTTCAACCGCACTTATCTCCATATTTCTTCGAGCTCCATTTAACAACTGAAAGCATCATTGTGAAGTAAGTTGACATACAAGTGTCAGTGGAAACAAAGCTTTGCCCTCACTGCAAAGGAATGTGTTACAGGCTGAAGGAGCTTACTGTGGGGTGTGGAAAGATGGTATAAATTGAATATGGCAAACAAGGAGTAAAGGAGCTGGGAGCATAACTGGGGAATCTGCTGTGTCACAGAGTGACATGGTAAAATCATAGAGTCATAGGATAGTTTGGGTTGGAATAAGCCTTAAAGATCACACAGTTCCAACCCCCTGCCATGAGTGGGGACACCTTTCACTAGGCCTGGTTACTCAGAGCCCCATCTAACCTGGCCTTGAATACTTCCAGGGATGGGGCAGCCACAGCTTCTCTGGGCAACCTGTTCCAGTGTCTCACCACCCTCACAGTAAATAGTTTTCCTAATAACAATCTAAGAATGGCTTCATGAGAGGAAAATCCTGCTTACCAAACGTGATTTCCTTTTATGACAAGGTAACCTATCTAGTTGATCAGGGGAAGCCAGTTGATGTGATCTTTTTGGATTCCAGTGAAACTTCTGACACTGTCTCTCACAGGATCCTTCTGGACAAAATGTCCATCCCACAGCTGGACAAACACATCATGGGATGGGTGAGCAACTGGCTCATGGGTTGGGCACAAAGAGTTATAGTGAATTGGATGACATCAGACTGGTGACCTGTCACTAGTGGGGTTCCACAGGGCTCCATCCTTGACCCTGTGCTCTTCAACAGCTTCATAAATGACTTGGATGCAGACCTGGAAGGGACACTGAGCAAGTTCACAGATGACAGAACACTGGGAGGAGCTGTTGACTCCCTCAAAGGCAGAGAGGCCCTGCAGAGAGACCTCAACAAATGAGAGGCTTGGGCAATCACCAGCCCCATGAATTTCAACAAGGGAAAGTAACAGATTCTGTACCTGGGACAGGGCAACCCTGGGTGTAGGGACAGACCTGGGGAATGAGGACCTCAGAGCTGGATGTAGCACTGCAGGTGGGGTCTCAGGAGAGCAGAGTAGAAGGGGACAGTCACCTCCCTTGTCCTGCTGGCCACACTTCTCTGGAAGCAGCCCAGGATACATTTTGGCTTACTGGGCTTCTAAGGCACATTGCTGCTTCTTTCAGTTTTTCATCTACCAGTACCCCCAAGTCCTATTCTGCAGGGCTGCTCTCAATCCACTCATCACCCAGTCTGTACTGGTGTTGAGCATTTTCCCAGCATGGGGCAGGACCTTGCACTGGGCCTTGTTGAATCAAAATTTTAATGCAAAAAGAAAATATACGCTCTTTATCTCTGAAATATGCTTTCTGTGTATCTTAAAAGCTTAGAACTGTTACTTGCTTTGTGAAGATGGAGATGGATGGATTAGACAAGTCTAGAAGGGGAGGAAGCTTGTCTTTGTCTGATACTGTGTAGTGTCTCACTGAAGCAGTGATAATGTTTGATAATGGGTCACTTCAGGAGGTGGTTACCAATTTCACCCTGATACAGGGATAGCAGTCCAGTTGTCTTTCACATCAGCTTGCACTATGTATGTGGCAGATTTCTGTATTGGTTTTTTATTTTATTAAGAAAACCCAAAAGCACCAACAACAGTAACACAAAACCCCCAAACAAACAAACAAAAACCCCCAAACAAAACAAAAAACCACAACCAACCAAAACAAAACCAAATAAATGAAAACACCAGACTGGCAAAAATCTAACCCTAAACAAACAAAACTTTCAACACAACACCATCACACAGAACTCTGAAGTTGTTGCAGGGTTTGCAGATTGCTTTAGTAACATTTCCAGAATGGGAGAGAAATGTAACTGAGCTGAGGGAATTGTTATAGAGCATGCGTTGATTTCTCTGTTGTGGGAAATTGAAAGGCTCTTCAGTGTGTGACATTTGAGTTTTCTTATTATATATATTTAAAAATAAATAAAAGTTGATGTAGCATGAAATGACAACATGGGTGGTAATCAATAATGCACAAGGGTGAAACTGAATCTGGATTGACAAGTTGTTAAATAATGAAAAGAGAACTTATCTTTGTATACAAAACACAATTTTTTATCAGTGAAGAAAGAGATGTGGTTATATTATGTTAAATGGTGCATGCTGGGGTAGCCATAGGTCATTACTAAAGAGACTGTGATGCAAGGTTATACTGTACCATCTGCTCATGATGACCACATTTCCACTCCTGTGGAAAACCACTGGCTTTGGTGGAAGATGAGGTAGTCATCCATATAACACATGAGGTGGTAACAGGAGAGCAAAATGAATATTTCATCCGTACTTCAATTAAAGCAGTTTCTTCTTTTGGTCACAAGTTTTATTCAAATTTAAAAATACATCTTCTTCTTTGTAAAAGAGAACCCAGCTATAGAAGGCAATTAATTTCAGAGGTATTGGAGTCTTCAAATACTTAGTTTCAAAAGATAAAATGATTTTTCATTTCTTAATGTATGATTATTTGCCTTCAATCATAGTTTTTTTTATTGCTAACATTTGGCATGTTGGTACCTTGAATGAATATTGGTGGTGGACCTGAGACACAGTGGTATAATTCCCAGAGCATTTGAAGGCTAAATGAGGACAATGGAGCCCAGGTCATTTTAAGCCTGACTTTTCTCAGCATTTGTGAATTAAGAGACTATACCTGATCCAGTTATGTAGGAATTAATGTAATGTGATGTGTCTGACTATCAGGGGCTTTATAGTTCTTCCACACTCTTCAGCAGTGCCATCAGAGGATTGCTGTCAGCTCTGCTAGAGTGTGATTGGCTAAATTTTATTTATTTATTTTTTTACTGTTGCAAAGAAGGATAGATTCTAGTATCGGCCACTGAATTGTTTATGTAGTCTCATGACTTAAATGGGCTGCAATTTTCCTTCTTTCCTCCATATGCACATGGTAGCATCACGTTAGCAAGATTAACAATATGTGCAAATTTTTTTTTTGTGATGTTTCTGTACTTGGGGATTAAGTCTATTTTCTTCTGTTAGAAGCCTTTTCACTTAATCATATAGAGAAGTCCCTTTATTTTTTCTTTAATGCTGGGGAAGTATGATAAGAAAGACAAGGAAAGTTATTAATTTTTTCAAGACAGTTCTTAGCAGTGGAATTTAATTTTCATAGTGACCTTAACATACTTGGAAGTTAAAGTCTGTTTTTTAATAAGAAAGAATTCATTTCATAATAATGGATTATTACGAAGAATATTTTGTAGGAATATTGTGCAATCTGGTTTTCTCATGTGTCAGGTTGTCATAAGTAAGTTTTCATTAAACAAAATCCTTGAATGAAACATCCTGAGTTGGAAGGGACCCACAAGGATCATCAAGTCCAGCTCTTGGCCCCGCACAGCACCATCTGCAGGAGTCTCACAATGTACATGAGAGCGTTGTCCAAACACTCCTTGAGCTCTGTCAGGGTTGGTGCTGTGACCACTGCTCTGGGGAGCCTGTTCCAGTGCCCAGCCACCCTCTGGGTGAAGAATCTTTTCCTGATATCCAACCTAAACCTCCCCTGACACAACTTCAGGCCGTTCCCTCGGGTCCTGTCACTGTCACCACAGAGCAGAGATCAGTGTCTGCCCCTCCTCTTCCCTTCGTGAGGAAGTTGTAACTGCAATGTCTCCCCTCAGTCTCCTCATCCCAGGACAACATCCCCAATTCATTTGTTTGTCCCTTAGTCCTTCCCCAGAGGTTCTCAGCTGTGCCCTTGCCAGCTACAAGCTCTGTGCATTCCAGCTTCTCCATTACACACAGTGCCAGCCCCTGCTGCACCTGTCCCGCCCATTCCTCCTGTCAAGCCTGGAACCATCCAACAGGGCACTCCAGTCACAGAACTTATCTCACCAGGTTTTGCTTATGCCAGTGATGCCAAATCTCTGGGACTGGGCCAAGGCTTCGAGCTCCTCTGGCTGGATCCTCATGCTGCACCTTTAGATGAAAGCCTAAAAGGTGTTTATGTACTTACGTTAAACATTGGACACAACAGGGACTTCTACATATTGGAAGGAGGGATTACAAAATATTTTGGAGTTTGAGAGAATAGATTAATTTCAGACTGCCCTTTTGTTACTCTTAGTGTATAATTGAACATTAAACTATTAATTTAATGGCTGGAGTTTAAGGTGATGGGAAGAAAATAAATTGTTAGCCATTAGGGTGGCTTGTTCAGTCATTGTAATTTTATAATTAGCCAGAGAGAATGAGAAGCTTAAATAGTTCAGTCGTAACTCCAAGTTCCTTTTGGAGTAAAGATGCACTGTTTGTCTTCTGTCTCCAGCTAATGCTTTAGAAAGAATTTGTGTTAGCTGATTGCTGCACAGCATTCTTGGTGAAAAACAATGCAGACTTTAAGACAGTAATTTAAAAAATTACTCATTTTTGAAAATATTACATGTATTAGCAAGCTAGTGTTGCTTTGAAGAAGTTTGAAATGATTGATCTGAAAACAGCTTGTGATAAGGGTGAATTTGCTGTTGGAGAGCAGGCTTCAGATGGTAGGTTTTGCTACTGCATGCTTTTGCACTACTTGCACACGTAAGACCTTCACGTTTTAAAGGCTTGGGGAAGCCTGTTCTTGTGTGAAATGAATTATGCAGAAAGTGTGCTGTTGGTTAAGAAAGGTTACCTTTTCGCTTATACCACCTACTCTCCCCTACTGGCTTTTAATTTTTTTCAATATAGTGCTATTTTTTCAATACTTCTCAAAGTAGTGTTGAGATGAACAGCAGCAGCATTACCCCAAGTAGATGGTTCTTCACACCATGAAGAAATAAAGCTAGATACTTCCTACATGCTCATATTGTTCCTTGTTCTGTATTTCTGAGAAAAGCCCAGAATTTAATTCAGAAAATGTAGTGCTCTTGATGCTAACATATGATTTACACAATATAAATTCTTAGGTTTGCCCTGAGAATACATTTTCAGTTCTCTAGAGGTCTCAAGGTTTCTGTGCCTGAAGATTACTTACGCAAATACCTAGCAACAGATATTTGTGTTCTTTGATTTCTCAATTGCCCTGCGGTGTCTGCAACTATTATGTTGTTGCTATTCCACCTACACAGTGCTCATAATCAAACAGTGTAATTGTTCGTGTAGAGGTGTTAAATGATGATCATCTTGAGACTGCAAAGCTTGTTGAATTGATTTGTGCAACTGGGGCATTGAGCTAAACTGCCTTTGTGATGTAAGTTCTGGTAATTTTTGCTTTAGAATTGTTCTGATACTTTGAGGTCTTTTTTGGTATATTTTTTGCTTGCTTTTTTTCTGTTTAGGTCTGATGCAGACATAAATAATCAGAGATGAATTCTAGCAGGCTTTCAGAGTCATGTTTACTTTTGACTTACGTGGTAACTGGTATGAAAAATTATTTTTCATTTTCATATGTTTTTACAAACCTCTGGCCTCAGTGCCAGCCTTATTTATTACTTGTACAATTGTCCTCCATAGGGAGTTGGCAAATTTGACTGTAAAATATTTTAACCCTGTAGCTGGAATGTGACAAGTTTTCTCAGTAAATCTAATTAATATAGTTGTGGTTGTCTGGCTTATTCTGCAATGCAAATATCATATTTTATAGTTGAGAAAAGAAAATTATGGGTAGATTCCTCAACTAGGGAAGCAGCATTATCTTGATGTAAATTTTTAGGCGAACTTTAAATCACTCATTTAAAATACACAGACAGTAGAAACTGTTAGAAGCTTGAACACTCTTAGAATAAAAGTCTCCAAAGATTTGGCCTCCACAGTTTTGAGTTGAACTACTGTTGGATATAACTCTTTATTTGTGGTATAATTTCACATTGGCCTTTCTTTGTCTTTTGTCTACCAGCTGCACAAATTCAGCATATCTCAATTAATTCTGTACTCAGTGAAATTAGATTTTTCATTGGTTTTTAATGCTAAATATGTTCTTTCTCTCCTAGCAGGTAAAGGCTTTTAAATTTGCCAGTGCTGTGGGTTACCAGTGAGCTTTCTAATTATATTAGTGGAAAGGCATAGAGTGATTTCAGAAGGAAATGTTTCTGTAAATTTGAGTGGTTTTGGTCAGAGTTCTGTGATAGTTTTAGCAGCTGCGCATGTGGGTTTCCAGTCTTTGATTCAAGCAAGCCCTTTGGCTCTTGGTAGAAATGTTATAAACATTTTAGTTGCAATAACTATCTTAACTTTATTGCTTGGATATGTAGTTGAGAATGGGCAAACAAGATAAATGAACTTTGATTTTTATATAAAAAATAACCCTGTTCAAATGTGTAGTTGTGTGTTATCACACATAGTTCCTTAGGCATTATTCCACGGTCCATTGGCAGCGTCAGTTTAAAAGTTTTCCATTCCAAATTTACACTATTCTTGTTCCTATTCCCACACTTAAGCATGGCACCCCTCAAAGCACAGCTTTGAGAGAGCTTTGAGGTTTTAGATCCTTATCCAAGGCCAGTTTAAGTAAGCTGTGGTCAGCTTTACACTTAGAAGCCCTTGTTCAGCTGTACGGATGCACAGATGTATTTGCAGTCATGCTGTGAAGTTCAGCAGTGAAATGACGTGGGTTACTCTGAATCAGTGCACTGAAAGCCTCTACGAGTGCCCCCAGTACAAGAGCACCGAGAGTGCTGGTGAGAGCCTGTGACAGCCCCAAGGTGGGGACAGGGGCTGCAGCTGCAGGGTAGGTGAGATAAAGGGCTGAGTTCTTGAGCTGGCCTTGCTGCCAGAGGCCAGCACTGCAAAATGGCCTGACGTCAGTCTGTGATGAAAAGTGGCTTTCTGTTTCAGTCCTAAAAAAAAAAACCAACTACTTATCTGAAGGTGTCTCCTCATATCTGGTAAGTTGGAGTGGTCTGAGAATAAGGAATCTCTAGGGTGAAAAAAGATGCCCTTTCGTTCTGTGCTTTATCTGAATTGTATCCCTGTGGAAGAGAAGCAATTTTTACAAAGAAAGTCAGCATCAACAAGCATCCCTTGATAAAAAAGGTATGTGTGAAGAGCTGTTAAAGAACTCAAAGGACAGTGCTGATTGGCAGTGAGTTATCTAAGAAATACTAATTGTATAATTAACATTCTTGACAGGAGCAAGCTGGGAGTATGTACCCTAATCACAGTGAACAATGAGGCAGTTCACAGGTGCGATGTTTTCATGTTTGATTGTATCTGTCCATTGAAGAACATTTTCTTGTAGAATTAGGCAAAAATAGATCTCATTAAAGGAGACAAATTAGCCAAAACTGAAAGAAACTCCCTGCTGGGTTCTGAACCCTAATGATTGGTTAGAAGTAGGCAAGAATCTATTCCTGATGTTATTTTGTTAATTGATATAGAGGTTAAACAGTGTGGATTGAACCAGGAGTATTTTAGCTAAAGTAATGGCCAAGTCTCTCTTGCCTGCTTAATTTGCAACCCTGGAGACATTATATTAGTTATGTTAGTAGAGGTCAGTGAAGGAGACATCAAGGTAATTATTGAGATCAAGGGAAAAAGTTCACCAAAAGAAACCTTCATGTTCACAAAGTTTAGAAACTGTAGCAGACAAGGATGCCTTTTAACAACAGAATGAAGGAGTAAGAACCAAAAGCAGACTCTGTCCAACCTCATTGATCTGTGGTGAGGAGGGAATCGTGGTTGTTTTCTGAATTGCATCTGTGTTTGAGGCTTTTTCTAAATTGGAACCGAGCTTGTGAACTCTAGAAAAATTCTCATAAGGTCTGTATTTAAGAGACTTGATGCAGAGGTAGGAATGTCAGAAATTTGTGCCAGGATTAGGCAGTTGTCTGACATGAGAGTGAGCTAAGCCTTATTCAAAGAAAATTATTTTCTTTCATACAGTGTCTTCCAATTTAACTTAGGTGGGGACAGTGTCAGTCTAGATAAAAAAAAAAAAAAAACTGAGAAAAGCCATTTTAAAGTGATGATGTCAAGATTAAGCTTAAATCTGAGACAATGCACATATCTACTTTACTTTTTTCCTATCATAATAGAGCTTGTAAATTTGGGTGGTTTTCCTTTAGAGTTTCATCTCCAGTTCAGTTGTTTTATAACTGATGGCAACATTTGTCATTTCATTACTCCTAGTCATGATGACTTGTGTGAGTTGCACTGCTTGTAACAGATGTCTTCTCTGTGCTGCCTGACATCTTCAAACAGTTGGTGTCAGGTACCTGTTTGCTATTTGGGTTTGCAATTGAGTGAAAGCTCTTAATGTTTATTTTGTATGCAGGCAGACTTGTCAACCCTTTCATATATGTTTTCACTGTACTTCACTGCAAATGAACTTGAGTATAATTGTTCTAAATACACTAAATAACCTATAAGTATCAGAAGAGTTGAT
This sequence comes from Corvus hawaiiensis, assembly GCF_020740725.1. Classification (NCBI taxonomy): domain Eukaryota; kingdom Metazoa; phylum Chordata; class Aves; order Passeriformes; family Corvidae; genus Corvus; species Corvus hawaiiensis. The sequence goes on along the minus strand of NC_063217.1, from coordinate 9,246,131 downwards.
TTTTTTGTCTCTTGGGCTTGGTTCACAGATCTTAAATTTGCCTTTTTTTCCCCAGTAATGTCAAGTGATCAGTGGAATGTTACAGATGTGTAAAAAATATGTGCAGAGTTAAACATTTGTAATCAGTAAATAAAATAATTGTGTCTTTTAAAATATATTTTTAACAGCTTTTCTTCATCATTTTTGGGGAACTTTTGGTCACTACAGAATTAGCAAATGGCTATAAAATATAAAATGCTTGACTTTAAGTTGGGCCATCAGTACAACTCTATCAACTAACAGTAATTTTATTTCCTTTTTACATTTAATATTTGATCTATTGATGTAGGGAGTAATTAATGTTTACGATATTTTCTTCTTTGAAAAAAGGATCCTAATAATGTTTAATACTGTGGTCTTAAATTGTAGTTTCCCATGTTAATAAGTTTTTTCATGTGTTTCCACTTGCTCACACGGATCAAGTAGGTCTTTCTGAGAAACTGCCTGTTATCTAAGACTGTGGACAGAGTGGAATGAAAATGCTGTGCACTGCAGGTCAGGGAATTAATTTGCAGCAGAGAACCATAGGGAAGAAAGCTGGCTCCATGCCAACTCAGCAGCTAATGTGTTGGGGATGCAGGATGCTTTCACTGCAGCAGAAGAAGGCAAAGTGAAGATGGCAGTAATTCATGATGCCATCTCCTTCATTCTGCCCTCTGTGAATGGGGATTCCTCTTTTATTTGTTGAGAGTTGTTGTTGCTAGGCTGGGGCAATACAGAGTTTAAATTGCCAGATATCCAAGATGCCTTTTCGTGGTGAATTTTAGTATTACTCTGCAGTGGGCGAGGTTAAACTAGGAGCTGCTCCCCAAAGTTCATACATTGAAAAATCCCATTACTTTTAGAAAGTTGAGCATCAAGAGTTGCACCCTCAGTCAGTTTGCAGATGACACCAGGTTGGGTGGGAGTGTTGATCTGAGTGGAAGGCTCCACAGAGGGATCTGGACAGGCTGGATCAATGGGCCAAGGCCAATGGTCTGAGGTTCAACAAGGCCAAGTGCCAGGTCCTGCCCCTGGGTCACAACAACCCCTGCAGTGCTACAGGCTGGGGCAGAGTGGCTGGAAAGGGCACGGTGGAAAAGGACCTGGGGGTGCTGGTTGAGAGTGGCTGAACATGAACCAGGTGTGCCCAACAAGGCCAAGGGCACCTGGCCTGGATCAGCAATAGTGTGTCCAAGGACGAGTTTTCTGAGTGGCTGAGGGAGCTGGGCATGATTAGCCTGGAGAAAAGGTCTCAGGGGAGACCTTAATCACCTCTCATAGGAGGTTGTAACCAGGTGGGGGTCAGCCTCTTCTCCCAAGTAACAATTAATAAGACAAGAGGAAATGGCCCAAGTTGTGACGGGGGAGGTTTAGATTGGATATTAGGAAAAACTTCCTTAACAGAAGGGGTTGTCACGCATTGGAACAGGCTGCCCAGGACAGTGGCTGAGTCACCTTCCCTGGAGGTAATTAAAAGATGTGTAGATGTGCCACTTGGGCAAGTGGTTTAGCAGTGGACTTGGCAATGCTGGGTTAAGGGTTGGACTTGATCTGAAAGGTCTCCAACCCAAACAATTCCATGGTGCTATGTTGCCAGTGGGAAATACTCAATTAGCTGATGAGGCAAAGAGAGTCTGAAAGCACAGCCTTTGCAGTCTGTGCAAGATGGACTGGACAGAAAGCCATGGAACTCTCTGCTGTCTAGAGGGACTTTGAATCTCTGATGTGAAATAGTTGTCTGGGTTCAGAAGCCAGGACTTCTGTGTGTACTTTGAAAACCTGTTTGTTACATCAGAGAGTACACCACCCTATTACTTCTGTTTCTTCTGTTAAAGTAGCCGATAAAACCCTAAACACTAGATAATTGCTTTAATTGCAATAAAATCTTCCTTTATTTTTGGCATTAATTTGTGGTTATCAGTGACTTCTGATTGTCATAATGTGACATGAAGGAGTTCTGGAACTTAACATCAAGCTAGAAAAGATAACAAAAAATGTCATGGACTTACTTAAATGAAGAGGCTAAAATATCATCTATTAAGCTCATGGTGACATCATCACAGACCATATTGCCTTGACTTTTTTTTGAGATTTACTGGTAATTCAAAACATGGCTATTAAAGAGGTACTGAACAGCACAGGAAGTTACCTTCCTTTGAAGAAGTCTTGCAAAAGACCTCAGAAAGGTCATATTAAATTTAATGTTATGGAAGAGCAGTGTAAATTTGATCAAGGACATGTATAAAAGGGTGGATAAGTCTGCCTTTTGTTGATCTAAACGTATGTTTCATAGTATAAGAAAGATTAATTTCTTTGCATTTTTTGGGTACCTATTCTGGAAGCTAATGCAGCAGTTGATGTTGGCTTTATGCTCTGATTATTTAATATATGGCCAATTACTGCCGGGCCAAAAATAAACCAACTTTTTGTCCTCTACTGTGGCTACCTACATGCATTGTCTCACTACCACTCATTATCTTTCCTATGGAAATGAAATAAAAGTGCTCTCTGTTATGCGAAACTCTGAGCTGTGTTTTCCAGGAAATGAGGAGGTTGGAGTAAATCCCAAAGCAGAATCTCTGCAGTGGCTTCCTGTGCTGCTGTAAAGCCTCAACTGAGCATCTGAAACAAAACTGTGCACATCTCAGTATGCAGATAAACCAAAAGATAACAGATAAAGCCACCAAAGGAGGCATTAAAATCTGGAGGCTTTTATGTAGGAAGATAGATCAAGTGAAAGATTTACTACTTCAATTCCAACTAATTGATTTCTGTTGCTTAAATTAGAGAAAAATTTCAGTGCTGCCATGTATCCAAACCCATTTGTTATTAGCTTACAAAGCAGAATACTGTAATTAAATAAATTGAATGTTTCTTGAAGCTTTTCTAAAGGAAAGACTAATTTGCTTACAATGCATTGGATAGTCTGTCTAAATTGGCTGGCATCCTTCCAGCTTTAAAGCAGCTGAGATTTGAAATTATTATGGGAGCAAATATTCCAATTTCTTATGTAAGTTACTGTGCTCTGAGTGCCATAAGAAGAATGGAGGAGGGAATGGGAGCGGTGGAGAATTGTTGGTTTGTTTTGGTTTTTTTTCTTTCTGTAGGAGAATAAAATAAGCCCTGTAGAACAGCAGAGAATTTGGGAAATTGCACATCTTGAAACTGCAAAAGTAATTTACCTTGTAGAAATCTTTCAGTATTTGTACATTGTATAGCAAAGTTCCATCAGCTGTTCTTTCCTTCATCTTCCTGCATCCCTGCTAGACTAAGCAGGAAAAGATGGCCATCTTTTTAATTGGCTTTTTCACTTAGCTCTCTGACAGAATGACCAGGTGCCCCTGTGAAGCCAGGTAACTCTATACAAACAACTGCTACTGGAGATGGAGCTATTGTGATTTATCTTCATTGGAAAGTGTATATTAAAATTTTAATGACCTGTGGTTTAACTCAGTAGTACTGCACATATTAAAAAAAGAAATCTGACTCAAAGTTTGGCATACATGGAAGTGTGTTGGTAGATCTTGGGTGCTCTGGATCAGAAGCATGTAGAGATTATAGGAATGTTGAAGAAATGAGGAAGAATTAAACATCATTTAGGTGGTAAACAAATAAACAAATTATATGCTTAAAAATTAGTATATGGTAAAAAGTTGAATTATCTTCATTGCATCAACTTGCCTTTAGTTGCAGTATTTAAGTGCATTAAGGTATAAAATTTCATGATGCTTGTAATAATTATCTCCTGAGATGATTTAGACAGGATCTTAGTGCTTTTTAACAGGTATAATGAGTAGAAAAACAGAACAAAACCATTGAACACTTGCTTACCAGCTATGAGTCCTCTTGCTTTACTCAATTTGCTTAAAATGTTCTTTGATACATCAGGAATTCAGAGTATGTATATAGGTGATTTTGTAAGGGGAATTCAATCTGTCTTGTAGCTGCTGTCAAATAAGATTGCATTTAAAAAATAATCCATTAAAGTAAAATAAAATTTAGGGAGGAAAGGGTTTTGATATGGCTTTTCGTCTTATTCTGTGTAGCTTTTTAGGAAAAAAAAAGCAGGGGAAAAATTGCATTTCCCCATATTAAAGTTTGGTGGCAAGTAAAATAAATTGGAACATCATGTCCTGAAATATAATGTAATTGGATTACTTAAAGTCTGATATAACCAGATTTGAATAGTGTTCCTCTCAGAGTTCCCTGCCTTAGTGTTTCTTTGTATTTCCTGAAACTTTTGTAAAATTTTAACTGGTAAGATTGCTTTTTGTCACTGTATCTCTCCAATGCAAAAAGGCCTTTGCAAACTTTGATTAATTCTTTGAAAACAGGAATCTGGCTTTTTCATCCTAATGATAAAGACCAACCTGTATTGCTCTGGTGATAAAGCGAGAGCTACTGGCAAAGCACCTGGTCTCAAAATAGATTAGTAATAACAGATTTGAAATACCTCATGAGTGACTCATGCCCTTCTGCTATTTAAATGTTTTTATCCTCAGTTTCAGTCTTTGCTCTGTAACTCTGGGTAGAAGCTAGGTAGTTGAGGAGTTGTTTTTCTTATGAGACCTACTTTCAAAATACTTTGGTTCCCCAGCTAGATTTAGCTAAATAATGGTGAGAGAAGTATACTCAATACCATGAATTAAGAAACGGAAGGAGAATAGGAAACTTGCTATTAGTCTGTTTTTTCTGATCCTGAGCTGTCGTTCTAATTTGGATTTGCTTAGCTAACTCCATGCTGTTGTGGAGAGAGGAGGTGGTGAAAGTGTTCTTCAGCCAGTGGTTCAGGATGGTGCTGCTGAAGCAGGGTGTGGGCATCTTTGCTCTGTTCTCTCTTCTTCCAGGATTTGAACTTCAGTTCTCCTTGCAATTACACTAGGGAATATTTAAGCTTGGTTTTTCCCTCAGTTTCTCCAGTGAGCATCTCTTTTGATTCTGAGGGATCCTAGTGCCACGTTGATCCTGGCAGAGCAATAGGCCCAGCAGAGTGAGGGGTGCATCTCTAAAAGAAGGTATTTTATGTGTCAGTGATTCTAGTTTTCTTTTCTTGTCTCTTCTCATACCTGCTGGCCATGGTCTGTGTTGTGATGCCCTGGAGGGACTACAGGGCATTTGATTTTCAGACTTATTTCCAGAGAAGGTGGTTGAATGTTACACTTACTCGTGTGTTTTAACTGTATGAGGTGGTTTTGTTTGTTTTCAACAGCTTTATTGAAATGAAACATACTATCTCATGACAGCCTTGCAAAAAATACTTTATTGTTAAAATGTTTTAATTGTTAACACATCAAGTACCTTATACCAGTGTGTAATAAATATTGCTGATGGTTAATTTATTCATTTAGTATGGATGAAGACAACTGTAATTACAGCATTAATGTTAAGACTATTTTGTGGCAACAGCAGGTGCAGCAGTCTGTGCAGAAATTGCAGAAAATGTGGATCATTCTTTGTAGCTAAAGTAGGTTTTGTCTTCTCTGATGGGGAACATATTAAAGGGGCAGAGTTCTTCAAAATTCCTGTCTTCTTGTCTTCTATTGTTTTTTCAATGCAGGTGAAAATAAAACAGTAAAGTGTAGATTTAAAGCAATTCTGTCTGTTAAAGAATTTTGTACAGACAGATTTGGTTGTATTTGTTTGAGAAATATATTAAATAGAATGTGAATTCTGTGAATACTTGAAGAAGCATGAGACAGGCAAAACATCTTTAATGAAAGCACTCAGCTTTTTTCATGCTCTCAATCTACCTTTATTATGTTAATCAAAATCAAATCAAAATGCAGTTTCCAGCAGGCGTACGTGAAAATTATCTTTTCAAATAAATGAATACAGATTATTTACTGCATTTCAAGAAACTGGTTATAGGTCTTTGATCATTGTCCTGATGCAGATGTAGATCAGAGCAGTTATTAAGGCTCTAACTTGTGTGGTGTCCCCTTATCCTCCTGGGTGTCTGGGGGATGAGGTGGTAGGTGAGTATGCCAGCCCTTGCCCACTTGGGATTCAGGTGTGTAAGCTACCTGCTTTAGATTCCCAGGATGAATTTAAATCTATTCAACCACAGTGGTCCCAATATAACTCAATTTCTAACAACATCAAGGTGCCCTGTCAGGTGCTCTTTTTGGGAATAATGGAGTGCATATTGTTGGGGCTGGTGAGAGGAAATGGAAGAAGTATAGTTCACTTGTACTTCTAGTTTATTTACTAATACATACAGATAGCTGAAGGTAACGAGCTCTTTATATCATGCCTCCTCATCAGAAGCTCCATTGAAGTAGTCAAAATTAAGTGCAATTAATCTGAGAAATGGTTGCTGGGAGAACTAGAGAGAGTGAAGTTTGCTGCTCTTGTTTCTGTGCAGTATTCTCCTCTGTTTTCTCTGTGTGTATAAAGATTGAGGGTTAAACACTGCATTTTCTATCTTAATTGGTTGGTGCCTCACTAATAAACTCTAATAAAAATCTAGAAAAATATTTTCTGTGCAAACAATATATATGCTATCCTGTGTTTTGCTTCAGGATAATGTTTTGAACATCATAAATCAGATCATGGATGAATGCATTCCACATGAACGGGCCAACCGAGACTTTTGTGTTAAGTTTCCAGAGGAAATACGCCATGACAACCTTGCAGGACAGCTTTGGTTTGGAGCAGAGGTAGGTCTGTCATACTTCTGTTGTTTGGGCTTAATAGACACTTTTTTTGCTGTATAAAGCCCCAAGTACATTTTCAGACTTTTCTGGAAGTGGTACAAAAAATTAGAGAGCATAGCAAACATCTGCAAGAACTTGCGCTGGGTGCTCAGAGAAATGGGGTTCTTTAACTGTGGTTTTCATTGGGCTAACAGCATACACTGGTATTTTCATAATTGTGTGCTGTCAGTATTCCATAGTGAAAAAACTATTGTTTTGTGGGTTAGGATCTGAGTGATATTATTGTTTTTTATGCTGATTGGCCATCTTGTGTTTTGAAGATCTTAGAAACAAATAGAAGTGTATTAGGGAGTTTTATCAGGACAAAAGTTCATCTCCAACAAATAGAAGTGCATGCTGTCACTTTATTTTAATGACTGTTATGCTATAACTCCTCCTAAATATATAACTTGGAGCTGTCATTTGTTGCACATAACTTGCTTGTTTCGTTTCTATGCTAAAAATATAATAATTCCTGTGCAGAACACTGAAGTCCACTTTTCTTCTCTTATCTGGTTTCTCTCAAAGCCTTGCTTCTAGAGCAACCTGTAGGAATAAGGAATTTTTGTAGTGAATAAGCTTTCAGTATTTTAACCAAAAGAAGCTTGAAGTGTCAGAAAAATAGGATGTGATATGCAAGATATTTATTAGTACTGATGTCTTTGGCTAAAAAAAGATAAATCACTGTGGTATCTTTAATGATAAACTCTTCAGTTTACTGGCCTGAAGGTGACTTAAGGCACCGTGAATTTGTTGAGACTTGAGGGGGGATTAGTCTGACATCCCACCACACAACAGCACATTGTGGTCTTGTTTGCAGCGTTGTCTCTCCTGTATTTGAAGCAATCCTTGGGCTCCTGTTAATATACTTTTTTTTTCCTCTACCAGCTTTTCCTTTCCTTTTCGGGTGCATGTTCTCCATGAAGAGTTCCCATCATGTTCAGTCAATATGCCTCCATATGTTCCATTTCTGAAACTTGCTTTGACAGTTGTTAATTGTAGGCTCCTCTTAGTCAGAGAAGTCTCAGATAGAATTTACAAAATTAATTTGGTATGTCAGTGCTTTGTAATCCTGTCCTCAGTCTTGTTTTATTCACTGCTGTGTTATATAAGCTAAACCTGTTTCCAAATCAAACTTCTACTGTGTAACCATCAGGCTGGAGAGACCTGTTGGTTTCAGAGAAAGTAACATATGCAGTGATGATGTAATGCAAACTCCTACTGCTGTAGACACTGTCTTCCTGGAAATTCATGTAGCAGGAAGGTTGTATGAGCTTTATGAGTACACACTTGTGTCCTTGTCAGTACAATCACTGAGTTATCAGACTGAGAAGTACCTACCAGCAGGAAACACTTACTTTATCCATACTTTCCCACAAATACTGCTTTTGCTGATAAGAAGTAAGAACATGATCTTCTCCAAGTGTCCTCAAAACACAAATTAATGCATCAGGCTGTTGAGAAGGGATCCTTCCTGGGATTGCAGGTTCCTCATACTGAGTTGCAGATGTGGCTCCCATCCACCGGATGCCAGGGTGAGGGGAGTGACACAGCTGCAAATGGAGATTTAAAAATGGAGAGAAGCCTCTGATCTTTGAGAACAACCTTGTATATTTTCAGTTAATAGAAGTATTTCCATTAATGCAACAGGTAATGATTTCTATCAGTGCTCATTGTAAAGAATAAAGCCAGCAGTTGTTTTTAATAGCAAGATTTATAAAAAGTTTTAATGATGTGTTACAGTAAAAATCTACCGTTCATGTCTTTGTCAGCTGGTCAGAGAGAGTCCATGTGTACTGCCTGGGGCAAAGAGTCTCTTAAATAGCTGCTTTCCAGACATTGAAAGGGAAGAATCACTTGGTGACCTGATTTTTATATATAATCATGGTTTCTGTGGGAAGCAGGATACTAGCCTTACTGGATCTCTGTGTGATAGCCAGTGTGCAGTTTCACTGTAAAAGAACAGTCTCACTGTAAAGGATATCACAGTTGCAGATTTTCTGTTTGTTTTATAAGGAATGGATTTATTTTACAAAATCAAGCAGTCTAGCCCAAATCAAAACAGTCTATGGACTGTAGTTTTGCTAGATTCCGATCTCTCTTATGCAAGCAATCCATGTGTGCATAGAGGATCTATCCTACTAACGCTTATTGCCTAACTGGTGGGAGAATAGCTTTAGTTCTTCTGTCAGCCCTGTGGTTCTTGTACTTCAACCTTCCCTTATTCTCATGTCTCCCTCACTGAGCTGCTCCCTAACCTTTTCTGTGAAAGCTTTTGACTTGTGACATACCAGTGTTAAATCTTTCACTTGTTTAATAATTTGCAGCCATCTGGGGCTAATGTACTGCCCTTGTTCAAAAGCACATCTTGTTAAATAGCAAATCTTGTGCTTTGTTTTTAAGTATAAAAGTATTTTTACTTTGGAAAAGCTAATATTTTATCTCTTCATATCTTTCATAGTGTTTGGCTGCTGGTTCAATTATTATGAATCGTGAAATTGAGAGTATGGCTATGAGGCCCTTGGCCAAGGATCTGACCCGAAGCCTGGAAGAAGTCAGAAATATCATTCGTGACCAGGCCTTAAGGGATTTGAACCTCTACACAGAAAAAATGAAAGATTCTCTCAAGCATTTTGATGTCCTTTTTGCAGAGTTTGAATTAAGGTAAAAGAGCTGAAGTAAATGTGTTGTGAGCAACATCTTGGCCACTGCAGCTGTTGTGTAGCTTGTTGGTTTTTGGAAATTGGCTCTTTTGCTCTGTGTTCTTTGAGTGGAAAAAGTATGTAAATTTTTTATCATGGTATTTGAATTCTTAGTAATTTGTTATATTGTTAGATTTTTCCTTCCAATGTAGCAATAATGAAACGACAACTAAATAGCTTTTTAGCAATCAACATTTGCTCTCTCCAACTAAACTATAATCTTCCATTTGCCTACTGGCATATGGCATTTGAGGGAGAATTTCCAAGACACAAAAGGAAACCATAAATCTCTTCTCTTAATGTTTTCTTTGTCAGAGAAAAGGCAACAAATATGAGATGTTTAAAAAGAAAAGAGTGATAACAAATATTCTAGAGACTGAGGTTTTGTTCTCTTGTGCTTAGTGATACAAGCAAGATGCATGCAGTGAATTTAAGAAGGCAAATTGAATTCTGATGGAGGAAGTGCTTTTACAAAAGTCATAATTAACTACAGGAATTCACTGATTTGAAAATTTGATTGAAAAATGACTTTGAGGTTTATAGCTTAAGCAAAAATAACTGCTTTTTGGGGGTGATGCTTTTTTGCCTCAGGGTCACATTGACCAATCTTACATTGTGCTTCAGAGTGTAACCAGCTACCTGCCTGTGTGTTAGATGTTTGTGGTGCTGGCCACAGACAAGATAATGGGCAAGATTATCTGTGGATCTAATATGATACAGTCATTGCTGCCCTTAGCAGAACATGTTTCTTACAATTGGCTAGTCTCTTATTATTTCTTGGGAATAATTTATAGACTGTCATGTCTCACATTACTGCTTGCTCTTCCTCAGTACTGTTACTCTCTTGTATTCTTTTACTCAGGTAAGCATTTTTTTTTCTGATTAGAAAAAGCATCATTATTCTGTTACATTGAAAACACTTTAATTGAAAACATTGTCTAAAAACATGTTTTTAAGTGTGGGTTTGAGTGCAGACACCAATGACAATCAGTAACTGGTTCTTGGCAGTGTCTGTGCAGTTTTTGGCCTGTCAATACCAGCTCTCTACTTACAACATTTTTCTTTACCATTGTTTTGCAAACAACTTCTTCCCTTTCTGTGTTACTTGTATTCTACAAATGACCAATTAAGTGATGCAGAGACAGAAAACCACTGAACTTTTACCGGTGTTTCTTACCTTGTCGAATTACTGCATTTGCAAGTAATTCCACATAGAAATGAGGCCAAATTTTAACTGTCGTAAATTGTCTCATTGGGGTAACTGATTTTCACTAATCTAATTTCAGGTAAAACCTTTATAGATAAAATGTTTGGTTTAAGTCAGAGGTTTTTTTTTTTTTTAGGAAGTGCAGAGCAAACTATTCTGTCTTCAAGATGGGGCAGTAAAGATCCTTCTAGGGCCCTGTGCCACACAGTATAGAGTTCTGATAGCTAAATGTGTATAATTATATTTCTAAATTACTACTAAGTTCCACTGCCTTAGTTCCAGTGCAATAAGTAATTTGGCTGCTTTTCTTACAGATTCTTATACAGTACAGTTTTCATAGCGAGTGCTGTTGAAATAAATACAAATTGGTACGGGAAATCTGAGATTGGTACAGGTTTCTGAGATTATTTGCCCTAGGTTTGGTTTTATTTATAATCTTACTTGTTAAAGCATGTGAAACAGTAGTACGTTATTTTATAATTTTTGTAGTTATGTGTCGGCCATGGTACCTGTGAAGTCTCCAAAAGAATACTATGTACAGCAAGAGGTGATCGTACTGTTCTGTGAAACTGTGGAGAGGTAAGTTAAGGACTAGATCTTAATTTCTGTGTCTAATTTCTGTGTGGATTGTTATAGAAGTACATTAACTATAATCTTGAAGAATTGTCATGAAACACCAGGTATTTTTTCTTTTCTAGTAAGTATCCAAGTACAAAGTTTAAAGGTATTAAGCACGCTTGCCAGGCACAAGCCTGTGCTTTTTTGTTTTCTACATTAAGAAAATACAAAACAAGAGAGTTCATAATCCAACAATAACAGTATTGTTGGTATGCCTGGTTCCAGATGTGTACATGAAGACTAAGCATTAAAATAAGCTAAATCTGTTCAAGGCATCATAATGGTATTTCATGCAAGAATACATGGGGAGATGATTCAAATCATCTGTGAACCTCCAGTGATTATCATAAAGAACTCGTAAAAGCTCTTTAAAATCTCAAAGGACTGGTCCTTGGCTCTGTATTTATGAAGGGGCGATGATGAAAGAAATCAAATAATTCAGCAGTTCGTAAGTTCTTCTAGAAGGATAAGGTGCAAAGAAAAGTGTGAATTTGTAATGTACTGTGTTGAGCAACTTTTTTTTCTTCCCCCTTGTGACATTAACTAGCCTGCAGGTGGGCAGTAGAGGGCAACAGCATGTGAAATACTCAGCTTAAGTGGGGTTCTGAGCAGCAGAGCAGTGTTCTTAAAAGGAAATTAGTGAATCATATTCTGTGTAGAATTATTAGACACCAGTTGACTGTAAAAGGCCCTTAAAATAACTGTTGGCTTTACTGTCATGTTTAGGAAAGCTTGTGAGGTAGGACTCTGGGTCTGGTGGGGTTGATCCTTTCATTTAGAAATGAAGGAGCATGGAGAACACTGCTACAATCTGTACATGACACCAGGATCAGAGGTGTTTCAGGCATTTTGGAAGACAGGATTACAACTCAAAAAAGGTCACAAGTAGGAGGAATTAACCTGCCATCAGTCAGAGAGCTACTACACATACACATGTTCACCTATGGCATACACATGTCCAGCAGAGGCCACAAAGATGATGAGGGGTCTGGAGCATCTCTCTTAAGAGGAGAGGCTGTGGGATCTGGGCCTGTGTAGATGAGAGAAGACTGAGGAGATCTGATCAATGCACAATAATATCTCAAAGGTGGGTGTCAAGGGGAAGGTGCCAGACTCTATTCCGTGGTGCCCAGGGACAGGACAAGGAGGAATGGGCATAAATTACAACACAAGAAGTTCACATCAACATGAGGGAGAATTTCTTTACTTTCTTTACTTTGAGTATTGTAACAGTTGCCCACTGAGGTTGTGGAGTCTCCCTCTCTGGAGACATTCCAAACCCACCTGGACACATTCCTGTGTCACCTGCTCTGGATGACCCTGTCTTGGCAGGGGGGTTGGACTGGGTGATCTCCAGAGGTCCCTTCCAACCCTGACAATTCTGTAATTCTGTATTTGCCCAGTAAGAGGGAAAAGATGGTTTCTTACTTGTAGCATTGGGTAATCTGTGGGAGCTGTAGGAAGGAAACAGGGAGTGAGGGTGGGCCACACACCAGTGTGTCCATCCACTATTGGCACCAACCAGGGCTTGCTTTGTGGTCGTGTCCCATCCACCACCAGCAGTAATGGCTGGAAAGTGCTGACAAGGAATAAGAAAAAGTTGTTTTCATTCTTTTAGGGACCAAAAGCAGGACTAATGTGCAGTTTTAAGTGCCATCTTAAGCACTGATATGAACAAGTCAGAAGAAATTTGAAATTGAAACATATGGTGAAATCTGGAAATTGTGAAGAAACCTGGAAAATACAGCCAAGTGAAAAATCCAGACAAAATGGGGTTTAGTTTAAAAGGGGTTTAAGACATTTGAGAAGGTATTTGAGGACAATGAAGTCTCCCCCAAATATTAAATCCTTAGACTTCAGTAAGAGTTACTCTGTAGAACTGGGCTGTTCTTGGGTGGTTTTTTTGTTAGTTAAGGGGGAGAATGACCTTGATAATTAGAGCAATTTGTATTTGAAAATGAAACCAAATACTTTTCCCTATTACTTTAAAAATGTTTCTTTTATTTGAAGAATTGTCAGCACTAGTGGTTTTCAGTATCAAGCTGAAGCTTGACATGAAACAGTAAATCAAGAAAATTTCATAAAACGGAATTGGGTTTTGAGTGACTAAAAGCTTTAAGTGTATAAAGGGATTTTTTCTTGGATTCATGTTTTTATTATACTATTTTTTCTTTAAAGCAAAGACTTAAGCAGTCAGGTATATACACAGTGGTTTAGGTACGAAAACAGTGCATGAGTTAAATACTGTCGGTTTGGCTTATAACAATTTTTTCAGTTTTTTCCTTAACAAAATGTGTTCTTTGAGAGTTTGATGTCTTACCAAATAATTTCATTCTTTTGCTTAGAGCCTTAAGGCTTGGGTACCTCACTCAAGATATGATAGATGACTATGAACCAGCTTTAATGTTTACAATTCCAAGATTAGCCATTGTATGGTAAGTAATTTTTAACTACTGTCTACTCTGCCTCATTTAAAGGTTTATTGAAGATTTGAAAAGCTGTGTTTAGAATTTTGATGGACTGTCTTTCACACGAGTTTGCTTTAACGCTCTTTAAAAAGAATTAAAGAGGAGGATTGTTTTGTTCTAAATCATTACCAGTTTAATGTAGAATACCAACACAAAGAAAGATGGTAGGTCTCTAAATATAGAAGGCAGGAACAATTGATCAGGCATCCTCCAGCACATTTTAAAAACTAGGAACATCAGTCTTTGCAATGTCATACTGTTGGAAATATTTTTTGAAAGCACATATTTTGTGACACTCAAAAATAGTGTGACTTAAGGATCCAAGTCTTGAAAAACGACAAATTTTCAATTAGATTCGTGTATTTTTCTCAATGACTCTAAGTTCAGAAGGAATTACCATGGCAAACTGCATTGTAACTGTTGAGTTAGGCTTAATTCTCTTGAAGGAAAGTATTAATAATGTGTTGCTTTTGTGTAGATTTGTGCCCTGTATTGACCACTCAAGGCAACTAAATTGCAACAGTGGTTTTGCTTCATGCAGTTTTTGCAATATTGAACAAATCAGATGCATTTTTCCTAATGAGTCTTCATGATTTAGTAAGGCAGCAGCTTCTCTGGAGTAAAGCCAGCATATTTTTAATATTTTACCATTGTGAATGTTTTAAAGTTAGCTAATATAAGTAGTATAATTGACGGAAATAAAAAACCTCAAATCCTGGGTGTAATACACTTCTCCTCAGGAAATCCCTGTGGTCTATTGTTCCTGTTAAATAGTATATTGTCTCTAACTGTCATTCTAAAAATAATAACAGTAATAATCTGATTATTGGAAGACAACAGGAATGTGAGAACTCAGTTTGAAGCTGCTGGAAGACACAGCAAAGACGAACACATCATGACTAACTGGAAAACCAGGGGCTCTCTGGAAAATAGATCATGTCTATCCCAAATTGCAAAGAAGGATAGAGAAGAAGAGAAAAAGTTTAACTGCTCCTAATTATCCAGTGATATGAAAAGAAATCACTGTCATGTGAAGTTCCACAGAATAACTACCCCATCCAGATACAGTGTTTTCTGGAAGAAACACAAGCCTTGTAGGAAATATTAAGACACACTTTTTAGCAATTTTTAACTCTTTTTAGTGCTACAGCTATATTCAGGCTTTGCTTCAGAGCTCTTTCAAATGTTATACAGAAGCCATTTCATAATCCTTTTATTTTTTTTTTCCTGTGGTGCTCTAGCCCACTTATATTTTTTTAAAAATTTCTTCAGAGAATTAAATTCTATGGAAAGCAAACTGTGCCTGAAAGCCAAAGAAACAGTGACTTGGCATCAAGTAGAAGTTAGAGGAGAGTAGCCTTGAGCTTTCACCGAGCAAAGTAGTAACATTTGCTTATGCAGAACATAAGACATGAGTCAGTAATAACTGCTTCACTTTGTGGCAACCTGCTTGTTGAAGCTTGGAAAGCACAGAAAACAAAGATGAAATGATGTATCCGTGGCAACAAGAGAATTTGTCTTAAGCCACAAAAAAAAAAAAAGTGACTTGCAAAGGAAGCAACTTTTTCTCTCTCTCATCTCCTCTTCCCTGCTCCTGCCCTCAAATCCCTAATCCCCTGGTCTTTTTTTTTTTTAATACTTCAGAGGAACTCATATAGCTTGTGACATCAGGAGAGGCTTTGGTGGTCACATGGTGCTTGCTAGGGAATAACTGGTGGCCAAAGTACTTTGATGGTCTTGTTAGTTAGCTGAGGATCCCTGTTACTCTGGATGATTTGGATTCTGGATAGCTCTCTGAAGCAAAATGTGGTTTTAGTTTAAGAAAAGGAACATGCCTTTGAAATACCTTGGGTAACAGAGCACTGACACTATGGACAGGAAGGGGAAAATGGCCTTAGAAAAAGAAAACTGATGTCATCTCAAGTGTGAGAATGGGTTGCCTTTGGGAAACGTACACTGTTTTTGCAGTGGGCAGAGGATTAAACAGTTTTAAGAGGAGTGGTGCCTGGTGGGAATCCACTCTCAGACACAGTATGGTATGGTACAGCAGATAGGAAGGTGAATTTTGTTTAATCCCTGACACACAAACAGGTTTGGGCAGTGGTGATTTGGTCAGGAGGAGCTGTTGAGATATCTACAGTGAAGTACATGGAGGCTCTCAGGATTGTGAACTTACCTGTTTCCGGGGAAATTTGTACAACTGCTGAGTTGATTTAGAAGCATGGTTTCTTCAACATGTGTTTTATGTGATTAAGAATATCTGTTTTCTTTTTTTACTATATGTCAATACCAGGTTATATTTATCCTAGAGGTAGAAAACTAGGAGCTCAGGAGTCCACTGCCTTACCTGGAAATTATTTAGACTGGAGAGAAAAAGACATCTGCAGTATCTCAAATCAGTGGAATTTCCCCAGTGGACTTGATAATAGGTTTCCTTTGGTTTCCTTTGTGGTTTTGTTTTATTTTTTTTTTTAATCAGTCAGCTGCAGCAATGAAATAAATGTGTGTTCTTCCCTTTATGCTTCCATTGCTTTTTCTGCCGTGTTTAAGGGGGGAACAGAGTGGAGAGAATCTTTTTCCTGTTACTTTAAATGGCATCTAATTCTAACTATGGGTGAATAAGACAAAAATACGATAACGAGATGTAGTTAAATGTCATTCTAATGTTTATGTACAGTTGCTTTTGTGACTATTCAGTGGTTGCTCTGTGTAATAAAGTTTTCATTTCTGTGTGTGTTCATGCATGTGTTTGAATTACAGTGGCCTTGTTGTCTACTCCGAGGGACCATTAAACCTGGACCATAAACCAGAAGATATGTCTGAACTCTTCAGACCTTTTCACACTTTGCTAAGAAAAATAAGGCAAGTAATAAAAGATAGGTGTAACTGCTTTTCCTCTGAAGTGAAAATCAGAGGCCTGAAAACTCATAAATGCTTAGAAAAGTGTTTCTGTTTGCTATGTTAACCATAAACTGCATTTTCCTCTCATCAGCCTGATACACCCGTGAAATAACTAAATGTAGTTTTTCATTTCATGGTAGTTTTCTGAACTTTTAATCTCTGTGATAGTTTCTTTTTCCTGACTATTATTTTACAGCATTTCACATTTTCCTTGTGGTTTGATGATGCCTGAAATACTAAAGTTAGAGTTTATTTTTGGGAGATTCTGTTTCTGATTAGCATCAATGTTTCTGTTTAACTAGGCTTATTACATTTTCTTGTTATGCTTTGATGCAATACTCAGATAATTCTTAACCTAATAGAAATGACTATCAGTTTTTCATATTGTAAATTTATTTTTTTACAGGATGAATCACTTTATACTTCTTTCCATAATGCTTCAGTCTTGGTTACCATTGGAGATGTGGGCTTTGGCTCAAGTGTAAAGAGCATTAAAATATTTTTTTCTTAGCTGAGGTCTTTAGAAGACCTGTGATCTGTTACTTTGGAGAAATTAAGCTGTATTTTTAAACAATCTTGTTCACTCCTCAGGTATTTTATCTGGGTGTTAAAAAATTTTCTTAATCCATAAGCCCCATTATTTTCTTGGAATTCAAATTTATATACCAACTGCAACTTTTATTCCTAGAAATCTCTAGACATAATTTGGCAGGTATTTTTTTTTTCCCCTGTGTCCAATTTTCAGCAGTTTATCGCCTTCCCTGGATGTCATGGTGACAGCTTGATGTAAGAATAGTTTTCACATAGTTTATCCAGATTGATCTCCTCTCATCCATTAGAGGTGAGGCATCTCCTGAGGGAGAATGTAAGCTCTGTCAGGGGTGGTTTGGGGGGGAGCTATTTCTGAAGCAAGCCTTTATAAATATCTAGACCACATCCTCTTGTGTCCCTTGAAGACTTCCTAGTATTTTTGTCTAGAAGTCTTATTTTTACGTGCATTAATGATATTCATATTGAAATCTGAGAATTAAAATTGGCAAATCAACATGTTTGGTTTGTTGGGGTTTTTTGAGTGATTATGGTTTTATAAAACACTGGGTTAAGAACAACAACATGAATTGAGAAACAAAACAATTTAGAAGGGAGGAAAAAGCTTTATTGGTACCGAAGCTTGAAAAGTGCATGAAGTTACATTAAAATACTTTATTCCCAATATGTGGCTATTGCAGATGTTTTCACCAACATTCCACTTGCTGTCTAAAGCCAAAAGGATATTTAAAAGCTAATATGCTTCTCATCATCTGTATTTTCTGCTTTATCCTCATATGTTACAATGTGGAAAATGAAAATCAGTGAAGTCAGTGTATTGCACAGTCCATTTCAGTTACTGTGAACTTAGTTCTGGGGTTGAGAACAGATTTGTGAAATGCTTGTTTGCTCAATAACTACGGTTTTCAGTGCAAACTTTAGAAAATAAAAAGACTTCCAGATTCAGTTTTGGAAAAGTTCTGATATACTTTAAGACTTGTATTTATTCTGTGAAGGAAAGGGAACATTAAAAAAATGTGATTTCAGTTGTCTAGGAGACAAAGTTTGCAAAGCGTTCTTAGTGAGATAACATCTATCAGAGCAAAAATTCAAGCAAGAAGTAATATGAAATTCCATGTCTGGCAGTCTCTGAATTGAACTCAAATACTGGCAAGAACTGAGCTCAAAAAGATCTTTTAGTAATATTCTTGAATGAAAAATACATTGACTGAAAATAACGAGATACAAATAAGTGTGCTGTTCATGTAGGATAATTGAATTACTTTTAAAAGTACCTAAGCTATGTAGGTTTTTTTTTTCTTATCAGAGGTTTTTTTGACTCATCAGGCTGCAATCCCTACTCTGTGAGAATGTTCATAGAAACCTCTGAAGAATATGGAATGAGATATTTGATCCTGGTATTTCTGCTCCCCAGCGAAGGAGGAGTGTTTTATCCTGGAGTCTTTTCTCTGCTCTCTATCACCAGTAGTTAAGGCATGAAAATAGATTCAGAAGTCTTCTGTTGAAAGAGCTGCATTTTGTATTGCAGTTGTGTGCCTGTTGTAAGAATATAGAACAACATCTTGGTGCAGAATGTGATCACATCCCAGTGAATTTCTCTGTAAAGTTCTGTAACTTTTTAGCCAACTAAATATTATAGCTCATGGAGTAACATCAAATACAGAGCTGATTGTTTTGTAGGGTTACAGGTAATTAATTTTTAAACTGTATTGTCCTAAAATATCCATAAGGCAAAGATAAGTACTGTATTTAATTATGTTGATCCACGTAATTTAATCAGAACTAGCAGAGAAGATAAATATCTATTAGGTACGAAAATTTTTGGTGTCCTGGTAGCTGACAACTTTGAAAACAATAGATTGTTGAGACTCTGAGAAAAAGCAGTAAGGGTTCTTGCTTAGTTTTTGGAAAGGTTGAGCAGCAAATTATGGCTTTGAATGTTTTAATTAATATCTAAGCCAGGTGCTTGTGTTGACTTTTATTTTGTATGTAAAACATTAGCATTGATACTTTATACATCTACAAATGCATAATTATATAGTAGTGTTACCTCTGTGCTTTTGAAGCTAAGGCATTTGAACTGTTTCTGCCAAACTACTGCAGTCAGCTTAGGAAGTATACAAATCACATCATCTGCTCTATGCATAGATATGTAACTTAGGTGCCTATGGCACTGAACCTTCTTGTGATAAAATACTACCTCTGCTGTATATGTTTCTGAGGCTGCTGTATAGAGATTTTCAAAAGTCAGCAAACTTGGAATTTTGCAGTACTCCTTAATTCTGCCGTATTTCTGAGCTCCTTGCTTTCCTGGTGCTTGTTTCTGGACCATTACAAGTGATGGCAGGGTCCCTGTGGTTTTTGGTGGTGCAGAATCAAGCAAATTGCACCTCAAGTGGTGCAGGGTGCTGAATCAGAGGATTGTACCATTTTAAGTATGCTGAAACCTTTCTGTATCATTGTCTAGAAATGAAATGCAGTATACATGCTGTCTGCGTGTTAAAGAATTGGGTGGGGGCAGCATGAAATTTGTGTTCTTTTAGAGTGTGCACAGTGATTGGGGAAAAACTGGCTAGTTTTCCAAGGTGGCTGTGTTCAAAACTTGTAACTGATTCAAAACTCTGGCAGTAATGGAGTGCCAGTGCTGTTTGTTACATATCTCAGTGTTGGTTTCTCAGCGTGGATGTGTCAGACAGATCTGTGGACTTTGGTGTGCAGAGCTGAGTGCAGAGGGTGTGTGTACATGCTCTGGGCTCCTACAGTGGCAGCTCCACTGAGGCAGCTGGTTTTGCTCCTTTGGAGCATGAACTGAAGCACGGGCTGGCAATAACAACAAAGCTATTCTCTGACAAGGCAGTTTAAAATTCTAGTCAGAATAGGAGCAAAGTTAGTGGAGGAGGCTTTTGAAGAATGTGCAGGATTAAGGTGGCCTCGTCCTCTGTTTAGCCGAACTTGTCTTTAAATTGACATCTGGCCTCATGTCTTTGAAGAACTCATTTCTGTACCCTGGATATTGGCAGTAGAGTAAAATACATTCATTTTCGCAGTAGTTTTCAGGTTTCGCAGTAGGCAGAGCAAATCTCTTCTTCTGCTTGTAGCAGGCAGAGCACATCTGAAGAACTTGCTTTGTTTTTGTGCCAGTAGCTGTAACCACTGAAAGAAAAACGTTCCTTGTATTTTGAAAGCTAGATTGCCTTTCTGTGATACAATGCCAAAAAGAGTAAAAGCAGGTGAAACCTCACCATGCACTTTTTAAAATTCAGTATTTTCTGAAGCCTTTCTGAGAAGAAGGCAGTCTGCTGCTTGTCAGGGGTGGATTGCAGAAACTGACTTTACCTGTGGCTTCTGAATAATGTAAGCAGAGGAAGAAATTCTTTTTGCCCATATGAGCACAATGAGTTAAAGGTTCTTCACAAAAAGGAACCACTGAAGTAGCTACAGTTTAATTAAACCTTATAATTTACTGATGACACCTGATGTTTAGTTTTTTAGTAGTGAAATGTCACATTTCTGTCCATATATTGGTTAACATTAATTTTCAGTATCTTCATAGTCATTTTACAACATGGCAGGTTGGCAGTGACTCCTGTATAATCTAATATACAGTATATCTAAAAGGTAACTGTTGACCAAACATTTGTCATCTTTAAAAATGGCTGGTGAATCTAGGGAATTTTTAACCAGAGAAATGAAGATAATTACCTGAACCTCTTCTAGAATAAGCTGTATTTGTTAATAGCAAAATTTCCAATGTTTGAATTAGGAAAATGAGCATATTCCCTTTGAATTTAAAGCAGGATTATTTCACGACCAAAATGATAGGACTGGTAGACTACCACATGTAATTCAGCTGGTTATGTTACTCTTCCAAGGCTGAGTGGATCTGACTCACCTAAAAAGACAATGAGGACTGTCTGCTGATTTCACTGATGGTGGTTGTTGTTCTTGTTATTATTATTGTTATTTTTTTAATCAGGCTTTATTTACTCTCCTCAATTTATTTACTATATGTGAGGGACAAGCTTAAGCCCTTCACTGTTACATTTGTGTGCTTACTCTTGTTTCTTATGTTTTTTTAAAATGAGAACTCCCAACTGTTTTTAAAATCTCATGTTACTTTGTTTATGCTTATAAAATTCTACATCAGTATTTCTGTAAAAACTAACAAAATGAAAATTCATAATTCAAAGCCTCATGGCAGCAATTATATTATTCTATGTTTTTATTAATCCTATTGATATAGTTATTTCAAAAATAAACGATGATAATACTACTGTATTTATGTTAACCTTAAAGCTTAAGCCATTCTCTGTTTGTTTTTAAGGTGTTGTTCAAGTGCTTAATCTCTTACAGACACTGGTTAAATACAAGCTCCGAGTAATAGTAAGGTGGTATCATTACATCCTGTGTTGACAAAAGAAAGGAGTGTATAGATATTTAAAATGTTCTAGTGTGCCAAATAGCAATACTGGTTTATAGCTTACTAGGCAGGTGGGTCTAACAGAGATTGCCCATTTTCCTTTCTTACTCATTTATGACTGAAAAAAAAGTCAAACTTTGGATTTGAAGGTGCGTATGGAATGATTCCGTGAAATTCTGACTTCTCTGTCACAGAGTGTGAGCAGTGAAAAGGGAGGATACAGTAGTGTAATTGTTCTTACAAGGTGGTACTTCTCGAGGCTTAGAATTTTTTTTCAGGGTCACATTACTGATATAAGCAAGATTTTTTAAGAAATAAAATGCTAATTGCGTGGAATATACATAGCCATAATTTTTTCTGACTTAAGCATGCTTATTTAAACTGTTAGCTTTTTCAAAATGCAGGTAGCTGATGGCACAAGTGTCCCGGTTTGAGACAAATTAAGGGAAACGTCTGAAATGAATGTTCTCAGATAGAAGGGAGGTTACAACCACCCCTCCCCCACCAGGTTTGGAAAGAATTTTTCCTCGGAGGAAAGTGAAAAAAGAAAAAAAAAAGTTATTTATTTAACAAACACAACGCATGCAGGCACGGGAGAAGAATAATGCTAAATAATAAAACCTCTCACTGTGGAGAAAACCTGGGTAGATTTCAGAGTTGTTTCTGTCGCTTTCTCTTCTCAGAGCTGGGTCAGCTTGGGCCCCTCCAGGCCGAGGTATAAGGTCTCCCAGCGATGTTTTGTTGTTGTTGAACAGTCTGGAAGACAAGAAGAAGAAACCGAAGTTCCAGGAAAACTCCTTGCTTTAGCTAATGAACAAACAGCTAGCTAGAAAGCGGGAGATGCCACTCTCTTCCCTGCTGCAGAAGTGGAGCAGCCGGGCAGGAGAAGCCAGCGAGCTTATCTCTGTTTTTGAACAGAGTGCCGAAAGAATTCCACCGGCTCTCCCCTCCCTTCCTTACAGAAAGGCACAGGA
This sequence comes from Corvus hawaiiensis, assembly GCF_020740725.1. NCBI lineage: Eukaryota > Metazoa > Chordata > Aves > Passeriformes > Corvidae > Corvus > Corvus hawaiiensis. The sequence goes on along the minus strand of NC_063217.1, from coordinate 9,223,576 downwards.
TTCATGTCTAGGCATAAAGCAAGCGATAGGAGATACACATCATAAAGTTACCCCAACAACAAGTCAGATAGTAGTGATGTGTTTTTTGAGCTATTTGAAAAACTGCTAGTACTTGTGAAAATATTTGATCTTTGAGCTAACAAGTTAAGAATGTAAACCACTGACTGGAAATCAAGATTCAAAAAGTTGAATGTTTCTTTGGTTTTTTGGTCTCTTTTTTTACACTAAAGTTACTCCTGTAAGGGAATTCTTTTAATATGTGCATATTATTATTATTACTATTATTATTATTATTATTATGTGCATATTATTATTGTTGTTGTTGTTATTATGCCAACTGTATGTCATCTGCTAACAAATGATTCCTAAACACATGAGGAATAATGGACTCCTAACCTCTGTTGAACAGGTTTTGCTTTTCCCTTCCATTCATTTATGCTAAAATACTCTTACTGATCTTTGAAAATGATGGCAGCAGTTCTTGACAGAGGATATTTGTGTATGTGGCTTCTAATTGAGAAGGACAGTGTAAATCAAATTCAAACCTAAAATTAAGTGCTGCTGTGTCTTGCGGATTTGTTTTTAAGTTACCAAGCACTTAAAAACACTTTTATTTCAGGTGCCCATAGTCCTAAACTACAGTACTGAGGACACTTGGTAACACTGGAGATGCTGCATGTGTACAGGAAACACAGTTTACTAAATTGCTCAGTGTTTGCTTCTAGATCTGCCTTGTTCTTAACATCATGCAGAAGCTTTACTCCTTAATGACCCAGTGTGGCTTAACCCCAGCTGACAACTCAGCCCCATGCAGCCACTTGCTCACCCCTCCGGTGGGTTTGGGGAGAGAAGCAGAAGAGTAAAAGTGAGAAAAGTCATGGGTTGAGATAAAGGCAGTTTAATGGGTAAAGCAAAAGCCCCACACACAAGCAGAGCAGAACAAGGAATTAATTCACCACTTCCCAAGGAGGGTGTTCAGCCATCCCCAGGACAGCCGGGCTCCATCCCACGTCACCGTGACTCGGGAAGACAAACGCCACCACTCCGAACATCCCCCCCTTCCTCCTTCTTCCCCCTGCCCTATGTACTGAGCATGGTGCCATATATATGGTATGGAATATCCTTGGGTCTTCTGGGGTCAGCTGCCCCAGCTGTGTCCCCTCCCAACTCCTTGTGCACCCCCAGCCTCCTCGTGGGTGGGGTGGGGCGAGGAGCAGAAAAGGCCTTGGCTCTGTCTAAGTCCTGCTCAGCAATAGCAAAACATCCCTGGGTTATCAACACTTCTTCCAGCACAAATCCAAAACACAGCCTCATGGTAGCCACTGTGAAGAAAAGTAGGCTTATGCCAGTCAAAACCAGAGCACTGACTTCAGTGTTTGAGGCAGGAGAGAGCCAACTTCCAATTCCTGTTTCAGTGATCAGGCTTCCAGATATCAGTGTTACATAAGCAAGATTATGATTTTATTGAATTCTTTTATCTAACAGTATAATGCTGTGAAACTTTTGCAGTACCCTTTTGCAGAATAATTTTCTGAATCAACTTGAAGGATGGAAAATTGGTTTGCTAATGAAAGTCAAGTTTGTGAATTAAAAAATTAAAATGACAAAATAAATCTAATTGTGGCTGACATTTTCACTTAAGTGGTGGGGAGGGGAAAAGTTTCATTTGTGTGTGTGTTTTGATTTATTTTGAGGCTTCACTACAAGCATGTATGTAATTTTATACCCTCTGTTTGCATGAGTAATCTTAAAGTCAGGCATTGGTAGTCACATGCTCTGGATATGAATGCCAAATGCAGCTTGCATTACACAGCTGAAAGTACTCCGTGCCCTCAAGTTCTGGATTTCTGCACTAACAGTAAAAGCTTTTTTAAAATCTGTAACATCAATGCCTCATCATTATGAGTGACAAGTGATATGTGTATTTCTTCATTTTCAGGGATCTCCTTCAGACACTGACCGAGGATGAACTGCACACACTGGAGCGTAACCTCTGCATCTCTCAAGATGTAGATTTTCCTGTCAGAGCAGATCCTGAAGTACCCTCTGTCATTACACCAGGCATAACTGCAACTTTGCCTCCTAAGGAACTTTCAGCAAAAGCTGAGAACACGGAGGCTGAGCTGGCTTGTTCCATGCAGTATGATGAGCAGGAGCTGGAGCAGCTGAACAGGATGGTACACAGAGTTGGAGATGAAATGTCTTCTCTGCTTTCCCCTCCAAGCATCTGTCAGTCTCCAGCTCACAGACCTAGCCTAAGAAATAGTTCCAGCACAGAAGCTTCACCAACAAGACACCATCTTGACAACTTAACTGATGAAGAGGACAGAGTTTTTTTTATGGATGACCTAGATGGAGCAGGAGAAGCTCTTGCTGGGTTGGATTCAGTAAGTGATACATTTGCTTGGGTGAATAACCCTTGCCACGATTCAAAACAGAACCTGCAATATAGAGATGCTTTGCTTTATGAGAATGGCCATCAGACAGAGGAAGCTTTGCTTTTAAAAGATGCTGAAAGTGACTTAAGCAATAACAATAATGTTGAAGATGGAAAACAGATGTCTGGCATTTCAGTTCCAAATTCATGCAGCTGTCTAGAAGGTCCAGACTCACAATTACACCTCAATGGCTGGGATGCATATGCCGATGATGCAGAAACAGCGGAAGTCATAGCTCACAGGACAGGGGGAATGAAAATATCTGCTACTGTAATATTCAATCCTAAATCTCCTTCTAGCTCAGAATCCCCAGTAACAACTCCAGAAGCAGCTATTAGTTGTGTTCCTGGATCTGCTAATCCATTAGCAAATGAGGAGGAGGATGAATCCCATAAACTCAGTATAGCTGCCACAAACTGTCTAATTAATTCCTGTGTGTGTTGTGGCAGCTGTGAAGACAGCAGGGAGGACGGTGTTGAAGGTTTAAAGGCTAAACATTCTGCAGGAGGTGTTGTAAATGCTTCATACACATTAGTAAAGTCTAAGGAAATGGACCATGTAGATAGCTTGGACAATTCAGTCCCTGAGCAGGAAACATTAAAACCTGAAACTTCTGCTTTGTTAGCAGAAAGAGACTTTGGCAGTGAAGAGCAAAAACTGCCAATCTCCTCTAAGTGCCTGGCACATTCCTCAGGTTCACAGGTAGGAGCAGAAAGTGACTCCCAAGGAGAAGCAGAAAGCATCTCAAATCAGCAGAAGTGGGAGAAGAGAAAACAACTGTGTGATAAAAAAATGGACTACAATGAAGATGCTAATAGTGAAAGGACAGCAAAGGAAGATGTAAAGTCAAGATCTAGTTCAAGGTAAGAGCAACTTGATGTCTTGGTAGTAATTTGCATGTGCATAAATTCCTGTATCCTTGTACTGCACTGACTGGTGTATCATTAATGTAGATTTTAAGGACAATAGAGTGTTGCAGGGTTAAGGAACTTATCCATATTTATTTTTTAATGCAGATAACTTTTTATTGGATGTTGACTTTTCTGCAAAAGATTTGAAGAACATCTGAATTTTAATCGTCTAATGTCTCTGTATCATTGAAATCAATGTTACGTTACCTGCTTAATATATCCAAGAGGGCATTGCTGCTAATGGTACCTGGGTCATTGCTTCCATTGTACTCTGCTGTTTTACAGGAAAAGTGTGTCTGGCAAATACTAAAAAGTTAACTTTGCATCAGTGCATGGGATTATCTAAACACGTTTTACCTTGGCTTCATTTGAGAGAGCGGGGTTGATGTGACCATATTGCCTGTGGGCACAGATGTGTCTATGAATGTGTGTGTGCTGAAGGAGCCTAACAAAGTGCAGAAGTGGCTTCTAAGCCTATTGGACCACTTCAGCCAAAGTTGATAGAAGAATAGAGGTCATGGGTTAAGGTTCTGCATATTTAATGACAATAAGGAACTTGATAACAGGGAGATAATGTAATTAATGCTTGTAATAAAGCAAATGGCGTGCTTCAGTTCAACTTTTATTAGACACTAGGGATCTTACAGAGATCAGTAGGAAACCTGACTTCATTTTGGTTTACTGTTTAGAGGATAACCTGTTTCGTAGTGAGTCCTCAGTTTCCCTGAAGTATTAATATCATGAAGCAGAGGGCAGACATTAGAGGAGTTACCTTTGTTCTCTGTATTTCTGTGACAGCTGGCTTTCTTTGTGTGTATGATGCAGGATCTCTCATTTTGTTATGTTCTTAGAGCTCAAGATAACACAGTGGACGTAGCTTGAACCATGAAGCATAACCACAGTATAAAGGCTACAGAAAAAAGTGTACCAATTGAATTATGAAATATTTTACTGGTAGTGGAAATAGAATCATGAGTTTTTTGTCCTGGACCTAATTCCTTTTACAGGTTAAATACAACTTAGCATGCACAAAACTTGACTTTTGAGAAGGTAATTTTGTCTTATTATTCTGACTATTTACTATCTTAGGCTTGCAAGTATGATCATATTTAAGGCTTTACAACAGTGTTTCCGAATGAACTTCATTTTAAGACGTTATTCACAAATCCCTTTGTCATTCCATGATTTTACAACACTTCAAGTGTAATACTGCTTAAAAGTAATTTAATGTGTTTTAATGTAAAAATTAATGTGTTGAATTAGTTTCCTCATAAATTATACAAAATTCAGACTATTTGTCTACCAGTTTTTACCTTGGGTAGGTTGTTAAATGAAATTTTTGAGAACAGGTCTGAAAAATATAACAAAATTTTATGTATCTATAAGCTACTATTTCAGCCTCCCATGTTTTGTGGATGTACTAACTTCTCCACTGACTTGTCCAGCCTCTATTAATATTGTTTAAAAACTTCATCTGAGAAATGTCCTTTTACAGAGAGTTCTGTAAGTCTGTGTTCCCACTTGCTTTTGTTTGCTCCTGATTCCTGTCTGGCCTCTCCTGCCTGTTGTGGTTTTGTAGACCTAAGTCACATTTTGTCTATGTGGTTACTTTTTCAGATTGGAAAAGTCAGAGCCTACTTGATCAGAAGTTGTCCACAAACCTTTGATCATGCCTTCTCTCTTACCCTAAACAATTTTCAATTATACGATTTACTCCTAGCAATAAGTGAATCAGAACTGCACTTACTCAAGATATGAGCAAACTCTGGATGTGCACAGTGGCATAATTGTTTTCTGATGGTTTTCAGTGGTTCCTGGTATTTGACTTGGGATTTTTTGCTAAGTGGTGTGCTGAGGTTCTTTTTGAAGTTGTCTGCTAAAGCCCCAAGATGCTGCTTGTGATCTCAGAGGCTGTCATTCTGTATCTGATGCTAAAATTGTTCTCCATGTGTTTACCAGTTAAGTCTTACCATTTTATTACCTTTTAGTAAGGTTATTCAGTCTTTGAGATCCTGGGCAGTTCTTCAGTCTGTTCTGGTTATTACCCTGAATAATCTTGCATTGGTAGTAACCTTTCAGAGCTCATTGCTCTCTCTGTTTTTGCAGATCATACACAAAAATAAAGCTCCCAGGGTGCTGAAGAACCTCAGCCATGACATCCCACCCTTCTGAGAAGTGATTGTTTAACAGCTTCTCCCTTGTGATTAAAAATTATTTATCCTTTTTGGACCCTTCCCTCTTAATGTTTTAGCTCCTTAGTTTCCTTAAAAGCCTTTAAGGAGGTATTTTGACAAAACCTGTTTGGAAATCCAGAGGCTTGACAGATGCATCACCATTCTTCTCAAGCTTCTTGACCCCTTCACAGAGCTCCCAAGAGGTTCCCTCTGCAGAAGTCACGTTACTTCTTCCCAGGCAGATCTTCATATTGTTGTCTACTCATTTTAGCTTTTGATGCATTTTATGTTGCTTGGTATGAACATCAGGCTTACAGAGCTAGAGCTGTTTGAATCCCCATGGAGTCCTTATTTTTAGGGATTGCCACCTTTGGACTCCAGGCATCAAGGAAGTTTTAAAAGAGAGCTTAATAATTAATCTCATTCATTCTTGAGTTCTAAAAGTCTTGGGTGAGTGTTTTTGAATATTTCAACAAGTCAGTGGGATTTGTCTGTTTTAACCATAGCCTCTTACACAGTTACTTTGTTGATTACTTCTAACTAGCTGTATTTATTATTGAGACTACAGTACATCTGTTATTAATTGGCAAGTATTCCACCTTTGCAGCAGTAGAGCAGTAGGGATGGAGGTATTTTGTTGCTAGATTGTTGCTGCTTTATTTGGGCACATACTAATATCAACTCCTTTGGTATGTTCAGTGAAAGATGGAGATACTGGGGTTCTACTGAGAACTAGATTAAAAATTTATATGTGGATAGATCCTATTTTTTCTTTATATATATGTATAGATTTGGGTCTTGCCTCTGAATGACTAGTCATGTTATCAGTAAAAGAGATAATTCAGTTACAAACCAGAACTTTGTGGACCTTTCCTTACTCATGCTGCCTGGGCAATGACTAATCACTGCTTTTTGATGGTATTTTTAAATTGGAAGATCACATTAGACTTCTGTGACTGCTCCCTATTACATACTTGTGAATGCCAACTTAACCATAGGGGAAATGTTGGAGACTGTAGATTATTTTCAGAATGATGGACCCATTAGCTAGAACAATAAGCAATGTCATACACATGGAATAGCTGCAGGATAGGCTCATTCATCAACTTGATAAATGTATTTACTTTCTAGTTACTGTAAGTCACCAAGTAGAAGAAAATTTTCTTTCCTTTTTTGACTAAAGCAGCTCTCAAATGTGTATATTGTGACACGAACTGTTTGTTTTAGTAAGTCAGTCATCTTACTACATGATATGACATTATAGGTGTAATCTCTGTGATCCAAATTGGTTTACCATAATAATCCTTGTAATAATCTGAAATATCTGGTATTTCAGGCTTCTCTGTCTAGCCTCAAAATTCAGTGGGGTTTAAAATGCAGATTAAACACTTTTCTACTAAAGATTTCATAGAATCATAAAATGGTTTGGGTTGGAAGGGACTTTAAAGATAATCTTGTTCCAAACCCCTGCCATGGGCAGGGACACCTCCCACTAGACCAGGTTGCTCAAAACCCCATCCAACCTGACCTTGGACACTTCCAGGGATGGGACATTCACAAATTCTCTGGGCAACCCATGCCAGGGCCTCACCACCCTCACAGTTAAGAATTTCTTACATCTAATGTAAACCTACCCTCCTTCAGTTTGAAGCCATCTCTCCTCTTACTACCTGCTCTTGTAAAAAGTCCTTCTCCATCCTTCTTGTAGGCTCCCTCCAGGTACTGGAAAGCCTCAATTAGGTCACCCCAAAGCCTTCTCTTGTCCAGGCAGAACAATCCCAATTCTCTCAGCCATTTCCTCATAGGAGAGGTGCTGATCATCTTGGTGGCCTCCTCTGGACTTGCTCCAACAGGTCCATGTCCTTTCTGTGCTGGAGACCCCAGCACTGGATGTCGCTCTGCAGGAAGGGTCTCACCTGAGCGGGGCAGAGGGGCAGAATCCCCTCCCTCAGCTGCTGCCCACAGTGCTTTGGATGATCCCAGGACAGGGTAGTTTCTGTGCTGTGAGTGCCCATGGCTGGGTTGTGTCCAGCCCCTCACCCACCAGCACCCCCAAGTCCTCAGGGCTGCTCTTGATCTGTTCATCCCCAGCCTGTGTTGACACCAGGAGCCGTCCTGACCCAGGTGCAGGCCCTTGCACGTGGTCTTGTTACAGCTCATGAGATTCCCGTGGGCCACTTCTTGAGCTTGTCCAGGTCCCTCTGGATGGCATCCCATCCTTCAGGTGCGTGAACTGCACCACTCAGCTGGGTGTTACCTGCAAATGTGTTGAGGGTGCACTTGATTCCTTCATCTGTGTCATTAATGAAGATGGTAAGTAATTCTGGTCCCAGTTCAGACCCCTGAGGGACGCCACTTGTCACTGATGTCCATCGGGATTTGAGCCGTTGACCACTGCCCTCCGGATCTGACCATCCAGCCAATTTCTGATCCACCTAACAGTCCATTCATTGAATCCATCTCTCTCCAATTCACATAGAAGGATGTTCTGAGGGACTGTGTCAAAGGCTTTACAGAAGTGCAGCTAAATGTCGTCCCGTAGCCCTTCCCTTGTCTGCTGATGGAGTCACTCTGTCACAGAAGGCCATCACTGGGTATTGACAAGTCTCTACTACTTTGGTTTTTAAGTCATAGCTAATGTTATGCCTTTCTGTGTTATTTGCTTGTAAGTATCTCAAAGATACAAAACACCAACAGCACGAGAGTCTTGGGCAGCAGAGCTAATGAGATGCAAATACAAGAAAAGCACCAGCAAAGATGTAGTATCTGATCTGCTGAAGGGACAATGTGATAAATAAAGGCTGTCATGTAGCAAAACAAACTGTTAAGGGGGGAAAGCCATGTAAGAATAGAACAGAAGATGATAAAACTATGACAAAGCACCATTTGGTGTTTTGGGGTAAAAAAGGACAAGTTAACACCAAAACCAAGCTTTAAATCTGTATTTAGTATTCCTTGGTTTTCAACGGGAAGCAAACTGTACAGATTTTAAAAGAAATGTTCATTTAAATGTAAAATTCTGCCTGCCTTTCACAGAAGAAAGAAAATTACAAAGAGGGAAGGTAATTTTTTGGTGTGTTTTGTAAATATTTGTCGTTCCGTTCTTTCCGGAGCTGAGAAGTCCATGTAAACCTGCTAATATTTTATGAAGTTTGGCAACCTGTTTGATATTGTCATACAATGCTGGTGTTTTCATGTTTTAGTCTTAAATACCTGGTTGTGTTGCACGTTTGTTTATCTACATACTGACTTCAAAACAGCTCTGACATAAAAAAAGGGATTATTAAGCATGGTTTCTCGCTTTTCCACTGCAGGTCTATTTAAAATGTCTAGCTTAAGTTTTACAATTTTTTTTTTTTTTTTTGCATTTTCCTTGATCTGTTTGAATGTATTCTTGAAGCTTTATGCAGTGCACCTGAGAACTGGCAAAAGGAGCTGTAAATGGTACTGAGGAGAATTTCTTACCTTGACCCTTCCTGCAAGCTCTAGCTGTGTCCATTGGCTGTTCGATGCTGGTGCTGTTTGCATTTACTTGTGGGGGCTAAAAAATAGAATATTTTGCCATATGCTTTTGCAGTGTAAGGAGGAGGAATGAGGCAACCTTGGAAAAGCATGTTTTGCGATTTGTTGATCTATATTGGAATTCTAGAATAAGAGGAATAATTTTTCTTTATCTTGGTATTCAAGTTGTCTCATTTCTTAGTCTTGCAATTCTTTAATCCTAAATTGCATATATTGTACAATGTTTATATATTACAATTGTCTGTAATGTACTATATTAAAAATTTTATTTCCTCAGCATATTAGAATAACTGTGTAAAAAGATGAACACCTGTTTCAGACAGTTGGTTTCTAATTTTGATGTTTTTGGCCTGTATTTTATTTTGTTCACTCCTTAGCAACATGTGATATGTGTACATTTTCAGTACAGCAACTTTAAGATAAGCAATTCCACCTTTATAAATGCATGGAAAAGAGCCATTTGTATTTTGGGGATGGCTAACACTTGCTAAGAGAACAAAACCAAATTCACACAAAGTTTCTAGCTTGTCTTAGTTTCTAGCTTTTGATTCTACAAGTACTCCTTTATCAAAACTAGATTAATTGATATTGAAATGCAGATTAACTTGATTAAATGTCTTAAATTCATGCTTTTCTATAATTTTCCCATCACAGTAAGACTTAAGAAAATTTTGTATATTTTTACATGAAAATGTTGCCTTTTCCCTAAAAAATTAATGGACAGCTGTGCAAGTTCACATAAACAAAAATATGTCTGTTAATGTCTTGTACTGATTAGTCTTTTAGCTAGCTATTCAGGAGAAAGAAAAATTCTCATCAGCAAAAAGCAAATAGTAGTTGATTGGGAACCAAACATCAGCCTTTTAACTGCAAAACTTCCCTTAAGCAATCGTTGATCTGGCTGTTGATTGAAGTTCTTTGTTCCCCTTCTAGTATTCTGTTTCTTGCCTTTGTGCAACTAGCCAAATTCAGATTCAGTATAAATTAATTTTTTCAGTCCCTCCTCCCCTTCTTTTTTACAATGCAGGTCTCAAATTAGAAGTGGCAGTGTTTTACCTTGTTTGTTGAACACTGATTTTGTGCAGTATCCAATAACAGCACTGCCGTTACGGAGCTTTAGTGTGCAAATAGGAAGTGTCACTGTTTTATACCAGCTTCCCTTTTACGAGGTCCAAATATCAATTAAAGCAACAGTGAACCATATTAGCTTTCAATGTAGGGATTCCTGAAATAACAGGTGAAAAAGTTTTAAAAGGTAATTTTTGAGTGGATTTGGTGTTACACATGAGGCTTTAATGTAGTGAGCTAGTTAAACAATACTTGTGCCTATTAACTATTATATTATGAAATGTAATTGTATTCAATCAATAGCATTCATGAAGAAACCATCCCCTGAAACAGAGGTTTAATTAAATGTGAGAGGCTAGAAACACATTCCAGTAGAAAAAAACATGGATTAAAAAAAGATGGCTTTCAGTTTGTTTTTTTCTTAGAATAGTTACAAAACATGGCCAACAGCTTTAAATAAATGGTTCATCGGTTCAGTCTGCCAGTATTCCATGAAAAGAGGCAGCCATATCACCCCGTGTCACTTTGTTCCGTGTCCTCAAATCTTTATTCTGTAATTTTATCAGAAGTGTTGAAGAATTATGTTTTGATGAGCATGGATAGTGGTCTTATCCAGTGCTAGAATGTAATTTTTGAAAGAGCACTGTAGGCATTTAAGACCTACAAATTAAAGAAACTTTTGCCACCTTACCCAGTTTAAGCAATCCTATGAATCCCAATCCAACACAACGCTATTGCAGTTGAGCACGATGTGGTGAAGCTCAGGTCACCTGTGGGCTGATGTGGTAAGGAAGGGCTAGCAGCTCTCAGCTGCAGAATGCACAGATTTTCTCCTGTAATTGTTCTAATGAATGTGTGTGCTGAGCCATCATCAGCTGATAATGGGAATCTTGAGATGTGAAAAACAGGTCAATTCACCTCAGGATCTACCAGCACCTTAGAAAAGCAGAGAGGATCTTCAGGCAGACATTAATAAGAAGAAAATTTTACAGTTACCCTGAGTCTGTGTGTACTGAGAGGGAAAACAGTGAGTATGTCAGGAGTCTATTTTATTTGTTGGTTGTGGTTTTTTGTTTTGTTTTGCTGGGGTTTTTTAAAAGCTAGTTAGTATAACAGATAGTATAAAACAGAGTTAGCATTACAGGATTCCCTCTTCTTGGTTCTAAATAAACACAGAACTTCTTATCTGAAGAGTTACAGCCTGAATATTAACCAGAAATAAACACTGTTAATGATAAATACTGTTTCTGGTACAATAATTCAATCTATGTGGATACACAGGAATAAGAAAAATGGTTGCATGTTGAAATTGCCTAAACTACACATAATTTATTACAAAAAACTGATGTTTGTGTCAAGCGTGTTTAAGCAGTTTACGTTGCCGCATGATGACTGATGGGATGGATATCTAATCCTGAAATCAGGATTGTTCAGCATGGTCAGGTTTGTGCCCCAAGAGAAAAATGGAGAAGTGGAAAATGAAAGCATTTATAAAGCAGTTTAGAATGGCCACCAGTATTAAGACAAGGCTTAAAAACAGATGGGATGGTGGAACTGGTGAGAAGAAGTTGTGCTGATAGAAACTTGTATGGGGTGAGAGAAGGTTGAAATGAAAGGCAAAGAAGTGTGGAGAAGAGATGAGGTGAGGCTTGTTATCTGTTCAGAAGACATCTGTGAAGATGAAAATAAAGATAGCATTGAGATAGTTGATAATGCCAGCTGGTTGTGGGCCATTATGCTCATGATGCTCATTGGGTTACTTACCATTAAGGTCCTTTATTAGGGTAGTGGTTTGTGTTTTAGCCTAGAGCATTTAACTCCCTAAAAATGTGTGAGAACTTCTGAGTTCTTAGGAAAAATGTTAGCACTTTGGGCTCTGTGTAAGAGCTTAAAACTTTAAGTTCTTCAAAACAAAACAAAAAAGTAGAAAACTAGAACCTAAGAAAATTGAATTTAAGTTCTTAAATACTGGTAACTGAGATATTTTGATTGGACTTCAAATATATTAGGCAGAGATTCACAGAAGGCACTTAAGGACAGCAAACCTGACATCTTTCAGAAAAATTATTACTACCCAAATCAGCTGGCAGGATTGTTACACTGGAAAAATCTGGAAGTGGTGGGGAGGTGAGAGAGCATAAAAGAAGATGCTGAGTTTGGTCCTTGTTCTTGTTTCCTGGTTCTGCTCTTCAAAGATTAGTTTACTCTGAACAAAAGAGTGATGTGCTTCACTTGCAAGAGAGAAGCAATGATGTATTTGCTGTAAGACAATGAGTTAACAAAATTCCATGGTAAATGTGACAGCGGTTTAAGAAGGTTTGATGGCAAGATACACTTCACTATTTAGTGCATAGAGAATGGGGTCAGACAAAACTGCCAGGGAGACCCTTTCATTGAGTCAGGAGGTTCAGAGAAGACTTCTCAGAGAGGAGTGTGGCTGCAGCTGAATCTGGACTTAGTCCCAGATGTGATCAATGGTTTATGTCTAAAGGGTTATTTATATATGTGCAGTCAATCTTTTTATCACTTAGCTAATATTTCAACATTTCGGCATGCTTATTCCCAGTTCACTTACTCAGTATCTGATGTGATAAGGATTCGCTCAGCCTTGAGGAGTAATCATGAGAGGCGTTCCTACTCAAGGGGAGATCCTGGCATGCAGCCTGCTGCTGCACAGAAGAGTTGAACAGGCTCTGGAATGTCCACTATTTTTGGGCTAAGATGAGTGAGTTATGATGAGTCATACTTGCACACCCATTGTACTTTGGTTGGTGCATGCTCAAGTAGCCCTCAGCTGGTGAGCAAGATTTACAGCCCTTGGCTATGTGGTGTTACCTGTCTCCCCAGAGCCCAGCTTGGGTACAGACATCCGGACTGCCATTTCTGGCTTTTGCCTTAAAAGAAAAGGGGGGGCGATCACACCATCACACCTGCCTAATCAAGGTGTGAAATTGTATGCTAATAGTTTTTTTAATATCATTTAGCTGCTGTAAAACAGATAGTAAAACTACATTTTAGTAGCATGACCATATTGTAAGATTAGATGGGTAAAGGTGATGAGCTATAAAAGAGTAAGCTTTTGTTTAAATGCATATATCTCTTCGTAATGAGCAGAATTAGCAAGGGAAATTACATAAAACGATTGAAAGTTAAATAGATTTTTGTTCAAGTCTGATAAAATTATTTTCCAGTTGTGAAGTCTCTGCTTTCAACTAAAGCATGGTACACTTGGGATTTATTTTCAAATTGGCAGTCAGAAATGAGAAACATGAAGGGGTGCATTTTCCTAGTGATTAGTGGGAGGTATGCGAACAAATCCTATTATTTCTTAGTGGGATTAAAGCGCATACCTTCCATAGACTGCTTTGAAGAATTCCCTTTAAGCATTCTTCCAGACTTCTAGCTGAAAAAATAGCTGTATTAGTAAATTTAATAGAAGAAAAGAATTTGGAACATAACTGGTTTGCATATGTCTAGAAAGCAAAAGAACATAAAAAAATCTGCTAATAATTGTGGAGAAGTAAGGTAAAATAACCCTGACGTATATAACTACCTCTCTTCTAACTGGGGATGTTTCTTAGGTTTCTCTTTGCATTGTCCAAAGATTTCTGTTGAGTTAACATTTGAGTTCAGCAGGCTTGAATGAATCTTCTGCACCGCCTAGAGCCAATGCAGCTTTGATATCTATGCTCAAGATTACATGTTTTCATATCTCATATAATTTTTTTCAGCTTGTGGAATTTCCAGTAGCTGAGCAGTAAATTATTACTCAAACAAGAAATTGGTCTTTACAAGATAGTTTAATAGTGCTTATGAAACTATTTTTAATTCTCTAATCCTAGTTTATGTTGATAATATGATGTAAGATCCAAAATGATGGTTATTTAGAGGCTTTTCATTAGTCCAGGGATGCCAGAGACAAGTTGTGTACTGTTCATTTGAATTATTCATATCCTTTTACTTAGTAGCTAGTGGATTTCCACTAAAGACATGTCGGTGGTTTGCCATGGGACTGCTCCTTCCTGGATATCTGTTGTCTCAAAGCACAAATTTTGAGGTACATATGTGGCCCTTACAGGGACTGAGCAAACTTAGGGGCAGGGGCAGGTGTATTATCTTCATTTCCATCACCGAAGTGTTATCTTTCTCCTTTCTAACAAACCTTTTCCTTCCAATGGGGAGGAAACGTGGGTCAAACTTGTCACGATATTCAGAATTTTTTGAAGCGTATCGATTACTGTGCCTTGGCCTGAAACCCAAGACGGCTTTATGAACTTTCAGTTTTGTTATGTCTTCATTTTAAGGTTATAGCCACACTTAGCAGCATGGACATGCTATTCCCTCTATCTCCAATGAAAATGTAAGATTCTCAGTTCTTTTCTGAATATTTTAACTGTATGGCATGAATTAAGTTGAAGATTGTTATAAGATGTGTGCCCACTGACTTTACTGAATTGCCTGTCCTTTTGGGAAGAAAACAGAATAGGTTTGTATCATTTTCTGAAGAGCAAAAAATGCAACTGCCAGTTTATTCTTGTTTCTGTATAACCCATGACAAGCCATGACTTATCACAATGCTCTGTTTTTGCCTTTGCTTGCTTCAGCAGTTCATTTTGTTTCCGTATGTTTTTTCAGTTCTCAGGATGGCTTACGTGATTCCCCCCTCAGCTCCATCTCCAGCAGTGACTATGAGAGTGTTTCTGTCACTACATGTAGTCTCTCCAGCATATACGCTCTGAGGTAATAACATCACTTCCCAGTCAGATTTGACGAATGGTATTGAGTTATGCTTGGTTAAAAATTTTCATTGAATTAATCAAGTGACAGCAACACTTCTGAGTATTCTTCCTTTTGAACAACAGGTGCTTTTTGGTTGTTTCTTTTTTTTAACCTGCCAGCTTTCTTCAGTGCTCTGACAAATGTGAGGCAACTGTTTCTGGAACAGTTTTTAATGCATACAGGAATCACCTACATATGTCCATGACCTTGCTTTTATTTATCCATATAGCAGTTCTTAGGAGACACTTCAGGTTGTGGCTTGACAAGTTACAAATGTTTTTCTTAGCTAGCCCTTAGCTTTCTAGAAAACATGTTTTTTCCATTTTGTTCTGCCTTGTAAAATAAAGGAACATTCCAGTTAACAACAGTTTAACTTGCATCCTGTTGCTGGCCAGCATTGGTAAGAATACAGTGAAGAACTGCTTCTGACTTCATAGAATATTCTGAGTTGGAAGGGCCCCACAGAGGTTGTGGAATTCAATTCGTAAGTAAATGGCCCATACAGGGATTGAAACCATGACCTTGGTGTTATTAGCAATACTATTTTATATTCTTATCTTCTGAAACTGCATGGGAGTTTTAACTTTAGTTTTATTCAAAGCACTTAATGAGAGTGCTAGAGGAATTAAGGTTAGGGCAGAAAAATGTAACTAAAGCATAAAAGTGAGATCTTTGCATTTTTCATTGTTTGCGTAACACACGTGGATGAGATGTATTGCGTACGCTGTATGCAGTAATGCTTTTGCTCTGGTACAGACAGATTGAAATATCACTGCTTCAGCTGATGTAGATCATCCTCCACTGCTTCTTGTCCTCTCTTTTTCATCTGTTTTTCTCTCCCCAGCACTTCATTTGAACTTCAGGATTTTCAACTTTCATCTAAGTTTGGGGATAAAAAGGAGATAAAATGGCTTTTCCAACAGTGATAGATGCAATACTACAAATAACAACTGGAGGTTTTTTAGGATGTACCTGTCTCCAAGTTCAATTTTTTAGAGTTTCGTGTTTTTAAAATAAGGGCAGAAAGATGCAACAAAAACTGTTCTTCATTGTTTTAATTTTGAGATACATTTCCTTTTGACTGTTCTTCAAACAAAACCCAATTTACCCTCATGCAGCAGTTGCCCTGTTCCAAATACTGTACACATCGAAGACTGTTTCACACAGGGCTGTGTGAATGGATGGTAGATGTAGCCTCAGTTACCCTTCAGGAATATCTGGAGCAATAAGAATAAGTCTTGATTAGATGCACCACCTCTTTTGAAGGCCTTACTGTACTGCCTTTGTACATGAGTGTTGCAGTTGCCACTGTATTGATGCTTAGGTGAATGAAAGTTTGATTTATAAGGCAGTATTTCTACATGTGCTTTTGTGCTCTTGTCCACTGAAATTTAGCATTGCATCAGCCCTGGGTGGCTTGATGAAACCTAAGGTGGCTATTTTTCTGCATCTGTATCTGCAGTGGATATTACTAGAGATGTAGCTATTGTATTTTGTGGTCCAGTAAAACAAACTAGCGAAGTGCCTGCTTGACTGTAATGACAGGAGTTTCCCCTTTTGAAAGACTTAGTTGAAAAACAGTTTAAACTTCTTTTAATGACTTACTTTAATAAAAGAAGAGGAAAAGCTAACTGCTTCACAGTAGTATGTTCCTAGATCTTTGTGCATAAAAATGTAATATTCAGTGCATCTATTTGTATCATTTTTTAGAATATGTTATTTTTAAGGAGCTCCCCTGTTCTCTCTTTAGAGTTTTATTTGGTCATTAAACAGCTTCTCTAGAGTTGCATTATTTGTTTACTACAACAAACGTGTTCCTTGCAAAGACAATCTCTAAAATGTTCTTCTCTGAAATAACTGAGTTTTCCATGATGCCATATGCATATCCAAAATAATACCTAATTTGGGAATTTGTTTCTTTTTCTACTGAAATATGCCATTTTAATGTACTTAATTTCTTGCTGTTTTCACTTAACAACAATTAGAAATTAAGTGTAACATTTGCAATTTTATCTGAAAAATAATTGGCTAGACATAGAATTCTTGAAATACATTTATGTGGCCTTTCAGCCTCCTGTGAAACATAAACAATTCCTTTGTGCTATTAAATAATTAGTTCTAAGACATGTTGTCAGATTGCAGCATGTTTTGGGAATAACTTCAGAAAATTTAGCTCTGGTAGCAAAACCGGTTTTAGCTGCAGTAGCAGTGTTGAACTAATAGTGTATTAAATAGCATAGATTGAACTGATTTGAAACAATGAAGTATTGTATATATGGAGTTCTGTATGTGTGTACATTTATTGTTTTCCAAATGGAGAACCAAGGAGAAAATTCCCACTCTTTGGATCCCAGAGCACCATTCAACCCATGGATCATTGTTTGCCATTTTGGTTTTTATTGAGAGGAAAAAGCTGTTAAGACTGTAAGGAGCCATTTGGGACCAATTTAAGAGGCTGCTTCAAGTCAGCCTGTGATTTACCACCTTAGACTTTTTCCTCATCAACTAATGCTGTGTAATTTTTTTTGAGCTATATTCATCCCACCTAATTTTAGGCACTAAACTCACACACCTAAATTTGGAGTTCCTGAAGGTTCCCTATTTAATCAATAGGGAAGAGTGACAGCCTTGGTTAAGCATGTAATTTGTTGAAATGCATCTGGGCTGAAGATTTTCAGTCTTAAAGGAGAACTTTGATTACTGGTGGTTCACACAGTAATTTGAAAAAAATTTTAAAACTTTACTCAAGGTTCCTAGACCACAAATTGAGAGAAGAATAAAAGTACGGAGGGTTCTCAAATGGTTTTGCTAAGGAAAGTTGATGATTTCATTGGCACCTGGGCTGTGTAGAAGGTTCCTCTTTCTGGTCTCAGAGGTCTGGTGGTCAAGAAGTTAAATGTTCAGCCCAGTTCAGAAGATAATTTTTTGCAAAATGTTCATTAAGCAGTATCCAGACTTGAGATGCCCATACCAGTAGTCGGCTTTCTCAGCAAAGAATAAATGTGTTCTATGTATTTTAGAAAGCTTCCAAGAAACTGTGTTTTTATGCAGACTTTGAAGGCTATGCAGAAGTCTTTTGTACATCAGTGTGACTGTGAAATAACACTGCTGACTGGAGTGAAAATTGCCCTACAGCAGGGAAGTGGCAATTGGCCCATTGATTATAGTAGCTTCATGAAAAAAACATCCATTCAGTTTTTCCTTTTTAATGGTTTCTTTCCATAAATGTTATTTTTAGAACCATTTTTAATGTAACTATAACTTACTAAATTGTAAACAGGCAGCTAATAAAATACACTGCTGAAATCTTACCCATTTAAGTGTTTGAAACAGTAAAGTCAGTAGTTTTTAAGAATAAACTGCAGGAGTTTGTCAGCTTTCAACATGTGTTTGAATTACTGGACCAGATCCTGACATAGCCATTAATTTGAGTGGTAACCTAAGTGAAGCCTCTTAATCTGCTAACAGATTGAGAGGCCTTGATACACTTAAAGATTGGACCTAGGTTCTTTGAAAGACTGGAACAAGAAAATACAAGAAAAATGTTGCTTTTGAAATGATGAGGAAAAATAAGTGAGATGACAGAAGAACAAGGTATTTGCAATTATTTGATTTCAAGTCTCATTGGGGTTTTTGGTGCAAGAGTGCCAGGGAGGAAGAAATACTGATGAATCTATATTCAAGTGTTTGCCTGCCTAGAGTAAACTTTACATGATAAACTCTACGTCTTCATTTTAAGTTTATAAAGAGCCAATAAATTAATATAAATAATTCTTAAAACTAACCTTAATGTTGCACTGGATGCTTTCTCCCTAGTCAGCAGGTTTTTTGGGGTTTTTTTAGATATGTCATTGCAGCTTGAATACTGGTGGGTTTTGGTATACTTTTCTACTGTTTTAGGCATTTACAAAAATTGGTGCTGAAGTTTTAGCCCATTGTTTACAGTCTGTAAAAGTCAGTATCTGCAATGAATTGTGACTAAAGTTTATGCCAAAAACATCAAGACTCTGCCAGCAATTAGAGTGGGATATTTATCTGAATATTTCAGTTAGAATATCTGTATTTGTGTATATGTGGGCAGACATTGATCATTCTTAGTGTAAAATATTTCTTTGTTATATCAAGATGAAACTTCCCCTGGTACAGCTTGTCCTCTCCATGTGGCTCCTTGTGGAGAGTCAGCCTC
This sequence comes from Corvus hawaiiensis, assembly GCF_020740725.1. NCBI lineage: Eukaryota > Metazoa > Chordata > Aves > Passeriformes > Corvidae > Corvus > Corvus hawaiiensis. Next base: position 9,204,498 of record NC_063217.1, on the reverse strand, counting down.
CATCCTCTTTACAGCCACTCTTTATGTACTATGGTGGGGGCCCCTGGAGCCTTCTCTTCTCCAGGTAATAAAATACTGAATTCCTTCAGTCTCTTTCTAGGACAGGTTCTCCATCATCTTCATGGCCCTCCTTTGGATGTTTTCCAGTCTGGAAAACTGGACACAGGAGTACTCCAGGTGTGGCCTGACAAGCTCTTGGTAGGTTGGGATGGTCACATCTCTCATCTCTGCTAGTGGTGCTCCTGTGGGTGCACCCCAGCATCTGATTTGCCTTCATTGCTGCAGCAGCTTCACTGCTGGCTCCTGTTCAGCTTGTTGTACACCAGGACCCCCAGGTTCCCCTCAGCAAAGGATCCCAGCCTGTGCCAGGCTCTTTGGTGCTGTCACTGCTGCAGGACCTTGCAGTTGTCTCTGTTAAACTCTGCGCTCTTCTTGCCAGCTCTCTCTTCCAGCCTGTCCCGGTCCTGTGAGATTGCTCATCCTTCTGACACATCCACCTCACCACCCAGTGTGGTGTCATCAGCAAACCTGGTGATGGTGCTCCCAGTCTTGTCATCCAGATTATTTGTGGTGATGTTGAACATGTGAGGCCCAGTGTCCATCCCTGGGGATTCCCACTTGTGGCAGGCTGCCAGCCTGAGTATAGACCATTGATCAGCACTCTGAGTGTGAGCTCTGTCTGAGCCAGTTTCTTGCCTATCTCACAAACCAAGCAAGATTCATGTGGGTGGACAGTTTCTTACAGAAGCAGGTTTTATACAGTGCTTTCTCATCGGTAGAACGCAGTGCCTTGAAAAGGATTGAAGAAGGAAAAAGAACTTGGTTATTCTCCAGGACTGTGAATTATAGTAGAAGAATTCAGTTCTTTCATTTCATAGTCAAGAGTTTAAGCTGTCAAAGCTACAGCACAAGTTACATGCCTGCAGGTTTTAACAGAGATCACAGCTACTTGTAGATCATAATGTGGAGGACAGCAAACACATAAACAATGCATTTTAACTGAAGTGTCAGTGTACCTGATCAGCTCTGTCTCCAGTTCTTCTGTCTTGCACTTTTACCTTTGTTACCCTGGTCAAGTTACATTGAAGCTATGCAAAATGACAGATTCATTCTGCACTAATATTTTCTACTGTCATTTTTGGTTTGATCAGTGCATTACTGTAGATTTTCTTTCTCCTTTTTTTCTGTAGAGCTCTTCTTTATGGCGAGGCTGCTCATAACCAGAAAAAGGTTGTCCTGGAAATAGAGCTCGGTGAACAGAATTGTTGGAAGAGAAAGGGGTTTATACCTTGAGCAAATCTGAATGACTTCCAGTATAGATGCTATTCCTGCCTAATGATTTTTAACTGCAAATTGTGTGTGTGTCTCTTAGGCACTGAGAGTCTGTGCAGTTTTGCACAGCTCTGTCACTCAAGCAGTGTGAGGGCAGCATTAATACAGTCATAAATAGGTTGCTGCTGTATACAGTCCTTTTGTTTTGCTGCTAAATCCCTTGCCCCGACAACCAGCTGAGCAGTACCAGCAAAACAAAAAAGTCAGCATTGATGAGGTCTGTCAGCTTATGCTTCTGATTTTAGTCAGCAAGACATATGTTACTGAAGCAGATGTCTCTGGGTTTTCACCACCAGGATTCTTCTTGATGTGTTTCATGCCTATCTTGTTCTTCACCCTGCAAGACAAAAAAAAAAAAAAAAAAATCTCAAAATGGTGCAGCATTTTCTAAGCTATAGTGTTCCTTTCTAGGATATTCTACAAGGTATTTTATATTTTATGCATATCTTTGTCTTTAGTAACAAGTAACTGGATGCAGATTTTATTTTTTCCAAGGAATAACCCAGGCAGCTAGTGTTAACAAGTGCTTGTTACAGTGGGAACGTGAAAATTCAGTTGTTGGAAGTTTTTTGGTCTTTCCCTATTAAAATGATAAACCTCATATTTTAGAGGTGTTAAAATGTTTTATGTGGTTGAAATAAATATAGAATATATTGCTCTCAGTGTAAATCAAATAAAATAGGGCAGTATTTTAGGCTGACTGGCATCAGTGGTAGAGGCAGTAAGACTGTTCTGGCAAAATTGGTAGACACCTCACAATTTGCCATTTGGGGGCTGTATTCCAAGTGGCATATCAAACATACCGTATGGCTGGGGACTGACACAAAGTGATCATAACGGGTTTGTGTTCTTGTTTCTACACAGCTCAGTTGCAATTTTAATTTTTAGTAATTTGGCCACAATTATAATCATTTCCACTTTAGTGATGTGTAAAAAATCTGGTTTTGAATGTCACTTGGTGTTGCCTGTGATAGTAATAGAACAAAATTACTAGATTTCAGAAATTAGGTTTTATTTTACAGATTAGGGTTTTTTTTCCCCAGTAAAACCCTTAGAATAGCATGTTTGGGAGTTTTCAGATTATGTGTAATTAAAATCACTATAGTAACTGCAGTTTTTACAGAGTTTTTGTCCGTGCCTAAAGATACACTGTAAAACCATAATTAGATTGGAGGCAAAAAGAGAGGATTTCCTCATACTTACAGCGGCATTGAAGGTGAAAAATAAAGAGAAAGCGATCTTCTCTAATTAAAATTTTAAGATTCCACCTAATACTTTAATTAGCTTTTCTCAGCTTTGACTCCCACATGTGGATACTGAATTTCTGTGGGATTCTCCTAGACCCTAGGATGCATTAATGCTTCTGCAGCTCGTTCTGTATTTTTTTTTGAGGGAACAGATGGAAGCAATATGAAAATGTTGTGCTAATAAATTTCCCTATCTCTGAGTTCCTCGTACTGGTAAGTGTTTTTGAGGCTGCTTCTCCATCTCCATTTCTGCCACGCACAGGAGTTGCAAGTCAAGAGTGGATCTACGGGAACTGGATGCTAAATTAATTCACTTGTTGCAATGCCATGCAGAGCTGTGGCTTGCCTATGGCAGAGGACATTGCTGACGAGCTGTATGAATTTGCTCTTTGCCCTGAAATATTTGTATCAGGTATCCAAGTTCTGCCTGTCCTTTGTCAAGTCCTGGATAAAGTGCAAAAGCTGGGACTGATGTATCTCTGTCCCTGTCTTGGATACCAGAGCTGGTTTCATGTACCATTTCATCATAAGTGCTATACTGGCTATGGTTTTCACTTTCAGTTTTTCCAGTCCAGTATATATTGTTGAAGTTTAAATATTTCTGTTCTCTAATCTCATTTTATTTATCCTTTTGCAGTGTGAGTGAATGTTTGAGAGCTTTAAATGCAAGTTTGATTACAAGAAAGTGGTGGAAAAAATTGGCATGGTGGAGTTGAAAAAAGTCATAATAGAACCCAAGCAATATTCTAACTTCTTGGTTTTCCCATTCTATTTTCTCTTGAATTTTACAATAACTTTATCTTGCAGGTTTTGTCCCTTTTCGGTTTAAACTTTAGGAAAAGCAGTAAATGCAGTACCTTGCAAGTATCTGACATTAAATTTGATGGTTAGAAAGCAGCACTGTTGATTACTAACGCTCTTTAGTTATTTGTTCATATGCACATTTACAGAAGTTTTATCTATAATGACCAAAAAAGCTGTTTGTGAGAGAGCAGTGTTAAAGTTGATAAATTCTGCATGGGCAATGTTGTTTATTTTAATTTCCATTTGAAATACTGTATCTTTGCATTCATCTGAAAACCCAGTCCAGAGTGTTAAATGAGTTTGAGTAAGCTGTAAGTTCTCTTAGCCTGAGTTTCTTAGAGTGGATCTGTTTAGCAAGATGCTACTTAAACAGCTGTGTTTTTTGCAAAGTCCAAGTGAAGATGCTCTGCAGTTTGAGGTCTGAACAGCTGAGGAAAGATTCAAGATGTTCTTCCAGCAGAGTGAGCAGCTCAGAAGCTGCCAGGGTCTGGAGCAGAAGTTGCTGTTGATTTCAAAATCAGTAGAGTTCAATGCTCACGATTTTTTCCTGACTGAAGATACCACCTAGGATGTATGGATAATCCTGTTAGCCAAATTCCTTATTTTAATTTGCCAACGTCGGATTGCCCACCTCTAAAGGGGCAAGAGAAGCTAAGAACAGGCTTCTGCAAATCTTGCAGGGTAGGAAAAGTAATTCCCCCCCGCACTGAGGAATTCAAAAGGTTGACAGCAGATGGGGCTTCTAGCACATGTCCTGTGAATGGAGCTGGGCATTGCTCATACGTGTGATAATACTGTTACCTAGTCAAGTCCAGTTCTTCTGGTGATTTCTAGCTAGAGGGATTTGCATGCAGTTACATTATTTGTTTCTCAAGACAAAGTTCTGAAGCCTTTGTGTGCTTTAAGAGTGGGTGGGTTGGTTTGGAGGGTTTTTTTCACCGTCTTTAGCTGTTTCTCTTAAAACAGAGGGGAAATAGCTAAGGGTTTACATTTTAAAACCCTCTTGACTTAATAAAATATTAGGGTTTAAAAGTCAAGAAATAAAGTTCTGAATTAAAGCATTTTTTAGTCTGTTTTAAATGTAGGTTCTGGGGTCATTCCTTAAAACATAGTTCTTAGCTAAAAAACTACATGCTATTACCTAAATATTAGGACATGTTCTGGCTTGGGTTTAAATGACTCTAAAATTGAGTGTGTAGCCACCCACTTCACCTAAAATAATTTTAAGATTCCATGTCTTCACAGTTTTTCTTCCAACCATATCAAAACTAGCGCATGGTAGAAACCAACAGGTTTTAGCATATTGTGTGAGAGTATCCAAAAAGAAACACTAGAGGTACTGCAAAAAGCAGATGCAAAGTAAGTTGGGGTTTTTTTCTTACTGATATGGGAGTTACATTTCTCTTACCCAAACCCCTTTAATTTTCCTCTTGTTATTCCTCTTGTATGCAACCTTTGTCTTGCCTGAATTATTGTGTTTGATCCGTTACATGGCCTTTGGAGTTGTTGTTTGTTCTTTTTAGCAAATTGGAACCCAGAGTTGACTACAGCCCTCTGAAGTAGAGGAGTAAGAGTAATAGCTTTGCTGACAGGTTAGTGGTGAGATTTCCAGTTATAGCCTACAAAAATATCAGTGGGAGCAATTACCAGCTTGCTGAAGTTGTTTTAGAAGTTGTATGTGATCCATAACATAGACTTGCCTGCAAACATTTTGGTTTGTTTTTTTTTTTTTTTAATTTACCATAAGTATGAAAAAATTCAAATGGGAGAGAATCTTAAATATTGATGATTGGATAAAAAGTGTATGTTATTGATACTGTACACAGAGCATAAAGTGGCTATTATGCTAAACTCTGTATGAGCAAAAAAATGGAAGTTGGGGAGCTCATGATAATGTGTTTTGAGAAATATTGTAAGAGCTAGAATATTCTAAATGTACCTGTGTATATGGGGAGATTCACATACATGAGACACCTACGTGTGTATATATCTTTAGTTTTTCAATACATGTGGTATTAAATAATGGACATGAGAGATTTGTTAAGGCCAACTAGTGCAAATGAATTTATATCATTTAAGTCCAAGGAACTGCACTGCTTTATAATTTGTGGACAGTCTTTCATAAATTTTTAAATGAACTCTAATTTATATTTAAGAATTGAGCTACTGACCCTTTGTAAAAACTTCTAACATGGTTTATAACTGTAATGTCCTTTTATGTAGAACATTAGGAATGTGTGAAATCACAGAAAACTTTTTGCAAAGTTTTCACGTTTCTTTCTTGTCAAGGGTCTCACCTGCTACTGCACAGCACATACCAAACTTTCCTAGAGAGCACCTTGGTCTTAAAATGCGTTTTTGCATCAGAATGGTACCATGTAATGCATGCATTTTGAATTCACTGTGAAGTGGATTCACCAGCTTTAAATTCACACTACAGCAGGAGGGTGTTACCTGTTTTCTTGCAGAGAATTACATTGTACTTCTGCCTGTGCTTGTGTAGTTTGCTGGAGATTTCAGAGGAAGTGAATAGGAATCCCTGATGTTGCAGGTATTTTGATAACATAAATGGTAAGGTTAATCACTGAATTACGTATTAACACTGTTCTAGTAAACACTTGTAATATTGTTACAGAGTTTTTCTCTTAGACTTAGTTGGGATGGGTTTGTGTGGCTGAAACTTGAGCCCTGTTTGTTTACAGGCACCAATGATAACTTTCTGAAACCTATTCCTGAAAATCAGTTGTTACCGAAGACCTTGCCTGGAATCAGAGACTTAAAGGGTGGTCTTGATTTCCTTTTAGATTTGGTGACATAATTGTATCAATATATTTCTGTTGAAGCTGGATGATCTTTAAGTTCTTTTTCCAACCCTAACCATTCTCTGATTCTGTGATATACAGTAGAATGGGTCTGTTGGGCTTTCTCCTTTGCAATAAGTGACCCCCTCTTGGTTTTCATTCAAGATTTTGAAAGACAAAGAAACAAAACCAAAGCATTTCTTTTAAAAATGTTTTTCTGATTAATTTGAAAACATGAAAATTCAGTTGATTTTTTTGTATTCATCGTGTTTGATACATAGAGCTTTTAAATTTTTTGTCTGTCACTGCTGTATATTTAATGCACCTTTTAAGATACTCTGAGGGTTTGTTTGTGAATAATGAGAAATTCTTTCAGAGAATCTCATACACTCTGCATTCGTTCTGAGCAGATTTCAGGTTTAAAGAACAAAACAGACGAATTTGAAAGGTGACATCTGTGAGCAGACAGATTTCTAGAGCTGTTGAGTGTGTTTTGAGCACAAATGTCAAATATTTAAATTTGGACCATCTTTGAATCAGTTGACTTTGGTTGTTTGGTTTTAGACTTTGCTGCTTTCACTGGTTTTGGATGAGTGTCAATGACCAACAGACACAGCCCAAAGCCTACAGTATCACAGATGGTTACCTAAAATGTCTGTCCACTTCTGAAAATGTCGGTCATAACCTTCTCGTTCCACAGTCCTGTTTTCCATTATGTATACATACTACTACTCGAACTGGTGCAGAAGTGTCCTTTGGAACACAAAAGCTGTAAAGCAGATTGTTTTCACAGGTGAAAGATGATATTACATACAATTACATTATTGGCCTTTGTTTGCATGTACATATTTGGCTAAATTTCACAGTAAAGCCTTGAGACCAGGCAACCATTCTAGAGATACATCTTGAAAGTGTTGAAAGAGTCTTACTAGTCTTCTAATGTAATAAATGAAGTGTAATTTTAAAATGGGGAGGTGCAGCCAAGTTAAGCAAAAAGCTAATTAATTTATCTGCCACAGGGTATCTGTTCCTTTACAAGGTATGAGCAGGTTTACTGTTCAGAATCAACCTTTGACATAACATCTTATTTCTTAATATTCACCTTCAGATGTGTTAACTTTGCAATGTTTTTACAGTCTGAAAAATAAATACATGATAAGCATTGTGTCTATGATAAACATTTCACAAGGGGAGTTCCATGTGTATTTTGGTGTTATCTCTTTGTAACTTAATTCGTCAGGTAATTCAGGGTTCCCTTCAACCAAGACATTGAGAAAATGAGGACTTGTCTCCAGCAGTAGGATGGCTGTTTGTATTCTGCAGTGAGACATGATTCTGCAGATACTGGCTGTGAAACATTCCAGATCCAAGCATACTCTGACATTAATGAAATGCTTCCTAAACATCTGGTATTGGCTGAGAATGTTGATCCAAATTATCCATATTAGATAAGCCAAGTAGGAAAGGTGTTCCTTATAGAAAAAAAACAAAGTAGGCTGAACCCTGTAGATCACATTTCAGGTGTGTTTTCTATAATATCAATTTAAAAAATCATGAGAATCTATTTGCATGGATGCAATGACTGCTGTTTGGGACACCCTGTTATAAAAAAAAAAGCTGGCTCTTTTGCTGTTTATCTGAAACAATTGCAGTGTTTCTGTTCTTACAGTATTTCTGACTGTCTATACAATTTTGGGTTTTTGGCTATGTTCTTCAACAGGAAGATATACTTTAAAGAACAGATGGTGGTTGTTCTTTGAGAGTAATTTTTGTCTAAGTCAGACTTGGTTGTGTTGGTAAAGGCAGAGTAATTTTTTCTAACTCTGTAGCAATTCTTAGGTCCAGTTTTAAATTTTTCTGGAGCATTCATTTTTTTCTTTGTAGTAGCACAATCAATTCCAAGTACAAAATATCCTCTTTTCTCACCTCCTGTATGTGGGTACTATACTTTACATGTGAGTATGCATATGGAAGTATGTTATAAATAGGAATGTGCAGACGTGCTGACCTTCCATCCCACAGTGCTGGAGCAATTTGTATGTGCTCTGTGCTGGGGATCTTGAGGACAAAACAGTCCCAGTCAGTCCTATGGTGACATGACCAGTCTTAATGACACACTACAAAATCTAACAGAGTAGTCTGCAACAGAAGTAGGTCAAACCATGTTCCCTGAATGAAGTAGGTAAAACTGTGTTCCTCTAGTTGGAGGAGGCTCAGAAAGGCAAACATTATTAGTAAAATTGGTCAGAATTGTGGAATGAGCCTTTCTTCCTTTCTGCAAAATGGCAAAGGACCAAGTCGTTTGTATTCTTGAAAAGCACTTTTCACAGCTCTCTGCCCACTTAGCACCTTACTTTGAAATATTTCTTCAGCTGTGATTTGGAGGGAAAATTCATCCTTGATTCAGTAGCCCTGCTTTCCCTTGCATTAAGGTTTCTGTGTATTGGGAGTTTTGAAGAGACCTTTGTATTGGGGTTATATAATAACACAGACTGCACTTGACTCTGTCAGGAGGCCCATGCTCACCTTGGAGAGCAATTTATGGTGCATATGTGACTATCACTAAGAAAATACTTACATAAAATAAAAAAAAATTAGAGGCTATTTGGCCATGTTGCAGGGCACAGTCCTTTATCTGAATGTGAGAGGGGTCGTGTGAACAGGCAGTCGTCTGACTGCACACCCTTGTGAGTCAGGAATCGCTTCCTGGCTCTTGCTGCCTTCAGTTTATTCCTTCGTAAGCCACATTTGTACATGACCTTTTCATTGTCTTGAACAGGCCTTTCCGTGCTGATAGGCTTGCTGTTGTAATATCTACTGTATCCCCTATGGAAAAGCAAAGGAAAATTGAAAGAGAATTCTCACTTCATTCTCAGTGTCTCTGATAAGCCCAGTCAGTCATGGTGCTGCTGGAAGTGTAAACATAGAAATAACATCTCTTTACAAGAATTTTCTTTTGTTAGTAGCAATAGATAACATGAACAAAATGAGTCTCCTGCAAGCCTGCTCTTTACTCTGTGTTTGAAAGAATGGGGGGCCAATTAAGATACTCATACTACACATCTTCCATTGATATTTCTATGAATAACTAATGTCCAGTACTTATTTATTTTCAGTCTGTTTTTCCTAGGGCTTTTAAGATTGCATGGCCTAATTATTTCTCTTTTATATTTCAAAGGATTACCTGTGGAACCTACAGGTAGAATTTAAAAAGTATATTGTAGGAGCTTGGGTGGGTTGGACGGTCGGGACGGACGGAGACGAGAGATCTCTGAAGTCAGATCTTGGAACATGTGGTTTATTGCAAAGGGTGTGGGTACAGGGGCACTGCTTAGAGCTGCCAGCTGCAGCTCGGAGCAGGCCCAAGAGAGCAAGAGTGTAAAAGTAAGAGCAAGTAGGTAAGGGTGGAGTAAGCGAAGAGGAGGTAAGTAAGAGAGTAAGCGGGTAAGGGAGTAAGTAGAGTGGATCCTGAAGTCCTGGTTACAATACAATAAATCATCTTCTGTACTGAATATTCTAATTGTCACTAACCAATCTAATACAAGATACAAATCCTATAGCATTTACATACAGCCTATAAGAATTGTTATATTACCATAGAGTGTTACATCTTAACTCCTAAAAACTACTCTTTGGACCCCTTCTGCTGAGCTAGTAGGGTCTGCTCTGACCCTTGGACCTGCCTGCAAGCAGAGGGTATTGTTCCATCAAGAGGGGATTACCTTCAGTTGGCCATACCATTGTTTTCCAGTTGTTCAGTAACTAAGACTTGGTATCTCAAAGGTGGCCTTCATTTCGATGTCGCCTGTAGTTTTCATATTCCCAAAGTCTTTTGTCAGGCAATCATATTTATAAGGCTTTCCTGTTTCATCTTCCCCAACAGTATATCCTATAAAATTTTGTTATAAATAATTATGTTACCTATGTGTCTTACCCCAAAATAACTATTCATGTGTACTGCCATAAGGATGGGATCTGCAAGATGGTGAATGTTTCTGCACCTGAACAAAGCAGATTGAACTCAAAATGTGTTAGCATGTATAACAAAAGAAGTAATTTCTACTTACACTGTTAGTAACTCCTTTTTTAACATGGTAGTTGTCTGCAAAGTGAAGAGTGCTGGAGTTTTGGACAGCAAAAGTATGATTATAAGCAAAATAGTCTAGATTTTTGTAATAATTGCAATATTCATTTCTTTCCAATATGTGGAGAAAAATGGTTTAGTGTTCCGTCTGGCTTGAATGTAGTAGAGTAAGAAGGCTCCTGTCTCTTTTGGTCAGCACAGTGAATCCTTAGGACTTCAGTGTAATTACATCCTGTGCTCTACTCACATTTAAGGGTTTTTAGGAGTAAAGTGCTACTTTTCCCCTAAGTACTTGCTGTTTTAAAGAAGACATCTTGATTTACAAATATTTAAGGTAATTCCTGATATTTGAAAATTCCCCCCAAACCTCCCCTGCTGTCTCAGGTTGTTTCAAGGTTCTTCTCTGTAAGAGGGAAGTGGTAGGAGTGGTGGTGGTGGTGAAGGTGTGAGAGTGTCTGGGACCTGGTTTTTAAAAGAAAATTTAAATTTTGAGTAGACATTTGGTGACACATTTAAATCTATTTAGAGTAGATGAGCCATTCTTTACAATAGTTTGACATTTCAGCAATTTCTACTGTTACATTTATAAGGGAATTAACCTACCTCTACTGTGTAAATCATGTTTTATTGCTGCTCTTCCAATTTTTTTGGTGAAGTTATATTTAGATTCTACTCTTGCTATTTTAAGGTAACATAATTCAGAATTTCTTTTTTTTCCAAATAATTTCCACGTTCATAAATTTCTTAAGTTGACTCAGAACTCACCTTCACTTTTTTAGTTTGATATTTCCCTTCAGGATCTTTGGTGGAGTTATGGTCTCAGGACTGAGCTTTTAGAAGAATTTAGTGTGAAAAATGGTGCAGCACTTTGTAATAGCTAAGGAAAAATGCAATAAAATACAGACAAGTGATTTTCTGCTTAAAGTTTTTTTGCAGCTGTCACAGAGTGAAAACCAAATGTGATGGTGATTGGTTACGTGCTGATTAACTTCAACAAGAATTTACAGCAATTAGTTCTGGTACTATAGGGTCTTGACTGAGTCATAAATCCCTTAGGATTTGCTGAATGTCCTGAACAACTGAGTGAAGATTTACATTACTTTCCTTTACATTATTTTTTTCTCTGACAGCAGTTTAATGACAAGTTCTTGTTCATCTGATGACATCGATCAGGAAGAAATCCAGCTCGCTTTGCAGGCTGCCAGAATTGCCACACGAGAGAAGATCAGATCTAGATTTCATGGCAGTAATGATCTTATTCACCGCCTTTTTGTCTGTATCTCAGGTATGAGAAATACTAAATGCATAAACTGTTTTTTGGTGGGAGCTTTTTGAGTTTTTGCCCATCAAGTTATGGTAGAAAGGACTAGAGAGGAAGTTTCAGGAAGACTCTGTCTTTGGGGCCTAAGTTGTAGTCTGGTTTAGAAGGACCTGTTACCTGTTTGGAGCTTACAGAATCAGAGATGCCAGACATGCTGATGCCTTTAGACCTGTAGTGTTGAAGAATTTGGGCTTATATCAGGTTTGATTTTTTCCTGGTGATGCCTTATTGTGTTCAAGGAATGAAATTTGACTTAGCAGTTCTATTTTCATGCAAAATGAATCTCTCAGTGTTTCCTGCCAAAGGATAAGGAAGATATGTATTGACTTGCAGGTAGCATAAAAACCAGAATGTAACTTGGCCATTATGGAGAATTAGTTTATTCAGATGTTCAATTTTTATTCCTAACGTGAGCAAGTGATCCCCTGAAAATAAGTGAGGCCATTACTGGTAGTAAGAGGCAGATTTAAGTACTTTTTTTAAGGATTGTGTAATAGTCTAGAAATGATTTACCCATTTTCTCAAACTCTTAAGGTGTTGCTGACCAGCTGCAGACAAACTATGCTAGTGATCTGAGAAGTATCTTAAAGACCTTGTTTGAAGTTATGGCAACCAAGCCTGAAACAGAAGACAAGGAAAAGCAGAAGAAAGGTAAAAGATCTAAACATTTGTTTTCTATAGCAAATTTCTGCTGGCAGCAGCCCTATGGGGTTCCATAAACTATTTGACAAGAATTCCCTTAACATATTGTTACCTTTTTGACAGGACTCACTGTACAGTGATTTCACCTAAGTTTAAATGAAGTCATAGAAACAGACTGTAAACAGGTTGAAGTTACTGTATAGGAACGCAGGAGTTAGTCTTAAGGCGAATATTAAAGAGTTAAAGTCTTCAGAGTCCATCTGCTGTTCACATATTTCTGTGTGTTACAGCAGCACTGTGTTTGTAGCCCATATAGTTTATAGCCCATAACCTATGCGGGGTTTGGACTTCGTAGATTTATTCCCCACCCCCTGATTTGTTTCACACTGGGTATGTTTTAAATTACCAAAGAGCAGACTATAAGATGGGAATGTTCACTGAGATGCTGAAATCTGTCCTGTCTTGAAGAAATTGAAGAATGTGGCTAAAAAATAGAAAAATAACCACATTTGAATTCTTGGTAATTAAAGTAACAGAACCAGAACTAGATCATGAGCCAACGAAATTTTTTTTTTCCCTCTATGACCATTTTTATTATTTCTTTTCTAAGCAGCAAGTCTGGTAACTTATCTAAGAATAACCATGTCATCCCAGGAAGGCTGCAATTACCTTTGTCCTTTGTTATGATTAGAACTACCAGCATCTGAAAGTGATCAGAGCTCTATTTTTTTTCCTACTTCCTTTCCTACAGTTTGAAAACTTTGTCTTTCTCCAGTTTCATTTAAAAGCATTGAGGTTTCTATGTGAAACAGTTAAAAGTTGGACCAAGTTAGCAGAAAAAATCTACAGTCCCAACTCCGCAGTGGGATAATGCACAACATGCATTACAGTCTTCTATTACTTTTGGTTGGAACTTCCACAACAGTTTTATGGTGGCAGCCTGTCATGATGTGACAATAGACTGGGGGTTTTATTGTTAAAAAAATAAATGGGGTTAGACAGAATTGCTAGAGAGAACACAAGAGCTCCTGGGCCTTCAAGTAAGAGTAATAAAGAAACTGGAGCTGTAAAGAATTATCACTGGGAAATATATATTAGTCAATAGTACTTGGATGGATATAATTTCTAATGGATGAACTCTTGCATTAAAAAAGATGGTATTGACAAAAGTAAGCACAAACAAAATGAGCAGGGAAAAAGGGGAGTTTTGGGATGAAGTTTCTCTTTGATATATGTGATTTGATGCGTGTGATTCACCTTGGGAATCTCTCATCGTTCTCAAAATCTACTTATTTTAAAGGATCCAAGTTAAGAATTGGGAAATAAAATGTAGGATGCAGCTAAACTAGCAGAAGTAAGAGGACTGCGTGTACTGTAATAACAGCATCTTTCATTTCTGTTGTCATCCCAAAGAAAAATAGGAGACTTGTAAATCACTGTTTGTGTCAGGGTAAAGAAAAAGCAAGAAGTCTAAGAAGGTGCTACTGTAGTCTAATCCCAGAAGTTCTAACATGAATCTTTCAAGTGAAAATTGGAAAAATACAAGTACTTTTTGAATTGTTTTACAGTTAATCATGGTTTAAGGAATGCAGCATTGGAAGACTGTGCTTTATGTCAAGAAAGTATATCATCCTCAGAACTTGCAGCAAAAGCCAGAGATGGGGACTTTGAAGGTATTTTCTTTTTTCTAAGAATTAAAATGAGACAACACTGATGTGTAAAAAGTGATCATTAAAATGAAAAGTCTTTTAGTGTTTGGCTCTGGAAGGTGAGTATAAAATGTTGTCAGGCTGTGTTTTAGAGACAAAGTCAGAAGGTAAACTGAGCATATTTCTTTACAGCCTCATGAAACTTGTCTACAAATTGTCATATTCAGTATGAATTCCTCTATATCAGTGTAGAAAGGGTCTGTATATTAAAGGCTTTAATACAGTGTATGAGGTTACATCTGATGAGTTTCTGAGGGCTATATGAGATGCAAAGCCCTAAGTAAGGTCTTGTCAAACAAATCTTGAGAGGGTTTTTATATCATGTGTATGTGGATGTGCTGCTTTATCCCAAGGTAGAAGTACCTTTCGTATTTTCTTTACTTTTGTCTTTGATCAAGACATTTTGGTTCATATTTCCACATTCTTCACCACATTATTTTGAAGAAAAGGATAGTTTTAGGTAAATCTGCTGAGGTTGCTCAGCTCTCTCTGAGTACATGGTAAGAACGAAAAAAGCATGTAAGTCTCCAGGTTCTGCTTGGGGTTCCAGTATTCTGAAAGCTCATGAGTTGTTTGTCTTTTATTAATCTGAGCTTCTTTGGAGTTAGTTATGGGCTAAAGTCCTATTATGGCAAATACAGTATAAAAAATGGATTAAAAAAATCTCAGAGCACTTGCAGTCAAAGAATAAGGAAAAAGATATATGAGATGGAGCAAACAAGAAAGCAATCAGCTTTGATCTTCAAGGCTAAGTGGTGGTTTCAGCACACCAGGAGCCCAATTATCAGAGCAGTAATATGTCTGTGGTCAAGTGAGAAGTAACAAGACAACCATCAACTATGAAACTGTATCTGAGCTTCCCAGAAACTCAAGTGTGCAGTAATTTCCCTGGGCTTTAAAACTTTGATGTATTGTTATGTGTTTGTCCATGTACACTACTGTCCTTCCAGTGGGAGGTTTGGAATGCAGGATGATATGGGTGATAAGCAGTGTGTGCCTCTGCTTGTATGTGGAGGGTGGTGACCAACAGAAAAGAACTACTGGTTCATGTCATTTGTAATAAAAATCAGAAATCACAGGGGAAAAAAAAGAACTCTTAAAGATTAGAATTTAGAGTAATACTACGTATTTATGACTTATTTTGTGCTTATATAAAACCCATGGTTTGCTTGCATACTCTTCTGAAGCTGCAGGCTAAAGGATCTAATGTTTAGAACAGCAGGGCTGATTCATGTATAATGCACTGTAGAAATATTATCTCTTCTGGAGGAAGATGGTTTGGAGGCAGATAAAGAACTATTCAGTAGTCATTTTAATTGATTTTTTTATTGTGCTGTAATTCAGAATGTCACAGAAGGTGCAGGAAGGAACAAATCTTTAAGCAAAATCCTTACTGTGTATAGGCTATATTGCAAAAGAGTGCAAGATTATTCCTTCTCTACCATTTCAATTCATTGTCTTTTGTTTTGGATCGATGCTGATGCTGTTGGTGAATTTGACTTAGAGAACTTGAAAGCCAGTTATTCTGAACTGCAGGATGCTAAATAACCCTCTCACAGTGGATGTACATTTTGTCACAGTGAAGTCACTTCTCTTCCTGGCATGTTGCTCAGCTTTTAAGGTTCTTCAGCCTTTCATGGCAGCTGCTACTGGCATGGGGAATGTTTTATGTTTAGAGAAGTGAGTTGGGATGTTATTTACTGAAATAAGAGGACAACAGTCTGGATACTTAGGTGATGTTACAGCCAGTGCAGTTAAGGGGAATCTTTGAAAGTGCAAAAGTCCTGCAGCATGAATCAGTTATGTCCCTGCCCTAAGTGAATGGTAAAACCAGATCTGTAGTATTTACAGCATATGCAGATGACTTTAGCAAAAACAACCCCGTGCCTGCACCTTTATTCCAGAATAGCAGATGTTCTATGTGTGCCTGTGTGGTAGAAAGCAGGTCTTTGTGGGATAACCGAGTCCCTTTTGAGTAAGTAGACATGGATGCCAGAATGAGCTTGGCTGCCTTGGCCCAATGTTGTCCCATGCTAACATATCCTCTAAACAGAGCCAATTCCTGCAGTGCTCCTGCAGGAATTCTGCTTTTGGTACCCACACAGGCTCCCTGGGAAGGCTTGGCCATGTGGCACCAGTCTTCTTGCAGGCTTTCTCTGGGAACCTCCCTTGGTTTCTGTGTAAGTGGTTATGCTGCAAATATCTACTTGTACAAACCAGTACAGCTCTTCTGACTGTAAACTGAAGAGTGTAGTGTGCTGTTACTTGGCTCTGTTCCTGATGGGCAGGAGTTTTATGTATCCCGAAGAGACAGAGGATGCTGGGGAGTATGGAGATGAGCTCCATCTTCCAAAACACAAGAAGTCACATGAAGTCTACGAAAAGGGGCATCTGAAGTGGGTCAGTTTGTTGAATTTATGGGAACTTTAGAAACACCCCTCATCTCTGATAACATGCCGAACCCCCTTGTCCCTCCAGGTCACAAGTTGTCATTGCTGGCAACACTGTGCAGACTTTTTTCTGAGGTATGCAAGGATAGCTAATGGGATACATGGTTTTGCCATCCCTGAGGCATCCAGTATGAGGCGCAGACTTCCACCAAGATTTTAACCTCAGCAGCCATGTGCTTTCTCCCCCTTACACCACCTCCCCATGTACCTTGTTGTTGCTGGTCACTGTGGAAGGAACAGCCCCTGACTTTGGGTGATGTTTCGGTGCAGGTGGAGGATGTCTGGTGGTTAAGGCAACTTTTGCTGCTTGAACATTGTGCCCTATTTCTTTTAGTAAGCCTGGTGGATTTGTCCTTCAGGCCAAATATGGGCCATGGGCCATCAACAGGAGTATAGGAATACACCATAGCTATCACTGTAAGTGGATTCAACACAACATCTGAGAGCCTTGCATCAAAGTTAATTAATTCCTTTTTTGTACATCAATTCTATACCTCAAGTCATTCAGTTATTTCAGCTGACTATGAAAACAATTTAAAGCAAAGGAGCACATCAGTAGCTCCTCCTTCTGCCATTGTGGCAGAACATGTATCAAATTAAGAAGGTCCAGCCAACTATCTGCCAGGAAAGCTCTTCCCTATTATCAAATAAATCCCTCTAAACAAATGTAGCAAATGTTTAAGATTGTATTCAATTAATGGTACTAAAAAAAACCCAAAAAATGGAAAGCAAGCCCAGCAACCTGAACAAATAAATGGCTTTGAGATTCTACTGAAGGTTTCATCCTCTATTCAGATTATGAAGATGTATCACTTGTTTTTGTCAGATTTCTCATTCTTATTGTATATAAAACCCACCAGCTGGTGTGGGCCATAAAACAAATATGAATGTTTATTATGAGCCAACTGACATTGGCAAGGGTATAAGAGTTAAATCCTGTGACCTTCTGAAGGTTGAAATACAATAAACTACAGATTAATTGGCATTGCAAAACAAAAACATGAGCCTATGCTCTGTATGTTAATCTTTGCTGTCCTAATGCGCTAGGATTTTTTTCACAAAGCATATACATTTATACTTCATGGAGTATTAAAAAATTATATATATTTATAGGGAGAGAATGTAAAACAAATTTTGTTTTCCTGTAGTAGAATATTAATTTATGCAATATTCCATAAGTAATTTTTAAATACAGTAAAATTTCTTGTCCTGGTTGTATAATGGAGGTCATGGCCAGTGGGGGACAAAGTTCTGTGTATAAACTCAAAGCAAATTGTAGTGGCAGATGCTCAGAAGGGAGCAGGTTGGACTCTTGGCTGCCAGTAGTGCTTGCTCTGAATTGCAGTAACAGCAGACAGGGGCTGTGTTCTGGGAACTTCCATAGTACTGCCTTTCTCCCTGTGCCCTGGTGAGCTACAAACCAGCACAGGAAGAAGCTTGTTAGGAAGTTCCTGAGCTCCGGCTTGGACAAACCACTGTTGGATAACAGGCTGACTGAGAGTGGGCAGCATGTGTCACACACAGTGTAAAGGAAACCTCCGTGTTTGAAAAGGTAAGCAAATTGCTCTTACTCTACCCAGTATAAATGCATCCCTGTCAAGACAGAGCTGTGTCGTTCTTAATACGCAGTACAGCTTCAGAAAGACCAAACACTGGGGAAGTAGAAGTTTGATGTCTTCCTGCCGTTTATGCATCTGGTGTCATACTTGTAGCCCTAACAGAAAACTTGCTTTGTATTTCCCAGCAGATTCCCATGTATATACATAGGTTTACACACACACAGAGTATCTTCCTAACTTCTTTGGCTTCAAAATTGCCTTTTTATGTTTTCATTTATCAGTTTGTTTATGGGACCAAGTGTAAGTGGGATGCTGCTTGCCGTATTTGGGAGCATTATATTTATCCTTGTGAGTTTGCTGATTTTAATACTACACTTAGGAAAATCTGAGTTTTAATACATGTATATTTTGGGGTAACTTATTACTCAGGAGGATTGATCTGTTACAACTGAGGGAAATGTGAATATTTATAATTACCCATTTAATGAAGTTAAAGGCAGGCTAAGAAAGTGAGTTACGCTTCTTGTCGTAGAATAAGCATGAGATATCTAGAAATCTGAAGATTTTCTCAAGGGAAACCAGCAAGCATTATGAAGCTGTTGGTGCTCCATGAAAATACTTGCTGTAGCATCTCTGCTCTCTTCAGCCTTACGTGCATTTTCACTCCTTATCCCTCTGGCACCTGTACAGAATTGCCTTGCTTGCAACCACCTAGTTATAACTCCAGACATTAATGGATTTGCTGTGGCTGCCAGTACAAATACCTGTTTGTGCCAAGTAGTGTTAGTATCTGCTGCACAACACACACTATTTCTCCCTGATCCCTTGCCAGCCCACCCGCTCCTGTCTAGTCATAGGCCCTGACTGCTCTCTAACCAGCAGCACAAGCACAACTTAGAAGTTCACAGTTCTGAGGCTCAAGCTCTTGTTCTTGTTGCAGTAAGAAGTCACCAGGTCAGGAAAACCCACCCATGCTCCTGTATGTGAAGAATCTTATCACCACGGCTCTAGAATTACCTGTCAGCCCCAGCTGAATGCTTCGGTTTTTCTTTTGTCCTCTATGTGCCTATGGTGACTCTGTTATTTATCATGATGATCAGCAACACCGTCTGATTGAAAGAAGTTAAACTGTTGCACAGTTCAGTGGCCAAACATGTTCTGTCCACCTCGCTTTTCACTTTTTCCTTATTCAGCAGCTCTGCTTACACTGTGTGAGAGAGGAATCTAGCATTGAACTTCCATACGGAAGCAATGTTTTATACAACTGAACATATTTAATCATGCCTGTAGACTTACAGGATTCTTACAGGTTTTAGGCTGTAATGTAATAATTCTATCTGACTTAGGTTTTAAGAACTTGCTCAGAGCCTTTTCCCTTTTTCCCCCTCAAAGACTATTCCTCTTTGTTGGCACTATGTGGAACTTGTTGAGACTTCCTTGCAGTACTTACAGGAAAATATCCCCTAAATACTGTAAAGTACAGGCTTATTCAACTCCATAACATAACTGGGATTTTGATTAGGTTTGAAACTTTTTGTCTTATAAATACGTGTATTGAGTGTTCTGGTATGTTGTATGTAGATCTAAATAATCAAGTTTTTTGCTATTTTATAATGGTTGGTAGGTCTTACAGAGAATATTCCTACTAATTTTTATTTGGAAGATCCAAGTCTCTGCTCTGTCTTATTTAAAGATTTGACCCATATCTCAATGGAAACCAGTGTTTTCTATGAGAGTTGCTCCATTTTGTGTAAATAATTATTTTGCCCAAAGAACCAGTTGCTGATCATGTACCTGGACAGAATGGACACAGGACAACATCATTCAAGGTGATACTGAATCAGGCAGAGCAGAGGCTTGAGCCCAAGTTTGCAAAGCTCTGTGTTTTGGTGAAAACTTTCTAGATTTGCATAGAAATTCCATCCTAAGAAAGCTATTTGACAAGAGCTGAGCTCAGAAGTTTGTACCTCTTTTCCCCTCACCCCCAAAATTTTCATCAAATTATATTAAGCATGCTTTTTTTTTTTTTAATTGCAAGCTGGCTGTAATCAACGCTGAATCTACTGAGCAAGGACAAAGATTACTTTGGTACAATTGCCTCTTAGGAATCTTACATGAGAGTCAGAGATTGCCCAGAATGATGTGTGGAAAATGATGATAGACAAAAAAGGTTCATTTTACTGTGGCAGTTGAAGTGAGGGGTAAAGTCAAGTCACCTTAGTTTTCTACTGTCTGTGCTTAAAACCATGAGAATTTACAATCCTTCTTTCATCAGAAGAGCTCCAGCAAACCCATCTGACCCTTTTTTCAGCTGTGAGGTTAATGCACTGTGACGGCTGCAGCGGTGTCAGTTCCACAGGCTGTTGTAGGAGCAGCCCTCTTCAGATTAGTTTGGTAGAAGTGTAATCAGGGTTATTTTGCATGATGTGCTCTGAAATCCAACACACATCAATGCAGAGGAACTTTCAGTTGGAGTTCTACATTAGGAATACTTGATAAAAACAAAAGATGAAGAAAGAGGTCTTTTCTTTGAATTGTTTGACTGTAACACAAACACCACCACAAGCTTAGGGTTGAGCAGCTGCTCTTCAATGGGGAGTCATGGTGTTGTTTCTGGGAGTCAATCATGTTTCTGATTTGTTTCCTACCAGAGGATAGATTTGCTAGCTTAGGCCTTTTGCAGTCTCCAACAACTTTGGAGATTGTTTCTCTCTCTGCTTCGGTCTCCTGTGTCTCAGCACCACTGAATGAACTTCACCTTCGCAGTTGATGGATCCGGGTCCAGGTTCTCTTCCTCCTGTATTCTGAGACAGAGAGATGATCATCTTGGTTTTCTAAGATTAGATGGGAGTGCATTAGGTCTATTGCACATATTTAAGCAAAATTAATTAATGTGTTTTTTGACAGTTTACAGTGTCTGTGATTTTTTTCATCCATGATTATGGTTTTCTTAAAGCTCCAGCATCTTGGATTGATCTGACTTTTAACTGTAGGAGCAGAAAATGTTTTTAGCTAATGAGATGGCATAGACATGTAAAGGTGAATTCTAAAAGCTACAACATAAAATAAATAGACTGTAAAATTTCATGGTTTACGAGAAATTGTAATGCAAGATGTTTGAATAGTTAAGAGCCTTTTTCAGTCTTAACACTATTTAATTTTATCTTTTGCCTTTTCCTTTCTCTAAACTTGTTTCTTATTCATTTAAATACTTATTTCTCTTAATTTCTCTGCTGTTTTTTCTGAGCATGCTTTTAATGTTTTCTTCTAAAATTTATTTCTGTAGTCTGTCTCATTAATCCCTTCCTTCCCTTCCTCCTCCTCTTTGATGTTTGTGCTGTGGACTTCATCCGTTTCCCAGCAGACTTCTCCAAACTCTCATTGCATGATAAAGCACCGGGCCAATTAGCCCACGAACAAGGTTTTCCCTCCCTTCCTTGTCCAAATCCCCGAAGCACAGGCAGATAATGCTTTAGAGACTGGATATTGCTATTTGCTGCAGCATGCAGAGCTAATGGAGCAGCATAGCCTGGAGAAGGACTGTAACATAAAAAGCCTGTGGATGCGGTGCTGTTGCCCTGCTTCCAGCACATCTTCAGGCTCATGCTTGGGGTTTAATTTGTGTAACACACTCTCTGCTCCTTGCATTGAAGCTTTATCCCCTCATGAGAGTGCTCTTCAGAGAGTATTTCAAAAGCCTGTTCTATAAAAAGCCCAGTGACTCAATCCTTAATGTGTGTAAGTCAGAGAGGCCGCTCCCAGGGTTGGGAGAGATGAGACTGGTGAGGGGAACCAAGGGGTGGGATCCTCTTGCCACCGGGGCTTGTATGGGCTCGGAGAGATCAAGTCATCAGGACTTCATCCTTCCTGCCAGGGGTGAGCACTTTGGCTCCAGTTCAGGATTGCATTTTATTTCTAAGAGCATGGTCTCACAACTTTGTGTTTGTAGTCAGTGTAAGGCCATTTTTAGTCAGCTGGAAGGAAAGGCATTGGGGTAGTGGCCCAAAGTTCCCTATTTTAAATGTTATTTCAGTGCTGCACCACTGTATGATGTTGTGCAAGACATCCCTCTCCTGATTTCTCCCCACACACTGACTGTAGCTGGGTGATGAGGATTAAAGCAATTACATTTGTACAGCATTTTGAATGTTGAAAGCTGTTACATAACCAAGTGTTACTATTTGGGGGTGTGCTGCAGTGCAGCAGATCCTGGTGCGAGCAGTTGGGATGTTGGGAGGGCACTAAACCCCTGAGGCAATGGGGCACGGGACTGGCTGTGCACCTCTGCTGATGAGTCACTGTCTGGGGAAAAATGTGCCCTTTAGCCACTCTACTGATGCGTTAATTTAGTGAATCAGCTGACATGACACCAGCGTGGAGGCAGAGAGAGTCTCTGCTGCAGGAGAGTGTTCTGTGGAGAGGGCTGTTACTGTTTCTGTACATTGCTAATAAGTCGTGAATTATTTTTTACAAAAACAAAGTTTTCAAATTAATTCATCTGTCAGTCAAGTGATTCTGTAACCATGAATTATGGATTATATGATTATTATTAGTTTAAGGTCATTATTTATCAAAATTTGGTGGGTGTTTTTTGGCTTTTTTTTCAGTTTTTCTTTCTATTTAGCATAGAGGCAAATCCATGCAAGATTAATTAAGAAATAACTTTTTCAGCATTGCACTTACAGGGCAACAACAGAAAAAAATAGGGGGAATAAAAAAAAGAAAAAATAACCCTGTCCCTCCTCCCGAAAAACCAAAACAAACAAAAAAAGCCTCTCAAAGAAACCCAAACCAAAAATTAAACAGCTGATAAGAAAAGCTGCTTTCTGTTGATGAGTTCCAAAGTCCTTGTGGGGAGGTTGTGTTGGCTTATAATGTCTGTGGACTACCTGTGATCTGAGGGAAGGAGTGATGATGGTTCCAGCTGCTGCAGAAGTGACACATCACGTTGGGATGCTGCAGGGGATGCAGAAACGGCCTGTGCTTTGTGGCTTTTCTGTGAATATTAAAATCAGTAACTATTTGAACCTGGCAGCCCACACTGCAGTACAGTTGATAAAGCATCAGTATCGAATTGGGCATCTTACCAAACCTGCTTCCACCAGATCTGCAGAGGGAGACCTGGTGGCACAGAGCTTGAATAACTTCCTACATTTTGCTGTCTTCAAAATGAGTGAGAATCACTGGACAGTTAATTCTCTGAAAACACAATCTTTGTAGAGACAAGTTTTAAACAGGAACATTGTTGTTGGTTCATGTTTTCGCTTTTTGTTTCGGATATATGTGATAACCCAAGGAGCCTCCTGGATGGAGAACATGGGCATGCTCCGTCAGGCTTGCCATGGTTTCAGGTCAGAGAAAGTGACACCATGTTTTCAAAAGCTACCTTATAAACTGATATTAGGAGTAAGTTTCACTGGGCAAGATACATGTAGTGTCTAGGGAGATTGCAGAGAAGGAAAAGCATTGGAAAGGAGTATCTCTTGGCTCCATTGTTATTAATGCTTGACTTAAGCTGGCAGTCCTACATCTCCCTGCTGCTGAAGGGAATCCTGCCTTTGAAGTAGGAATTTGTAGCCTTGTGTCCCCACAGAACATTTCTGGTGAACTGTTCCCAGGGATGAGGTGAAGGCTTCTATGTGCAATCTCCTTTTTTTCACCACATTGGTCATTTCTCTGCACATCAACTTCTGGTTTTGGGTTACTGGCCCTGTAGGTGTAACTTGTATCAGACCACTCAATTAATTAAGTGAAGGATAGCTTCCTTAAGCTAGTTCAACTTTTAAGTAGTTTCAGAGAGGCCTGTAAAAGCTGAGTCAAATTCTAAGTTCTCTTTGGTTTTATTAATCTGCTTTTGGAGCAATTTCTTGCATTGAATGCTATATCCTTTGTACTTTTAATTTGACAGATGTTGCAATGTGACAAACACATGAAAGCTGGTCATGGTTATGTTGGAACAAAACAGTGGATTTTCATTTAATTATCTTCTTTCTGCCTGTAGCTATAGCCCTCTTAACCTCTGCATTAACTGCACCATATATTTTGTTGTTTGATAGTATGCTCCTTGAGGCAGGGATCTTGCTTGTCAGGTTTATAAATCAGCAATTGCATGGCTTGCAAACTGTAAATAATACTCAGAAAGAAGCTGCATACAGGGAACTTGGGTAAATGCACCAAGCAGCTCATGTTCACTGTGTCCATGGGTTCCTTCTGGATACAACTTGCTTTGCCCTCATTAGATTTTTACCAACTTAATTAAGCAGTCAGCTTCATCATTTCTACACTTGTAACTCCAGACTCTTTGAGGTCATGTCAGCCTGTTGTGAGCAGAAAGAGCTCAACAGAAGGGAGCCCGCTACCTTCTGCCTTGCCAAAACCAAATCATTTCCCTGCTTGTCTTTTATGGGAGGCTGGAGAGCTCACAGGAGACATAAACAACTGAAACATGCTGTTCACGATAATGGGTGTGTTCTTTCTCTGCTAAGCCATGTACACTTGATTTTGTGGTTTTGCTGTAGTTACTGGTGACTTCCATTAAGAGTCCTGATAATTTAGCAGATGGTAATCAGGCTTCAGGTTTATTACCTGTATAGTTGCTTGCCTAACTGCAGCAAAGCAGTTGGCCTTTCTGTAGGAAGGCTGAAGAGGCTGGGAATGATCTCCACTCTAAGCTTGTTTTGGGCAGCACTGACAAAAACACCTGTGATCCAGCTCTGCTTTAATAATCTCTTGTCTTCTTACTTTATTTTGCTTATCTCCTTTTCCCTGCCACTTGCATTTGACTAAGATAGATTTTATTTTGATTCCAAAGCTCTCATGGGCCATTTTAGTGCCTGATGTGCTCTGCCCAAACGTGAGTGCCTGGCAGAGAAGGGGGGAGTTGAGCCCTTCTGGGCATCCTGAACTCACTCAGCTGCTGTTTGCAAAGCACCTGGAGAAATGCAGATGAAAGCAGCTGCTGTTACATTTTATTCTCCCTACTTCCTTGAGGATCTGGTAATCACACGTTTGGTTTTATTCCCTTTTGATTTATGTTCCCTTTTGTTGCTGTGTTTCTGACAGATCCTCCTGACTGGGTTCCAGATGAAGTCTGCAGCTACTGCACTGCGTGCAAGGCTCCTTTCACAGTCATTCGCAGGAAGCACCACTGTCGGAGCTGTGGCAAGGTAATGACTCAGTCAAACATGTGAGGAAGTACCCACCAAAGAGAGCAGCAAATTCATGTGGACCACAGAAACTCAGCTGCACAGCAAAATGTGCATGCTCAGCCAGGGTTCTCAGTTCGCAGGTGCTTTTGTGTGCCTTGGCTGCCAACTCTCAGCCTATGTTTCCAAAGGGTTGGGGAGGGGTTTGACTTTTATACAGCAATAAGCTGTGTAAAGCTGAAGGCAGAATTCCCTTCTTGAGATCCTAGAACACTCCCCACCCCAACACAGAGTCACTCTGGACTACTGCTGTAAGCTCTAATGAGCCAGGGCAGCCTGCACTGCCAGGGGTGATGCACACACAGCTGAGCTGCAGGGACAGTATAGTATGTCCCTTTGCTTTCTTTCCAAACCTTTGCAGGATCACTGTGGTGTGTAGGGCTGCTGCTTTGCAAGTTTGTGGGGGAGGAAGAGGGAGCGAGGAAGAAAAAAAGCAGTCATGTACCTCAGGAAGCCAGAAATCTGCAGTCCCATTTCGCTTGCTGGCTGGTGTGCCAGTTAAAAAGGGAAAGGGTGGAGAAGCTGCTTTTGTTAACCATGTAGTGGACTTGCAGGAGTATGAAATTTGGAGATATTCACAAATATTCCCCTAGTCTTCCTTTAAAACCAGGGGAGAGATGCTTCTTTGCACCTCTGATGAAACTGCCTTCCCCTGTGACCTGCAGAGGTGGACAGGTCTGCCTTGGCTACTGTCAGTGCTGGGCACCCTCACCAGAGGGACTGAGCCCAGCCAGATAAACTGGTCATTGGGCAGGGATTGCCTGCAGAGGCCCTTCACTTGCTGTGCTGAGGACGGTGGTGGTGCCAGCTCATACAATCTTCTCTCCTCTCCTTTGAAATCAATTTTGTCCCATTCTGTTCTTCAGAGGAACTGAAGAGAAATTTCCCTCTTGTTTTTCAGATCTTCTGTTCCCGCTGTTCCTCCCACTCTGCTCCATTACCTCGTTATGGCCAGATGAAGCCTGTCCGTGTCTGCACTCACTGTTACATGTTCCATGTCACTCCTTTCTATAGTGACAGAGCTGGTATCTGACATATTAAACTACTGGTGTGTCTTCTGGAGTCTTACACGGACTGATACATTTGACCTAAGCCAAGACTTGAAAGAGGGACCCAATGAGGGCACGTAGGCTTTGACATCCATTATTATAAATTTTGTACAGACAGTTTTTATTGCATTTTACTAAGCTGCTAAAGGGAACTATGAAGCGTCTGTAGCTCTAAGGCTACAGTACAGTCTTCCATAAATTTATAACATTAATGTTACGATGCCATATGCAGAACAAATGCACTGTGTGGAAGGAAATAGGGCTCAGAGAATTGCTGCTTATCTTACATGCTAGGAACAGAGTAGCCAGTTAATTAGTCCATCCCAGCAGATCAGTCCCAAAGCTCAGACACTCCTGTGCCCACTGGAATTCCAGCATGGCTGTGGGCATCAGCACTCTCCCACCTGCTGCCATTTAACTTCCCCATTACTAGATTTTCGCTACCTATGCTAGAATTAATAAAAGCAAATCTATTTCAAATCTGTATTGGATATTTACAAAGGCAAAATTTTCTGCGAATCCCATAGAAAGCACTGAAGGCCCTAAAACAGTAATTCCTGTTGCCTTTCATTTACCAAGCAGAGCAATAACTCCAGGTTGTCTTCTAAAAATTTTTACAACTT
Organism: Corvus hawaiiensis; assembly: GCF_020740725.1. Classification (NCBI taxonomy): domain Eukaryota; kingdom Metazoa; phylum Chordata; class Aves; order Passeriformes; family Corvidae; genus Corvus; species Corvus hawaiiensis. Next base: position 9,177,672 of record NC_063217.1, on the reverse strand, counting down.
CCAGTTCCATAGTTTGGAGTTTTGGAGGTATTCATAATCTGAATCATTTATGCTAAATCCTGTTAGTAAAAGTCTAATACAGAGGTTTGGTTTCTATATCAGCATTTAAAACTTAACAAACTTCAGAGGAAGTGGTTACCAAATAAATTAATTCATATTAAAATAGATATTTTTTACAGTTTGGCAGCAAAATTTAGTAGATGAGACAAATTATTTCTCCCATACTGAGATTTTTTAAAATATTTTTTAAAAGGCAAATATATAATGAGGTATCCAAAAGGTCCTACAGAATGGTCAGTCAGAGAAGGGTACTTGTTGTCCACATTTGGCAGAGTAACCATGTAAAATAGTGCATACTGGTACTTCACTCATGCTAACAACTCAGAAGACATTTGTATTTATTTGAAACACTGGGGAATAATTTTTATCTCCACTTGGAGAGGAAAGAAATAAGACTCACACGGATTCATGCTATGATCTTGCATGAACTATTGCAGTAAGAGCTCTCTGAGCACTGAGGTTTCAAAGGCATTTGGACATGCTTTGAGTTGGGCACATGAAAAGCAAGACAGTGTGTGCTGTGGTTACAGAGGAAATGAGATCAAGAGCTCTTTGCTGTGCCCCCTTTCCTGATTCGTGGTGTTACACACTGTGTTTCAAATACAGAAATGGATGAGGAAGTTGTTTGTGGTATCACGCTCGAGAAAGGTTGTCACTCAAAATGATAAGGCAAAACTGGCCAGTGTTAATTTTTTTTTTAAATTTAATTATTTTTGGGGGGACATTCCCTTTGCTCAGTGGTTTACTGTTCAGTGTTAATGAGCCATATAAGGGTGCTGCGGTTTGGCACTACTGTCATTTTGATTCAGATGAAACAGCTTCACTTAGTTTATGTGTAATGCACAAGCCTTATGATGCTGTTTGTAGACAATGTCAGCTCTGATGTGTTATTTTCACCTTATTTATATTTTTTATTATTATTACTTCCCTGAAATCCTTCTCATAAAATCCTTGGGTTGGAGTGTCTGTATTCACCAGAGTTTGGAAAGGCATGGGGTTGGGTGATTGGTGGGACATGGGTAATGCGGTGCAAGCAATGATACTTATTCAGGCTTAAATCTCAGGCTTCACATTGCAATGATTATTGCAGTTTTATTTTTAGGAAAAAAAAAACACACAAGAAATTTAATGCTTCTTTTATAGGATAAAAAAATTGCAACAAACTTCAGTTGTGAAATAAATATGCACAAAAAGTTGCTTCTGTGGAAAAAAATCTTATTTAATGGACTGAATATTTATTTAAGCTTGTTTTTATTTTGTAAATGCTGTAATTCAGAATCATTTCCATAAATATGATATTTAAAGATCTCAGACACTATAGTTTCTTATGTAAATACAGACTCCTATTTCTCTTACTGAAAAGCACAATGACTATATCGATACTAATATACATTTGCCTCAAGGAAGACTTTCATCTTGTAATCTCTTCAGATAATTAAAGTGTCAGGACTTTCTACTTCCATGTGCTGGACTGCTCTTTCATTTTGAGGTCTGTTTACATGGAGTGACAGCTGCCATCCTGTCAAACAAACTGGCCTTAACTCTTTCTCACTTTGCAAATAACATAAAAGAAATTAGTTTAAATTTGAAAAGGGAAGTCACCCATACAGTGAAGGCATGGTAAATCAACGCTGGAATACCAGCCTGTCACTTAGCATTGCCTTGTGCTATCTCTTGCCACCAGCTGAAAATCTCCCTTCCCAAAATATCTTGTGTCAATGGCCACTTCACACATCAGACATATTTGATCTGCTTGTGTCACATCTGAATAATCTTTTCTGTGGGGGATACAAATCTGCAATGAAAACAGCGTTCCTTGGATCTCCGTGCACAGTTATCCTTGGGAAGCATAAATGCCCAGTCCTGCTTTGTTCTGCCCCCTGTATCAGACACAGCTGTTAAAGGTTTTATGAGAATTAATTTTCATTTCCAGAGGACTTAATGCATGGCTTTGGGATGCCATTTCACTGAGCAGAAAACATTACAGTTCCATGACATTGAGATCTCGGCTTCAGTGGTGCAACAATGAGGAAACTTTATGGGAACCTTGGACACAAATGTAAGATTGCATTTGAATTAACATGCATAATATTTATGGTCAAATAATGCTGCCTTCAGGTGTGTATGAATAGGTGAACAGTAGAAATTTATCCTAAAGGGACTTTTTAATCAAAAAGGAGATTTCTCCAGAATACAACAACATGTCCCACAGCAGTTTTCCTCTTGGGGATATCACAATGGGAGTGAACAGGATAATAAGGTAAGAGCAGCATTGGCAAAGGCGGCAATAATTCACCTGGTGCTGGACTCTCCTGTATGGCAATTCCCTTCTGAATCACAGCTGTTTTCAGGGGAAAAAAAAAATTACTTCAGAGTAAACTCTGAAGTGATCCTTTCTAGGTCTGTACAAATTGTACAGTGTTTCTGGCTCTCTCTGGGTTTGTAAAAGCAGGTGCATATCAAGGCTTCCTCACAGTGAAAGGAATTTCAGTAAAACACCTCTGCTTCCAGGGAATACCCCTGTCCAGAACACTCAAACAGACTGGAAAGCTGTCACACAGCATCTCGGTGAGGAGGAACCTGGATGGAAGTGATGGGTGAGAAGTGACCTTTGTGTGTGTTGTCTGAGCTGAAAGAAAGGAGGGAAACAGGCCGTGTGTGGTTGTACCTGTACTTGGGTGGGGAGATGGGAAGGGGGGCTGTGGGAGCAGGAGATCGACTGTAGGAAAGCCTCAAATACAGCCCCATCACAGTCCTGCCTGGAGCTGGAGCAAACCACCAGCTCTCAGTGCCTTGCTGAACTCTCAGTTCATGCAAAGGCAAAGCTGCTGGGGCTGCATCTGCCAGTTTCCGTGGCAACCCCTGATAGCATCTCTCTGCCAGTGCCAAGACTGCAGCACTCTGTTCCTGCACAGGCAGGCATGGAGGCTCCTGCCTTCTGCTTCGTCAGAGGGATTGTGATAGCTCAAACATCTTCATTTGTAACCAAGGTTTGTACTGCAGTCAAATGCTTAGTGTGAACTCTGTTTTCTAATGACAGCATTTCACTGAATTTGGCTTTATGTTGCTTGTTGGGAAGAAATCATCTTTGTAGGCATCCTTTTGACTACTTTTGAGGAGGGTTTAGCTATTTTTCCTTCTCCTCTTTTACCCTTTACCCCACCCCATCACTCAGCTTTCAGTTTCTGCTGTGTATAAACTAGACTTACTGTGTGGCTTCTGTGGATATCTTACACATAGTGAAATATTAAGACAACTCAAAGAGCTTTCATCTTTATTGCTTCCTGATCTTGTGCCTTCAGGTTCCCAGGCACAGGCTTGTTTCAAACCTTCACTTGGTATCCTTGTACCTGCAATAGCATCCTGCCACGCAGGTGCTTTCTGGCTGCCTTAGCTGCCATGGGTCTTGCACCAAGGTGTTTAAGTTCTGCGGTATTCCTTTACTTTGTGGAGGAAAAAGGATAGATCTTAATTCTCAGGTTTTAATAGCTGTTAATAAATTACAGATATTTCCATTTGGCTCTTTTTTTCTTTGCTCTTAAACCAAAAAATGGCAAAATAATAGGCCAGAAGGATGAAGAGGAGAAGACTTGTTAAAGCAGACCTGGAAGTGTGAAGATGATGTTTTAATGAAGTAATTGGTCTCTTTGAAAACAAGCTGTAACTGCATCTGCTAGGAATGCTGGTGCTCATGCATAAAACAAACTGGGCAATTAGTCTTTCATGAACTCATTTCATTTCTTGTTTTCACTAAACATGAAGGCTCTGAAGTGTAAAGAATGATTTTCCCTCATGTTTCACTCAAAGGCATAAAGCTGATTTTTCTTCTCAGTTTTTCTCTGCAAACAGTCACCAGCCTGTTGGGGCTCTGACTGAGCTTGTCTGCAAAAGAGAAAGTCCCGTGTCCAAAGCAGCCAACAGTGGGGCCTCCCACTCCTGAGGAGCACTGAGAGGTGCCTGTGAGCACAAGTGACTACAGAGGGGCTGTTGCTCATGTCCAGCTGCTGAGTGATGCTCCCATCTGCTCTTTCTCATGAGCATGAGGTGTCTGACACAGCCCAGGATGTGAGGGACTGCTGTGCCCGGGAATGGCAGACCCAGCAAGCATTGAACTGTAACGACCTCACATAATACAGAGATTTTATTTTCTGAAAATAACCCCAGGCCAGGCACTCACACCACTTAAGCAAGCACTTTTAAACTCATGTCTTACTCTAGAAAGTCTTATTTATGTATTTCTGCACTTTTACATAGTTCTTCACAGGGCAATAAAATGTTGGTGTTACTGCCATGACTTTTATTCACGGAGTTAATAAAAAAGATATAAAACAGCAGCAGGGAGGGTGTTTGAGGTGACTGCTTTCTGAAATGTGTAGTATTTCAGCAGTGGCCAGCTTTCAGATTTTTAGCTGAAAAAATTGGTTCCAGTGGGATTGTCAGTACAGTGGAAGATGATGATGATCAGAACTAGTCCTGAACAGCATTTGTGCTGGTAACCTCTCTGATGATGTCCTGTAAAACATGTTAAAAATGTCTGTCTTTCATAAGAGGGGTGTCTGAAAATGATGCACAAGTGCCTCAGCCTTTTTGGACAGTTTGGAGAAATTGTCCCTCAGCATTCCAGGACAGGGCCAGTGGCTCTGCATGGACTGTCCCACTCAGACCCTCGGTCATGAGAAGGCACCTGTCAGGTATGTTAAGAGCATTGAGACTGTCCTGGCTTTACTACTGAAGAACCTGTACCATGACATCTTCCTCTGTGTTTGGGGAGCCTCTGAGATCAAATTTTGAGGCACTTGATAATTATTTTTTCTGGTCAGGACCATTCGTGATTGCTGCTTCACTAGCAGCTTTTCTGTTTATTATGCAGCAGTAAAGCCTGCTGGTCTCGGGTTGTTTTTGGTTTTTTAAATTGATTTCACTTTCTTTGGCTTATCTGCAGAAAGCTGGAAATTAATAATTGAAGATATAAACAGAAAAATAATCACTTCTGCAAATTCATAAATATATTTAAAAGAAACTACCCCATGATGCTCTCAAACATTGGGAAATTCTACAGTAAAAACTGAACCCCAAGTAGTCCAAAAGTCTTGGGTGTCTGTCTAAACCATCTGCTTTTGTCTAGGAGGACTTGTAGCTGGTGGAAAACTACAGGTTTTGGGGACCAAAACTTACAGGTTTGAACCAATGATTGTAACTTCTTTGTCTAGAAATAGCTCTTCCTTAATTTAAAAAAATAAGGAAATTGCTATACTTCCCATGTAAAGAACCTCTGTTCAAATAAGAAAATTCAACTAATTTGTTCCAAGTGTCTTGGAACAAAATATAAAGCTACCACAAATTCATTCAGTAACCTTTGTTATATCCTCTCACTGCCATGTCTTCTAGAGTTTCTTTCAGGACAGAACACCAGCCTTGCTTGGAGAACAAAGTAGGAAAACCTTGCCCATCTGTACCCCTGACAGGTGTTTTCCTCTGTCATGTTTGTTTCTCACATTCTGCTTTCTGCCCCTTCTCTTGCTTTTTCCTCTTTAAAGCAATGTTGTTGGTGTTAGACTCTAAACTGAGTCTCAGGGAAAATGTTTCCATATTTCTTTCCTGTAGGGAGCGTTTGAAATATGTCTGTGTCTACTGTCTCTCAAAAAGGTGCTTTGTGAAAACCTGAGGATGCAGACTTGCATCCAGATGCTGCCTCCACGCAACTTTTGACTTACACTGGAACAAGAACAAAGTAGATGCAGCAGTAAAGAATCCAAAATTCAGGCTGGTGTAAAGTGTGAAAGCTTAAGGGTATCTTGAGTGCTTACTGAAAGTACCCAAGACAAGAGCCAGCCTCTGCCACCGCCAGGCATGAGCCGTGAGCCTGCAGGTGGTGCAGCCCTGACCTGGGGACCTGGGACCTGTGCAGGCTGGAGGGAGAAGCCAAGGAGCTGACAGCCCAAGGGACGCTGCCTAAAGGGTTTTTTTCCTCGACTGTTTTGCTAAAGGCAACTCCCAGGAGGAATGCAAGGTGTTATCTTACCTAGTGCATTGAGGGTATTTTCAAGGAGCTTGGAGAAAAACCCATTTGATGTGCTACTTCTCTCTTCCCAACCAGTGTTAAAGAAACACTCACTGTTCCTTGGCAGGTGGAGGGGACAGAGAGGCTGTTATCTTTTTGCTTGTTGATTATATTTTTATGTGTATTTTCTGCTTGCTTGCTGCAGTAAGAAATGAAGAAAGTACTCACTTGAAAATCTCAAATTCCCATTCATGCAAGAAATAATTCTCATAATGTGTTCTAATTGCAGAGTGCAAATAAATACTCGTCATTAAATAATATTAGGTTGTTTTTAAACAGAAAACTCATTAACCCCAAATCAAGCAATTATGAAATCACTTGCTCTGAGAACAAATAGCTCAGAAGCCACTGAGAACAGCAGTGCCATGTGATAAAACCCTCTGCCTCATGTGCTTTCCAGTGCCTTCCCAAGGTTCAGATGTTGTCACAGCATTAGCTGCCAGAGGAAATCTGTTCTTGCCAAGTTGTATCTTCTTGGCTGCTCTGTGCTCTTGTGCTGCTGGCGTTTTGCTCCATCAGCCTCTGCAGGGTTGCTTTTATTTGTGATATTTATAAGGTGGTTGAAGCACAAAGGAGGATGGAGCTGAATGGGGGAAGGTGCTGAGCAAGCAGCCTGCTAAAACGTTCCTGGTGTGTTTTGCTGTGAGGGAAAAGCCATGGGAGTGACCAAGGGGTTGGAAATGTCTGGAGTTGCAGTCCATTGAATGTATCAGAGATAATGGTTGCAGACACCGTCAGTAAATGCCTACACTGGGTGCACAGGTCTGGGAAGCCGGGCTGCTCCTGGCAGGGGTCCACAGGGAACTAGTGGCCAGAAGCTGAGCCAGCTTGAACAAACACAGGTGAGAAAGAAGAGCGTAAATCTTGTGCATAACCAGCTGCTGAACAGTGAGCTGATAGTTGTGGTGAACTCCATACCTATGATCACAAGTATTTTTAACAAACACAACATCAGGTGCTTCCTACAGACACAGTGGCGGAGCCACCTGTGTTGGGACTGAGGCAGAAATAAGCACTCAGTGGGGCTGTCCTGTGACAGAGGTCAGGGTCCTGGTCATCTCAGTTTATAAATTGGTTCAGGAAGTTACCAAGAGGAGGGATTTCTCTGTGGGCTGCTGTGCAGGAGAGATGCAGTGGCACAGGCAAAGCCACCCAGTGCTTTCCATCTCCCTGTTTCACCCCGGAGTTAATCCTGCACCAGGGCTGGAATCACACTGGCATTGGACTGTTACAAGCAGCAGGAAAAGAAAGGTAGTGGATCAAACACAAGGAAGAAGGATGCAGGGAGAAATGTGATGTCATTTAGGAGCCCAGTGTCTACAGGAGGGGAAGGAAAATCCCTGAACACAGAAATGGCCCTATGTGCAATTCCCAATCAGCTAAAGGAATCAGTTCCCAGTTTGTCAAGAGCAGTTCTCCTGTCCTTGTGAACTGGCTGTGATTTCCTGCAGCGCTAATCAATACTGGTGTCATGCTGAACACATTGCTCCTGCACAGGCCAGGCTGGGCTCTGGGTACCGTCAGTGTGCCACGTGTGGAAGCTGAGCATGACTGTGTGTGTAGAAACACTGCTTCCACAAACCCTGCCTGCAGCTAGAGAAGAAATGATCCTTCTGCTTTTTTTTCCTTCACAACTGCTGGATACAGAGCAGCAGGCTTGCCTGAGGAATCAGGCATGGAGCACAGTGGGCCAACATTGCACAGACCTTACAGTGAGGTACAACAGAAGATGGAAGTAAACTTCTTACACCACAGAGATTTATTCATATCCTCACCCAGCAGACCACATCAGCTGTGAAGGTCTGGAAGGGGGAGCCATGTCTTTCCTCTGCCTGAGCATGAGAAGCAGCTTCTGCCCCCCACTGCTTCTACCGAGCCCCCGTCCCAGTCCATCCCTTCAGAGATGCTTAGGCTGAAGGGTCTGTTGCGAGCATTTGTTTGGGCGTCCCCACAGCAGAGATGTTGCAACGCTGTGCCACAGTGGAGTCTATAGGATTTTGTATAGTAACTCCTTCCTCAACCGTGCACAGTGCCCCTGATCCTTCCCTGCCAACCACAGTACCAGTACTGGTTACTGTGCCCTCACACTGCTGTATCTATGTTATCTCCATGCTACAGAAGAGCTTATTAAAAACTCAGGAACACAAGATCAGCTCATCCTGTCCTGCTATCTCAAGCATCCATGAATAATCCCTTTCATAAATCACTTGTATCTCATCACAGAGGTAAGTGCAGTTCTTCTTAGAGTACTTAGACCTTAATCTTCTCAGTAGACCAAGGGTTTTAGAAATGCTGAAGTTTCCAGATCCTGATGTTTTAGTGGTCCTTTGAAGCTTAACCTTGGATCTCAAAGTCAGTCATCCCTGTCCTTCCTGCATGCCAGGGGACCCTTTGCTCCCTGCCTGTCACCTGGAGTCTTACTTACAGATGTGTCTGGTGGGAAGAAGAGAGCTGTCTATGCTGCTGTAAAGGGTGTTGTGCCATGTAAACTGAGCATGGCTTTGGCTCCTGGGGTGGCTCAGGGCTTCAGCTGGAAAATCACAGCTTCTCCTGATCCTCTGAAAGTGATCAGTGCCCTGTAGGTTCCCTTTCCCTGTGGTAGTCTGCTCTTGTCTAAAAGCAGTCTCTGGCCTTCATTTCACTTGTTAAAACCTGATGGATGCATCAAACACAGGTGCCAGTGGTTAAGGTGGACCTTAGAAGGCTAAATTCTGCTCTCACCTCCATCACTCCCACTTGGGCCTACAGCTCCATCTCAGCAGGTGTTTCTAACACCATGGGGCAGCTCAGCTCATGAGGGTGCTGAGTGCTGGCTCACTGGTGTGTGTTAGCACACCTGAAATAGTGTGGGATATCTAAAATCTGCTTCCAGGGGCTGTCTAGGGAGCACAGTTACTGTGTCAGGCTGAAGGGTGTGGGTCATGCCTGCAGTCTGGAGCACAGTGTTTGTATCTTGATATCAGTCTCTCTTGGTAAATGCAGGAGAGATTGATGAGTTTGTTTTGCTTAGGTGGTAATGAAGCACTTAGTTGCACTCGGTAATGGCTGTCTCTGCCCAGCTGCTCAGGGAAATATTTCAGAGGCTTGCCCCGCGGATCCCGGACTGTGTAAGTACATCCAAGCCATCACCCAAATCCCTAGCCGCTCAGCTTTCCCAGCTCCCTTGTTGATTGTTTTGTTGTTTCCAAACACGTTTTCTCTCCTTGTTTCACCAGCCCTCTGTGCTAAATGTTGTGTGCAGCGATTGGCAGCAGGAGCGGTGCCGGCGTGGGCTCCTCCTGGCACAGCACCGCGCTCGGGTGGCCCCGCACTCGCGGGACCAGGAGGTTCTGCTGCTGCCGAGTCAAGCGCATCGCAGCCGTGCTGAGTGATCCCCACTGCGGCTCCTCGCTGTCCTCGGCTGTTCCGGCCGTGCGGAGGCTCTGCTCTGCCCTGACTGATCTGCACAAGCCCTTACAAGTCTGCCACGTGCCGAAACATTTCCCTTCCTTCCCGCCTTCACCGATAGCCCCCCGTCCCCCTGCTCTGATGGAGCATGAACTGCTGTTCCTGCATTGTAGCCTTTACATCCAACAGCTACAAGGTTGGGTTATTTTTCTTCACTAGGACTTGTAAGTATTTTTAAGGCACGTTCTAGCATCCTAAAGTCACTTTCCACCAAAACAAACATATTTAAAATGCAGCAAAGCTATTCTTTCCAATTCTTCTTGTCAAATCACAATTTTTCCATCTTTAATGTCCCAGCCGCGCGGGACAGGGAGCAGGCAGTACTTTCACAAGCCAGGCTGCTCTACCTGCTGTCCCAGCACCGGGCTCTGGCTGTGCCGAGTCATTAGACTTTTAGGTCAAGTGCTTGAGCTGCGTGGAAGCCGATTGTGTTTGGGAGGGTGAGTACCGAGTCCTTCCATCTTCTGCTCCGCTGTCACGCAGAAGCGTTAAAGCCAACGTAGAGCACAATATTTGGGTCAAATGTAAGCTGTTCGAGTGCTGAAAGCTTTCCCACCTGGCACAGTGGCAGGGATCGATCACGCTGTCCTCCGGGGCCCCTGTTCCCAGCGGGCGCTGGCAGCTGGCACCCCGGTGTCGGGGTCTGGCACCAGAGCCAGCACCTCGGAGCCCCCGATCCCCCGGCATGGCACCGAGGGAGGTCCCAGCTCCGCTGCGCTCCCGCCTCAAGTGAGAAATAAGATTTTCAATGCTCCGTAAGCCCATAGCTGCACCGTGAAACCGCCGAGCCTTGCGGGGCGGGCGCAACTTCCCCAGGTCGGGTAAGAGCAGGAATTCGTGTTTTCATGCCCAAGCCCTCTGGGACAGAAGGCAGCGGCGCTTGTCCCCTGTGCCAGGCACGGCGCCCGGAGCAGATGGGTTTGCCCCCGGAGCCGGGCGGCCTGGCCGGGCCGGGGCGGCGGGCGCGGCGCAGTCTCGGTGTGACCCCGTGCGGCCGCCGGGCGCAGTGCGGGCCGGGAGCGGGGCCTGCGGGGCCCGGGCGCGGCCAGGGGGGCACGGAGCGCTGCGGCCCCGTTAATCTCCAGCCCTACTAAAAAAACCCGCAAAAAACAACAAAAACAACAAAACCGCCCAGCTGGCTCAGCGCCGAGCAGCCAGAGCTGACAGACCTCATTCCTGGCCTGGGTCCCCTCAAAGCCCCTGAGCCCGGGCACTCGCCACCGGCCGGAGCTCCAGCTCTGTTTGCCAATTACTGTGGAAATGCCAGCAAGCCCCATAAGTAACCAGGCCTCCAGATCCCCTTGGAATTGCAGCTGGATATGACAGGCCGTTTTAGTGTTTTCCCATTCTCAAGCCATCTTGAAATTGAAATGGGCGGCTGAGGTTGTTCAGGCAAGACTCAGAGCCCAAAGCAGCTGCTGTTCGGTTTCCATGGCCTGGCTGTGCCCGGAGTCAGCCGTGTGTGTGGCTGCTTCATCCCTTTGCTGGCTGTGTAGGGTGAGGGCAGGAGCTTTGCAGTTCACCGTCTCAGATGACAACAGGTGCCCACCTCAGCTGATGTGGGAGCCTGGTGGAGACTTTGGGCTAAAAAATCCACTCAGCCACTGGAAAGACTCGAGCACCTTGTGAACATCTACAGTATCATATCCAAGGCAAATTTTGGAAGCATGTGGAACAGGACAGCCTGGACTGGTGTTGCTCCTGCAGTGCTGTGACAGCTGAGAACAGAAACCAGCTCTGAATGATTTGCAGTTTAGTGCTCTGATTTAGAGTTTGGAGAATGCAGGAGTGTGTCTGCTGTGCTGTCCTTGCCAGGGCTCTGTTTAATGTCCTGTCCTGGGGTGGGAAGCAGGAAGGAGTTTTGCTTTTCTGCTGCCCTGTCACAAATCGTTGGTCTAGGGCTGTTTTCCTTACAGTTTTCACTTGTTTCTCTTCCTGCACTTGTCAGGGGTCCACCCCATGGTTTTTGGTTCATAGGTTCAGGGAGCAATAGGGCAAGAGGTTCCTCTTGGAGAGCATCCACAGCCCAGGGAGGAGCAGTAGCCATGCAGAACTGGCCATCCCTGTGTGTGTGATACTTGTGATCATCTTTGCGTGGCTTCTACTGAAACTCAGCATGACATTTTACACCCACCCCATGAAAAGATCATTTCATGGCTGGGTGACACCGGGAGAAACTGGCAGGATGAAACTTCTTAGAAGAATGACATTTCAAGGCCTCCCAAGACTTGTTTGTTAATTTATGCTGACAAGTATTTACAAAAATTTCCATGCATCCATCCCAGAACGTCCTGCTGTCTCCGAGTGTGCCATACGGCGCAGTGCTCAGCTTCTGCTCCAGAAGCATCTGTGCCGCTGGGCACAGCACGTGGGACCAAGGCGCTGACCATGAAAACCTGGTGAGCAGCTGACATGGCAGAGTGGGGCCAGGCTGCCCTGCAGGGCTCCTGCACACCACTGATTAAATGCCTCGGCTCTTCCTTCCCCTCCACCTGGAAATCTCACTGTTAACTTGACTTAAAGCCTCCCTGTGGGTTTCCAAACTTGGAGAAAATTTTTTTTCTATGAGATGAGTTCTCCTTGCCAAGAAGGTTTTAATAACTCACCATGAAATTTATAGAGTTTAAATTTAAACCACACGTGGGAAAGTGGAGCTGTAACAGTTTAATCCAATTTAACCTTGAGCGATCTGTTCCGCAGCGCTCAGGCAGACAGTTCACACCACAAGCAAAATTCCTGTGTGGGGTGGCAGACAGCAGCTCTCTCGTCATGTCTGTGTCCTTTCCAAAGCACAGAGGACCAGACTGGGCCATCTATGTTCCTGTTTCATTCTCCTGTAAGTCTCCCCTTGGAAATAGCAGGAATCTGATGCAGCTTGGAGTTGGGCATACCCCTAGGAAGAAGCTAAGTCTTGTTCTAGCTGTCATGTTTTCCTTCCTATGCTAAAGAATATCCTTTTCATGCCCCAGTTGCAGCCACCTCCTTTTCTTGTCCCATCACAAGAAGGTGGCACGTTTCACAGGTGACCATATAAATGCATCTTGTTGGGGAAGCAATCTCCTGGGAGTCTTCTTGGTACTTTCCAAGGAGAGTAGGTGGGGAGGTTTCATTGCCAAGTCAGCTAGATGTTGAAAAGTTTTATTTGCATTGACCTGCTTTGTCTTTTGTAGCAAAGTCAGTTTTAAATCACCAGTGTTCCAGTGTGGAGACCTGAAGGACCAAACATACATTTGTAGCACGAGTCAAATATAGGATTGGCAAGAGCCTGTAGAGTGGGGATATAAAATGCCCGAGCCCTGGGAGGATGCAGTGACTACATTCAGAGGTGTGTTGGTGGCTTAAACCTGGAAGGGCTCTCCCATGGTGTCAGCTAAGGTTAGGAAATTCAGTTGTGAGCAGCTGAAGGTGCCTTTACGTATCATGTGCATGCACAGCAGCTGTGGTTTTTCTGGTAACAAGAACTACACTGATTAACTCTCTGCTGCAGTCCATAGCAGACCGTGCCTGTTGGAAATGAGCAGACATGATGATTTTCTGAGATGGCCAGGTGGAGACCAGAAATCCAGGCTAGAACTGTCATGGTTGACTTAAAGCCTCAAGGAACCATCGCTTGAATGGCAGTGCTGTTTCTGATCCAGCTGTGTTTGCTGTGTTTCTGAACAATTACCTTTGGTGCTGCCCTTCTTGGTGGTATCTCAGCCACAAAAAGCTAACAGCAAATTCTACTTTTCAGACTTCTGTTCTTTTTCCCTGGGCTTGTGCATTTAACAGAAGATCATCCAATAATTTGCTTTGGTGAGAATTGCTTGTTTGCTCTGTTTCTGGAGAGAGGGATACTCACCAGCTAAATATTTTTTATATGCATTAGATATGACGTGGTGAGACCAGAAATGAGTTTCACACTGTGTTCCCAGCTGGGTAGTTTCCCAGGGAGGTTGGCTTCTGCCTGTGCAGATCAAGCTGGAAACTTTGGGGTGGCAGAAAAAGAAAATATTCCCGAAACTGGATTCCCTTGCAGCTTGCCAGGTATACCAGGCTGACTCACCAAGGCGGAGGTTTCCAGAATGACTAATGACTGAGCAGGCATTGATTTTTGCCTGTCTAATGGGATACATCTTAAAAAGTCTCCAGTTTCCAGACTGGGTGGGGTGCTTGCCCTTTGAAAATCAGATCCATGCATTGTGTATCGAGTTGACTGTCCCAAAAAAGAAACCACAACCTTGAGACCAGGTAAGTGTGTCCATGGTAGGCTCCAGGCTGCCAACAGCAAGGTGCTGAGGCTGTTGCAGTGGGGATACTGCAACACGCATATATCAAACCAGGAGTCCCGTGGAAAGGAAATATATATGGACAGACAGATTCTTGATAGCTGTTTCAGAGATGTTTATTTCTCCAGCCGCATGGCCGGAGCTCTGCCGAGGAACTGTTCCAGTCACGGGACCAAGGGTCCTTCTGCCCGCGCAGGGAACACAAACCAACCAATGGGAACGAGGCTGAGCAGGGGCAGGGAAGCCCCGTGTCTGTGCCCTCAGGGCCCCTCTCCCAGGGCTACACGGCGGGGGAGGGACCCCAACACCTCACCCGTTTTATTTTAATAAAAGGAGAATGAAAACAACTGGATAAACATAACAAGAACCGTTTCAAGACAAAACAAGCCACCCTCCTGAGTCTTTAAATGTCCAAACAGATTCTGTGGAACATCTTAGGGCTGACAGAAGGGAGACAGAACTCTGAGCATGCTTTGTGGGGAAACTGAGGCAGGAGAGGGTTTAACTTCTTCCCTCCCCCTTTTCATCCCCCACTCGGCATTGGAAAGGGATTTTTGGGGAAACAATTGGCAAAAGCATGGTTTTGTGAGGGAAACCATGGGTGAAAAAACGGATTGGGAATACACTGGGGGTAATAGGACATAGGGTAAAAGGGAAAGGTGGGATTAGGAAAGGGAAACTGTAGGGGGGGCTTACAATGGAGATACTGTCTAACATGACTACGATTTTTTGCATATATACTGCCTTTTACAGGAACACCATCAGGCCCAGTGACCTGCGATGCTTGTAACCCTTTTCTCCCTAGTACAATATTAAATTCCACCACCTCTCCATCTCCCAAGCTTGGGATGCATTTTTCAGGGTTATTCTTTTTAATAGCAGTTCTATGCACGAATATGTCTTGCTGGTTGTCACACCTTGTTATAAAACCATAATTTTGCTTAACATTATACCATTTTACTATCCCTAAGGTCTTAGTTGCTATGATCTTTTCCTTTTTCCGAGTGGCTGCTGTTTTCTGTCTCGCTGCGTCTTTGCTCTCTCTTTCGGTCGCTCCCGTGTTGGAATTGTCGGAGCTGCCGGTGCCTGCGCGCTCTTCCCGGGGTCGCGTTCGGGGCTGCGCGGGCCGGGCCGGGCCGCGCCGCTCAGTTCTCCGTGCGTCGCCTCCTCTGGTCGCAGCTTCGCTGCTGCTGCCGGGCGCTGCACCCACGTCTCGGCCGGGCCCCCGAGCGATGACTCCCCCGCGCCCCGCTCCAGCGCGCGTCTCGGCTGGGCGCGGCTCCGTTCCACCGCCACCGCCGCCAGCCGCCGCCCGCGCGCCGCCCCTCTCGGTCGGGCGTTCCCGGGGCTCGCTCCGCCACGCGCTGCACGGGGCCATTCGGGCACCGCCGGGTCCCGCCGCGCCTCGCTCCGCCACCGACACTGCGGCTCGCGTGGCTCCGCCCGCGCGCGGGAACTGCCTCGCTGCTGCTCGCAGAGCGCTCGGCGCACGTGGCCTGGGCCGCACGGTCCCTGCGCCAGGCTTCCCTTCACCAGGACACAGCTGACATTGCTCAACAGTCTCGGTAACTAAATAATATTCATGAAAATATTCTTCCATCGGCATATATTTTGACTCCAATATTAACTGTGTCCAAACGGTTTTCCAAAAGCCCTTGGTAAGAATTAAATCCCAAGAAACATAGAAAAAGTTCTTAAACAACCATGCCAGGAAGTGTTTCAGTTCTTTTTGAGCTTGAATCAAGCTAAAATTTATAAATCGTTGTTCAAGAATCATTTTAAGTTTAAGATAAATGTCCATATGCGGCTCTGAGAGCCAAGAGTCTTCCCACGGTTCCTCCATAGTTTAGATATGGAATAGCAAAGCAAAACCAAGAAGAGGAATCCAAAGTTTCCAGGGTTTACTCACACAAATCAGTCGCTTAGGGATCGGGGATCGTTCTGCTCTCAAATCTCCACCATTTGTTGCAGTGGGGATCCTGCAACACGCATATACCAAACCAGGAGTCCCGTGGAAAGGAAATATATACGGACAGACAGATTCTTGCTAGCTGTTTCAGAGAGATGTTTATTTCTCCAGCCGCATGGCCGGAGCTCTGCCGAGGAACTGTCCCAGTCACCGGACCCGAGGGTCCTTCTGCCCGCGCAGGGAACACAAACCAACCAACGGGAACGAGGCTGAGCAGGGGCAGGGAAGCCCCGTGTCTGTGCCCTCAGGGCCCCTCTCCCAGGGCTACACGGCAGGGGAGGGACCCCAACAGCTGAGGCAGCTGCTGAAGCTGCCCTCATGTGCTCCCATGCTTCATTGGTGGCATGAGCAGGTTCTCAGTTACAGACTAGACTTCTCAAATCCTTGTGTCCTCATGTGAAGGGTTAATACAGGACTTTCCTTCCTTTTTTATCCCTCATCAGGGTAATAATTTGTTCTCCTGTTGCCACCTTTCTGCTCTTGATGAGCACATCAAATTCTACGTGCTTAGGCCTGGCTGCTCAGTGATGCTTGAAGTTGCTCTCCACCAGTAGCTCCGTGTCAGCTCCACAGGGGACAGGGCAGACCCTGAGGCGATTGTGAGAACAAGAGCATTGTAACATTATATGTTTTTTCTCATCATGGCTGTGATCATTTATTCCTGAATCACTGTCCCAGAAGAAATACAGAAGTTAATCAGACTTACTCTGACACTGAACTCTCTGTTGAGCACCCAGGCAACAGTGGCTTCACACCTGATCCAGGCTGAGGTATTCAACTGGTGGGGGGAGTGGAGAAAGCCCAGCTCTGGCTTGTAAATCTGCCAAGCAAATCTAGTGCCCTACACAAAGTAATGTCCACTAAAGAGCATTACTCCTCACTAGGTATGAGGAGACAAGGGTTTGGGTTCCTTTTGGCCTTTCTTGTGCTCTGTTTCATCAGGCTCTGGAACTGTCTGGTACCATGTGTGTGGTCTCCCTCCTCTTTGGTGACAGCACCAGCACAGGTTCAGCACTTCATCTCTGCTCCCTGCTGCTTCCAAGCTCACAGCAGTGCTGGGCTGCCATGGACCTGCTCAACGCCCTGCTGGGTGATGTGCCAGGAGCTGGGTGGTTGTCCAGCCCTGTCGGGGGACATGTGTCCCACTTGTGAGGCATGTCTGTGGGGCCAGGTGCTGCTCCTGGTTTAACCCTCATTGGCTTTAAACTGCCCCCCCGAGGGCAAATACATGGCTCCAAAACACAGGACTGTCTCCCTGTGGAGAAGAAATGGGAGCTGCTACTATAGCCCAAGGAAGGGACTTTCCACTCTTCCTTTGGACTCACAGTCACCCCTGCAATTGGATGTCTGTTGGACATCAGAGTCAAGTCGTTTATGGGTGTTTTAAAGCTGATTTTTCCTGAGTGGGGGCAGCAGGGAAAGTTGGGCACAGTCACCATGGACTGGTGAAATCAGGAGCATCCAAGTAGCCTTGACAAATATGACTGTGATCAAACCAAGCAGTGTTTTGTGGTCTGCGCACTGCATCAGCAGCTCATCAAACTCACCTTTTCCTGGGAATAAAAGTTAGTCTCAGGCAATGAAGGAGCAAGAGAGCATTAGGCTTTTAAGAAGCAGACTTCAGAGACTGCGTCCTCAAATTTTCTGCCATTTAAAATGTTTCCCTAAGGTTTTACTGCATGTAAATGAAATGATAATTACAATATTTTAATCCAATTAGCTCCCTTCGTGATCTGGCAGGTGCAAATTGGGGATGGATCAAACTTTTTCGTGCTGTGGATTATGCCTGGAGCCTCCTTAAAGCTGCTGTCTGGCCCTGTGTGTACATGCTGTACGGCGTGTGTTACGGGGGACTGCAGTGAGGTCCTAAATTATGTATAGCGTATGAATTATTGCTGAAATGCATCACTAAGACTTCACTCATCGAACATTTCCAGCTCCATGCGAGCAGCATGGGAAAAGCCAAGTATTTGCCTGTGGCGTGGGCAAGGTTTTCATTTGCATGGATTTAAACAGTGTGTGTCACTGACAGAGTCACAGGTCACCTGGAGTTAATGTAATACATTCCCCTACATCTTGAAGGAAACATATTTTGCAAGCTCTCATCTGATTAGCATGGAAATTACACTGGGATTTCTTGTGAAAATGGGGACAGAGATGAAAAAAAAAGTATCTTGATGTGTTATTTAAAAACAGAAAACTCTTTGAAGGTCATTGCAGCTGCCCTTTCTAAGGCACATCTCCCAGCTCATGTTAGGGAGAGCATCCTCTCTTCCTCCTTCCTATCAAAACCAAGAGCAGGGAGCCCACCCGCTGCAAGACAACAGGAGAGAGATGTCTGCAGTGAGGGCTCTGAGCATGGATGGCCTAGGCTGGCAGCAACCTCTGAAGGACACAGGTTTTCATAACACCTGTGGATATGCCCAAGCTAAAAATGGTGGAAAACTGCCTGTTAAAAACCCTGCTCCAGACAGTGTGTTTGATTAGCAGTAGGGTTTTTGTCCCACAGCACTGTCCTGATGTGGCCCTATCACCCCAGGGACCCCAAAGGGCATTGAAAGGATGACGGAATTGCTTCTTGACAAAATCCAGGGCAGTTGTTCTGGCAGTGTTACATTATTTTAGGAATAAAATGACAACTTTTTTTTTACTCTTTTATTTTATTTTATGGAAGTGACCAATTTTGCTGAGAAATGACTGAGCCCCCAGATCAGCCAAGTTAAATGACACAACTGTCCCTTGAACATACTGGTCTGCACCGGCTGGGCACCCACCTTTACTGCATGGATGAGATGAAGGATAACTTCCTTATCTTTGACCTATTTTGAATGGAGAAATATTATTTATTTTGCCATTTATGTTCTGATTTCCCTTTAGAAGGCTGCTGCCAGTCTGTGCTGAATGAAAGCTCTTACGGGACAGAAAATCTTCATTCCTTTTAAAAGAAGGTCTCAGTAAATACATTTCAGAATAAGATTTCTTTTGATACTTGCTTTTCAAATCCCTGTGTGTTTCTATACCTCCATAATCTTCCATCTTCAGAGAGGTGGAAAGGGAATTTAAAACTGCCTTTCCTTTAGCACCAAGACCCAACTGCAAAGACAGTGCTTGTCAGTGATGGGAGAGGAGCCAGGCCCAGGGAGATCCTAGAGCTGAGCTGTGAGGAGCAAGCTACAAATTACATTAAATAATAATTAAAAATTAAACAAAACCAAAGGCACTGAATGTTTTCAAACAAACTGGAGAAAATGAGTTTTGTGCATTAACAGTCCGTGAACCTTAGGGGGTAAAATCCTGCTGGCAGCGGCTTACTCTGCTGTTGTGCATGTAGATTCTCTGTGGTGCAGTACCGTCCTACCTTTCATTTCCAAGGGATGGGAAATGCTGTCACCTTGACCTGAGGCTAGGATGGGGGAGGCTGTTTGACCTTGTGATTTGTTGTCTTCCACTTCAGCTGAAGTTCCCCCGTGTCAGACTGACTCCTGCTCTGACCCTCCTCAGATGAGGTACAAATCGGGGATGACAAGAAGCAATTTTGCCTGAGAAGGTCTTTGCTGCTGTGGGAGGAGATGTGGTGGTGAATGTTCAAATAAGATTTGGGTTCAGAGTCCTTAACTGCCCTAGGATGTTGCTGGTTTGTGTTCGGCTCTTGATCTCCACATTAATTTTTCAGCATCAAAGCACAGAGCACAAGAAGCAGAAGCCTTGGCAAACTGAGGACACCCACCCTGGGAGAGAGAGAAAATTTCACATGGTTGGAGAAACTGGAGCCAACTGAAAACTAGTAGCAAGGCAAGGGGCAAGGGCAATAAAAGGTAAGATTTTCTCTAGGTAAGGCAAGCAAAATAGATGTGAGACCCTAACCAGTTTAGTGAATTCACTTGATGTCTGCCTATAAATTCATGTCCTTCATAATTTATATTGAAAAATGAAAATGAAACAGGTTTGGAAAAAGGTATTTTTGTTTTGTTTTTGGTTTGTGGGGGGTTTTTTTGTTTGTTTTATTTTGGTTTTGTGGGTTTTTGGTTGGTTGGTTTGGTTTTTCTTTGTTTTTGCTAACATAATGGGGGTCTACCCCAGGCCTCCTGCTGGGAGGGCTTTTAAGAGGAGATGGGTTAAAACATCCTTTCCTCTGGAAATGGGTCCCTGTGGAGTCCTGCTAACTGTGAGGTTTGAGGATAACCCTGTACTCATCAATATTTTGGAGGTGGGGGGAAGAAATCTTCTCTTTGAGCAAACAAAGAAGTGGGCATTCATTTGCTTGCCAGGTGATGGCTTGCAGCACCTCCGTTCATTTGGGGCATGTCCTTACAGACAGTGCCCAAAATGTCACCTGTGGGGTAAGGCACAGCTGAAAAGGTGTGATGGTATCAGGCTCTGTCTTCTCCATGTTGCACATGAAACAAAACTGGATGCCAAAATGGTGGTGTTTCCATGGGCCCTGGAACTCGCACAGTCACACTGGCCTATTCCCTACATCAGTTATTTAGGGGAAAAAAATCCCTTGGAGACACATTTCTGTGTGAACAGCCTTCACTGGTGGCAGCTCACAGGTGTGTCTCCCAGTGATGACCCTGAATGGCAGAGGCGGATGGTGACTCTCTGGTAAGACATGAATGTTTGAAGGGTTTCTCATTCCTGTCACAGACCTCCTGTGTTCTCCTGGGAGGCTCCCTCCTTTCCTTGCCCCTCTCTTTACTGCTGCTGAACTGCACTTCTAGGGCCAGGACACAACCGTGGTCATAGAGTTGGAGAAAACACCTTGGCCAACACGCCAGGTGATATGGCAGGAGCAGCAAGCCCCACCACCACTCCTTGTTCTGCTGCTTCTTCGCTGCCCAGAATGTCATACAAAAAAAATCCCAACGAAACAAAATAAAAAAACCTGCTCTGGGCAAGGCAAAACTACTCATCCCCCAGCCTGGGCAGGAGCAGGAGAGGGGGAGTGGGCTGAAGGTCACTATATACTAACGAGACCAATTTCTGGGTACTTGGTTGCATTTTTGTTTTTTCTTGCCCGACTTCTCAAGAAATCTGCAGCAGTTTGAGGTTTTTGAAGCTGTTTCCTCTTGCTCAAACCGCCTGACGTTGGCCAGCACGGGCTCTGACGCAGCATCGCGCTGCCACAAGCCCTGTCGCAACCCTGCTTAGCTCCTGCCCGTCCTCTGGGAACCCGGGACTGCCTCTGCAAGGCTCTGCTGGGAAAGAAAACAGTCTGGTACTGACCAGAGAGAATCAGGGAGAGATGAGGGGGGTTGTGAGATGCCTGAGGTAACTGGGGAAGACGGAAGTGCTTTAGTTCCTTGTTTATTTATGTTTTACATCAATGGGGAGGTGAGAGTTTGGGTCCTGCCTGAACGTGGGCCTTGGAGAGAAAACCCGTGAGAGTGCTCTGGCTGAGTTTAGGAACAAAATAACCACCGTGCTCCCTGATTAAATCCTTAACGCCAGAAAGGCCTCTGGCATAGAGCCTCTGCTTAACTGCGGTGCCAAAATTGACATCTCCCAGCTGCAAAACGTGGCTGCATAAATGTCCTACGGGACCGGTCAGACATCTCTGAAGCTGCAGTCGCCTCACACAGACGCTTCCCTCTCTCCACTATGTAGGAAAACTGGGGTGCCTCCAGGTGGCAGCCCTGTCCACTCTAAACAGGGGTTTGCTTTTCCCTTGAAATTATAAAGGAACATCGGTGGTGGAATTAACTTGGGATTCAGTTCACCTTAGCAGCAGGGTGGTAGGACACTGCTGGATGTGCTAGTGGCGATGCCCTCACTTTCATACAATGATACAGCACCGGCAGGAGTCATCCCAAACAAGAAGATGTGGGCTCTGGGTTCTGTCAGCCCATAGACAGGGATGAAGGATTGCAGGATTGACCCTGCAGCCTCCACAGCAGCCTTGGTGCTGCCCAGGACCAGGCTGGCAGGAATCACATGGGCAGAAGGATGAGCACAGTTCTTAGTGATTGCAGCATTCAATTGACTGGTTACAGGTCAGAACCTGGAAATATAACATAAAAATGTAATTAGATAAACCATTCCTCCCCCCCCTCCCCCCAAGAAGCATAGACTGGATCCTGCAATGAAGTGACTGCTACTGGCAACAAAAAGTAGACTTCTGGCACTGCGTGGTAAAGTCCCCATAAACTTGTTTTTGTGCTTGAGAACACCCAACAGCTACTGGGAAGAGAGAGGTGGAAAGCTCAGGCTGCAGACAGCTCTGCTCCACCAGCATTTATGTGGTCAGGCACCCACAAGCACATTCCCAGTAAGAAGTCAGAAATCTGTGGGTAGCAACTGAGAGGCTCCTTGCAAAATTTGAGCTTGATCCCTTCGTTTATCAAATCAACAGCACCTTGAAGGTCTTCTTCTTAAAGGGGTTTTAAATAGCAATAAAACATTTACAAGTTGACAGCAGTAATGAAACTTGGGTGTTCCCAAAAATCCGCAGCTCAGTTTCTATTCCCAAAAGAAGGATCAAAATCTAAATGTTTTGAGGATTTAGCTAGTTTATTGCTCACAGGTGCTTTACGCTATTCAGGAAAATGCCCTGCTTTCTGACCAGAAGTTAGACTCCCAAGCTGAGCATGCAGAATTTTAATTTTCCTTTAATGCAGTGAAAAGGCAGCACAAAGCTGCTGTCTGAATTCGGGTTAGTCTAAGGATAGAAATCCCTTTTATTTATAATTTTAATTAAGGATGAGTTTTTGTTTCTGTCACAATGCACAGAATTATTTCTAAATCATATTTGGGACTTCCAGCAGAAGAGGTTAACTAATACTGTGAACTCATCCACCCAGGGGAGCTCTGCATTAATGTGGTATTTAAGTGGGGGAGATCAAAGCTTTGATACCAAATGAAATGCTATTAACAGTTTCACACAAGCAAAAACCTTAAAGAAATTTCAATGCAAGATAGTTGGCACTGAGGAATGACTGTGGATGGGAAAAAAAGGTGGCTCCATCTCAGTGCTGAATTTATTTGGTCATCAAAGCACGGGCTGACAGTAGCAAATTGCTCACTGATAGTTGTGGATGTTTTGGCCATGGCCAAGGCTGTAATGTCCCCCTGAGCTGCAGGGCAGAGGCAGCACTCTGCTAACCTGCACCGTCTATTCCCAGCTTCACTGATGAAGACAAGTGCTGAAGTGTCTTGCTGTAGTCTGGATGTTTCAGCTTCCCAGCTTGCTCAAGGAGCCTCCTGATTCTTTTCTCACATTGTATCCCACTGTAGTTCAGGAAGTTACCCAGTGGCTTTTCATTTTTTCCTCTTTTTAACCAGAAAGCAGCCCAATTTCTAATGTTCCCATCCAGACATTCTGCTGTTGGTAGGAGAAGTTACATTCTTTGACTAAACCAGGATTTGGTTGTCTTCCTTTCATCTCTTATTGTTTTGCTTTAAAAAAAAAAAGAAAAAAAAAAAAAAAACCAAAAACCCCCACACCAATCAAAACACTAAAAAAAAAAGTATTAAAGAGAGAGACTTTTTTTCCCCAAAGTCTGCATATCTATCTTACAGCAATATTTTCCTAATTCCACAACTGCGAGCAAGTCAACAACTTATAGGAGTAGGATTAGACCACTAATTAAGCAAGAACTGTAGAAAAGATTTAAGTGGGATCTACAGCGTTGACCTGTCCTTTTTCAAATGCCAAGTTTATATACGTGACTGTGCATTTCAAATGGGTCAAGAGAGCTTGGTTGCAAGTACCCAACACATTGCTGTGAATTAATATTTAATCAAATGTACAACATAGGGCTGAATATTGAAGCTTACCTTTGATTTTGACTTCTATGATTTTCTTGGGTTTCTAAACCCCTCTGAAAATACTTCAGTATTTCATAATAGTATTACTCATACAATATGTTTCTTAGCTGTGATTAAAGCTAGTGAGGATGTAAATCTACAAAGGGAAATCTAAGCAAGACCTCATCAGCATAAAGTATGTGGGAGACTAATTTAGTTACATCCCTATTAGTAATGACAAATCAAATTGTTCCTCCTTTTAAATCACTAATATAGCAAGGTTTTGCAACTCGGCACATAGCACGCACGATAAATCAGTTCAATCTGTACACAAACACTGAAGGCTGCCTTAAATCTGGGTTGATTTCTGATTCCAAACTCTTCCAGTGCAGTTCAGGTGAGCCACCCTGGTTCCCTTAATACCTGGAAAGAAGGAGAAAAAAAAAAAAAAAAAAAAAAAAAGAGTTAATCTCTACCCCCATGTGCTGTATATCAAGCACTCAACATTTATAACCCTGCAGCTGATTGCTTAGCAACTGTCTTTGGGAGGAACGACTCACCTGATGTGCCATCAGGAGCTCTTGGGTGCAGGGAGGAGGCCGGATGAAATGAGGTCAGGCAGTGTAAGCTTACCCTGTGCTGAGTGGCGCTCACTCTGCTCTGTAATGAAATTAATCAAGGTCATTTATTCGATCCTTTTTTATTGTTATAATTTGAAACTGTAATTTGAGGTGGCTCAAAGACGTGCAGGCATATCTGTAATTATACCTTTATAATTACATTTATATTTTAAGGTAAACATTTTCATGTATTGCTGTAAATAGACTGTGTGCGATAGAGAATAACGTTGTCTCATACTGGTTTCAGTCAGAGCTGCACGACTGCAAACATGGACTGTAAATGGGATGGGGGGGGGATATTGAAATCCACCAGTTGTGTGCTGTTTAATTTGATTTTAGGTGTTTCATGCATCTTAACATCTTAAGACTGAGTTTAAACCCCAAGACAGGCTCAAAACTAAAGGCTAATTGAAAGAGATACAGAAGAATTGCTGTTTAGTCACACTGACCTTTAAAAATTGCAGAGCAAAGGTACGAAGGTTGGCCTCATCTGCCAAAGCTCAAGGAGTTCATAGTGGCTGAAGAAGTACATGCCAGAGTCACCTCCAAACTGATGGCTGTGACAGTGACCAGTGAGGGACCCACTGCTGATCCTGCAGGAGATGGTCAGGAAAAATTGCATTGTTTGTTCTGTGTTTAACATCTTGCTGGGTGAGACCATGGTGGGGGTATGAGAGCATCTTCTGTCTGCACAGCCAATTTGGCTGCCTCTGTTCTCCCCGGGCTCTGCTCACCGGCTGTCTCAATGGCATGCATATGAGCTCCCTCCTGTCTCTGCTCTGGAGCAAACCAACTGGTTTCTCCCAAGGAGAAACCTCGACATGACTGACAGGGCTTTTTTTCAGGTTGCACAGACAGAAGAGCCTGGCATGAGCTGGACCAGACTGTACCCTGGACAGTCCTCCAGCCATCCCAGGAGACCTCGTGCCCACTGTCCTCCATGCTGTGCTGTAGAACCCAAAATGCCTTCACACTCTGCTGAAAAACATCATGCTGGCAGCCTGCCACCCATTCCTTTCACCATTTCAAACTTAAAAAACCATCATCAATGCAGTAATTATTGACCTGGGGTCTGTGGGGCTCTGCAGGAAGCTCAGAGGAGACCCAGGCCAAGTGCTGCACAGCATGAAGGTAACCACTGCCCTTCAGAGAGCGCTGGTCCTTAGTGGTGTGGACACAAGCCAGCCCGTAGCAAAGAGCAATGGTTAATGGTGCCTCCCAGGCATTTTCCACAACAGCAGCAGATGCGCAGCCTTTGCCAAGTAGCCAACACTCAGCATTTTCTTTCTTCTCCCTAAGATTGTTTCTGGACCTTACAAACCTCTTCTTCCCTGTGGCTCAACGCTCTGGCAGCAAAACGGTGAGGACTCCCTGGGGTGGCAGAAGTGGGCGACACACAAGTGTGTGATGCACCAGGTCTGCGAGGACAGATCTCCAGAAGCAGGATGAGGGCACCAAGTGTGGGGAGCCCAGAATGAGGGCATCACTGAGCCTGTGAAGGAACAATAAAAATAGAGATGTTTCTGGGAGAAAACTGCCCAGAAATTAATACCAACCCTACTCCATTTTGGAAGGAATCTCCTGAAGCATGCAAGAAATCTGGCAATTTACATTAAATAGTTGAAAATAAAAAGTTGAGATGTCTTTAGTGTAGTAAAAACTAAATTCACAGATTTAGTGAGAAAGGGAGAGTGAAAGGGTCCTGAGTTCTTTACTTAATAATAACCTTGGTGCAGCTACCATCAATACCTTGCATATCTGTCCTCCTCAGCAAACCAGTGGCAAAACTGGAAGCTTAACTCTTAAGGGCATTGCCCCTGGTTATCTGGCTCAGCTTTCAGCAAATAAACATTTTCCATTTCTCACCTATATTTACCTCGTAGTACATATATAATATTTGTAACCAAGCATCTGTCTATACTTGGCTTGTTCCCTTCTCCATTTAAACACACATCTGAGAAGAATCATGAAGCCAATCGCCCATCTCCAGCAGCAAAAGCATTTATAGAAAACACTCCAGTACACCTCTGCAAAATGAATATGTGAACATGGATTTGTAAAAGGTGAATGACAAAGAACCTGGCAGGCACTGCATGAATAAGCCATACAGAACCTCAAGACCCAGCTCTCAGGTTAGTGTGCCACAATTTAGCTTGCCACAATTTTTAGAAATGATGTGGTATTTTTGTAACCTTCATTTCCCAGTTTTTCTGGAATTTTTGAGATGGTTTTATACAAGACTACTGCTGTGACAATGCTTGCTCACTTCCAGATCCAAAAAATAAAAGCATTAGCTTCTCAAGGTTTTTCAATTTGAGTACTCAAACCCAATAGTCGTTCCTGAAAATTTTGGCTGTGGAAACTATATCAGGGCTGGGAGAGAGGGGCCATAAAACACTGTGCTCTTCATGTAAGTACTTATTCCAGCAGAAGACCAACTAGGGGCTGGTTTCTCAAGTAGGGCAGCAGATTTTTTTAAGCAATCCAGGAATACTCTGTTAAATTCAGGAACTGTGATTAAGATGGGTGCAAGTTCACTTTGACCACTTTGGTCTCTTTTACTTGTTGTGTTGTCTCAGGATCCTTTGGAGAAGGCATTACTTCTCCTAGGAATTTTGTAAATGTATAGAGCCAAATGACAGAGAACTGGACTCTATCAGATGAAGCTGGAAAGGCTGGACAAGCCTTTTATATCTTGTTTCATACAAATTTGGGTTGGCTGGGGTGATGCCAGTAGCTTCACTGGCATGACCTCCAAAACTAAACACCCTATGGTTTCCTGGTCACTCATACTTCTTCAGCATCTGTAGTAAAAACCCATCAGCTGCAACCTTGGCTGTTTGAACAGAAGTCTCCCCTGTGCAGTCTGTTATTAAATTCTCTTATGTCTTTATTGAATATTAGATGTGATGAAGGAAGGTGACATCTCCAGGGAAATCTTGCTTGAGCTGTGGGGATGGGATGTTAATGGACTGGGGAAGACAGAAAGTCTACAAGTGTAATGAACCTGTAATGTCCCCATGTGAGTGTGAACGTCCAGATATATTTATTTTTCTTTTTTTTACTCCACAAAGGAAAAGCACTTGAGATGTATATAAACAAGGTACTTAGCTCTTCTCTACTCAATATCACTTGCTTCTGTTTTAAAGATGGCCTTGTTGCCTGTTTGTTTTTATTATTATTTTTCTGTTCTGCAATCGGCATCCTTTTTATTTCACACATTGGTACAATAGATGAGTTCTCCTTTCCATGTGACAGCGTCATTTCAGAGAAAAATGGAAAAATCCCTGCAGAATCAGCATTTTACAAACTTGTTGATTAAACAGGATAGGGAAGGATGGATGCAAACTGCAGGACTAAACCCTGAGAATCTGGTGTGTGGATGCCAGGAACACGATGGAAGCCTGCCTGAGGTAGGACTGAAAACAACATGGTTTGCATTATTTAAAGGCAGATGCTTAAAGTTCTCATGCTTCCTGGTGTGCCCCTGCATGTGTGCACCATGTCCTGCTCCTTCCTTCTTGCCCACAGGCATCTTGTGAGGGTCTGCAGACATATTTATGATACCAGCAGTATTCATAAAGGTCAGTTTTGCTACCAAAACCCTTCCTTTTTTTCACCATGGTTGCAAGCTCCCACCATGCCAATGGAGATCCTGAGAAGCTTCCACCAGGTGGCTCCTGCCCTCCCACCCCTCTGCTCTGGATCCCAGGAACACCATGGCAAAGCAGCCACACGAGAGAAGGGGTGTTCATGTAGCCTTCTCCTTAATGGACCCTTGCAGTTTGGAGTATGGCCTGAAAGATGCCTTTTCCATCGGGGTGAACGTTAGGCAACAACCCTTATTCTTAAAATCTGTAATATATTTGAGAATTAAAGTGAATTAAAACACCTTAGAAGTTTCACATGGGTTTTTCTGTTATTAAATTTCAAGGGGACCAGAGGAAGTTAAAAAAAGGATCTTAAAGACCTCTTTAAAGTAATTTTTAGCTGTTAATTAATTGGAAGTTTATGCCTATTTCTAATCAGGAATGCATTCTGCCATGCAAATGCTGAAGCCTGATGAAGGATGTGCTCTGTCTTCTATGTATGACAGAAAAAGGATCTTCCCTGTCAGTGGAAACCAAAGTTGCATGGGATGAGGACAACTGGTTCTGCAAGAGAAGCTCATGTGCTCCTGGATCCCAGCTTGCACCATCTTGTCACAGTTTCAGGTCTGGCTCCAGTTTGCTCTTTTTAACAGGTTTCTCTTGTATCTCTCTGTCCAGGTGGGCATGCTCACAGCACAGTTGGACACCACGCACCTCCCCTCCTTTTTTGGGAAAGGAAACTGAAGGGCAGTGTGCTCCCAAGATGTATCTACATTGCAGCTGCATTTTTAGCTGGCGCTCGGGCTCCTCTGAGCTCAGGGGTCAGATGCAGCTGCTCGTTGGCTGCACCGAAACCTGTGCCTTTACGAGGAAGGTGTGTTGTTGTTGGCTGGCTGGGCTGTGTTTCTTGGATTGCCTCAAAAATAGTTTTCTGCTTTAATAGACCTGAGTGGCTGATGATCTTAACATTTGCTCTAATTGCTGTTTAACTTCAGAGCTGGTTTAATGTGTGTAGCAGTAGCAGTCACAAAGAAAATACCAGAATCTAAATAATTTTTTTAAAAAATCCAAAGCCTTTATGTGTACAGGGAGAGATTTAAATATGTGCAGAAATTTCTAGGCTCTGGCTTTAAAACAGTGTAATCATAGAAACAACAAAACTGGCCATTAGAGTAAGAGAGGTGGTGTCCTGCAAACCAGAATCACAGAGTGGTTTGGGTTGAAAGGGACCTTAAAGATCATCTGCCATGGGCAGGGATGCCACCCACTAATCTGGATTGCTCAAAGCCCTGTCCAACCTGGCCTTGAACACTTCCAGGGATGGGGCATCCACAGCTTCTCTGGGCAGAAAGCAAGCAGACTGCAAATTGCTTTCTAATGGATTTCTTAAGGTATTGAAGGAGACCTGTTTCTTAATCTCAGATAAATCTTAGTTGCGTTTTTGTATTGTTATGGTTTATGATGATGATGATCAGGAACTGATGTAGGACTGCTAGAAACAGATACTACTGAACCCCATAATATTTTATCTATTTTGTCCCAAAAAGGAAAGTGAGCAGCTCTGATGGAGGTGGCCAATGTTATAACCCAGCACAGAACCATATGAAGACATATTTTCATGGGCTGTCTAGGTTGCAGGTAAAATGATGACCAAAATCTA
This sequence comes from Corvus hawaiiensis, assembly GCF_020740725.1. Lineage (NCBI taxonomy): Eukaryota > Metazoa > Chordata > Aves > Passeriformes > Corvidae > Corvus > Corvus hawaiiensis. The sequence goes on along the minus strand of NC_063217.1, from coordinate 9,148,251 downwards.
GGTGATGTGTAACTGGAAATTTAAGATTTTTGTCTTAAGGAAACCTGTATGCCCAGAAGATCTTTTGGGGAACAAAAAAAATCATAGATGCTGCACAGTGACATAATTGTGTGACTTAGCAACAGGGCTCCCACAGGCAATAAGGAATGCATCCAAGTGAACCTATGATTTATTGCTGCAAACCCTGGCATGGACACAGAGAGACCTGTGCTTCTGCAAACAATCCTTTAGCACAGGCAGCTCAGCAAATCTTGTTGTCTTCTAGGAAATCACTCTGGTGTTACATCAAAACCCATTCCTTATTCCCCACACACAAGTCACAGAGGCCAGAGGGTGAACAGGCCATTGCTCTCCATCAGGGCAGAGTCTGTGCCTGCTGGGGCTGAACTGATCCTGCCCTTTGGGGAAGCAGAGGAGTTCAGGGTGATCTCAGCCTGGCTTACATGCTTATGCAATACCAAATATGTGTATTCAAATCTCTTGTCCTCACCCTCACAATAAAGACTTCCCAACATCTAATCGAAACCTGCCCTCTTGTCAGTCTGAAGCTGTACCCCTTGTCCTGTCACTACATGCCCTTGTCAAAAGTCCCTTTCCAGCATTCCTGTAGGCCCCCTTCGACAGACTTTTTAATGTCTTGGGATATGTATCTTTATTTGCAAATGATTTTCACTGAGAAGTGACTGAGGACCGCTGAATACAGTTATTCTCTAAAATCAATGACACTTTTGAGCCATCGCCACCTCCATCCCAACTGTAACTCAGCTGTCCTGCAGTGGCTAAATACAACCAGGAATTAAAATACTGGGATTGGGACTTTTTTGTGTATATTTTGGCTTATTTTTAGTTGTTTGGGCTTTTTTTTTTTAATTCCCACTGTGAAGCTTTATGACTTTCTGTCTTTGAGTTCAAACTAATGTTAAGAGATTCATTTGGTGAATGGTACTAAATATTTGTTCAGGATGGGAACCTCCAGCCTTACTTCAGCTGAAAGATTTTCTTCTGTGCGCTCCTGAATGGCAGGGTTTTCTCTCCCTTTGTAAAAAGCAGATTTTCATGCTGTTGATTCAATGAGGCTTGAAGGTTTTACACCCCTGGGGCCATCGTGTAGCTGCTAGAGCTTTGCTCCTCTGGCGAACTTTCTTTGCTTAGAGGTTATTAATACTTTCTTCATTAGTAATTTAACATTGCAAAGTGAAAACTACTTATATCAGCCACAGACTAACTGGAGATAGGTTTGTGAATGTAAAACATAATCATGTCACGACAATGAGCGGGTAGCAAGTGCCTGCTCTCTGCTCCCCCACAAGAAGTTGCAGGTTCTCCAGCTTTTTAACAGGCTCATTTATGATGTATAAGCCCCAAAAGTCCTTCAGCATTGTATTTAAGATCCTTTTTCGGGTGTTTCTTCCCTTTTTCTTTGTCATCCAACAGCTTCCCCTGATCTGTGTGAGTCTGTGAAAGTGTTAATAGGGTGACAGGTATAAGGGTGCCCATAACTTTAGAGAGACATACTTTCCTACTCTTAAGATGCCAGCCACATCCTGGGGGGAAACTGCCTTTTTTCAGCTTCCTCTGGTCTGTGTTTACCCTTCATGGGCTCACCAAAACCCATTTACAGGAACCATCAGCTCAGGAGCAAGGGCACAGGGATGGGCCCATACCCACAGCCCATCATCTGGCAGAGCCTCTGCCAAGTCTGGGGATACAACAGGTCAGCATGATCAAGGGTTTGCATTCCACCCCTTGTGTGTCTGCTGTTCTGGTGGATCTCATGCAGTGCAATGTCTGCAACACCAGAGCAAGCACCCACACCTTTCAGCAGAGCTGCCTCATTAAACCTAAGAACATTAATTGCTTAGCCTGAGCTGGGAGGATAAAGCACCCTTTTGCTTGGGAATCATAGGAATGTTACACTCTAGGGCTGTGCAAGCTGAGAACTGTGTAAACAGAACAGATAAATTATCCCCCAAGATACAAACAGGCTTGGAAGTAAAGCTACAGCCAACCTTTGCATTAGTTGGGAACAGCTGCATACAGCATAGCCTCCAAATTTCCATAGAAACTTGGATCAGCCATAGATTATCTTCATTTTGTAAATGTTTTAATTATTATACTATAACACTGTTCTGCAGGGATTGCAATATTAAAGCCAAAGCCACATTTAAAAAGCAGTTTCCCTAGACCATATTTTAAGAAAAGCAAAGCTGGTTTAGGATTAAGACTTTTGGTTTCTGATAGATTTGATATTTTTTTTTTCCATGCTACTGCATGCACTCTTTTATATAAATAAACTCCTGCCAAGCTTGCTGCTCCAGTGGGACTGGATTGAACTTCCCAGGCGTGCATGAATTATAAAGTCAGATATATGTTCCTGTGGAGAGGAGAATTACTTGCAGAAACCATCTCCCGATGCACGTAGCCTGTATTGGTCACTTAAAAAACAAAAGGCCGGGTGCGTGCGGGTGGCAGGAGCCGGGGCCGCGCCCCGACGGGACCCAGCCCTGCATTGCCCCACACGGACGTGTCGCTCCCTGCGTGTCGCAACCCCTCTGCGCTGTGGCCAAGGGGGCGGTGGCCCGGCAGATTGCACAAGGGGATGACAGGATGTGGCTTCTGCGTGCGCCGGCGCCGATGTTTACAAGAGCAGGTACCGAAGTGGAAGCGGAGTCCGGCAGGCGGCCCTGGGAGATGTAGTTAGATCAAAGGCTTTCCCACGGCCAGGGCTCCCGGTGCGGCGGCAGCGTGCCTCGCAGGGCAGCGCTGAGCGTGTCACCGTGTCTGTGCCATCCCCCGGCGTCCGTGCGCGCCCCGCTGCCGCTGGGCTGGAGAACTTTCCTTGGCTCAGCTATGGGAAAGCAGCCTGAGGATCTGTGCTGCAGAAGTGGCTGATGCTGGACGCCACAGTTGTATATAGGTTGTCCCAGCGTGTGGACAAGGGTGTGAAGCTGCCCCGTGCAGCTCAGAGCCTGCCCACAGCCTGCGGAGAGGGGCCCGGCGCTGTGGGTCCAGCAGTGGCTGCTGCCACCACCACTGCCCTGCCAATGCTCTGCCCTGCCCTTTCCCAGGCTGTCTCACATGGATGCAAGGCCCTAAGAATCAAATCTACCTGTGTGCTCAGTGAAATGTCCCTTAAATAACAAATCTCCTAGGGCAGAGTTGGTCAAGTCACTCAGATGGGGTGAAGTGTTTTTTCCCCCAGCAGGGAAAGGTTTGCTTGGCTTTCTCTATGGGGCAGCTGGGTAAAAGAAGAGCTGAACACCAAACCTGTTGCTTCTTACAGGTGTTGGGCTGGCCATGTGTATTATGTGTTTTCTCTATAAAAATGCCGTGTTTTGGTGTCCTGCACCATAAGGAGCAGAGATGCCAGCGGGTGGGGGATGGTGCAGCCCACTGCTCGCACAACGTTCTCGAAAGGCTTAAGTCAACAGAAGGTATTTGCCCAAGCCCAGCAAACTCTGAATCAGAGCACAGCTCCTAAGAAAACAGAAATCCTCTTTGCTCATGCTTTGCTAGTCATTGATTGAGGCAGAGTGATGAAATACTCAGCCCTTCTCACCCTGATAAGTGCTTTATTTTTAGACTACCTTTAGCATTGCCTCGGCAGCTGGTCCTGCAGGCTGGGCTGCCGCCTCTGGCTCCTGATGCACCCGCAGACCCTGCTGTTGGTGTGTGCTGGACTGTCACTGAGCCCTTCCAGCTCCTAATTTACACTCCAGGACAAATGCCACTGCAAAACATTTGCTTCGTTGTGCTGTCATCTCCCTCTCCCCTTCTGCTGCCGTGCTGTATCATGCCCTCACTGTTTGCAGCAGGAGTTTTCTGTTCAGCTCAGCAAAACGCATCCTATGTCTTCACGTTTCTCCAATTCCTTCCAGCAAACTGAATATTTTAAGGCGCTTCAGGATAATTTGTTGAGACAAGAAAATGCCTGGCGGGATGCTGTTGTGTGCAGAGGCAGCCGCGTGTGCGGTGCCCTCCGGCTCCGCCTGTGGTGGGAGAAACCAGCTGGCCACGTGTGCCGGGCTGACAAGGCTCTGGGGGAATGCTTGGGCGTCTGCTCTGGGTATCCCAGGCGATCCCAGCATGACCCAAGCAGGGCTCACATCAGCACATGGGGACCATTCCCCAAAGCTGCTGCCAGCACGAGCTGTCTTCTTTGGCTTCAAAAGTTTCAGGGCTTTTTGGGCAGAAGTGCAGTAACAACACCAGGGATGGGAAACATTGGGACCAGTGGAAATGCTGATGTATTGAGCAAAGAATTCTCTTGAAGAAATGCTTTGAATTGGACAAAAATTAAATAAACTCAAATTGCTCCAGATTTTTCTATATTTTGGAATGTTGTGGTTCAATGTCTTTCTGTCTTATAGAAAAAGATAATTTATGATTTTTAAAGGCCTATGTCAGATTTCATGGACACCAAACACTTTGATGTATCTCATGTGAAGCCATTTTGGAATTGCAGTCCCTGACAAATTTATTACCTGCTTCGAAGTAGAAAACAAATTCCAAAATTGCAGATTTTTTCCCATAAAACAAAACCCCAACCCATATCCCTCCCAGTTCACCATTCTGAGTGAAATATGTAGCTCAGTTCCCTGCAGAAACACAGAGCTGTATTTATGACCCAAGAGGTCTCTTTTGCCCTATGTCTCAGCCTGCTGGGTTTCAGGTGGGATTTCTTAGAGGCATTAGGTTGACTGACCATGTGCTGGGCAGATGGTTTGCACCGGGGCAATAAATCAGAGGGGTTTGGGACTCTGCAGATTTCCTGTGCCTGCTCTTGGTGCAGCCCGTATCCACCCACTGGCATTCCCTGATGGCATGGCAATCCCTGTTTGTTTGCTGCTCCTTGATTTCTCCTGATGCTTAGGGGTGTTTTGTGGTCTATGCCAGCCTGTGGAATTCCCTAAGCAGCAGAAAAGGACCTCAAATCCACCCAGACACGCTTTCCCAACATAAACAAAAGGATTTCTCTGGAGTGATACCTTAAAAGTGTTTAGTCACAGCATCTTCATTAAGCACAGCTGAGTAGAGCAACTCCACCTTGTAAAGCACTCCAGTTTTCTCCCAAGAGCTTTTCCCTTGTCCTTTGCTATAGCTGGCCTTCCTCCACCCTCTCCTTTGCTGGTAATTAGATGTCAGACTACAAAGCTGCTGGCGGTCGGGCTCTCAGCTGCCTTGCTGCACACCGCGCACACTGGGAATCGTGCTCGTAATTACTATTATTATTATTATTATTATTGTAGCATCTAGAGGGCTCAGACATTGTGGCAGGCCTTTTGCAGACATTTGCAGGAAAATGTAAATCTTTCCCCCATAGATGTGCAATCGAAAACAAGTTCCAACAAGCAGGAGGCAAAATTAGAAGGAAGGGCTGGTGCTAGGGATGGGCAGCCAAGCCGACCACCACTGCTTGCCCTTTGAAATGTTGGATAAGGCTGATAAGTGCAAATGTGCTCCATAAAAAAAGTCGTTAAGCATTTGAAAATTCTAGGCTAGTTACAAACTTTATTTATTTTTTTTTCAGCTGTACTATTTTGAAAGGCTTTGAAGTCCTGTTTGCTGAAGTCGCTTGGGCAACCGAAGTCCCAGTCACTTTCAGGAAGATGGGAACTCCTGGATTCCTGCTGTAAGAAGCAGCATGTTGATTACTCCTTCATCTAAAGATTCTTGAATACTGCATCTGGGGTCAAATGTTTTTGAGGTAAGGTATGCAATGGAGGACGAGGGTGAGGGTGGTGCATCTAAAAACACAGAAAAAACTTTATCTCAAAATGTCCATTTATATGACATTTGTGATATTTTTCAAAGGTGGTGCTGCTAAGTACTTTTTACCAGTAAAATGTGAGCTTATGTGACTCATTTAATGATTTTGATGCTTTAGATGTGTTAACATATCAGCCTGGACAGGTCTATTCTCAGTTTATGTCTTTAAAGGTATTTGGGGGAAAGATAGCCAGGTTTAGCTGTTTGTGAACATCTAAGGACAATGTTCATTAACACAGCATCTGCAATCGGCCACTGGGTTGTGTCCCTGTGATTCTGCAATGCCATTGTGCTAGAAATACCTATTGGTGTCCTGGAAGGATGACCAGGAAGGGGTACCCCACACAAGGCTGTAAGTGAACAAGAACCAAGGTATTTCCTAAGCATGATCTGTACTCTCTTACAGAGATCAAATTTAATTGTGGACAGGCAAAAGAAAACAAACCAAAAACCAAACCAGAACAAAAATATCTTGGGAAAAATCACCATTCAGAGTCTGCTTTAGATTTTCAAGGACCCTTAACATGGTCCTTTTTTGATGAGGGGAAGTAGTGCATGTCCTCCTCAAGCACTGGTGCCTGAGACCTGGTAGTCAAAGATGCAATGCTGTAAGACCACAGGAAATGGAAAGAGGTTGGTCTCAGTAGCTAGGTATTTTCAGGTGAATAAAAGTATGGCATGAGCACTTTGTAGAACTGTAATTCTGAAAAAGCGAAACAGCTTTCATTCAGATGCAGTAAATAAGAAATTTTAACTTAGTTTTTGTCACCTGTAAAGGGCTGGTGTGCCCCAAGGACAGCAAGCCAAGGGAGCGGGAGCAGGAGCAGAGGGAGGAGCACTTGAAAATTTGGCTTCAGTAAATTGTTCCTTATATTCAATGAGTCATGATTTTTTTTTGGTGGATGTGGCTCTCTGTGTATAAACTCCAGTCCAGCCAGAAAAATATCCCTCGGCCATTCGTGAGAGCTAGTAATGGTTTCCTAAGGATTAACTCCTCCTAAAAGATACCGTCTGCATTCCTTTGGAAGATGCCCTCCCACAGGCCCTCTCTTACAGCGCTGCACTAAAAATAGCGCTCAGAGCTTCATTGGGACAGCTCTGTGTTGCAATTTTTATGGTTAGGTAGGTGAAGTCTCTTTAATTCAGCCAGCTCAATTCACTTAAATTTGCATGATAATGTGGTTAATTATCCATATATTTCAAATGAATAATGATTTCACAAAAAGATAAGAACAGGGTCCTGTTTTTCTTTCCGTGTTTTAAAAATGTGCATAGAGTTTGCATAATTAAAATGTGTTTTCTCCAGAGTGGAAATTCATATCTATTGTAGGTTGAAGTGCAAGCTCCTCTGCCTGCTGGGATGGCATCCTCCAGCTGATCCATGTGCAGGGGTGGCATCCTCCCGTGGATCGATGCGCAGGGATGGTGTCTTCCAGCCGATCTATGTGCACTCATGGCACTCACTCAGCAGACCTGACTCACCATGGCTTGCCGCTAGGTCAGTGCTGACCAAAGGAAGTTGCTGGGAATGTGACCCCAGCCTAGGTTAAAAATCACTGCAAAAGGCAGTGCGGAACAAGCTGCTACCCAGCTCCTCAATGGCTTTGCTGTGAGGTGGCAGCAGTACTTGGGAAGGGCAGCAGCCTGCCTGGAGAGCAGACCCCTTCCTCTTATCTCTGCACAGATAAAGTGGCTGGTGGCAAAGGGCACTTCCTCATGGGCTGCTGCTGTCAGGAAATTTGGCTGGTCTTGTTGGCCCTTTTACTCCCTGACCTTTCCCTGTGGTCTGTGCCGCTGCAGATGTCAGGGCAGGCTGGAGTTCCTGGATGGAAGTGAGTGCCCATGATGGGGATGGGGGATGGGCAGCACCAGGTATCCCACAGTCACTGTGGATGTTCAGCTCTTGCATAACCTCACACCACTGGAGCAGGGCACTGCCCTGGAGAGCCCCAAAACCCTTCTTGGCCCAAGGAACAATAAGCACTGGGGATATTTTTCCACCCACGTTTCCTTACATCTCTTTTTTCGTGAATTAACTCAGTTTTTTAGAAAATGTAAGGCACTCTGTCTCTTAAGGGTGAGAAAACAAGCATCTTCTTTCCATTTTAAAAAAGACCTCATATAAATGGGGTCGTGCCCCTGCTTTTCTGTTGTCTGTCTTGGTCTGAAGCCCTCTCCTTGTCCTTTCTCCAAAATACAGACAAGGTGGCCAAGGGCTGGGAAGCACTCCCTGTGCGTGTGTGGGAGGAGGGGGGTGCCTAGTCCAGATGCCAGGTAGTTGGTTAATGAGATTATTGACACTGGGGAGCTGAAACTATAGCCTTTGAAAGGGAAAGGATCATCTCTGCTGCTCCCTTTACACTGTTGACTTCGTTTGCTCTTGCATGAATGGTTACTCAGCTGGCATGTGGTCGGGTAAAAAATATTTATTGGGCCTTTGAGATGAGGAAATTCAACGTGGTGATAGAAGGAAATTGTGAGGGGGATAAAGATGCATCCCTTCCCCTGGCAGAGGGAAAGGTTGCTCCCATTGGGACCTGAGCAGTGCACAGCACCCCCAATGTATCCGAGACATGTGAAGCTCCAAGTCTGCCAGTGTTTGAACCAATGTTAATTAAAGCATTTTAATGAGGATGTTTTGAGAACTGTGCGTTAGTCTGTGCATGCCCTTCGTGAAATATTAAACATCTCTGCCCTTTTAGCAGCATCCTCCTCCCCAGAAGGTCTTCTTGCAAATGGATTTTGACACTCCTGGTAATTTTGGAGCTAAGAAACCCAGAGAAATAACCTTCTACAAGAATCTTAATATGATCTTTGATGTTGCAGTCAAAGGAGTACATGCCAGAAAATGTTTTGCTCTTTTCAGTTCATCCTCTGGTTGTGTTTGTTTTTATTTTACCAGTTCATCCTCTGCTTGTTGATTGTTATTTATATTTCAGGCATGACAACAAGCAGCTGATTAACTCATTAGCCATGAGTATCAAAGCACAGGGCGAGAGCACGAAATCTGCTCCTGCATCCTCCAGCCACTCGCCACAGCTCGGGGGGTTCTGCAGGGCCTGACTGAGGTACAAAAGCCATCTCAGTTACTCATGGACAGCAGTGTGCCCTGTCTTTCTCCAGCCCTGTCTTTCTCAAGCTCCATCTCCACACTCAGGGACTGTGGCTGTGCCAGAGCACCTCAGGTTCTGTCCAAGGCTCTGTCTGGAGCCCAAGCTCCAGACTACGTGTTCATCATTCAGCAGGTAGAGGTAGCCCCACAGTGGGGAAAGTCCCCTCTGAAGAAGGGGTGATGGCTCCCTCACAGCCATGGGACAGTGAGGGAGAGTGCTGCATGATGCTGCTCCAGGCTGAAAGGCCAAGCACCCCTTGGTGGACAGGTGATAGAGAGAGCACGCATACAGATTTTGAAAGCTGCTCTTAACTATCAAACTCACCAGTGTTGCAGGAGCAACTGAAACTGATAATGTTGACTTCCTCTTGCAGGTTCAGCTCAGGTGGGATTATGCTCAAGGCAGTAGTTTGCACCCGAGTGCTGCTGCCTTGGTTTGAAGGCTACTGAGGTTTTTTCTCCCCTAAGTCTACTCCACAGCAGCATGGCTGTCACCCAGCCTTGAAAAGACCAGCAATGCCTCAGATCTTGCAGATCTTGCTGGTGATCTGTCTATGTACACCTGAAGCCCTTCAGAAGCAGAGGATTAGCAAATACATTGTTGTGGTCATGCTTAAATCTTGCAGACCCAACTACCCGTCTATGCAAGCCCTACAGATATGGCACAGGAGCACAGCAAGCCCACGGCCTCCCAGGAGCCTCCTGGGAACTTTCCTGTACAGGAGACATCCAAGAGATCACTGGAAGGTCCCTATCAGGTATCCAGTGTGTCTCTTTATTTACACCTCCTTTCACTCCTACCCTGAGGTCACAGCCTCCTGCTCACTCTTCACTTCCAACACATCTCTGTTTTCACCCCACCAGTTTCTGCCTCCTCCTTGTTTGTACCCCTTGACCCAGTGCTTTGACCCCAGGTGTGTGAAGTAAATGGACCAAGCTGGCTCTGCCCAGGGGCCTCACCAAATCTTATTCTGGCTTTAAAGCCTCCTAAAAACGTCTACCATCCATTAGGTGTTCAGTACCCCACCCACAACAACTGTGGTTCACCTGACGACCTTGACCTCCTCCTCTAAGGGAATCACCACAGCCCCATGGGGCTTGAATGCAGTCCAACACCATCTTGCAGCTACACAGAGAAGAGAAGAACAGTCAGTATTTATTGCCAATACTGAGTTCAGGTCCAGTATGCATGCACTGCCACAAAGGGAAAAGACCAGATTTTGCACCTGCAGAGCTAAAAAAAGGACTCACAGATCAGGTCCTTGTTCTCCTAGTGCACAGGTCTTTGCAAGGATCCCACACTGTCAGTACTGTGGGATCAAAGCTGATCCTGGAAAACTCATCAGAAAGTTGATGGGTCAGTAATGTAACCAATGGCAAAATGAAGAAGAGGAGCCTGGCAGGATTAAAGTATTTTTACAGGGCTCAATCTCCTGAATCCTAGCCCTGGCAGTGGTGCCACTACTGAGCTCCCAGTTCTCCAGTGATCCCCTCTCTCCTGCAGCCCAACCAGCCTGTAGTTCATTTTGCGCTGAGCAAAAAAATCAAATGCTGAGGTCCTTTATTTTGCACATCTGCCACACAAACAGGCCTGTTTGCAAAGACCAGAGTGCACTTGCACACTCACCATGGGCTCTGTTAGCACCTGAAACCATCTCCTGACAGGATGCTCCAGGGAAGGAGGAGTAAGGAGGTATAATCCCAAAATGAAGTCATGCGAGAAAATGGTTACGTTTTTTTCCCTTTACATAAAGAGCTGCCACGGTGCTGCTGAGAAATAGATATCCAACAGCCAGCCGCAGGCAGTGTGAGATGACAGATACATGTTTAAATAATGTCTTTATTCCAGTTCAGCTGAAAAAATAATTATTGAATTTGGGTTTTAAGCCAAGAAGTACCTTTGTATCTGAGAGCTCATTGATTAAAACAACTTGTGCTTTCAGCTGGATTCTAAGAGAGACACTACATTACTCCTCACACAGGGTATTAAAATAATATCTGTATTTGGAGGAAAGAGGAATTTAGAGTGACCTCAATGTTTCTTGAGATTTGAAGAATTTCACCCAGCCTAGAGAAGCTTCTACTTTTAAACTCAGGGATTTCTGCTAGAACAGGAAGTTTCTCTTGCATTGTTACCCAGCAAAACGAGCTCTGGATTATATTTAGCTCAATTCATTCAGCACAATGCAAAGTAAGACTCCAGCCAATTTCCTTAAGCAAGTTTATTAATAAGCACTAGCTGTTTGGTGGCTGGTTATATCTAGGTGGCTGGGGAAGATGACATGAAGCACAACCTCGCTCCCTCCTCTGAACAAGGTTCCCAGTGGATTAGACAATCTGAACCACTTTATAACCTGTGCTGGGTACCTGTGCAAGACTGGCAACCTGAATGTTGTCCCAGGTACAGCTTCCAGCCCTGCACTGGTCACTCTTGCTTAGATCATTCTTCACTGGAGCTTCATCAAGGGCAGCTTTTAAGCCTGAGCTAAATAACCTCTCAGGAGCTACTGACTAGAGGCTCGAGGCAGCTGCGTGTGAAACCACCATCACTGCAGCTGCTGAGCTGGAGGAAGCCATGCTCAAAGCAGGTACAGCAATCACAACAAAGACTCCCAGTGGTTGGGAGCATGTGCTGCAGCCACACGCAGGTCAGGAGCTTGGGTCAGCCGGTGGCCTGCCCATAAATCCGGGCTTCATCCATTGCTTTCTGTGTATCTAAACACAAATTCCTAGGGCTGTGTCTCTGCTGAGGGCTAGAAAACAGCTTAAGGTGTTTTAAAACATGACAAACTTCATGACCCTTAAATTTTCATCTGTATTGCTTTCTCTCACTTGGTCTCAAAGTATGTGTTGTGTGTTTAGGGTGGGCTGAGCTCAAATGATGTCCTGCCTGTGCTCAATTTACATGATGTGACTTGAAGTTTGGGCTTGCCCTAAAGGAGTGAGGTCCTTACCACCCACCTCCATTTGCCATCATCAAGGGGAGAGGTCTGGAGGTGAGTGTCCCTGTAACACTTTCAGTGGTAGGATATACTTCCCTTGAGGTCTCAAGCAAAATTTAGGCTATATGGTGCCTTGGCTTTTCTCGAACAGGAAAAACTTGCTTTCCTCCTGCCATGGGTGCTGGTGGAGAAGTGGGTGGAGGTGATCTCTGCTTCTGCAAAAGCAAAGTACAGCAATCTGTGGCCATCCTCTCTCAGTCTGAAGCCATGATAGGGTGTCTTCACAGGCTATGGGTGCAAGGGATGAGAGGACCCAGGAAGCAACATGTGTCAACCACAAACTATCACTGTTGAGGGTCAAATACAGAGGAAGGAGCATTGCTAGTCTAACTCCTCCCTACAGAGTGCAGATTTCCATGTATGAAAAATATAAAATTTTGTGGTACTCTGGAACTCAGTACCAGTCCTGGGAGGGTGGTGGTCAGCGTGGATCCTTTACTGGAACAGCTGGGGCAGTTGTTCCCCCAATGCTCACCTTCCCTCCCTCAGTGCCCTTTGTGTCAGCAGTCATGGCACTGAGAATTCCCAAAGCTCAGCAGTTTGCACCTTTCTGCCTGCAAACTCTGGCATCACTGCAAAGCTTGTGTTTCAGCTCAATCTGGAAGATCTCAGCCAAAAAGACTGCAAATGGACTGAATTTTTCCTAAGGGCAGCTGAGACTTTGTGCCATCAGAGCATGGCATCTTCCAAACAGGTACAAAGGAGGCAGGTAAGGCCACCTAAGCCAGTTAAACATATACGGCAAGTTATAACAGTAATAAAATGTTAAACCACAGAATTTCTTCAAATTCTAGCCATTTTTATGTGTATGGTTGGCAGTGCTCTGTTACTCCTGCCAAGCACTCAATTAGCACTTGAGTTAATAAGATGTTTTAATGGCTGTTAAATTAATCTCTGACATTAAACAGAAATCTCTGAAATTAAACTCTGACACTGCTTTCCAGTGTTTTCCAAAGGAAAGATATTCTTTCAAACCAGTTCCTATGTTATTGTTGCCACAAATTATTTGTGTTTATTCTCTTTACTACGCTTATTTGATTTCATTTGAAATTAGATGCAGTGATAGGGGATGTGATTTGGTATTTTTCTCCAATGGGCTGAATAGATGAGGATTAGATCTCCAGAGCTATGAGAAAATGAGTCTTCATAGGCATTTGTTCAAACAGAAATCACAGAGCCTTTTTTAGGACCGTCACAGCCGCTTTGATTTGCTGTTCATCAGTGCTCTTGCAAGTTTGTTCACAGAAAGTTTTGCCAAAAATTCAAGTATTGCTAAGAGAGATGAAAACATGTGGTAGCCCAGAAACACCTATAAAAATGTTTGGGTTGACCCGTGCTATGGCTGGTTTTTTTGGTGGTCTGACAGTGATTCAGGCACAAAAACACCCAATATTTTGGGGGTTAACTCATCAGTCACTTAAAACAGCTACTGTACTATAAATAGAAGGACAACATCAAGTAAAGCAATAGACAATATATCCAAAAAAACCTAGAGATTTAGAATTGTTTCACCCTGAAAAATTAAAAGAACAAAAGAAAACACATAATCTTTAGGCAGTTCACAGCTCTGCCCTGGCTGGGGCACTGAGAATTATGCTCTTCCAACCCAGCTGGAAGTGGGGTTGGTGTATGGTTGAGTTTTGTAGGTCTTGGTCTGGTATCTCCCTGGCTTCGTTCAAACTGATGGTTATGCTGTGAGTGGAATAGCCTAGGGCTGGAGCTGTGCTGAGAGAAATGAAAAGCTTTCATAAAATTATGTCATGTGCTGAATGTGCCAGCCTGTCGTGTAATAATAGCTAAAACTTTCTGTAATTAAAACAAGTAGCTAGTTATGGTGTCTGACTATGATCAAAGCCCTTTTGTCTGCTTTGGCAGTTGGCACATGTGAAACATTTTGGCTTACATGGAAAATACTGTTGTGGTTTTTCTCTTGGTTTTAAATGGCAAGACACATACATCTTGGATTATCCCTAAACTGAAAGAAAACAGTAACGGGAAACACCAGAATGTGCATGACGTAAAACGTCTACGATTTCTGGCAGAAGCAGCTCCTGCACCCAGCCATGGTGCCTTCAGAGTGCATGACCTGTTGCTGTGATGCAAATGGTCAAAATATGTCATTTTATATTTCTGCAGAGATAGGAACAGAGCTCTTGAGAACATTCCCAAATATCCTGCACTGCCTTTTAAAATAAGAGTTGCTTTTACATAACAAATATTTGTCTGAATTGTGACAAACCCGTTGTCTCCTGTTCGAGGATTTTTTCATTACTTGACTGTAATTGTTTTGAGATGTTTTATGGATAAAAGGTGCCTTTCAGTTCACAAGAGAAACCATCATTATTTTTCTGTATTCATGTCTCCCATGTCTGGTGTCCATATTATAAAATAAAGACCTTGGTGAGTAAATGTAAACTGATTTTGCTCTCAAAATCCTCTTCATCCTGAAAAAAAACCCCAACCAAATGAATCCAGAATTCCTTTTGCATCTCTGAAAACATCTACTACTGCTTAGAAATTCTCTGGGATGATAAATATGAAGTAGTTTAAAAAAAAACCACAGATGTGAATTGATTGGTTGAGGAACATCAGCCAATAATATAATGTTTTAAATATTATATTAAGCAACAAAACATCATCTGAGGCATGTGTCCAGCAGAGTATTTCTAAGCATCTGAATTTTTGCATCTCTTCTCCTGAAGTTCTGAGGTAGGTTGTGTGAAGATTTGCTTCTCCCACATCATGCATGTGATCATGTCATTTTGTGTCCTGTAGTTTCAAATTATGTCCTGTGAACTCATATGAATATTTCCCCAAATTCATCTGTGTTTGATATGAATTGTCTTCTTATCTTGCTTGTGGCTGGAAGAATGAGTTCTACTTTCAAGCATCACTGCAAGCAAGTGTGCCTAAAACCCTGCTGCTTCTGACCTGAGATTTTTCCACCTTTGCTGCTTTTCAGAGGTGACAGGAAATCTTCATTACTTCTTATTTGGACATCTGGCCAGTGAACTGATCTTCAGTCATCTTGGGCTACCTCTGCTTCAGAGGGCAGGACTTCACTGTGAAGGGTCAGAGTCCACCTCTTCAGGCTGTGGGGTCCTTGGAGCAGCTCACAGTCCATAGCTGGTGCTTTTGGACCAGATTGCAGAGCATGCAGGACCCACTAATCCCTGGAGGTTTAGCCAACTACTGCCAAATCCTGCTGACCTCTGTGAGAATTTCCAGCAGTTTGTATTTTGGTGATGTCCTGGGTCAGACTGCATCTTCTCTGCTTGTCATCTTGGTTCCATATAGTAGTCTACAGAACAACCCATTTTCATCTCCTCTTGGGTGTGTGACAGTTGCTCTTCTGGTAAATGAGGAGGAGATGCTTCCCAAGCACGGAGAGCCACCCAGGATGCTCATGTGGGCATTTCTGTAGCACAAGATCTTTGGTCAGTACAGAAACAAACCTTCAGCTCAAACATGCTGAACCACAGCACCACGAAGGCTGCAGGCAGAGGTGTCATTAACATATCCAGGGATGTTGCCTCCAGGTGACTACAGACAGCATTACCATCATGTACAATCACAAGCAATGTGCTGTGACATTCCCTCCTCCCTGACTGGAAGCTGTTGACCTATGGAGCTTTCCTATTAGATTAATTTATCCACAGCTCACCTTCAGTGAATGCTTTTAATTGACAACCTGACTGATCTACCTCTCGCGGAAGATGAGCACTGACATCTTGTAGACTGGTTTTGTTTTTGAACTGCAGACATTTAGAAAGAAACATATTTACTGCAGATGTCGATGCAGAAGATTCGAGCCTGCTATTCTCAAAAAGGACATGTCAAAGGCTATGGCTGGACCTGGTTTTGCTCCTGTGCTTGGTCTGATTGCCTGAATGTGGCCACCTTGGTCCTATTATTGGGATTTCCATGTCTGTTTCTAAGAGCTCTGTGGAACGCCACCTTCCTTTGCTGCTTTTCCTGTGCAGAGCTCTGGATCCAGGCTTGTCCCCAGCTCTCATGCCAGCCAGCTCTCACTGTTAGGACATGCTTATTCCCCTCTGCAAACTTTTCACCAGGGCCAGGGAGCAACAAGAAACATCTACCTGGCTCAATACAGTTGACTTTCAGTTGGAGATCTCACATGCTAAAGGTGAAATACTTCGGCCTCTGCTGTAGCTCAGTCAGAGTCCATGTGCAGCCTCAAATGGAAGGAGCATTGATATATTTACATTCCTCCACCTGAGATCTCATAAACGGTGATAGATATTATCCCTCTGTCTCTATTACAGGCAAGAAGGAAGGCTCCCTCACCAAAATTCCCATCATACTGGGCATTTGTCTACTCATTGTGTGAACGTGCATGTTGACTATTCACATACCTCTAACCTTGTTTACCATAACCAGCCTCTTTTTGCATACATCAGGCTTCTGTGGAGTTCCCTTGAGTCCTCAGGGATTCATTCCACTTAATGATAAAACAAAAGATCTGCATTGTTGCTATTGTAGCTTCAAGTGTTTCTCAATACTGTATTGTCTCACAGCAGGACATGGTTAAGTAGGATGGGAACTGTATTTCAAACTGGGCATGGGAAAACTAGATGTAATTTGCATGGCTGCACAAGGTACAAGAATCCACTGTGTGGTTTATCACTTTCTCAAGCTGAGAAACTCTAGAAGAGAAAAGTTCCCAGAAAACCAAAAGCTAAAAAAATGTTGCTATTTTACACCATTTAAATTCCTATATAGAGTCAGGGTTATGCAGTTCTAGTTGGCAGGACTAGGAAGATGGTCTCTTCTGTGATGGTAACTGGATTTTTTCTGATACTACTTTCTATATTGATGCTTACTTTTCTTGCTGGAATGCAGCATGTATACTTTTTTCATTCATGTTTGCCCATGTGTATGCAGACATATGTAAGTACATACATATGTGTTTATATGTACATATACACACAAGGTCTGGGGGACCTGCCTATGTCTGCACAAATTCTATTTGAATTCTGAAGACTTCTTCTGTTAACTTTAACTTTCAGAGCTGATGAATGACTGTTTCACAGCAGAGGAATTATCTCAGCTGTAACTCAACCCATCAAGGACCATCAGCACTGTCCTCAGTGCTCTTGGGGTTTCATACAACATTTCTATTTCAAAAGAAAAGAACAGAAAACTCCAAAACTGAAAGACATAAAGAGACAAGATCCTACTTCAGAAGGCACAGGCAGCACTCCAAAACTGAAAAAAACCTCTTTCTAGAACATGAAAATTGTGTGGAGATGGGTGGGCCAGAGCTATGTGCAGTTTCATGAAGGACACCGATCCAAACACCAAAGGACTCAAGAAGCACTAAGGGTTCCCAGAAAGGGTAAGGCATTCAGGTATTTATTGTTTTTCAGAGATGTTTTTATTATTTTCTGGACTTTCAGAGCATAAAACAAAGGTGACTTTAGGATGTTCCTCTGCAAAACCTTCATGTACATTGAACCACCCCACATGAGTTCCCAGGAGGGTGAAACTGGAAGAATCCTGAACTTGGAAAGGACATTGGCTCAGGTAGAGCTGCTGGTAACATCCACAGCCTGAGATTTAGATGGACCAGCAGTAAAGGACCCAGAAAACAAAGGATTTCTAAAACGAGTTTAAACAAAACCAGATGTACAACATTAGAGGAATTTATATTTAAATAAAAGCTTAATCTTTAAACCTCAAGAGCATACTCCCCTGGCAGTCACTGAACTGAATGCAATATAAAACCCTCAGATAATACAATAAGTATGAACAATTCCTGCAGGGAGAGATTCTGAGGTGTTTTGCAAATGTAAATGGATACAGAGAAGACTAATAATTATCAGTTTGCTGTGAACTGGGGTCTCATCCTCTGGAAATCCCTGCAGAGAAGAATGGAGTAGGTTTCCCAGGTGAACATGAAGTACTGCTGGTTTGATATTCCCCTCCTCCTGGGTATTAATAGTTTGGGAATCTTCTACCAGTTTTTTTAAGTAGATCCTTCCTCTACTACACATGCAATTCAATCTCTCCTGTTCCTTAGCTGAGCATGGTCCTACTTGCCTGCAAAATCACTGAGGCCTGAAGGTGGCTCAGCAGGCATTAGTTATACTTCAGGGATTTTTCTTTTAAAATTTTTGATCACAATACATATACTTTGCCCAGATAATGGGCAAATGATGGGTCAGTGGCACAAGTACCTGTAATGAACACGGTAGCAAATGCTAGGCAGGTGCTGTGCTCTGTGTTACTTCCTTACAGAAAAAGCAGAGTGAGGAGGACTGGCCATGTCCTTCCACCTCTGCCTTCCACAGCAGCTGCACTGTGGCATCTCTCCAGCTTCTGGCAAAACAACTCCCACCCGGACAATTGTGAATATGTTTCATGTGGTTGGAGAGCACTGGAGAGACAGGCCAGAAATTCAGCCTGTTAAGCTAAACCCAACAAATAGGAAATTATCTGCATATAAATATAGTTAATGCTTTTCCACTTGAAAGGAAATCCCCTTATCAGCTCAGTCTCAGTTGAAAACAACCATAGACACTGTGAGCTGAGCCAAGTGCCCTTGCTGAGAAGAATGGATGGCCTGCCCTGGCAACTGAATCCATGACTATACAGCCCTTTGGGGAAGGAGTTTTCCCATATTTTGTAAAATAAGTTGCCAAAGAGAGCTGTTGAAGGGCAAAGTGGAGCATGGAAATAGCACATGGCTCTTCTGCTCAGCCTGATACTGGGAACTGATGCAAAAGCAGGGAAGGAGATGTGAGGGAACAGCTTTTTTTGGTTAAATGCCTTTTTTTTCCCCTTTTAAGTAGACTGCCGTCCTGCTGCCACTGAAATAAATGAAAATGTTGCTATTCAATTTCAAGAAAGTAAGAATCATTGCAAACTTTTCCTTGTCTGAATCTTCAACTTTTAGTCCTTCCTCTGTTCTTCCTTTCTATGTATTTTTGTCCCATAATGCTCTGGGCCAAACTCATGAAGTCCTATACAGCTGAAGACAATGCAGGTACAGGAGGGATAAAGCATTTTATTTATTAAAAAACCCCAAACTGAACAAAACCAAACTGAAGCTCCCTGCTGCAATAGTACAAAACTGTCTTTAAAATGAAAACAAACAAATGACAAAACCTCTGAAACCACTCCAAGGAATACAGGATGGCATGAAGCCCTGGTTCAGTGCTCAGAAATTCAGCACAGCCACATACAGAAGTAGTTCTCCATGTATTCATCAGGAACACAGCAACCCCTGAAAATTATCCTACGTAACTTCCAGGGAATAAACATTTTTCCATGTTATCTGGTGGCCAGAAAAGTGGGGTTTTTACCCCAGAAGCACAATGATGTGGCTGATAACAGATAAATTGGCAACATACACTAGTGGTCTCTATGCATGTCTCATACAGGGCTTGAAATGTAAATTTTCTCTGCAGCCAGCCTGATCCAAGGCATGGGAACAGCAAGTGGCACTGTTCACTCCTGGAGCTGTTCTGCACTGCTGAACCACCTCCTTAGCACTGAGGCTGTGCTTTCTGTGGGCTGGACAGGCACAGGCAAAGGGCAAGATCTGCTGCTCACAGAGTTACCACCAGCCCCGTCCGGACAGTTTTTACAAGCTGTGGTGAGTCCCTCTGTTTTTCTGGGATGACTCTTATTCTTCATAGTGATCCCAAAGACCCTGCACTGGAGCAGTGGAGGAGGGAAGAAGCAGTGGAGGAGGGAATGGGACTGGAAGGAAAAATGAGCTGATAGCACGTTCAAAATTCCTTTCAGCCTGTGGTGGAGTTATGACCAGCACCAATGGAGCCTTTCAGAAAAAGGGGAGCTGGTTCCCAGTTTCCTAGGGGACTCCAGTGGGAGCCACGGCCCAACAGCACCACCTGCCTCAGGCAAGGACCTGCCTCCTGGTAAGAACAAGGTTTGCATGGCATTCTCAGCATCCTTGGTCACTTTCAAATCCTCTGGTTTGGGAAAAGTGTTGCTCTCCCGTCCCTATCCTGCCCCAACAATCAGGATTTGTTTTTCCTGGTTGAAGGGGGGAGCATCCCAGCACGAGCCCAAAGAAACACTTTTTATATCTGTTTTCCACTGAAACAGCATCATCTTCCTGGTGGCGTGGGGTCAGTTAAAGTTCTCAAGCTGTGCTGTGGAGGTTTTCTCCACAAAAGCGGGGGTGTTAACCATGGTGGCATGGCACAGCTCCAGCTCCGCTCGCACCACTCGGCTCTCCCGCTGCTCTGGCAGCCGGGGCAGCGCACCCCGCACTGTTTGAACAGCTGCCTCGTTTCATCTGGGAGGTGGCTGCCCTTCAGTCCTGGGAGAAGAGCTCATCTTCTGGATAGTTTGCATAACAATTAACATTTGTCAGCTGAGATCTGCCTGGTGAAAGATCACTATTTGCAAGTAGGCGGTGAGCCTTTAGAGACTGCAAGACTTCTTGAACCACAAAAAACTAAGCTGAGAGTGGGGAGCCTGAAGGTGGGCTGATTTCACGAGGCAGGTTTAAGGAAGAGTTCCTTTTGCATTCAGCTGAGAGGTAAAAGAGCAGAGCTGCCGTGAAAGGGGGGATTCTTTAGCTCTTACAGATTTCTTTCGGTTGTTCCAATTAAATAAATACATCCGCCTTAAACAATTGAAAGAGGTATTTACTGCCTGTGGTTTAACAACTGTACTAAGTCAAAGGGACCAGTCAACTAGAGCCTTATAATTCTTTTCTAAAGAGAGGATGAGAGAAAAGAATGAGACGACAATGCAGTATTTATAATAAAGATGAAATGAGTGGAACTCAATGGCGCCAGCAGCCCTGGAGCTCCTGCTGCTTGGGCTAATGCATTTTGCATTAGCACGTCTGGATATCTGGCACTGGAAGATCCTGAAAATGCTTTTACAAAATAGAGGCATTCTTACAGCAGCAGCAGCATTTCTTCCAAGCACCACCACTGACTGGTGCAGCTGGGATGGGCAGCCCCTGCAGCTGGGTGAATCAGCAGGAAGTTTTCAGGTGACTGAGACCTGTTTTCCACTTGCCTTCCTGCAGCCAGGTTGCTTTTTTACCTGCTCACTTCTGCATTTTGCCAAGTGATTCCCTGATGGGGCACCCGCTCGAGCAGGGGGTGGGTGTAAGGGCAGCTGTCCCTGCCTGGGAGTTGAGGGCTCACAAAGGCAGGATCCCTGACTTCTCAGGTTATAGTGGGGAGCTACTGGGCACATAGACATCATGTTGAACATACAGAATTACATCTGTAAGTAGGTTTGCTCTGCATAGGCTAAATAAACAACATCTGTGTTACAAGAACCCCCATGTGATCTGTATCCCATACTACTCCATTACTCCATCAGCTAATCTTGTATTTGCCTTGGAAGCAATACAAAATCCTCAAAGGAATTAATAGCCAGCAACTGCAGATCACCAGAGCAATTTATTTTTCATTCTTTTCCCCAACAGACTGGAGAGATATGTGTCTCTCCTTTTCCTGAAACCTGGTTTTGAAAAGCTCTGTGTTGCATCATCTTGTCATAACCCCGCAGAACAACAGCATTAGCAGTAATGAGCAAAGCGCAGCAGCACCTCAGGACAAACTCTGGGGCAAGTGGAAAGACCACCTGGATGTAGTGTTGTAAGAAGCAGATAGCAAATGGTAACTTCTTTTAATAACGATTATGCTAGAAAGGGAAAATTCAGCACTTCAGGGTTTTCTTTAGTTTTTTGACATATACAAATGATTTCTTGTTCTAAGAAATAAGCGATACCAGAATGTATTCAATAATTCTTAAAATATGGACCTTGGCTGTTTTTCTTTCTGTCTTTCTTTCTTTCTGTGCAGCTTACCTCTGCACAGAAGCAGCACAGAAGTCTGTGGGGAGAAGAAAAATGGTGCTAGAGGCTGCCAAAAATTGTGGGAACAAGTCAGTGATGAGTGAGGTAGGTAGATGGAAATGAATTTATGAAGCTCTTGTCCTGATTGCTCTGTGCTTGAATCCAGCTAAGAACAGGACTTCTTTCCAAAAATACAGCTGCTCACACCCTCTGACCCCAAAATGCTGGAGCAGAGACTGGGGTAGTAGCTATGAGCCCTGGCACCTTGATCCCAGCACCAAACCTTGTGTTCATGGACAAATTACTTTTGACTTGATTTAACAGCAACACCTTTTGTTCTCAGTAGGACATGTTGGTGTTGAACTGTACAAAATCTGCTTTTAGTATCTTGGTCTCCTATATGGGAAATACTTCTGAGAGCCATGGGATGTTGTTCAGTTCCCATAGCAGAGTGCCCAGAAGTTGTTCAGCAGTGATAAGTCCAAGCAAGGCTGCTTTTCACTGCCAACCTGCTCACAGACCATGGTGACTTCACCCAAACTGGAGGGTGAAAAGAAACCAACACCTACCTATGTTCTAAGACAACCCTGGTTAGAGTGTCTTGCAATGAGTTACTTAAACCAAGGCAGGCAGAGACTTTTGGAGAGGAGGATGGCACCTCAACAGAAGCCTGAGCTGTGGAGAGCAATTAGGAAAAAGGCCTTTAAATACCACAGGTGGGCAATAGCTCAACACCTGGGATACAGAGCCAAAGGGTTGGTCTGCAGAGCAAGCAGAGGTCCCAGGTTGTGTTTCCCCACATTTAGGCTGTTGAGTCTGGTCAGGATATGGCTTGGATCTGGAGGTGAGGTCTGGACTGAGGTTTTGACTTGACTTGTTGCTATTCAGAAGAGTTCCCTGAGGCAAATGTCTTATGCTAAGTAACCTCCGTGTCAGGTTTCCAGTAGTGCATCTTCGAGTCTGGATTGGTGTCCGTGAGGAATGTGAAGTATTTAGCAGCTCAGTCATTAGCTGCTTCCAGGAGGATGTGCTGCTGGCCTCGATCCACCAGTTCCCTGGGGATGGGCTGAGCTTTAACTTTGCAGTGTTTTAGAGAAACACTGGACACCCCCGGGGCTGCAGAAACTGCACGTTGGAGCAGAGTCCTCCACTTCTTCATACAGAAAAACCAAAATGTGAAATTGATGCTAAAGGAGGCAGCTCTTGAAGCAAGTTTTGGGTTCTCAGGAAGCAGGAAAGCCCCTCATGCTCCTGCCCTAGCACATCCTCGGCACTACTTTCTAGTGGGATGCACTTCAACTTTTTTTTCAGGCATTAGTGCTTTTTTACCATCTCCTCATCTCCTGCATTCTACATCTTTGCCTTCTTTCCAGCGTAACCGCTGTCTCAGAGAGTTTGAGCTGCTGCTCAGCCGGGACTGCAGAAATGGCCACAGAGACCTACAGTCTGTGACAGGTAATTCTGATATATGCCACTTGGTGCTATCACACAGGGCTTTGAAAACAACATGTCCCAATGCAGCCACGTATTTTGCTGTCTGCTGCTCTGTGAAGCCTGGAACAGCTTAAGGCTTTGTATATATCCTCCTCTGCCTGGAGCAGAGTATCCTGCTAATGCTAAAAGGCATTTTGATAATGTGTATTCAGTATTCTCCTTCCTTCAGGGGATCTCAGCAGCAGAACTGTCAGAGTCACTGGTCCACGCTGAGTAGATATGGCTACAGGCTGTGCTGAGGGAGTTGCATTTTCCCACCTTTGGTTTACTGGGTGAGCTGGGGCAGCTGGTTTTCCTTTCAGGTGGTGCCTGGAGCAGAAGCAACAGACCTGGGAGTGAAAGGCCTGAGGTGTCATTTGCTGTTCCCTCAGCTTGAAGAACAGTAACTCATTGCTTTATTAAAGAACCAGTCCCAAATAATGCCCTGGCCTCATGATGGGAGAGCAGGAATCACAGTGGTGTGATGGATCTGTCACTGCCCCCAGAAATGGCCCATGTGTATCCCATCAGGGAATGGACATTGTGCAGGAAGAGAAGTCTCGGAAATGCAGCTCCCCGGGAGATTAGAGAATCACCCGAGGCAGCATTTTGAAGATAGCCTGGAAGAGAAAGAATGGTGGGAATGCTGCATGGCTAAGATCCTGGGAATGGGAGAAAAGGAGGGGAAAGGATGGGTGCAAGATGATGCTATGCTCCTGCAAGGAGACCCAGAGTGAGGCTTCTGCATCCCCCTACTTGCTGCACATGACCATGAGCAGCTGTACCTCGGGGCAGGGGAATGCCATGCTGACTCCAAGCAATGCTGTGCTCTTGGGGTGTTGCCTACTCCATGAAGTGGCTTTGGCAAGACAGCAGATCCTGTGTCCTGAATCCTAACTGTGGAGGCAGGGACTCTGCCCCCCTGAGCATGTTCCATGTGATGGGATCTAACCATCAGGGCACACATTCAGTTGTGGGTAGGTGCCAGCTGCAAGGGCAGCCCCAGGCTGGGGGTTCCCTGCTTTAGCGTAGGTCACCATGTTACCTGATTTGCCTCTTTCTGTGGTTTTGATGGTTTTGCACATATTTCCATTGTGCTGTGCTTTGCTTTTGCAGTCACGTGTTGAAAACAGTCAGGATACATAAAAACAGGAAAGATCTTTAATCTTAGGGTCATGAGAATGACACTTGACCTAGCAAAGCTACTCGTCCAGTTGCTTTGCTTCTAGTATACTTGTTTTCTTTCTTCAGTACTGACAGTGTTTCAAGCCTCTGGATTTCAGCCATGGCTCCTGATATGAAGTTTTAGGCAAGTGATGGGTCAAGGTATGTCTTGAGGGGACTATGGTAAACTAACAAATTATACCATCTCAGAAAAGCTCAGGATTGCCCTTGATCTCTTTCCATCAATTTCTTCTTTTGTCTTGAAATAGTCAAGAGTATCTTAAGCAAACTGGTATGTTTTTGTTCATTGCACAATTTTCTTCAGCTAGTGAATATTAATTCCCCTATCAGGTGAAATAATTGGAATAATGCAAATAGATGCAAATAATAGTTGCAAATTAAATTATGCTCTAAGTACTTTACAATAAACAGATAAAAAAAATACATTCATTTTAATACCTGAATTCTTTGTATAAGCAGAATCAAGAGGTGGAAGACCAGAAGGAATGTTAGAAGTTGCAATGACCCTAAATCCTGGATCATGAAATTTGAGCTCTGCCATTGGAAAACTGTTGCCTGTCGCACATGCTGTGCTTTAAAAATGATACTGATGACCCTGCAAGAATACTCAGTGGGTTGACTTCCCAAAATCATATGGTCAAGTCTGCGTTCAAACTACACCACTTCAGAGCATGACTAAAAGGCACAGATGTCACCTATGGAAGTCCCCAGATCTGGGCTGAACTTTGCAGTGGTGTCTATCCTTTACAAACACTTTCACTATCATTTACAGGGGGGATCACCCTTGCACAGCTCTTGCATTTGGCATGAACAGGGAATGGCCCTGTCCCACAGAAATCCAAAAATGCCACTTGGCACCATCAGACCACATGAAGCTTTCCTAAAGCTGATTGCAGGCGAGGAGCAGAAACCCCTTGTTTCAAACTCCTGCATTATCAGAAAACTTCTAGAGTTTCTCAGGCATTCATCACAAACCCACAACCTGTCCAGCTGAGTGAGAGTGCCGTGCAGCGGGATCGGGTTTTATGCGGCACCAGGTACGCCGATAACCCTCCCTAATCAGCCGCTGATCTCTGCTCGGTGAAAGCGCTGCCCGTGGTATTTCTGCTGAAGCTATTTTTAAATGACAGTGTGATATTTTGTTTTCTTTTGCTCGTTTGTCAATGGAGAACTGGCTGTGCTGTGCATCTGCTCTGACAAGAAACTTCCAGTTATTTTTCAGCCCGTTCCAGCTGGGATGGAGGCAGGGCTGGAGAAAGTGCTGGCTGCAGGCAGGGTGAGCTCTCCAGGGAGCAGTGGCCCTCTGCCTGTCGGGGTCCCCTGTGTCTGGCTGTGGGAAAAGCCTTCTAGGTTTCTTCCAACTCTGGTCCTGATGCTGCTTTGGGCTAGCTTTCACAATTAGGGTTATTTTATGTTCAGCTGAGATGCTACTTGCATGAATGTTGGGGTTTTGTTTTGTTTGGGTTTTTTTTCTGTCACTTTAATTGCACTAAGTTTTCAAGGAATTACGTTTTTAGGTTTAAGTTGTGAATGGCCTCAGAGCATGAGCATCCAAAAATTGAAAATTAAAACCTGTCATGTCCAAATGGTGTCACTGTATGGACAATTCACATTTCATCTCATCAAATGGCGTTCCCAAATGGAAATGTAACAGGTTCCACCTCTGCATCCAAGCACCTGGACATCACTGCATGTTTCACAAAGAGCTGCATGTTCCACACATCATTTCTCTCAAAAATGCATTACAGACTGGCATTAACCACTTTCCATCCCTGTTGGTTTCTTCTGGATGAAGGAAAAATAAAATTCCTGCTGGAATTTTTCTGATTCCCAAGCCCTCCACCCTTAAGCACTGCTGGATGACAGTTGTGTCACAGTTGTATACCAAGATTTTCTAACCCTGCAAATTCACACACAAATGGCTCACAGAAGATAAAACCCTCCTGAGAAACACAGGTTGTCTATGAGTATGTGGCTATCAGAAAAAATCATGCCTAATTAAGTCCTGGAAAATTACATTCACTGGTTTTAAGTCCTCTGTTTATACCTGGGCCCAAGATTTCTGTTTAATCCCAGGATTCATTCCACTGCCTTCCTTTACTTATAAAATGTACAACACTGTTTCCCTACAGAGCTAATCCCACAGACTTCATCAAGATTACTGCTCAGGTAATTCCTTCCCATCTAAGAAACAGTGTTGGACCCAGTCTCAGGAGAGGAGCCAGTCCCTGGGATCAGTCTTTGACGCAGAACTAGATCTTTACTAAAATTTTCTGCCCTGATCCAGCAGATCCAGCAGCTGGGGCAAGAGGGAGAGTTCCATCCCTTCTTAACCTGAGCTATGCCAATTTCCACCACTTACTGAAGCTGGTTTTTACATTGCAGAGTCCAGTAGAACTGGATTGAAACCAGCATGCTTTTTTTTTCCCATTGAGAATCTGACTGATGCCCTAAAATCTCTTGAATTTTCTAGTTTGTAACACAAAAGCCTTTGGGAAGACCAGATATAGCCTGATTGGTTAGATTTTAAAGATATGTTGGACCTTAATAATTTCTGCTGCCTTTACTTAAGATCCCTGAGGCAATAATAACGGAAGCTGTAAAAATATGTCCCTTATTCATCATGGCTTTACGTCAGAAGTTTACTGCTCTAATCATTAACTAGCCTGCTGCGTTATCTATGAAAATTGCTTGGTAATATTTATGAAATGTGACCTTTGTTAATTCAATGTTACAAAGTCTTGGATTCGTTCTGTTTGCAAGTGGAACAGATTTCCAAATCACTCTGCAATTAGTACAGTTTGATCTAACCAGCCTATCTCTGCATGGGGTAGCCTTCTACTGAAACAGCAGGATCGCTGTCAGAAATGAAATGTGTTTTCCATACGGCTGAAAGTACGGCTGTGACACCTGCTTGCACTACATCATCTTTGGCAAAGGTAAGTGCTGAATGAATATTCACAATAAGGGAAAACAGTAACCAGACTTAGAAAGATTTTTGTTGTGAGAAATACCTCAATTAACAAAAATTAAAATGTATGTGGCCAAAAATGATTGCTATGTGTAATAGTGTAAAGAAAGGAAAACGGGACGTTAGGCTGAAATGGGAATGATTACCCATTCTGCATTGGATACAGATAAAGGAACTGCAAGAAATAACAGGAAGATTCAGGAGCCCTGTGGAGTCAAGATGCTTTGCTGCGTGGTTCTCTAATCCACTCCCAAGGCCACCATTATGCACGGACAGTGAGTCCTTCCCCACCTAAAAAGTCCATGTTCCTGATCCACCCAATGCTACCATGAATTGCCGATTCTCACAGTCATACAGGACCACCTGCAATGACTCAGCCTATGGGGTGTTCTGGAGGAACCTTCACCAAAGCAACAAATGTGCCGGACAAGCATCACGCAGTGAAGCCATGTGGCACCATTCAGTAGCAGATCACTAGGGATGTGTAATATCTGCAGCATTAATATCATAGTTTTCAATTTCCCGAGCTCCACATGGTCAGTGTTCGTTTTCAATTCAGGGTAACCAGTGCTCACTCCAAGTGGGACTGCCTCATGTGACACACCACACTGGGAACAAACTGAGCATCTCCCTGTCCCTGCATTCATCCCCTGAGCTTGTCCACTAGTGATGTACAAAATTAGGGTTTGGTCTGATGAGCCAGGTTAAGCTCTGATGAAATCTCTATGCAGATGTGTAAAATACACCAGTCTGGCCCTGTGTTTTATTTTCCTCTAGTGTGACAACTGACTGCTTTCCTTTGCAGGAAACAAACATCCTTTTGGTTAAAGCAGGGGCTGGAGAGCCACAGAGACACCAGTCTCATGTTCTGCTCCCAGTGTGGAAACAGAAAAGGGAGGCTGGGGCAGATTTGGGATAGGGTAGGCAGCAGGTCCTCACCTAGGACAAGGTAGTGCTACTGCCCTGCAGACACCATGGCTCTACAAGGCCAAGGGTCCTTCTCAGGAGAAAGGTACTCAGGTCCTCACAACAGTCCTGCCCTTCAAACTGGTGTTTTAACACATCTTTTCCTATATATGAACTGGTAACCATATTAGCCTACTGGACCTGAGTAGTTTGATGTCAAAGCAGCAGCACAGGATGCAGAAAGCCCTGCCCATGCCCTGATCCAGTCAGACCTCCAAGCCTGCAAGCTGCCTGTAAGCCTGGCCAGCAGTGCCTGATGAACCTGCCCTCTCCCTGTGCCCTTGACAGTGTGCCGGAGAACTGAAGAGCTGCTAAGGAGACAAATGTGAGTTGTTCCCTGTGAACGATTTGCGTTTCTTGGCATCTGGCTGACAATTGTGGCACTCATTTCCAGAACTCACCAGAATCAGGGAATCCTTCCTCCACATCACTCTGCTGTTTCCCAAGGAGAAACAAAAAAACCCAGACATTTGAACAAGGAAATAGCAAGTGAGAAGCTAGAGACCTGTACATGCTGTTAGGATATGGGAATTGAGGGAAAAGAGGCTCTGTATGTACTGGTACCATGAGCTGCAGCATTGCCTGCTAGCAGCAGTGGGGTCTGACAGTGGGCTCTGCACTCACCACCAGCCCACCTACCCTGCAGGTTCAGTTCTTTGGATGTCCTTCCCATTTCCCAAAATTGTTACCAAATGCATGAAAATTTGGAAAGGGTTAAATCGTGCTCCAAACCAACTAGCAAGGAGGAGAAGATTTGAGACTGAACATGTGAAACCAGGGAGAAGGGGAACAAGCAGCTGCACTGATGGGATGAGCTCAGCCTCTCCAGGTGTCCCAGGAACACAAACATGTGACAGCCACGGTGAAGGCAATGGGACAGGCAGTGACTGTGGCACTCGGAAATGGGGGAGCAACAGTACAGGCATAGCTGCTCTCTGGCTTCTTGCTGGGGCTCCATTGCATGCACTCATTGCAGTTGCATGTGCCCACACTGGTGCAGAATGGACGAAGTCTTGGTTATCCCATAGCTCTGAGGCAGGCACAGATCCAGGGAAAGAGGGAGGCTGGGAGAGAAGAAGTGGTCTGGCCAAAAACATGTCTAGAAATCCCCAGGGTCCCACTGGAGAGCAGTGCTAGAGCCAGGTTCCTCCCCACTGAGCTGAGCAAGTTCCTCTCTGCAGCAATCAGCACAATATTTTCTTTTCCCAGAATCATGGATTGCTCCACCAGACAAAAGATTTTGCTCCTGCTGGGTCCTTCCTCAAAGATGGGGCTCTCTCTACCATCCACTGCTGTTCTCGTTCAGCAAAAACACGTGACTGTGCTGTGAGCCCACCCCACATATTTGTAATGTCTATGACATCCCAGTGTGAAATCCCCATTTGGTTTCAGGTCTTCTCTTTGCCTGTTTTTTCCAACCACTTCAGCATTTTTGAGCTTCTGAAAGTTTAGGAGTTTCTACTTTTTTGCATAATTAGGAAATTGAAAGCTGTGGTTTATCTACTTGTTTCCTGTGAAACACAAAGGGCTGAGAGATTGGGGGAGTGTGTGGGTTGGGGTGGGGATTGTAGATAAGGCTCCTAGAGAGTACAAGGGTGAGTGTGCTGTATGAGGAGAGATTTTCTGTTGGGTCCACTGGCATAAAGTGAGGACTGCAGCCACATTTGTCTGTGGATGTGGACTTCTTGTCTGTGAAAATGACTTCTGGGAAGTACCCCTCCCTTCCAAGGCAATCCACTGCAGTTTGTTGTCACTGTAGCTCTCAGGCTGCAGTGCAATTGCCATGGACATCCTCCTTCCTTGCCAAGGGGCACTGCAGTGCTGGCCAAGCACCCTTTCCTCCTCACCAACATTAGTGACATTTTTTGCTGTGTAAATTCTTTCCCACTTTGCAACATTCACCACAGAAGGGTTTTGTTCACTAGGATGTGCTTTCAAAAGCTTGACAAGGAAGGGGCACAGTGTGTGAGGGATGGTCTGTCCATGAAGGTACGGGCAGCACTGATGGGGAGTTTGGTGCTCCCCATCCAAGCTGCGCTTTCCCATCCAGCCTCAGCCCTGATGTGGGCTGGGACTGCTGGGCTGGGGGAGTAGCTCAGGGAGAGCAGGAGGAAGGCATGTTGTGATTCAGCAGTGCTCATTTTCACAACCAGCTTTCCATCTTCCAGAACAAGGCAAAGTTCCCATATGAAAATGTTTTCAGTGAAATATGTCATAAAAAGCAATAATAGATATTGTAAGATATAAACAGTAGCTCTTTTCCTCTAGCAAAAAAAAAAAAAAAAAGGCAATTACAGCCTTTGCATGTTGTGTAGCTGTTTACTAACATGTAGCATAACTCTAAGGATCAAAAGTGGGGGAAATAAGGTGGATTAAAGGAAATGTGTTGTTTCCGGTTTTTTTTTAACTGAAAGTGTTCTCCATAAAACTATTATGCTGAGAGGATGACTAATGTAACCAGTGTGTGTTTTGAAGCGTGTCATGAACACTTTTTATGCTTTCTGAACACACAAAGAGAAACCCCAGGAGAGAATTAATTTACAAATCTGATTAAGCATAGTGCCTAAGTGGCAAAAAGCATCATACAATAAATAGTAGACTCCACAGGTAAGCAAAGCTTTAAAAAATAAAACAAACATACTCTACAAAGAGCCCAGATGTGTGCATTTTGGATAGTTTAATGTGATTGATTAGATGTCAAAGGTAGAAACAATGAAAACAGAGGTCACACTGAGGTGATAGTACTGACCTCTTTTTCATTAAGCCATCATACTGCCTATCTAGTGTAAAGCATGTATCTGAATTTGGGAAACAAAGGCAAGGATGTAAACAGAAGAATGAGACCTAAGATTAGGATTTTCTGCCTGATGTCAAAAAAGACTTATAGTTACCTTTTGTGTGGTTGTGTCAGCCTTTGCTCATGCATAGCCATAGAGTGGCTTGTGTCAGTGTTTCAGAACTGAGCAGTACTATTGTTACCTCTCTTTAGGGACTTTCTGAGTTCACAGGAATTTGGATGTTAATTTCAATACCTTGTAGCTGTAGATCAGGGGCATCTGTAAACTTCAGACAGATGGCTATTAGAAGTTAAAGCTTTAAGTCTCACCAGTGCAATTCTGAATATTATACCTATCTTTCAATATAGAAGAATATACTACTAGTGATCTTCTCACCCCCTGGGATAACTGCCAATATACTTAACACTTTTAAACAACCCTCAGCATTTAATTCAAAAACAGAGAGGTGACAGAGTGACTTGGTATGAGTTAGACTTTCCCACGTGAGGGAGTGAGTGCTGAAATGCCCTGTCCCAATACTGCTGTGTCAGTTGTCTGGTACAGCTCCTACCTTCCACCATCCTTGGCACATCTTAAAGAGAGAAAAAAGTAAAAAGCCATCCTCGTGTTACCCTGGTCTCAGTGAACAGCAGGATGAAAGTCCTGAACTGGATGCAAGATATCCAAGTTACTACAGATACCTCATTTCTCTAGTAATGAGATCTAGGGATTTTTCTGTGTTTCTATTTCCCTCTGCATAGGGAAGGTTTATTCATGACAACTTTCTCATACCTTTGTCTGTTTTCTCTGTGTTGACTGTAAGGTCTTCACATTAAGCAAAGCTCTCTCGCTGTGTGTAGATCATCTAGAGTAGTCTCCTGTAGATACCAAGAGACCAGCAACAATGAAGAAGAAGTGAAGAGCTGCCAGTGTCCTGAGAAGGTAGAAAAAGGAGAATCCATTAAGTAATGCCCTGAAACAACTTCTCTGTGGGCTGACATAAGACACACATTCACTTACACAATGCAGACACTGTCAGTGAAGCAGGAAGTCGTGTCCCTGGTATTGAGACTCTGTGCTGTAACTGCAGGGAGTCCAACACCTTGGACGGGGCTCAGGCAGAGAATCTGTGTCACACAAAAGGAGAGGAATGGAAACAGCGTGAAACCATCGGCAACAAAGGAAGGAGAACAAAAACAGGACAGAAGGGATCAGAGACAGAGCCAAGTATGAGGCAAAAAAACAGACCTGTGGAAAGCTGGAAAGAAAACAAATAAACCAAGTAAGTTGAATTCTACATCCTGCCCTCCAGTTTCTTCCATCTTACTAGTACCTTGTTACTGAATTTTTCTCCCAATGCTAAAATCAACACAAAGGATGTGGCACCTTACATGACACTTGAAGGGTAAACATCTACCTGAGGATGAATCATAGAATATCCTGAGTTAGAAGGGGCCCACAAGGATCATCCAAGTCCATCTCCTGGACCTGCACAGGACACCCCAAGAATCACACCATGGGCCTGAGAGCATTGTCCAAATGCTTGTTGAACTCTATCAGGCTTGGTGCTGTGACCACTTCCTGGGGAGCCTGTTCCAGTGCCCAACCTCCCTCTGGGGGAAGAACCTTTGTCTAATATCCAACCTAAACCTTCCCTGACACAACTTCAGGCCATTCCCTCGGGTCCTGTCACTGTCACCACAGAGAAGGGATCAGTGTCTGCCCCTCCTCCTCCCCTCATGAGGAAGTTATAACTACAACAAGGTCTCCCCTCCTCCAGGCTGAACAGACCAGGTGCCCTCAGCTGCTCCTCACACGGCTTCCCTCAAGGGCCTTCACCATCTTTGGTGCCCTCGCTTGGGCACTCTCTTGTAGCTTTATATCCTGCTTACATTGTGGCACCTAAAACTGGTCCCTGGACTTGAGGTGAAGATGCCCCAGTGCAGGGCAGAGCAGGACAATCCCTCCCTTGCCTGGCTGGCAATGCTGTGCCTGATGCTCTCCAGGACAGAGATGTCCCTCCTGGCTGCCAGGGCACTGCTGGCTCATATGAATGTTTGCCTTTTGCATATATCACATTTTGCAGACACAGTGCTGTATGGGTCCCATAAGGCTGGATCATACACTACATGCTACAGCATCTTAGATTTTGGTCCACAAACACACAGTGCAGTTTAAGTGGCTTCTTTCTTTGCATGCAAGGTTGCTTTCAGCAAGTTGTGCCTTTTGTGGAGGCCATTCCTTTTTCCCTCCATGAAGCCAAAGAAGTTTTTTGGGATTGCTGAGCAAAGATCTTCCCTTTCCTGAGACTCAGTGCCTCATGCAATGCCCCAAACCCAACGCTCAGCTTGAAGGTTTAGTTGGGAATTATTACAGGGAAGCTGCACATAGGATCAGTTGGCCAGACCTATGCAACCTTCCACCTGTGATTCCTGAAGCAAGTAATCTCTAGGTCGGTCCTATCCACACAGCTACAGCTGGAGTCTGACAACATTTAGATACTCATTACCATGATTGATTTCCCATTATCCAATTAATTGCAGATTTCACATTTTCATGTTTCCTGCTTTGCCATGTGTCAAAACCAGCAAATGGCCTGTCACCACAAAGTGATGGCAATGAATTTGTCTGTGTCCTGTACCTTGCATTTTTCCCCACATTGTGGCAAAACTCCAACCAGGCACTGGCAACCATGGCCCAGGAAGTCTCTGGGTGCTCCCCTGCCTGAGGCTGGAGCCAAGCTGGAGGTGCCAAAGGCTCCCCAGGTATCCGAGCCCTGTGTGTCACTGTCCTCCCCAACAGAATATTTTGGTGATATTCGGCCTCCTTGTTGCAATTTAAATGCAGTGCTTCTTCCTCTCTTGGATGCTGAAAGCTGATAATTTCCTGCTTGCAGTAGCTTTTTTTTGTTGCATAAGGAAGGGAGCTTGTTACAGTCATTCCACTTGACTCTTCACTCGATTTCCGTAGTTATACCAATAAAAGAGAGGGAAATTGTCCTTGTTTTAGGTGGAATAGGCGACTGTAAAACAGCGTGAAATCAAGCCCATAATTTTTTATTCTAAACCATACGTTACAGACACAGTTCCTACAAAGTGCTCATCTAACATTCAGTTTCATTTCTCCATAGGAGTAATTAGCTGGCAATGAGAAAAATCATTTAATTAGGCCCACAACTGATTAGAGGCTGGTGCATAGCCTATTGAAATAAAGGAGAAGATACAAATTGATTTCAACATGTTTTGGGTCAGCCCCAATCTTCCAAAGCAAATAGAGAGATAAGACAGCATCTGCTGAGTATTCACCTGCCAAGTCTTTGTGCTGATCTCTAATTTTAGGTCCTGCAGGCAAGTGTCCAGGTTATTTACCACCTGGGCTGTTTTGATCTCCTCTCAAACGTGTGTATCGATGGACAAGCTCTCTTATGTCTACCATGACAATACTGGCCCAACTCTACCAGCAGCATGAGGCTCAGGATCAATATGGATTCCTCCATCATTCAGCTGAACAGCATTTTATTTGCCTAATTATTAATATCTATTAAGTGCCTAAACTGGAAAATCTTGACTAAGCAGTCTAAAATGCGTGAGTTGGACACGCTATAGAAATGCAGAGTATTATCATTACTGTACAATATGGAATGTGCCTGCAATCTTCCCATCACAGATTCACTTGGTTCCATCACAGCTGATACAAATGATAGAATCCTATGGCTGGCAGCAGATTTGCATCAGCCACATTAGGTATTATTTTTTCCCTACTGGGAACAGAACTCAACAATTTGCATACATAATTGCTGCAGGCCTATTAATACGTTACAGATATCTGTCCTCTGATAAAACCTGTTCTCCCATATAGGTATGCACGCACTTGGTTCCTGGAGAATGGGTTTATGGAAAGACATCACAGGCACAGATCTAATTTCCTTCTCATTTCATCAGCCGATTCACCCAGATTAAAACTCAGTACATTTTGCATGTCCAAACACCCAGGTGAGAAATCTCCATGCTTAAATTTGTAAATCTAACTTTTTCTTTCTTGGTTCCTCCTCTGTAATGAATTTTGTATAAATTAATGGCTGCTAACTACTTTGTTGGTCTCCATAGGATGCATGAACTCATTCTTCTGTATCTGGATGGATTTTCACACCAATGACAAATACAAATTAATTGGAGCTTCTTCCTATAAACTCATAAGACATGACTGACCGATACACAGGACGCAGGTACTTTGGGTAAGAAAATGTTATTTTTTACATTCAGAGGATAGATGTAATTAAGATTGTGTTACCACTGCCTGATTTTATTATAAAGCTCACAGTTGCCTCTCTCCTTAAGTGGACATTCTGTTTGCTAAAGGTAAGCTGGTTTCAGCTCCATTTGGTAGCACATATGCACAACCTTGCTCTGTTTCTCTGTCTGTCCTGGACTGCAGCAGGGTGCTAAGCATCAAGGCAGCTTAGAAGATGATCACAGAGAGGTACAATATTCTTTTACTTCTATACGATGTGTTTGTGTCAAAGTTACCCAGCAAGAAAGCCTGATTCTATCAGCTAAAGGAGAAATGTTTAATTTACCAGGTCATTCAAGCAGTGACCTCAGGCAGATGCCCATGCTCCTCAAAAGCACTCTAACAAAGTGGGTCTGAGCCATGATTTCT
This sequence comes from Corvus hawaiiensis, assembly GCF_020740725.1. Taxonomy (NCBI): domain Eukaryota; kingdom Metazoa; phylum Chordata; class Aves; order Passeriformes; family Corvidae; genus Corvus; species Corvus hawaiiensis. Next base: position 9,112,520 of record NC_063217.1, on the reverse strand, counting down.
TCAAAGCCTCTTTGCACTGCACTAGTCTATATATTTTGTGGAAGCTTAATGCAATACAAGTGTACACAAGGCCCCTTGTGGAAGATTAATGCAATACAAGGCCTTTTTCCTACACCAAGGGAATGTAATAAGGCCAAGACACATCTGAGATTCAGATCTGAAATAACATAACAAATCCTTACTCTGCAGTGTATCATAATGCCAAACATGCCAGACTGGGCACTGGGATGCCCAGCCATCCTCCCAACCTGCCTTTGCTGAGTGGTACTGGTCAGCTGTTTTTCCCATGTCTCATTTCTTTTTTGTCTTTTAAAATGAAATCAGCGATACCACTGCCTTCTGTAAAGCACTTTCAGTGTGGCAGCGTCAGTGGGGATTTTTGGGATGACGCTGTTTAAAATTGCCAGGCACGGTTTAGGCAGAGCAGGATGATGGAGTAAATCAGTGTCTCAAGCTTTTCAATCTATGCTTCACTTCAATCAGTTAAGAATAATTTCATGCCTGATCACAGCAATGGCTGCAGGGCCTGGCATCAGGGCACTGCACGTCTCGCTGGTCGGGGAGTGCTGGCGGAGAGGGGCATGTGAGGTCCCTGCAGCCAAACTCTCAAAGACGCTAAGATACAAATGTTGTCTTTCATAATAACAGCAATTAACAAGAAAAGAACGTTACAAGGGACTGGCATTCAGTTTGAAGTACTTTTTCTTTTTAGATTTGGCTTTCAAGCATGTGTGTACCATAGCATTACATAAGCCTGTGCTAAATCCCAAACAAAATCAGGAAAAATTCAATTGCTTTGGGGAAGCCAGTGATTCAAACACTGCTGCAAACAACTGGTCAAGGCCAGGCAGCGAGCTGGGCATAGAGAGCCCACCAAATGCATGGAAGCCACTCAGGTCCATAGGAATCCACAGTAGCCATACTATTTGTTTTTGTGGTCCTTGGACCAAGCTCTTCTCCAAGTCAATGCTGGGGTGCAGCTCAAGGGGTTTAACGGGTCAAGGACCAACCCAGAAAGCTCCTGGGGTGAGATTGCGCAGACACGACTCCTCACAGGACATAGTCCCTCAACACTGCAGCAGCAACTCATTAACCTCAACACCCCACATACCTTCATGTCATGTAACCACAGCTTTAAGGTCTGAAAGTCGCTCTCTGATGGGCTGCTACCCATCTTCAGGCACTTTGAACTTAGAGAAACCACCCCAAACTAAAAGCAAACCACACATAAAATAAAGTGATGACTAAAAGCCACATGTGCACCAGTATCAGTCCAGATACAGGGCCAAGCAGATGCAGTGACACCTGCCATTTGAGATCAGGGGTGGAGAACTGCTTTACTTGGCAGAGTAAATAGAATCGGAGTGTCTCAAACTGGGCCTGGGCACTGACAAAATAGTTACTTTTGAAACCTCCTTCTGTTAAACTTTCAGGTGTTTTGATTTCTGCATCTAGGAAACCAAGTTCATGATCTGAATCACAGGTAAGATGAGAAATTAAATGGAATTAGAGATACTGAGTCAGGGAGGTGAAACTTGTCAGTGCCAGCCCTGAGTGAAGATCCCCTCCTATGTGGGCAGACGAGTTAGTCTTTGCTAACTACTTAAACCTTGCAACACCCAAGAAAACAGAGGGATGGAGTCCAAGGCACAATGAAGGGCTTATCTCTGGACATAGGAATATGGTGTAATATGGAATTTTAAAAAAGAGAGAAACATGCAGTAGATACAATGAGCCAAATCTGAAAAGCAGAGTAGGCCTAATTATTTCTTTAAGGCCATATGTGGGAAATAGTGAATGAAGTTGCTTGAATTATTGATCATCAGCTTCAGATCTCTGCCCTCACCACAGCTTGGGACACTCAGCAGTTTTGATGTCACTGATCTCACATGCCAAGTCATGCCACAGGATGGATTTTGGAAAAGAAAGGCACTGTAACACTTAAAATTGCAAATACTACCATTCCAATCACCAAGTGCGGGCAGCAAAGAAACTGCAAACTGTTCACGTTTTAGGGTGTGGCTGCTGATGGCTCGCCTTCTACTTCTAAATATAAACTTTTTCAAACTTCACCATGAAGTGACAGCTACCCCTTATCACTGAAGGCCAGCTGTTTCTTTAGCACTCAGCTGTCCCTGCTGCTTGCTCATAGAAATGGAAGAAAGCTATTTAGAGACGCAAATCTGCAAAGCCTTCGAGCACACATCTATCTTAGAGCCCCTCCTTCGCTTCTTAAAGCAGTTTGGTTGATCTTCTTTCACACCTGTTTTACACCTCTGCACCCACACTGACACCACCAAAACTAGCCCTGGTTCCCTGGCACAAATAAAACCAGATACAGAACGATTCCTTCTAGGTATTTTAAAAGCCTTTATGGTGCCTCCTGAGAAGGACTCATTTGAGTTCACCCCTAGGAGAAATAATATTGATAAAACTTCTCAGCGCTCTCTAGCATGCTGTTGCACAGTGTTGCTCCCTCAATGCAACTACGGTTAAAGTGTGCCAGTGGTTGTTAGGCATGAGCCAGCCCTGTCCTTCCCAAATGTGTGTGGATTTACCCTGGATTTCATCAGCAGGGGGTCTGTGAGTATGTGGGGTTCCATATATACTTACAGTTCCAGCAAACTAACACAGTTTATGACTCCTGAGGCCGAGAGCCACCACGATCAGAGATCAGCTGCCTTTTGTGACCACACTGGCTCTCACTTTGCACTGCACTTACTCTTGCACATAGTCCAGCCGGCTTCAGTGGTTCCTCACTACCCAAAGCAGCCCTTCCATGCAGGGAAGCGTAGAGGCACAAGGCCCTGGAAAGTGCCAATATCCATGTGAAATTGTCCTCCATCACCTTAAAACAACTGTCTTCAAAATACTTCTGTCCACATTTGAAAGCAGAGAGAGCAATGGTTTTTACCTTTGGGAGTGGTTAGAGGGGCTGAGCTTGGGCCCCAGGGAGTGCAGGGGTGGCTGAGGGTGGCTTTGGCTCAGCAGTCAGATCAGTCCAAGCTCCAAGGATTGTCTGGTGAAGGCAGTCCTCGGCAGGGTGCTCAGCTCAGGCTGTGTACTCTCCTAAAGGACTGTCTTGTGCAGTGTTTGTTCATACCCCTATGTTTCCAGAGTTTTTTCCAGGTAAAGTTGTGTGCTCACAGTGTGGTGGGGCAGAGCTTTCGGCATTCAGAGCCTCAGTAAATCCATGGGTGTGAATCCTGGGCTTTCACACAAACATTTACATACCTAGCACATTAATCTTCCTTTCTGGATGTATGACTGATTTCCACAGCACGTGTACAAAACAGTTGAAGATACCTTTAGACCTGTACACAAATAAATATAGGTGTTCCGAAGATCTGAGGTACTGCTGTGGATGCAGTAGAGAACGATGCCTTATCTGTGCATCTTTGCATCTTCCCCAAGTGCCCCATGCATGTGGTCAGACAAAGGGAACTTTTCTTTCCTGTGTGGACAAAGCAGACCTGTGCATATACAGTTTCATGTTGTTTCACAACAGAAGGCAATGTCAAATAGTGTCTAAACCTACTTCCAGTTAACAGCAAAACTGCCATAAGTTTCACTGGTTTTACAGTAAAAACTGTGCTGTCTCACCCACATGCAGCAGGATTTCAACAGTTCAAGCAGCAAGTGGAAAATGTTACAGCAATTTTTTTTTTTACCTTTGCAATCTATGCACCAAATTCCCTTCTGCCTTGTAATTCATAGAGTCAGACTTTTTCCAAACAAATACAGAATTCTCTTAAATTATAATCACAATGCTGCTTTCTTGACTGCCTTGTATTTTCTCTTATCCCTGGTGCCTGGACCAAATGGCAGTAAAATGTGATCTGTGTTTCAGCCATTTTCAAGAGCCACATTACACTTGTACATCTGGGGCAACAAGATACAGACTAATATAAGATCAGGTGTAATGTGTATGTGGTTTTACCACAATGCTGTAAAAACAGTAAAGCATAATCCTTGTTTTAATCTGAATTGCTATTATCCTCTTAAAAGGAAACTCAGGCTGACATCTTTTGCCAAGGAATAAACACACAGGACAACATTCTGCATCCATCCTGTATGCTGGATAGCTCTTACCTAAACAGTTCAATTAAAACCAATGAGACCAATTGTGTGCCCAAGTGCAATCCTGCAGAAGGACTGATTACAGGCTTCAGCACTTTTGGCCTGAAGATGTACCAATGTGTGATCCCAGCACAGCTTAAAATATGCCTATTTTAAAACTACACTTGCTCGTGTTAAAACCAACCAGTTTTAGGCAACAGCTGTGCAGCAGCTATCTGAGATAAGGATGCAGAGCTAGCAGCACAAATAGGATGGTGTGGACAGGAAAGGTGCTGAGCTCTTCCTGCTCAGCCTGTGCGCCGGGAGCCAGGCTATTCCGGTACCCGGCTTCTGTGGATCCAGATGATGAAAGGCAGCTGAATATGCTGGCAAGGGCTGGAAGGCTGGCAGGCACTCTGGCTGCATTTCTGACAGCTTTCCACTGTTTCTCTTTTTCAGCAGGTTAGGCCATTGTGTAGAGTTTAGTAATTCCCTTACATCCCTGTGCGTGTTTTTACAGGGCTGCCGTCTTCCTCTCTCGCCTGAGCACCGCAAGGGGTCACGAATACACGTGCCAGGCACACTTTCACAGCCCCTCCGGCATCCCGTTTGTATCATCTTTTTCGCTCCCATTCATTCCTTGCCATACTTTCCCTTACGGGCTGCTCCGCCGCCCCTCGTTCCCGTCTCCCCTCACGCTCCCCCCGGGCTCGCCCGCCGCGTCCCACCCGGCGCGTGCGAGGGGCAGAACCGCCGGAAGCCCCGCCCCCCGCCTGCCTCTTCCTCACGGCAACGCCACGCCCCCTCCCGCCCATTGGCTGCTCGCGCCTCGCTCCCCGCCTCCCGCCGCGCGGCACGCGCCTCCAGCCCCATTGGTCTCTTCCCCATCCTCATTTGCATGCCTCCCCGCGCACCAATGGGCGGCCGCTGCCTACTTAACATGCAAGGAAGTGGCCAATGAGCGGGCGCGGGGGCCGGGCCACCACGTGCTGTTGCTAAGCTTCGGCTTCTAAATTGTTACTACACGGGCAGCCAATGGGCGCGGGCGGCGGGGATCTGTCAACATCCCCTGCCCCGACGGGGGGGACTCTGGCCGCCGATTGGCCCGGCCGCCCCTCCGCGTCCCGCCCCGCGCCTTTTCGCGGCTCGCGATTGGCTGCGCGGGCTGCCCGTCCGCTGTGTGTCAAATGTAGGTTGAGCGAGGTGCCTTAAAACCGGGGGCTCGGGAGTCCCCGCGCGTGAACTCGGCGCGGGGGGCTCGGAACGGGCAGCCATGGAATTGAACTCCCTGTTAATCCTCCTGGAAGCGGCCGAGTACTTGGAGCGAAGAGACCGAGGTACAGGGCGCAGGCGGGCAGTCGGTCAGGCACCCGCAGGCGCTCCCAGCCGCTCTCGGCCTTTGTTGTGCGGCGGCCGGGCCGGGGCAGCGGCCCCGAGCCCGCACCTGCCCTGGGGGGACCCGGGCTGCGCCAGCGGCAGCGCGCTGGGGGAGCATCGCTGCTCGCATCTTGGCTTTTTTTTATATATGACCCCCCAAGCAAAGCAGAAGGGGGTTGTTTGTGCCGCCCTGGATGGGGACGGTGCGTGTGGCAGCGCTCAGGATCCCTCCCGCCGCTCCGTGTGTGGCAGTCGGTGATTGTATGGCAGCTCCCCTCCCCCAGCGCAGCGTGACAAGGGTTTGCATGATCCGCCTCGTTTTTAATGTGCACTTCAATAATCCTCCTAAATTCGACACTTCGGTGTTGTTCTTTTTTTCCTTTGGTTTACCGAGTTACGTTTTTTTTGTCTCGCTTCTTTAAGAGATGCCAGAATAAAATCCAAACAAATCAACCGGAAAAAATTCTGTTCTTTACCCTAGCGTTCCTGCAAAGGAGGAAAAAATTGCATGGAAAAAATATATTGCCACTAATGCTGACTTTGTCCCTAGAAGCAGAACATGGCTATGCATCAGTGTTACCCTTCGATAGTGACTATTCCAGAAAGAAAACAAAGGCAGGCACCATGGCCAGAAAATCCCAGAATAACAGGTAATAGACGCACCGCTTTTTCAGAATGAATCGTCAGCTTTTCCAATGTGTCTAGCTTATGTGCAGTGCATACATTTATGAAAAATAATAATTAGTCCAGTGTCTCAGTTTTCCCCATCCCGGTAGTCGCCATTTTTCCCCTGGATGGGCTTGGCTCTGTTTTGATCTCTCATATAAACACTGCCACGCGTACACCATCTCCTTAGTACTCACTGCACTTCTGAACCATCCGCCCTCATCGCTCCTTCTGCTCCGCGCTCGCCGACAGCGGCTTTTGCTGCAGACCTTAACACCATAATCGCCACCCAGATTTCTCTTTGCATGGCACCTAATGTCCCCCCCGGCATTTATTTATAAACCACAGGCAGCGAGCCGGCCGCCTCCCCCATGGCAGCCCGAGCAGATGCAGCCTCCGGTTGCGGCGGCGCTGGGCTCTGGGGCGGGGAGCGTGTGCGGGCGGCGGGGGGGACACTCCGCACGCCCTCCAGCCTCTCCGGGAGGTACGGGGTGAGAAGGTGCCGGAGTGAGCTTGACCTCCCCGCGGGCTGTGCTGCACCGCCGGCTCGCCAGCCCTTCCGCCTGGCCGCCGCACGCAGATCCGCCGGGGTGCGCGGCTCGGTTGTTGTTTATCCCGGTTATCGCCCATCCGCCTCTCCGCCGCCGCGGTTTTGTTGTTCCCCCGCAGCCGCTACCTGCGCTGCGATGGCACGAGCCGAGCGCTGCTGTGCGCAGGCTCTGCAGCTTTGTTTGCTGCTCGGGCAGCGGCTGTGTACGTGCAGGAGGCTGGCTGTCTTACAGGGACACTGCCGGCCCCTGCCCGGGAGCAAGCCTAGCCCTAGGCTCTGCCTGCTCTGGTCTGCTTTGCTCTTCCAGGGCTGCTCCGGAGAGGACCGAGGACCGTGCCCTGCTGGGCCTGCTTCGTCCCGGGGCAGCGATGCTCTCCCCAGCGCAGGCTCTGCTCTGCATGGTCATGCTGGATGGTGGCTCCTGTAGAATAGCCTAAAATGAACTTGATTTGCACGTGACTTGTTTTCCAAAGGAGCAGAGAGTCTCGGCAGGCCCGCTCTCGCTGCTCCGGCGGGCATCCTGCGGCCGGGTCGAATGGTGCTGGGGAGGTGCCAGGCAGATGGCCAGGAGCTGCTTGTGGGGCACCGGAGGTGCAAACCGAAATCAAAAGCTGACGCGAACTCCCTCCTTGAGCAAAAACACGAGCTGCTGAGTGCCCTGGTGGTGCCTGCTGCGGCCGAGCAGTGTGCCTCGAAGATAACTGAGGGGGAGCAAACTGTGCCCCCGTGCCCCTGCCCCGAGCAAGGCAACCATTTTGGGGGCTGTTAATTGCAGTACTCCTACTTTTTTTTTAGTTTTAGTTGAGTTCTTTGTCTCATCATGGAGCATGAAAAGACAGTTCATTTTAAAAGAGAAAGTCATCAGGAGTGGGAGGAGTGTCTTGTGTCCTGAGACACTTTGCTCCTTAAGATTTTTAATTATTTTCATATAAAGTATGCTCACTGCTTTTAAAAAAAATTCAAAACAGATTTCATAGGATTTCCAGCTGTAAATTGCTCCTTGAATTGTACAGATTTCTTGTCTGTCTCTTCAAGAAATCTGTGTTACTTACAGAGCTATTATTCCATCGTTTCCGTTCTTAGGGCTCTTATCATCCGCTGCAAAATAGTTATTTGTCTGAATTGTAAGATGCTTTCAGGAGTTTTTAGGAGAGGATTTTTAATCTATCAAATGCAGCAGAATTAAAAGATTTATGGTTACAAATTTGGTAGTGTTATTAAAGTTGAGGCACACACATCCACTTGCAGTTACCTTCTTGCTTTTTTTCTGCCTGCAGATTTATATTTATCTGTTTAGCATTTTGCTCTGGTTCTCACTCCATAGCAGTGGCAACCTTCAAAAATGCCATCCTGCAGTGTGCAATGTGTACGTTTACCTACACTTTCTTTTCTTCTAGCTGCATTGATGAGATGAGGGATGGGTCATCTGTGTTACAGGACAGGATGATGCTTGTCAGGGAATGGTTACCAGCACGAACACTGCTGGGACAGTGGCTGGCTTGGTTCAGCATGAACACTGGGCTTGCTGACCGGTGTGGGAAGCAGAGGCACATTGCTTTAATGCAGCTCCCTGTTCCTTCAGGGACAGAGGGGCAGCAGCAGTGCCCTGTGGGCACCTCTGCATTGTCTGTACGGGCTCTGTACCTATGTCCAGCAATCACTGCTCATGTTTGCGTGCGCACTTAGATTTTCTGGGGAGAAATTACCCCCACATTTAAACATGCAAAATACACAATGTACACCAGCTGGTGTATTATTTGGAGTTTAGAGGCTATAGGGGCCAAGCCCCAGACTAGAGTGAATTTTTTGGTAACACACTTAATTCTTCTTAAGCAACTCAAAGATTAAGAGGGAGACGATTGACCAAAGTTCAGAGGATCTGGAGTGGTCATGGGTGATGTGAACCACTGGGCAGAGTGTTTGTCCATATTGTTCCACTTTAACCATTTTCCAGACTCATTGGGTTTGGAGCATCAGATGCTGGGAGACATGTGATTGCATACAAGGGATTGCATACATGTCTGAAATTCACGCCTTATTATTTCATTGTTTTTCTGGATTAAAAATACATACTTAAGGTTGGAGGCGTAGGAAAGGAACAGCTAACTGCACATTTCAAATCTGCAGGGGCATTGTTGTTTTCATTATCTATTTTTGTATCCTGCTGCTTGCAGCATCTGATCAGATTAAAAAGTGAGAGATGTATATATGCACATATGGGTTTTTTTCATGCTTTATGAAGTATACGTATATAGAAGCATGAAAAACATCTCCTTATTCTTGGAAAATCAGAAAAGAGGGGAGGAGGAGAAAAACTGTCAGATGTGAGGGAGCCTGTGTGCTGTACTCTTCTTTGTTCTGTGTTTTCCCTCCCGTGTGCCTGCCTGTGGGGGGAAGAGAGTACCCCGTGTGGCACAGGTGTGCTGGCCAGGCACCGTGGGCTGGGTGACAGGCAGGGATGGATTTCAGCTGCCCTGGGCACTGATGGACCCCTCCTTCCTCTGCCAAAGTGCTGGTGATATTCATGTAAGAAATTGTAGGATGAGACCTCCATCCCTTGTGGATGGCTGGCGAGGCCCAGACCAGCAGGAGAAGGGGCAGGAGGCTGTGGGCCCTTTGGACAGGATGCTTGGGTCTGGGCTAAAAGGTTGCTGGCCTCTTGACTGCAATTGAGTGAGAAGTAATTCTGGCAGGTTTTGATTCATGCAGGGAAAAATACCAGCAGAATTACATTTGATTAACCAAAATCTATAAGCTTTCTGTCCACTGTAAGAATTTAACATTATTGCTTTGTCCACTGTTAGCTTTGAATCAAAATTGAAAGTGGTTGTTAGCAGTTTGTTGATAAACAATATTCTCGGTGTTACTGGTAGCAGTCAGACACAGTTTAGCCATTTCTTTTTCACTTGCACATTAAAATGTCTTGATGTTATGTGTTTTCTTCTCAGTTTCCTGTGATGTGCCCTTTCCCATGTCACACAAACCAAACTGCTTTGTTTTCTTTCTGGTTTGCTGTTTGTACCGTGTCCTCAGCCGAGATTCAGACTTGTTTCCCCCCAGTAATTTTGACCAAAATCCTCTGGCAAATGAAACTGGATTCTTGTTTTGTGAAGAGAACAGGAGATTAGAGAAAGCCACAATATTATCTTTTGCAGGGAGGTAAACCTAGGTCACATCTTCTTGTTACAATAATACTTATCAGGTACTTGACTACAGTATAATAAATGTCTCCGCAGAGCAGTGGCTGTATGTAGTTCCTAAAGCAGTGCCATGCAGTGTAATAATTCTTGCTAAGGTGTACTTAGAATTAAAAAAAGGCATAAAACAAACAGCTGGATTTACTGCTGTTGTACCTTTGAAATGTTAATAGCAAATATTCAAAAGTCAAGCTTGGTTTTTGCTCCAAGGAAACAAATAGGTGACACGTGTGCAATGTGCCGAGGAGGAATGCGACACAAATCTGAAATTTGGTGACGTTTGCTCACAAGGCAAAGCACTCTGACAGAGGAACATGCAATCCTGCGGATAACGGGGCTTTCTTCTGCCCTGGCTGCAGTGACACTCACCAGGTGTTGGGTACCTTGAGCTGTGGGTGGGTTTGAGGTGTGTGTCTGCCCATGCACCGGGGAGCTCAGGCAGCTGCTTCGCCATGAAAGGGTCAGAAATAAGGTAAAATGAAAACCAAAATCTTAGTGTTAGATGCCAGTCTACTGAGGTCACAGTTAAATTTACTTTCAGAGAAAGGAATTGAATGTCGGTGGTGCAGTGTGTTTGGCCTGTTAATTTAGGAGCTGGTTTATTGAAGGAGAGGGAGCAAAATAAATGCCGGTTTATAAATATATCTTCTGTGTCAATTAATTAATATTTTTGCTCATATGTTATATAAATAGACATGTACTTTGTGCTGTGTTCTGGCAAAGGGTTACATGTAGAAAAAGATGAGAGCGGCATTTGGATTTTCAAATAAAAACAGAGCTTAATGTCCGAATTCTTCTGTTGATGTTGGCTCATGGTGAGGGTGAACCTGTGGCCCACAGAGTGAGCCCCTTGCTCTCTGCAGATATTTTTCTGTGCCCACACTAAGCAGCTTAGGGATCAGGGCCTGATTTTTGTTTTATTTTTCCTTTTTTTTTTTTTTTTTTTTTTTTTGTGAGAGGCCAAGAATAAAACACTGCAAAGCAGACTGTGCAGATGTAGCTCCTCTGATTTTTCACCTGGATTTCTGAATTCGATAGATCTTTCTGGGTTTGCCTTCTGAAAGCTAGGACAGCAATTGTTACCGCCACATTTGGTTTTAAAGTAATGCATTTTAGTCCCAATATAACAGATTTCACCAATGGGCCTATCGCCCCTGAGGAACCGCGGTAGGTCTGCGATGTTTGGGAGCTGCCCTGCTTGTGCAGTTGAGGAAAACAAATTGCCACCGTATTAGAAGCACGTTCAGACCTGGCCACTGCAAACATGTGGCAGCACCAACTTGAATGCGATCCCGGAGCCAGAACTCTGCATCAAGGCTGTGCCAGTATGCCTGGTTCCCAGATCCCAGCTGAATCTGCAGAACCAGTTAAATTTTGCTATGAGGAGAATGCAAAATTAATTTTTAGTGGATTAATTCGGTACAGGCTGTTTCTTTGACAGGCTGTAAGTAATGTGTCCAGTTCGGAACAAACGGAAAAAAACCAACAACCCAGGAGCAATGAATGCTAGGGAGGACATGTGCTTATGTTCAGTTTTCTCTGTGCTTTGCGGGGCAAACTGTAGTATTTTCAGGTGCATCCCAGGCAGGTTAGGTATGTGGACAGGGAATTTCCTGGAAGCGAATCTGGATCCTTTCAATGAAAAGCTGCACAGCAGTCGCATTCACACAAGACTGCAGGTGTAAGCTTTGTGCTTTTACACACCTGCACTTCTGGGAGTAGGAACTGGATGCAGACACTTAAGGTGTAGCACCTTATAAACCTTCTTGTTCTGTTTGTTCTTACTCTTTTGGCCTGGACAAAAGGTGAAGTGCTGGCAGTGTAGTTCACATGGCTGCATGACCTTAGGTGGAGTTGTATCCTGCACATGGGTTGTATAACACCCTGACAGCCCTGCTTGCACCAGGAAGCCCTGGCACGGGTAAGGTGCTGCCGCAGTTTCAAGCGCTTGGTTAAGTACCCTGCTTTGGTCCCTATACAGTGCTTTAAAATGCGTTGGCACCTGGTAGTGTATTGGTGAGTCACGGTCTAGACCTCCTCCCATTAACACAGGGCAATAAACTTCAGCAGCATTTCCATACATCCCTGCTTTTGTCAGGAGCTGCTGGCTTCCTGCTGAGCAGATGTCCCATCTGGTGGGGTAAAGGGATGGAGGAGTAGGGAAGGTGTCAATACTGAAACAGGCCGTGCATCGCACATACAGTGAAATCTCAGTCTAGATGAGAGCAGCGTGTGAGCAGCTCCTGCTGGCTCACCCATAAACTGGCAGCAGTGGACATGGAGGGGCCCTTGCCTTTTCTGTGTTAGTCCTGCCATCTCAATTAGCACCTGTCTGAATTGTTTAGGTGTGTCTGTTGAATGTTGCATCAACCAAAAGCTGAAATCCAATACCTAGAATTCCTGTTTGGGGAAGGGAAGGTGGTGGAGGGAGATGGTTCTGGGGATGTGCTGAGGGAAGTATGCACAGCATCTTGCAGACCAGTGTCTGCATTTACTTGGTTCATTGTTCTTTCAAATCTTCTTTTGACAATTTCTTCACAAATAAAATTTATAGTCAGTGAACTGCCTGGCATTTGTAAAAGGGATATTGGAGCTGTCTCAGATCAACAGTGTAGTCTAAGCACTAGTGTTCATTATCTCTTCTGTCTGAATCTATGATTTTGCTGATTTTTTGGTTGTTGTTATCTGAACCTTTTTATTGACACCTTTTTTTTCATCACTGCTACCCCCAACATCCCAAAGCTTTGCATGAAGATACAAACTCAATAGAGTGAACCTAAGTTAAACACCAGAAGTCTTCCTTCTCTTGCAGCCGTTTTTGAAAGACTCCACAGACCATTTGCCTGAAAATCACAGTCATATATCTGTCTCTTTCATATAAATACATATGTACATGTATTTCTTAGTTGTGGCCTACATCTTATCTTTACTAAAGTAGTAGTAAAGGACTCCATTTTGAAACAGGGTGCTGGGTTGTGTGCAGACCGGTTTGTACATTTTCTTTCACTCACTTTAGTTCACATAAACAGCAGGAGATGGATATTCTTCCAATACACTGTGCTGTAGACAGTGAAGGAAATAAAAACCAGTATTTTGAGAGAAGTTCATCTCTTCTGAAAACAATCCCAACCAAAGAAACCCCTGTCATGCTTTGTAATAGGGGTATTTAACTTGCTCTGTAGATGGAGCAATTCTCAGGTAAATGTCAGGACTCCAGGTTTTGGTTTCTGCCTAGGGCCTGATAGTTGAGGCGTTAGTCAACCCCCTGACACCTCCCGAAATGTGTGGCTGGTGCCTACGTTTGCACACTGCAGGCGTCACTGAGGCTTTTGTGTCCCCAAGAGCTCTGCCAAGAGGCACATGGCCACTGCCACTCCGTTTGGCAGCTGGCACACCCACGGCTGCGCCGCTCCAGAGCTGCTCTGGCAGGACATACCTCAGGAGAGCGCCGGGGTCACCCTTCATGCACCAGAGGTGCCCTGTAGGTGTGCTGCATGAAGAAGGACTGCCAGCTGCTCACTGCATCCTTTCTCAGCCCAGCAAAATACTCCATGCAGGCTGGATTTCTTGGCCCGTGTTGTCCCCATGTGTGCTCACTGGAGCTGCTGTGAGCTGGCAGCTCAGAATGGGCCAGTTGGAGTGATTGTGTTCACCTTTGTGCTAATTGCCAGAAATGTCAAGGAATTAATGCCATACGGATGAATCCGGGCCAGCCTGTATTTCCTTTCCCTTCCAAAGTTCCCTACGAACAGTGTCTTTGTGCCTTTCACAGGCCTGTTGAGGGTGTTTGGGGACAATGGTTCCCTCCTGACTTCTGTTTTCCATGTGTTTTCATAAACACTGGTGTATTTAGCATAGTCTTTTGTCAGTTTTTGTGAACACTGGTGTGGAGAAATGATTGTGGAGAAAATGTCTGATCTCTGCGTAGAGAGTAGAAGATAAAAACAATATCCTCTTCAGATAGCCAAATGACCAAGCCCACCTTGCCCTATTAATGTAGCACAGAATATGTGTCTAACACTTTTAGTGTTGTTGCATTGGTCAGGAGCACTTAAATGGCATTGTAGAAATACACACATTACTTGATCATGGCTCACTTGATGCAAGAAGTTTAAAAAAAAATACATAAAGAATTCATAGGCTTTTCATAGGCTTGTGAGAAAAAGATACCAGGTAATGGTTGACATAATTGATGTCTTGGTACCAACACTGAGATGCTTTCTGGTGAGAGTGGATTAGCATCAGTGCTGAACCTTGTACACATTTCAGTTTTACCTGCAGAAGGGCAGTTCACTTAATTCCTTGCAGGATCAGGGTCTGCACTGGCCTGAGATCACTTGCTTGTGGGTTTGTTCACTGGATATTTTTTGGGTGAGCTTTGCTTTCTTTTTCCCTCTCAATGGCCGGAGTGATGCTCTGCCATCAGTCACACCCAGGTACAGCATCCAGCAGCTCAGGTGTGTGCAGGGAGAGGCAGGACAGCACAGCACCGGGCAGTATTTGTGCAGGACAACTCTGTAATTCCCCTGGGATGTCTTTGCTCTCTGGAGGGACTGTGCACTTGCCCTCCACAAAGGCCCCTCACTCTGCACCCCGTGCCCAGCTGCGGGCTGGGGTTGCAGCAGGCTCCAGCAGAGCTGCTCTGACATAATCTGCCAGCCCTAAAAGCTGCCACCACCTCTGCATCTTTTGATCCTTACGTGCTGGGCATGTTTTCAGGGGGACAGAACTGAAAGTACAGAAAATTGCTGGTTCTGAAAGTGACAGTAACTTCATTTTAGGAATGTTTTTAACCTGAGATGTGTAAATAAATAAAATGAATATTTTTAGCTGAATCAGTTTAAAATAAAAGTCTTCCAAGAATTTAAGGCTGCCTTCTAATGGCAAAAATCCCGAGGCATTGGTTGGGGCATAAAAAAAAATCTCTAATCTGAGCAGATTGGAAGAGGATAACATACTGCTGTGGTTGGTACAGGGATTGTGATTTTTTTGGGTTTTATTTTCTGTTTGTAGACTCAGAAGAATTAAGAGGATTCCTCTTTTGTTGCCATTAAGATGTCAACAACAACAACTGCAGTGATTAGCTGCTGATTGTTCTTTCTGCTTCTCCATGGGCTTGAAAGCTGGCCTTTTGGGTGCTTTTTGCTCTTACCTGTTGCCATTTAGATCTTTTAACATTTTCTGCCACCTCGTAATTTTTCTTCACATATAAAAATCTCGTGGGCTGTTTTTATTACTAACCTGCTCAGTTTTTTATGTTCATTTCTGTCTCTGAATGTATTGAACACTAATAAATGCAAATATATTATAATTCCCCCCAAACCTACAGTTTACTCATAGAAATTAAGTTGATACCCTGAAGAATCTAAGGGATGTAAAAGTGAATCGATTTAATAGAAAAGCTGTTTCATAATCCATGTTAAATACATATTTCAGAGACCTCTTTTGCAACATATGCAGGTATTGGCTTTTAAATATTCTAAATCTTGGTTTATTTCTCCTTTTCTCTAATATTTCTTTTCTCTTTTTAATAGGTCATCACACAACGAACTAGAAAAACATAGGTAAGTTTTGAAAAAAAAGCTAATTAAAAGATGTATGGCTGACATTTTAGTTACCATGTTTATTGAAGAACATTTTGTTGAAATTTTTTTGATTCTGCACTGAGTAATTTATTAAGTTGATTTTGGTTTTTTTATCAACTAAAATCTAATAGTTATAGTACTGTTTGGCACTTTTTTCCCCCCTATTGTTTGGTATGCTCCTTTTGAAACATCCCTAATAATTATCTTTGTACTGATTAATGCTGTAACTGGTTAACCGAATTGTTACTAACAAAGAATCTGATTGCAGCAACTGTTTGCTAGAGGTGTTAAATGTTATAAGTACAAAGTATTTTTGTGACTAAGGTGAATGCTTTTTGGGAACAATGTGTCACACAGGGTTATTCTATGTTTCTTTTAAAGTATGCCTAAAGTGCAGTTAATTTTCATCTTGCATGTAAGTACCTACAGATCCGTTTTTCCCCTCCCTCCGCTTCCTTGCTGGTGCGTGTCCTGTCCGGAGAGCTGTGTGTGAGCTAGGAACGGGCAGCTCCTGAGCCGCAGCCTGGTCCGGTGAATCCAGCGCCAGGAAAAGCCGGACCTACCCAGGACAGGCATTAGACCCTGCAGCCCCGCGTGGCGCAGAGCTCTCGTTTGCCCCGTTCTGGAGGCAGTGTTCAGCGTGTGTTGTACCGTGTCAGAGTGTGTTTGCAGCTGGGCCCCTGGGCTGTAGGAAGGCTCCGGGAACGCTGCTCCGAGGGAGCTCAGAGAGCAAACGGGCCCGTCTTGGCTCTGCCTTTGGCTTCCCTGCTGTGGCACCCTCACTGCGGGGCCGCTGCCTTTCACCCACCATTCAGGATAAACTCCCATTCGGGTGGTTTTTTGTTCCTTTTTTGTGTAGCTTGTGGTCTTTCGGGTTTCACGCATCCAGAGAAAGCGAGGGGGGTGTGTGTGGATATGATTTAAACTTATTTGCATGCTTCTAAATACGTGAAACATGGTTGATGGCAAAAGAAGATCGAACTCGTGGGGGTTTTTTTGTGTGTTGTTCTGTGGCTGCAGTTATGTAGCAGCTAGACCATCACTTCCCTTGCATGCTTACATGCTTTCCTGTAGTTTAATTGTAATATGAGTAAACTATAGCTCTGCCTAATAGCCACGTGGTCATCCTAGAGATGAGAGGAACTGGAGAAGGCTCAAGCTCACAAGCACAGGCCTGGGCTGTAGAATGCAGTGCACTGGCTAAGGCAGTGACATTGACCGGCAGAAGTTCTTCTGACAGGGTCTTCAGGAAAATAACTGCATGTAAAATTCTGTCCTTCGGTCACACTTCTTTAAAAGAAAAAAAAAATAATTGGCCCCAACTACGATTCTTTCTCATTCCTCTATATTTCTTCCTTCCCTCCTGCTTCATCAATACAAATTTACTCTCATCTGCATATTCCTTTTATTTTTCCTTCAGTTATTTTCCTCTTCTTCCTTCTGCTCTGCCTTAACATGTTTAAGCAGCACAGTAAATGAGGCACAGCAGCATTTGCAGCAGATGCAGGGCCAGAAGGAGACTCTATTAATTGTTCAATCACTGTTCTCACTTCCAGTTCTGTGTTGTATCTTTGTAGTAGCTGGACCATACAGTACTTGCCTTGCTACCTTTTCTTTCTCTGCCATCTCAAGGTCAAAATAGGTAAACTGCACAGTATGTCTTGTGATTATACAACTAATGTTTCTAACTGCTGCTGCTTGCTGTGCCTCCTGCAGTTAAACTACTTGAAGCCAGATTTTTATTATTCCTGGTGAGAACTTGCAAATTAGTGCAAGATCCTTGTATGTGCAAATGGGTGTTCACAAAAGCAGATGAGGTGTGTGCAGTTCTAGCTGCCTGATGTATTGGTGTGAAGGACTCCTGCAATTTTTATTTCTTCTTTTAACAACCCCCTCCTCCAGCACTGTGGGTGTATGAGCAGATAATACCGATCATAGTGTTTTTCACAGTGTTTTACTAAAAGTACATTAAAATCTATCAAATGTCTTGCACGGTTTAATGGGAGATTCACAGCCATGGTGTGTCCCTGTAGCAGCTGGTCCCTGCAGCAGAGCCTGTCCTCCCCCTCCGTGCAGCCCTGCCCTGCCAGTTGGGAAGCACTGGATGTTGAATTTGGAGGTGTCTCCTTTCCAGGACCAGCGCCTTTGACTCAGCACTGCCATGATGCTGCTCTGGCAAGACACACTCGATTATCTCACAGGAGCCCGTCGAGGAGGAGGGGAGGAGAGGCTGCGTGTGTCCTCCTCCATGCCCAGTCCCTCACGTGGTGTCTGAGGGCTGCACCCTGTGCTGGAGGGCAGGGAAATGGCTTCCTTATTTACAGGGCTGTTGTGTCCTGCGTGAGGGTGGCCAGAGATGTCACTGAATGGAAACCCATGGTAGCCATGCACTGTACATGGTGCTGTTTTGGGTTCTGCGCTGGTGTTGCACGTCAAAGGTTTTATCTCTGGTTTTGATGTCAGTGGAAATGGCAGTGGTTGACCTCTGTGTGTGCTGGCTTGACCATTTGGCACCACCAGTTTATTTTGCATTTTTTACTGCTGGGTCTCTTTTCTGTGTGCTCTTGAGGGGGAGCTCAGAGGAACACAAATGAAAGCAGAAACATAATTCCAAGAAAAAAAATCTCATTATATGATAGAATTCAGATTAATGTTATGGTAAAGTGTTTCTCAGCAATTCATACATGAAATTGCTTTTTCTGTGCTTTAAGTCTCTCTATAATACCCTGCTCAGAGCTTCAGTGTGTGTTCATTATAGGGACACTCTGGAAGGACTTATCCCTCTAATAGCAGTTTTGTTTTGGTCCTGTGTGATCAAGGTGTGCATCTAGGAGCCATGAATCAGGAAACCCCTTAAATAAAAAGTAAGAAGGCAAGAAATCTTCTCATCCTAGGGACAGATGAGGTCCTAGAAGATATTTTAATAATTACAGACAGGTTAGTCAGAGTGTGGCACTTGGATGTAACTAGTTCCTAATGACAAACGTGCACATGTATATTTATGTAGGTATTTTTTGTTGTTTCCAGCCAGACCATTAGGTCTGTAGGCTTTCACAGAGCAATATAAATAGTAAGTAAATTAGTAATCATGACTTTTTGCAAGGAAATTTTTTAATCAACCTGACAACTGTATAGAGGAATTCAACTTTCATAGTATAAAAAACACCCAAGAATTTACGAGAGACATAAGCTTCTTTAAAAGATACAGCATTATCTCATTTATTTGCATCAGTTTATACTAGTTCTGCATTAGAAGGTAAAAGCCAAGGTGCATCTCCCTGAAGACTGTGCTGAGATCTCCACGCTGCTCTGTGGAGGCAGGGAGAACCTGCCCTCGGCTGTTCACCCGTGGATTTGTCCCCCAGCTTGTGCAGGGCTGTGTGAGGAAGGGACACCTCCTGTGAAAGCACGTGGAGTCCTGACAAGGGATACTGGGATCAGCCCATCAGGACTTCTTCAGTGTCATTCAGTCCTGCCTGGCCATGAGGAATTCTGCTGCAGGAGGGGTTCAAGGTCTTGCCCTTTCCCTGGCAAAGTCTTTGGAAACAGCTTGTGAAACTTGATGATTTTAAAGAACAGCTTCTAAGAATTTGTGAGGAAATGAATAGGTGTACTTGAAGTCAGCAAGCCACGTGCTGCTGTCCCCAAACTGGCACCCATACGAGCTGAAGAAGTGCTGTGTGACTCTGGTATGGCTTGATCTAGGTCCCAGGTCTGCAGGCTCAGATTTGACAAAAGTTGGTGAGCTGAGGCAGATGGAGGTAAAAACCAGGCATTGCTGTTTGAGCTGAGACTGCTGTGGAGGTTGCCTGAATCAACTGAGTAAGACAGCTCTGAACTTTTAGAAGTGCAAGACCGGAATGGGGAATACATGAGACACAGTGATTTGCAAAACCTTAAAGATGGAAAAAAACCCCAAACCTTTCTTTTTCCCAGAAGAGCTTAATGTATGTGTTGTGTAGAGCCCTGCTTGGGGGAGACTAAAAGTGTTCCCATGCGCACAGAAGGTAATACTGACGTGAGTTTTGTGCCGTCCTTAAATCTAAAATCTTGCCAGAAAGAAGTTTCTTTATTGCATCATCATGTGTATGAATGGATATCTCTACAGAAACATAGGTTTTGATGAGGAGTATATATTTTGATGGGAGCATTATGATGTACAGCATTAGCTGATACAGTAAATAGAGCAGATGACTCTGAAGTTAAATTCTGATAGGTGGTTTTCTCATGGAGAAATTGCAGATGCAAGAGCACAGTTACATTCATTGGTACGTCAGTTGCACCCACCACAGTTGCTTTATGTTTAAAGTTAATATAAGCTGAGAGAATGCTTAGATGGATGTCTTGAAATCCTCTCTGTGGCTCTTCATATTAGTAAACTGCAGGTTAATGAAAAGCATGTAATTGCAAATTGGTGATAAACTTGGAAGTTTTGAAACAGAACTGAAAGGTCATTGAAATAATAGCATACCAAAATAATGCTTAATGTTTGTTTTTATTATGGGCTGCCTTTTCAAAATCACAGATTACCATTGTGCTTAGCACTGTTATGCAGCATAAAGTTGTAACTGCATTGATCCATCACATTGAACGGCTGTGGTGCCACCACTGACTGAGGAAACCCCTGAACTGGTGCTGGAGGTGAAGTCCTTCCAGGGAAGGATCACCCAGTGTCTCGCTGCTGTGCTTCCATCAGGAATTTAACCCAGCCCGGGTTGCATGCTGGTGCTTCTGGGTCCTGCTTCCTGCCAGCACAGCAGGAGGGGAGAAGCTTCCTCCTTGGGCCAGGTCACCTTCCTGAGCCAGCTCCCTGTCACAGGCACACCCTGATACCAGCACAGGGAGAGGGTGGGATGGCTTCTTTGGGTGACAGTGTTAATTTACAGTGTTAATTTACAGTACAGAGCAGTTACAGTTCACTTCTCTGTCAGTTTAATGTTTTTCCTAGGCATCCAGTTTTGGCTGCTCTTGCCTGGAAAGTGCTGTGTTGGATGGGTCTTACTGACCTGGGACAGATCTCATTGTTATAATGGGTCTATAAAAATTGCTGCCATTTCTAGGATCTGTCCAGATTATACATAAACCATTCAGATAATGCGGCTGCTACGTTAGTGGTGGAAACCACATCATCTTGCTAGCGGAATCTAACCTCTGTACTGGATCTTTCTTCTGGTTTTCTCATCAAGAAAAGAACTGTTTTTACACCATCTGGTTGGTGTGAAGTGGTTTATAACAATCCCAGTGAATTGCAATAAACACACCTTTGCACTGCTTAAGCAAGGTAATGTTTTAGGAGTGTGATTTGCCTTTTGTGAGCTGATAGCCACCGTGGTTTGGGCATCTGCTCCCCCTCCCCAGCTATGACTGCTTCTATGAGGATGCCAGTTGTAGTGGGCAGGTGATGTGTTGCCTCAGCCAGTGCAAAGCTGAATCTCAGCTTAAAGCCCCTTTTGCCAGGTGTTTGCCTCTTAAATCCCTGTAAGAATTTTTTTTTGTGCAGCTTGTTTAGGAAAATCTGTAAAGAACTGGTCGTGCAGAGCTGAAGGTGTAATCCTGTGCTTTTGCTGAAGTGACCCATGTTTCTGAGTCTGACAGATCTGTGGAATTAAAAGAAATTGGAAGGTTTAAAACTTCGCACTGAAATGCTGTTTTTCCTCACTGTGCCCCCATCTCTGGGCAGTCAGCAAATGTCTGGACCTGTGACTTACCCTGCAGTACCTGCTGCAATAGCTGCTGTAAATATTTATGCACTGAACTGTTATCTTTTCAGTGCACAGAGCAGCTCACCTGATGATGCACTCCCAACAAATGTGTCTTCCTACCTACACTGCTGCTTTGGAAAGGAGGGGTATATTAAGCAGACGAAGCTTGAAAATTAATCTGCTCAGGAGGTTATATTACAGGTATCAGAGATGTACACCTACTCGTACTTCGGACAAAGCTTCTATCTTGCAGTGAAAGATGGGACTAAAGTACAGTCTGGACTCTACAATTGTCATGTCCTTTTTCCTGCTGAAGCCAGCTTTGCACTATGGAGCATAAGTGGAGTCCTGGGTCTGGGCTGCAGAAAGCCTTGTGCTTCCTGGCCAGCCAAGCAGCCAGCAGGGAGCAGATGGGTGAGAAACCAAGTGCATGCATTTTTTTCCACTTGAATTTGTTCATCCCTCTCTTCAAACATAAGTCTATTGTGTGTCAGCCTCTAATGGACTATGTAGAAGGTGGTTTATGTTTTCAGCATCTGCTAATTGACCTGGCTAGTCCTCATCCAGCATGGTAGAGAGAGTGGGCTGGACTTGGGATGGGCCAGACTTTCTGGTACTTTCAGGACAGTTAGGTGCTGATTCCCTGCATGGGAGGTGCATGAGAGGGCCTGATGGTGACTGCTGTCCTGATTGGAGGAGAAAAAAATAAGTGGAATTAGGTATTCAAAAAAAAAAAGATTTTCTTTTAAGCTTACTTAGCTACATCTGGACAAGTGAGCTGGAATTTGATTTTTGTTTTTTTTAAAGGTATTTAGGCAGCTAATGGACTTTAAGAAGTTGGCCTCTGAAATGAGTCTTACATAATGCAATGGGAATCCTTGGCTGAATCTCAGCCAGTCAAGTCTGTGGAAGCCCACAGACCAATATACAGAAGTGGTACCTGCTGTGGTTTGAAGAAGGGGCAAATGTGCCTGAAAGCCAGGAGTGCAACTCTGGCTCTTTAAGGCAAGGTTGGCTCTGCACTCAGGATTCACACCAAATCTGCAGAAGGCTGGCTTAATTCCTCCCAGGTACATCACAAGCGTTCATGTCCCAGTGTCCCTGCTTGGAGTAGACAAAAAGGAATCAACCTCAGCTGGAGGAGGTGGCTATGTTCTGTGAGGTGCTTGTCCTGTCCCTTCCTCTCCCTGCCTCCATGCTGTATTGGCATCTGTAGCTCTATTTTTAGCACTCCTGCCCCTGGAGTGACTACCTCACTTGGGTATTGGATATACCATGACCTGGTCCCAAATTCAAAATGTCTCTTTCTGAATGGAATGGTGTGTACTTCCCTGGTGCAGCTCATGCTCCTTTTCCTTCATGGTCTCTATCAGCAGACACTTGTGCTTAGATTTACTGCACAAAATTCCTTTGCAGGTCAAGTAGTTGGTAATCTGTGTTTTTTCCCCTTGGTACACACGGTGGTTGAGCATGTGGCAGACTCTGCCTCACACCCACGGAATTTTAGTAGGAGCTGTGCCTGCCTGCAGGCTGAACCCTGCATCACATCCGGGCAGCTGCAGAGGATGCAGAAAAGGTTCCAGAAACTGTTCTGAGCAGGAGCATTTAGACAGCAGATCATAAACGTGAAAAAGCATGATGCTGTTCCATCACAGATGTTTATTTGGGCCTTTTTTGGAAAAACAAAACCAAAACCAACTCCCCCTCCCTACTGCCCTTCCCCCCCCCCCCCCCACCCTGCACTCGTGTATGGTATCCAGTTAAAAACTGACTCCTCTTATCCTAAAGAACTGTGCAATCCACAGGAATGGATAAGATATTCCTTCTACCCACCCCTCCCTATGTTTGGAAGGAGAGAGTTGTTTTGGGACTTCATACAATGCTGTCTTTTGAGATGGAAATACATATGCTGAGCCATGTACACATTCTCCTAGACTAGAGCAGAGTGACAGGACTTGTCAAAGGATGTCAATTGGCCAATAATACTGTTTAATGCTAGTTTATGTTACGCAAGCTTTTTTCTACACAAATTACTGTGACTAATTTTGTAGCGCGTGGAGATTGGCACAGCCGACACAGAAGAGGTGTTGGGCTTGGATGTATGTACATGAGGTCATGTTGCAATGCTTCTAACTTGAAAAACTAATAACTCAAGTTACAGGCTACATGCCCTACATTAAGAAAGCCTTTATTACATTCTACCTTATAGCAAGAAAGCAGATTTGTGTAACAGTCAAAGACTACATCTGAATGTGGTAAAATGCCTGTAAAAGGCTGGAGAAGTAGTGGTGAATCCTCTTCTCCCAGCTGCCACCTTGGGATTGATGCCGAACAGATTTATCTGCTTTTCTTTCCTTGCTGGTTCAATTTGGGTAACTAAGTGAAGATACAAGGTGCTAAATAAGGGGCCTTCCTGGCATGTAATTGCTGCCAGGACTCAGCAGCTCCTATTGAAGTTGGGAATACCATCAGTGTTTGCAAATACCTGCTGCACAGACATTCTGTGTCTTACATAGCACATTAGCTGGTATTTACAAAACATAAAGGTAGCAAACCCTGTAATTCCCCAAGAAAGCTGACTTAATCCCGATTGGTAAGTGCTGTTGTGTTGACTGCTGCAATGAACAGCATGGGTGGAGCAAATAATTTCTGCTAGGGAAATTTGGGAGCTTGTTGTGTATGTTTGCTAGAAGCAGTTATTGGGTGTAGGTGCTAAGAGGTGTTTTAAATAGACTGTTGAGTGTCTTGGTTCCCACTGCCTGAATTTACATACTCACATGGCAAGTGGGTCCAAACTTCTGGCACTTCCTTCCCCAGATAACCTCAGGACACTGCACTTAAGAAATCTGAGCTGAGTTTTGTGGGGAAGAAAGAAGGAGGGAAGGAGGAAGAGTTTTGAAAAGCTGTTCCATACCTTATCGTCCCAAATGATGGATCATTTTCTGGTTCTGCTCAGCTGCACCTTATCTGGCTCAGAGACAACCAGTTTTGTACTGTTCAAGGGAAAGGGAAATCGGATGGAAATTAAATTACAAACAAGGCACTATCTGTGCTGTGGCAAACTGTATCCAAACTTGGAGGCAGGACTGTCAGATATCTGCAGTCTCCACTGTCCCATGATTCCAGATCTTTTCACTTTTTGTTGGGGGGGAAATAAGTGTCACTCAGCTTTTAATTCTCCTGAAAGTAAGAGTACCCACTGCAGCCTTGGAAGTGACCATCTTTAATTACAGTCATTGCATTTAATCCTTCCCCTAAATTTGTTTATACATACACCTCACTGTCTTCTATTCACCTCTAATTACAAAGTTGAAATGAGGGAGTTGGAGACATACAGCAAGACATTTGGGGACATGTATTCTTAATTACTGCAGTGTGATTTCTTTTCTTCTCTTCCTTTGCTGTTCTCACTTGGGGTCTGAACCAGCCTTCAGTTGTCTGGAACAGGCACCCGGATGTCCCAGGGCACTTCAGCTGTCTCACTGGAGCACATCTCAAGTATCTACATTGGTAAAAGCAGCACCCACCACTTCCTTCCCCAAAAAAGCCAATTCATTTGTGCATGCTCAAGCTGCCATCATGAGCTGCTCCCTCTAAGATGGCCACGAAGCTTTGGTAGGTGCATGTGCCGAGGAAGTAATAGCAAAAGCAAAAATGAAAGTAACACATAGCACTAAATATCCCGTTCTGATAGCTTCCTGATCAGAGCTTAAAACTTCCTATGACTGTGAACGAGCAAGTGATTGTTTAGATGCTGAACTGGAGACGGAGTTGCCTTAACTCTGATGAGGTTTTAAAACTGTGGTGTAAGTTGCTGTTCTTTTGGTGCCTTGTGCACATTGGAGCATGGAGTCCCTGCAGCATTTGTCAGGCTACTTAAATTGGATACTTGGTATTTGGATATGGAGGTACAATAGACAATAAAACCACAGTCACAGGTATCCAGTATTGCAGATATTAATGCTTCACACTCGTTTAAGTTGATGCAGGAAAGGGCTGTTCCCAAGGCCTTATGCTCAGTGTGTGACAGCAATGCATGTTTTTAATTTAGCTAAAATAATTCAACTTGACTTGCCTCTCCTTTAATTTGGCATCATACGGTGGTATAAAAAAAAATCTTGAACACATTTTTCCCCTCATTTGACATATGTACAAAATAACTAGGTCTATAGGGAGGTTTAAAATTAGGCAGAAAAAGCTCACTAGGCCCAGAACTGTGCTCTTGGCTTAGTGCTGTGCTGCAGCTCAACTTCTCTAGGCTTATTTAAGCATTGTAGTCTCCCACCCCACTTTTTTTTTTTTTTTTTTTTTAAGATCCTTCCTGTTGGCAGCTGTCCTGAGACACGATGTTCTTGCTTAGCATTTTGATGTGGGGAAACAGTCTGATAATTAAAGCCGGTTTCAAGCCATGAGCTGATTTGTAAGTAGTGACTTGCTCTGGGGTGTTGTCAGTTGATAAACGTGTAGCTTGTGTGCACAGAGCTGAGCTGCACCTTGGTCCTTAAGCCCCACGTGAGAGGGACATACAGCTCCCAGGAGCCCCTTCTGGGACAGACAGACTGCATCCTCTCCAGCCACCTGTTGGTGAATGGTTCATTTGTGAAAAATTACCACTATCATCCTGTTCCCCTCTTGAGTGTAAACCCAGTGCAAACGTGTTGTTGTTATGCAGCTTTTCCTTGTTTAAGTAAATGTAATTCTCTTTGACCCACTCTCTGCAGTCCTTGACAAATTCCTTACAAGAGTACTGTGAAAGGTGGCGAATGCCAACACAGTTAGTGCAGATCTGCAGACATGCCGTGGCTTTGGATGTGCTGTGCAAAGTTGCTTTGTGGTGGTCCACTGCCAGCGAGGGCCAGAGTGTTGCTGCTCTCATGTACGTGTCTGCACGTCCTAATCCACCCCTGGGGTTTCCATGGGCAGCGTGTGTGAGTACGTGTGTGCCTCCATGTAACTTCAAGTGCGAATTACAACTGCTTGATCCTGCAGTGGCATGGTCTCGTGACGGCACTTTCCTTATCTAATTGGGTCTGACACTATTCTGAGGTAGCAGACAAACTTGAGTCTCCCTGCAGTGTAATCTAAGAAACTTGAGTGCCAGTAAGACAGATGGGTTTGAGAGGTCTAATTTAGGAGGACTACTAAATTGTGATGTGTGCATTTTAATCTGTGAAACAAATGGGTAGAAGGCTGGCTGAATGAAGTATTAAATAAGTTGGTTAAAAGCATGGCTGATTAGTTTTTTGTGGACTCTGTTTTCGGTATGTCCGATGGCATTTCCATCACTTGTGTCTTTCCCCACAAGGCACTGTTATTCATCTGCCTGGATTAGGTAGGTACTGTGTGATGCTGAGCTCGTGGTACCAGGTGACACCTCCCTCGCTATTGCTTAAAAGTGAGAGGTAAACGTTAAAGACAATCAGTAGATAACAGGGCTAAAAATAGAAGACTCCTGAAAAAGAAATTCCTTTTCTATAGCCCTAAGAATTGTTTGTATCCGTCTGACATTGACTTTGAAGGTTTAAAATACAGAAAACTGTTCTTTATAGATGAGCACAACCTAAAGGCTGAAATGCTGAAATATAGGTTGGAATCTCCTTTTTTTTCCTTTTTGCAGAAGAAAAGAAATCCATAAAAGGGCAAAACCAAACTGCAATGAGTTTCAGCTGTTTGCATAATGTTTGATTTCTGTTGCCTCAGATTCTTGCAAGGTCAGAGATTCATTGCCTATGGTCAAAAGATGTAGAATCTCATACATGTAAATTTGTGATGGACACCATCCAGGAAAGACAAATGATATCCAGGTGCCATTACTTTTGCTTGTGATACTTCTGAGAATCCCTGTATAGCTTGTAAATTTCTGTTGACATTTCCCACGAAGTACATCTCAGATTTCTGTGTGTTGCTGTTAGTTATCACCAAGACCCAAGACAGTGAAGGGCTTTTAAACCTTTCATGGCTGCTCTTCAAATAAGAGCACCTTAAGACAGTGGGATGGCTGAAGCATGTGAGGAAAAGCCTGCCTGCAGGGACGAGTCTAGAAAAAAACATGGAGAGGAGATGAGAGTGGTCAGATGATGGTCCTGCAGCTCCTAGTACTGCAGAGCCCAAGGCTATGGTTCCCTAGAGGGTAAAACAGATACCAGTCAGAGCTGCTGCTGTTCCATCTGCCCTGGAGTCCTTGCTGGCATGGTCCTGCCTGCGCCTTGCCTTGCCCAAGTGCTCCTCTTGTGCCTCCCGTGTTGCTGGCTCGGTCTGCAGGCGGTTTAGGTACGTGGGTGAGCGTGCACCGTCGTGTGACACATCTCTGTCACACCTCGCACGCCTCTGACAGCTCGTGCTCACTTTGCAGGCAGGAGAGCTCGAGTGGGAGAAGGTTGAGGAGCAATACAGCAACAGGCACTAACTGTGCCACAGGGCTTTTATTTCTTCTGCTGGCCAGAATCAGATGTGACTCTGGGACGCTCGTCAGTCTGTCTGCTTCTGCTGCTGGGTACATTCCTGAAGGGACAGCATGTGGGCAGTCTGGCCAGCCACCAGCTGCTGAGGCTCCGGTCAGGTCTCTCGTGCTGGCGTTGTCCACGTTGCTTTGCAGGGTCATTGCATCCCAAAGCAAGCCTCAGGTGCTGCTGTCATTTGCCTGTCTTAGCTGCTGTCCCTGGCTTATGGCAGCACATGGGCCACCACAGCTC
The DNA here is from genome assembly GCF_020740725.1 of Corvus hawaiiensis. Classification (NCBI taxonomy): domain Eukaryota; kingdom Metazoa; phylum Chordata; class Aves; order Passeriformes; family Corvidae; genus Corvus; species Corvus hawaiiensis. Next base: position 9,084,692 of record NC_063217.1, on the reverse strand, counting down.
ACCTTCTGCTGGGAGCCAGAGCATAAAGTGCATCAAAGTCTGCTTGTGGGTATTTTGAGAGGTGAGGAGATGTTGATGTAGCCCAGTGCTTGTAACTTAGGACAGGCAACTATCACTGCATTCAGCAAGGAGCTACTGGAGGAAGGGGTAAAGGAGGGAGGGACAAAGAAGGCAACAAGGCCAGCAAGGTCTGCCAGGCATTCCCTCTCTTTGGAGTCAGTGGCTTCCCTCTCACAGACCAGCCAGTATTCGCCTGTCCCCAGTTTGCATCCCAGCTAGCTTTCTGTGCACTGCTGCCAAGAGGCTTAGCTGGCCAAAAATGCATGCATTTGTGGCACTGCAGATGCTTCCATTAACTTATGTGTACTGAAAGATGTAGGAATAAGTTCTGGTTCCATGTGTATGTTCTAAAACTGAGCAAGTGGCATCTTTTGGAAGGTAAAAAGTTAAAGGTCAAGTGTGGAGTCTGGACTGAGCAAGTGGGCTGAAGTGGCACTAAGGGAAAATAGGTAAAATGCGCTGGAACTGCTGTAGTCTGCGTTTAGATATAGTGTAAAAGAGAACTAAAATATTTTTCAGAGTGATAAAATGTGCAAAACATGGAAATAATCATAAGCTGTGTTAACAGACAGCAGAGGTTTTCTTCTATTTCCTTAGCATTGGGAACAGCACCAGACACTGCTGAGCACTATTCACATGAAAACTTGCAGATAAGTGCAGAGCAGCACTGACTCTCTGAAAGCCTGTGATAGTAAGAGGCACTTGCAGCAGTTGTTATCCCATGTTTGGACACTTCTGAGGTACCCCAAGACCGCTTGGCTGCTAAAGCGATGTGGCTGCTTTCAATTTAGCAGAACAGATGCACACAAGTATTCAGCACACTGAAATGCATATTGAGGATGAAACTCCCAGTTAATACCTCAGTAAATAAAGCGGGCAGTTGCACTGATTGTAGGGCTGTTGCATTTAATTCACTAACAATCACTGCAATTAGGCACTCACCGCTCTTTCTGCCTGTTAGTTTCCACCAGAGCTTTACTGCTGAATTTAGTTGCAGAGGCCCTATGAGGTCTTGGATGAATCTTCACTAGTGCTCAAACTTCAGGATTTTATTTTTAACATGAAAAAGACCCCCAGCTTACTGCAGAACACTGGTGTTTGGTTTATCTTTCCTCGGATAATAAAAAGCCAAGAGGTTTGCTGTAAGAGCAAGACTGCATTTTCTGGGTTTGACTCCAAGGCAGTCAGCTGTGAGCAAGCTTTTCACACATCTCGTAGCAATCGGCACACTGGGTGCCTTGCTATGGTACACTGCTTTAATACTAAGAGGTTTTGTTTCCTTTTCACCAAAGCAAATTTGTTGTGTAGTTGAACTAGATTGTGCAGCTCAAGTGTGAGCTAGAGCATCTTTTAGAAAAAAAAGAAGTATTTGAGATATCCTTTGTACAGGAGAAAGTATTAAAAGTGTTCATGAGTGAAATAAATCTGAAAGAAACAGGATTTTTTATTGCAGTGGAGGGTTGTTATCCTGCATTATATTTAATATTTTGCTGGAGATATGCTAAATACTGTCTGGACCATTAATAAATAGGCTTCCTTAGAACCATTTTTATCTGATTGAATTTCTGTGATTTCTTAAGATGGAAGTTTATAAATAATCTCTTTAAATGCCATTGTAAACAAATGCATTTTAATTAGTACAAAGTTGTCTTTGGTAGCTTATAAAAAGTCTCGTAGAGCTGTAAATTTGTAATTCCTGACACTTTAATAAAAGTGTTAGCTTAAAGAAGAGCGAGGCAAGTATGCTTAGGTACCAGCTTCTGCTAAGCAGAGTTGAGTAATCCCACATGATTACCTACACTGCATGTGTGGCCATGATATCCAGGACTGCGCAAAATAACATGAACATATTAAATTTTCAGTACCATTAAAACAATTTGCAGCAAAATTCTGTCACCACTTCAGAGTGTGACTATGCACAGAATAAAAAGAGCTGCAGCCCCTAAGACATGTTGCCTTGTTGTGTCAAGCTCCAGTAAGAAGGAATTGAAGCTGTTATCAGAAGGCAGGCAGAGTTTCTCGCCCTAATTTTACCTTGGTGGCAAGTGAACCCTGAAGTCACAATGGGAAAGTTTTTACTGCTGCATTTCTGCATTTTTAGAAAGCTTTGAAATAATGATAAGTTTGTGAGTAATGATGCTGTCTGTGTGCATCCTGACACAGTGCTTGTCACAAAGTATCCAGAGCTTCTGTTTGCTGATTCTGTCGAAAACTCGAGTGCTCCTTGTACGCAAGTATTTGCATTTCATAAATAAATCTGTGAAGAGTCTTCCTGTAAAAACACGAGTGTCTTACAATTGCAGTTAACTCACTTCTGTATTTTATGCTGAATTTCATGTCTGGCAAGAAGATAAAATCACCTTGCTTTAAGGACGAAACACAACCATTAGTTCACTGCTGGTGACTCTGACCCAAAGTTGTGGCCAGACTATTTTGGTTCATAGTGTACCTGGATAACATTTGACTCCAGAAGTGAATTTTTGGTGCAGAGATTCTTCTCTGACTTTACCCTATGCACATTATTAAGCCAGATTACATAGTCATTATGCAACAATGAAAAAATTAGTAACTGCTCTATATTTAAACCTTTGTGTATTAACTTCATTGCACAGCACCAGGATAGGTTTGAATGTAGGAAAAAAATGTGAAACATTAGAGAAGGAATCTGAAATGCTTTGGTAACTCTGTCCAGTTTGTAATAATGTGTCTTCTTCTAGATTCATTTCAAATACATTTCTGTTCTTTGAAGTAGGGGCTTAGTTTGTATTTGTACTGAATTTGCCTTGTGATAAGGTCTGATGCTGTCTGGTTTTTGGACTGAAACAGTTAATGTACAGAAATGACATCTTTAATTTTTACATCTATTTCATATCTATCAGTTATTCTTACTAGTGTGGCTTGTAGTGATTGCATTGCTTGAGTTTGATTTATAGTGTCCTTTTCAGAAGAGCACCGAACAAATATATTTAGCAGTTCGAGAATATGTCAACCTCCCATACACAGAGCTAGTTTAGTGGACTAAAATTGGGGCATCTGAAACACAGACACGTGTTCAGTCACACAAGTGTTTTTAGCACTAAGGCACCCTACGGAAAACACAATTAGGGCCTCCTTGTGAGGCCAGCATTGTTTCATGCCCACGTGTGCTTCAGTGGTGCACTGTGGTGAGAGGTACGATGGGCTGTGCATGTGGAAGCAGCAACATCATGTCTAACCAGGCAATTTCTGCTGGGGCCAGCACAAAGGGAAGTTCAGGGCATGCAGTGTGGGAATGCAGACATTTAGTGGCTTTTTGGCCATTTCCTAACCTTCCAGATCCTTGCTGCTCATCAGCTGGAGATGCTGCGTGTCTACAATGCCTCCCAGTATGGCCAGGACAGCTCCTTTGCCAGACTGGGCAATCTGTTAGTAGCAGGGAGCAGGTGTGGACCAGACAGAACTGTTCTGGGACTTCCCACAGGATGACAAACTGCTGATGGAGTTGCTCTTTCCTTTCTCCAGCCAGCTCTGGGTCAGCAGAGAATGGGTACATGTGGGAGTCATTCTTGTACTCTGGGAGGGCTGTGGAGTGAGACCTGGAGGATGTGCAAGGTGAACACTCGTCATGAATTTGACTTCTCTCTAGTGAGTTTTATGCTCTTGCTCACAATTGTTCAGAAATAGATGAGCATGGCCCCTCTGACACTTTCAGCAAGTGACCTCTGGCAGTCAGGAACACAATGCCAGCAGTGGGAACTGTTTGTCTTTGGATGCAGCTTCCAGGAAATGCCCACCCTGTGCTAGCTACCATAAACACGTGGACGGCTGTTGGAAGCTTGTCTGCAGGGAGTGCCCAGCTGGGGTGGCAGGATGGACAGGAACACATTTCACAGGAACTCGATGCTGTTACCCTGTATCATGAGTGTCTGTGGCCATTTAATGTCACCAGGCTGAGGTGACAGCCTCAGGTGACATGGCTGAGGCATGCCATGCTGAGGACTGAGCAGCTTGTTTGGGATATGCACCTTGCCTTTGCAGCTGTCTTTGTGCAGCTCAGTGGCCTCTAAATAAAGTCTCTAGATTTATACTTGAATGGTTTAGGAAACACACCTTTGCTGCTGTCAAAAAACTGTGCAACTACTGCTTGAACAGCTATCTGCTGTGTGACTGGCTGCAGGCCATTTCTCTCTGCTGTTCTGGGCATGAGAAAGCCCTGGAGAGCCCCTGTGGAAAGGCTGCAGTGGATTGGGTCATTCCACAAACCTTACCAGCATTCTATCAATCACAGTGGCACAGGTTTAAGCCACACAGCTGTAGATGTTTTTCTGGTACATGAATGGGAGCAATCTTGTGAGTCAAATGCTGAAGTGTTCATAGATGTGAATGTATGTCTGTGAATGTTTATGGCACTGTCTGGGTAAATCTTTAAAAACCTCCAGGGACTGCCTTTCTGGGCAACCTATTCTGGTTGTGCACCACTGCCCCAATAAAAAATTTGTTTCCCAGTGTCCATTGTGAACCTCCAAATTCACAGCCATTGCCTCTTGTATTATTTATCTCTACAGAGAAGTATTTTGTTCCCACTGCAACCGCCTGTCAAGTAGTTGTAGGAATTTCTTGGAGTTGTTGCAGTTTCCTTGGAATGAAGATTATCCAGGGTGAACAATGGACTTTCTTGTTTCTTTTTTTCCCCCTCTGCATCTTAGTATTCCATTTCTTGGTGTGCTACAATGGATTCGCATCTGGGATTTCATAAATGCGGCAAAGCTTATTGACCATTATTTAATAGACTCATTTAACGCAATTTTGAAATTGATTAGGGTCAAAGATCTTAATTTACCTTTGTATGGCAACCCTTTCTTTGAGAAGTGGTGAACCTGCCTTTCCATAGCCAAACACTGGAGCAAACTGGAGTCTCCAAGGACTAGAATCAGTGAGTGGCCTTCCTGTGAACTTCTGGTGGATGGCCTTGTTCTGTAGGAAAATTCTTAATAACACCTTTTTGCTGCTTTGTCCCTCCATGTTGTGGGGCTCCAGGGTTCATTCTGCCATGGGTTCTGAAATCTCTGCCACTCTTGCCCATCATGGCTTATGTGAGTTCAAAACCAGTTCAAAGCAATTCCAGCTGGTAGCCTTTGGGTCAGTTGTCAGCAGGTGGCTTTGTCCTTTATGTGAATGTGAGGAACCACCGGACAGCTGCTAGACATGGCCACTGCCCTGGAATGCTGGCCAGTCTGGGCTTATCAAGCATTAGAACAGCTGTAATGCAGACTCATAGGTCCCTGTTGTGAACTTGCTTATGGAGAAACACTGGAATCTTGAACATTTGAAACCCCTTTATCATCTGGCACAAAGGGCAATGTGATAAATCAAACCAGGCACCCATGCACCTCTCCATACGTGGGGCTACACCCAAAACAGAGAGCTGCAGGCTTGATTTGGATTTTGGATGGCATTTTTTAGATCCATACCTTCCCAGATGAATTCAGTACCAGTGATGAAGGGGATATTTCTGTGCATCCACATGGGGTGAGGAAAGTGCCCACTTCTGTCAGTGCTGGTCTCCTGGCCAGACACCACACTTGGTGTGGGCAAAGACATAGCAGTGGGGTTGGAAGCTGGAGCAGAGCATAATTACCCAACTTCAACCACATTTCATGCACAGAGACTGTTACCCCGTTGCTCTGACACCAGGCTGCTTTTTTTTTTTCTTTTTTCTTGCTTTTTTAAAATTTTTTTTTTTAGGTGGAATTTAAAGCGTGAGCTGCAAAACACAAAGCAGCTCTGGCTGTGATTACCTCTGTGAGTGCCTTTCCCTCCTCCTGTGGTCACAGGCAGCCAATGAAAAGCAAAAGCTGTCAGGTCCCTGCAGAAAAAGAGAGAAATTAGTGCTGGCAGAGTCTGTATGAGACAACTTATCTGCTGTGAAGTTTGAGTCCCTTGTTCCTGCTGGTGTGATCTGTTAATGTAACATGCCTGAAATGTTTTCTTACATTCTTACAGTTTTTTCTAAGATGTGCAAGATGAAAAATGTGGGGATATTTACTCCACTACCGCAGGGATTTTGGTGGGCTGGTTTTCTTTTTGTACATTCACAATCTATGCCATTGATTATAATATATGAATTAGTCACATAAACATGCCTGCATTTATGTAAAGATCTATGTAACGTTTATGCTTTAATATCTTAAACGGATTCATAAGTGCTGAGTAATTAGATGAAAGAAAAAGTCCTTTAAAAAAAAAAAAGATAAAGTTAGAGGAGGTCTTTCAGCAAGTGTGTTTATTACATTTACTACTATCAGTTGGTAATACTGAAAAAGCCTTAAAGCAGATTTGTTAATACTCAGCTCTTCTAATTCTTCTCACTGGTCACTAAAAATACTCTTCTTAGATTCAGTCCTGTGTTCTTCATGGCATTTCTGTAAGGTCCTGCTCTACCTGCAGGTAACATAAAAGAGTTAGTGCTTTAAAAAGGCACATGGCCATGCCCCTGACCCTTGGCGGTATTTCTGTGGACTCCCCAGCTGAGGGCAAGGAAGCACACTAAAGCCTTACTTTCTACTCCCTGTGGTAAGCAGACTTTCCTCAAATAGCAAGAGACAGATAAGTTTAGTATGTAGTCTGGTTTCATTAATGTTTTCCAGAAGTAATACTAAGTAAATCTCTGATCAGCAGTTCTGTATATTCCTTACCAAACTTTTAATTGCTCCAAGTATACTGATCATTCCATTTCAAGGTGTTTACCTCTCTGTTTACTATTTGGTACTATCCTTCTCCTCTTCCTTCCCATATCCTCCTTTATCTTCAGTCCCCACTTTCTTGTCCTCTGTCTAAATCCAGTTGCATCCAGGTTGGGCTGAGTGATGCAGACAATTGTGTTTATGTTCAGCAGCCATTTAGAAAACAAAAAGATTATTTGAATTTAGTCCCTGAAGCAAGTTTTTGTATTTAAAATGCAAACCCAGCCAAGCAGTTGTTAGATACAGACACAGAAATAAAAACTTACCTCATTAAGATTTTCTGTATAAATACCAGTGGTCCCTAATTTGGACATTTCACTATTTTAAAGATCAATATTCCAGTTTAAGGTAGCAGCCTCAGGGGATCTGATGGGGCTATTTTTGTGAATACTTAGGCCAGTCTTTGTTGGTGTTGTTTAAATAAAAGCATTAAGATGCTTAAGTTTAGAGCCTTGTATTTAAAAACAAACGCCAGGCCTAAACAAAAAGTCTGTCATCAGTTTTCTCTTTTGAATCATGTTTTCACCAAAAATCCTTTTTCCCTAAGTGGCTTGAAGAAAAAATTAACAATTTTACAGACATGCTTTGTGATTTCTTACCTAGTACACTGTTGATATATAGGCAGACAGAACTAAATATGTGAGTGTGTAGTCATTACTGTTCTGTATTAGATTCTATTTTGGTTTGGGATTTTTTACGATTAATTCTCAGGTTATTTTCACATTGCACTGATCATTCCAATTATACGTGTGTAATTTGTCATTTGGTGTATATTGAATCCTCTTCAGCCGCATTTCAGGCACTGATGCTGGATCGTGGTTCTGAATTCATTGTTCAAAGAAAGTTCATTCTTGACCAGAAGTGTTAAATTCCCTGCAGTGTTTGTTTCCTTCGTGCAGCATCGAGGAAATTTGAAAAAGATGATTATTCACCTCATACTTGTGATCTGCTTCAGTTATTCTTATGGCTGTGAGGGTGACGTTGGCTCCAGGTCATCGCTTTGCTCAGCCTGTAACAGGCTGGCAGAAAGGAAAATAGTAGTTACTTGTGGAAGCACTTCCACATCCATTTCTATCTCATTGGAGAACCATGTGGATTCCTGTTCAAGGGCTGTGAATTAAAACCAGGAGAGATTTTCTTTAGGATGTAACTGTAGAAGCGCACTTGCATGTGGTTCTTTGGTTGGCCACTGCCTTGTTTTGGATAGGTCAAGCAACTGTTTTGTGGACTATTGTATTGCCAGCTGCTTTCTCAAAGACGGTTTGGAAAACATTTGTAGAAATAGTACTTTGTTCATCCTCTTTTTACTGATAGATTAAGGGCAGTAGTACAGGAGAGATGTTGAGAGCAGCAGTAGGGACACTTGCAAGGGAGTACCAGAGAAAGCCAGGACCCTGTTGTTGAGGAATATGGCTGGAAGTGTTTTTTCTTGTGTGTTTATAACAAATGCTGTGCAGTGAGAGGAAGAATGTCTCCTCCTGGGGGGACTGTGGGTCAGTAGAAGGGAGGAGAAGGGGCATCAAGACCTCTCTGTTAAAATACATTGACAAATCTTGGCTGGAAACAGCTCTGAGCTGTGAAGGGCTGCATGGATGCCATTGCCTTGCATAGCAGGAGTGGGTCCTATTGCAGCAGGCAGGGACAGGAATGGGGAGAAGGGGATCAGGGGATCAGGGTCTGCAGCTGCCCACAGCTCTGTCTGTGCCTGCAGAAATCACTGCATTGGAGCAAAATCCCAGGGTTTTTTCCTTACCCAGCCATAGGGTAAGGAATCCTTGCCTGGATGTCTCAGATCTCTGAGCATACTCCCCTTTGGTTAAGATGGGACTGACCAGGCTGAGCAAACTGCTTTGAAATACAGGTATGAATGAGCCTCCTGTCTGAGTGTGCCAAGCAGCATTACTGCATTTCAAGTGACCTTTCAGTCTGAAACTTTGCCAAAGGGAGGGGAAAGGAAGCCACCGTTGACTCGAGTTCTGCACAGAGATCCTGCAAACAGATGGTGTTTGCATATAGGATATTCTGTTCGGGTGCAACCCTACTACAACGCTCTTCGTTTTTGATGATTGCAGGCGGGCTAAACTCCGGCTATATTTGGAACAGCTAAAACAGCTTGTGCCTCTCGGGCCGGACAGCACCAGACACACCACTCTAAGTCTGTTGAAAAGAGCTAAGATGCATATCAAGGTAAAAACATTCATCCATGTTTTTATTTCTTTTAAGGGAGAATCTTCCAGAATGTGTGTCCATAGAGAGAAAACAAATTTTCACACAAAATCCGTATCCATATGTCCAATCTTCTGGATTTATTGGCCTTTATTACTTGCAGGGATTTCAGTCACAGTGTCAAGGTTTAGTGCTTTGCAACTTAGCATCTCAAATATATAAAACAGTGATTTTGTGATTTCTGCTTTCTGATAACTAGTGTATTTAATGATTTACACTATAATTTTAAAAAATACCTGTCAGAGCTGTTCTTTGATTAATATATATTTTTTTTAAGGACTGAGCAAAGTAGCACTGTACTGCATTGTTTTAAATGTAAAAAGCCAGATCCATTAATGATGAAAAAAAATGGAATCAAAAAGATCATACCTATTAGCAAGCTTTATCCCCATCAACATTTTGTTGACCAGATTCTCATTTAAATGAAACAATTAAATGCAATCCCTGTTAGTTGCTGCTCCCCTTGTTACAAGTTTAAAACAAAAAACAGCCTCAAATCTCACCTATGATCCAGCAGCAGTGCAGGTTCTACATTTGCACAGGTAATTCAAAAGAAATTATTCCTCAGGCCTCCTCTCTCCAAACACACCTTCTCTCCCATTTTCACTGTCGTCATTTTCAGGGAACAGGGTTATATGCAGAAATAAGACAAAGAGGTATTCAAATGTAGAAGTTAAAGAACAGGTTTCTGCTGCTGTGTCCAGGACTATAATTACTCATCTGGCATTTTTTCAGTGTTACAGAGAAACAGGTCAAGAAAAGTGTCAGGCAAAATTGAACACTGCCAGTAATCTTGGAATATTTTGGAGAACAGCCTGCTGATGCACAGCTTTAAGATTCACTGCAGTTACAGAAATGGATGTGATTCATATGAAGAATTAAAGATTAATTTAAGCAAAACCATTCTTGTGAACAAGTTTATGGAGCTACTTTTTCAGCACTTCTAAGCACATTTGCTCCAGCTGGGCAACCCCTGTTTTTACCATTTGAGATTTTGGCCTCTTGTTTATAATTCAGGCTAACATGCATGAAAGGCACTGCATGTGGTTTTTGTCTTGGGCTGCCCCCCTATCATGGGCTTATGCATACAAATTGAAAAACTGTTTTTACAAGTGGCGAGTGTGTGAGATTAGCCCTGTAGTTACCATTTCAGCTGCTGATAAAAAAAGCTGGGAACAGATTCTTTCCAGATCCGTCTTGCACAGCACCAAGTGCTCATTTTCTGAAAACTGAGACTGAAGTTTAACTTTCTTTTTAAGGTTTTAACTGAACCTGCCCTAACTGGGTTAGCTCTTAATTGCTTCCCTTTGTCAGGTCAGCTCCCCCCCCTGCACTGCCAGAGCTTGCCCGTGCCCGGCTGGCATTTCAAACACAGTCATTAGTTCTGAACTTTTCACACACACATCCCGCCCCCCCCCCCCCCCCCCCCATATATTGAAATTTGCTCTGAAAGATTGGACAGTTTTGAGTCTCCTGGATATGAATCACTGAGTTCTTTCCTAAAATAGTCGTTTGAGTTCGGGATTGCAGCCAGGAAAATACAGGAAAAGGAAGTCTGATCAATTGGGCACATTTGGTTTGTTGTGTACATGGATGTACCAACCCCTTTTCTTATTATAACATTGTGTATCCACCTATGATGAGTATCTACAGAGTGCATTGCCTGGGAGGGGGCTCAAAATGAGGCAGAAGAAGGTGGATTTCACTGAGCCAGGAAACTGCCCCGTTCAAGAGTGTCAATTATTTTTTCAAATACTTTTATTTCAGGCTTGCACTGGAACAGCAAAATCTCTGAAAGGGTTTTGCTTGTGGTTTGCTGTGCACTGTCCCAGCCCGCTCTCCTCAGAAAACCAAGCCTAGTTTCATTCAGACGGCAGGGAGAAATCTTCAGCAGCTGTACTCACTCCCTGCACATCTCCTAAATCTCAGTGATTGTGTAAACACAGCTCACAGAGAAATCTGCTCACTCTTATAAGTGCTTTTACTGCTACAACCTGTAATTTACTGCATCAGATAGATAATTTTTTTTAATAATAAAAGATGTCTTGTTTTGTGTATCCCTCGTGCTTTTAATCTTAACACTTTCTTCCCAAATTATATAGTCACTACTTTTAAATGGCTACCAGTGATTTGGAAGAGGGCTCAGTTCAAATACTAAAAGATAATATTCCTGTTACTGCATTTGGACCAACAGTGCAGCACATTTTACCGGGTGGGAAGTATTCTTTTTATTTGCAAAATTAATACCTGCTTTTATTTTGTCAGAGGGGAGATTTTAGGCAGATATGTGGAAGGATCCTTTCACAGGCTGTTTGCTGAGAAATTTTGGATTAATACCACTGACTTTTCAGGTGGTATCACAGAATTATCACACTTGCTCTGCAGAAGTTCAAGGAGAAAAAAATGCAAGAATAAAGAGAGTTGTTAGTAAACTCCTATATATAATTAATGCTGCTTATTGTTAATGAAGCTTTTTAAATGCTAAAATTTTCCATGGCCTGTGGTAGGAGGGAGAACATTCAGAGGCTCACGATGGTTCCTTTATGGTGATAGGTGAAATCAGAGACTCAGCTAAAGAGGCGTTATGTTCTCACTGAAACCTGAGCTGTGCTCGAGTTATCAAAGATGATGCCGGTTTTGCCTGATAAAATGATTTAAATATTCCCCACAACCAAGGCAACAATAATTCAGTCTTAGCCAAGGAATGTCTGCTAGTGGCAAGAGAGTCTCTGAGGGTTTTTTTTTTAATATTATTATTTTTTCCCCTGTAACCATATAATTTATTGTGAAACAAATTCAGCCTGCTAAAATTGTACTGACCTCTACAGAATGCTAACTAAAAAATTGAACTTTAAAATTTAATTTTAACTTTATATTAATTAATTAAAATATTTAAATTGCTTTTAAATTACTGTTTATGAGAAGACCTTAAGTTACTTATGCTTTGACGTGGGTACAAACTGACAGCTTACTGTGTTTCTCTCCCTTTAAGAAATTGGAAGAACAGGACCGGAAAGCTCTGAATATTAAAGAACAATTACAGCGGGAGCACCGCTACCTCAAGCGCAGATTGGAGCAGCTATCCGTGCAGGGCATGGAGCGAATCCGCACTGACAGCATGGGATCAACAATATCCACTGACTCTGAACAAGGTAATTGAGCCAGGCCTTCCCAGAGGGGCCTGCAGGAGCAGGAAGGAAAAGGGAAGTAGGGAAACAGGAAAATGTCATTTAGAACTAAAATCAAGCTTTCAACAAAACCCAGACAAAATTGTTCCATAATGTGATTGGAAGAGTAAAACATTGCCGCATCTTTTTCACATTCTTTGAAAAACAGTCTCTTTCTTAATCAGTTTTTAAGCTATTAATATTGTGTGAATTTTTAAAGCTATTTATCTTGCATGTGTTTTTTGCCAGTTTTTTAAACAATTACCATTTCATGTTTTGAATTTTTAGTGTAATTATTGGTAAGGCTGGCATAACATGGAAAAAAAAAATCTTATTTGGCTTAATTCTTTTGTGTGAATAAATTAATTCCACATCATTTATTGTGAAATTTTAAAACATTTTCTGTGCAATGATGACCAAGGATTCTCTGCACTTGGTTTTCATTTGAGACAGAGCTCATCAAGCTGTCTGTTGCCATTTCTTACTTTCCCATTTGGAAGTCTTTCTGTGCAGAACACTCGCCCAGGCTGGCTGTTTCAGGGCCCAGGGTGGTGGAGTGGTGGGTCTTGGGGCAGTTACCTGGTGGTCACACCATGGCCAGCCAGCACCTGCATGGTTGGAATTACCACGGACAGTGCTGCAGTATGACAGCCTTTGAGGGTCAGCTTTTTTCTAAATTAGTGTCTGTGTGCAGGTTGGAACAGTTCTGGGAAAGGATTTGGTATTGATGTCATGCAGTATATTTATGTGGCTGAGGACAGAAGGGATTTTAATTCTCAGATGGACAAAATGATCCTTTCCTCAGGAATTAACTGTGCCAGTTCTTTTTTTAAGTACTGTTATTATTATTACTATTACTATTATTATTATTATTATTATTACTGAAACTGAAGTGTGATTCAGGTTTTCACCTGGATGTTGATTGACACTGGCCCATGACTAGTTGCTACAGCTTCCTGAAAATGTGCCTTCTTATGTTTTCTTTAGAAGTAGACATTGAAGGAATGGAGTTTACTCCAGGTGAAATGGACAGTATTGGAAGTGCCAGTGATGCTGAAGACCACTACAGTTTGCAGAGCGGTTCGAGTGACGGAGGTTACACACATTCCCGCAGACTGAATGCCAGGCTCTCATAGTGCCTGAGTTACCCGCTCAACTCAGGACCATCTGACTGAAGCACTTATATATGAATATTCCAGAGGTGTCAACTGCCACTCTTCCGGGAAACCCCAACCACAATACTCTGACATGGAGGTTTCTTACCCACGGTTCCCTGCACCGTAACCACAATATTAGATATTGTAAATCATGGGTTTGCTGCAGAGAACTGTGGTTAGGTACAGTTGTGACTTAAAGCTAGCTTGATGTAGCCATCCTGCAAATTAAAGGAAATAAATTATGTCATTCCATTCAAGAAGTATTAAATTCAAACTGTTGGAAGCATGGCATAAGGGAGTTTGACAGTTTATTTTGATTTTGCAGAAACCATTTTCAAACATGGAAGAATAAATGGAATCTACAATGTGTTAGTGATTCAGAGGTACAAAAACCTAAAACTACTTTTTGTGGTATTTTTTCATGAAAAAAAACCAAACCCAAAACATTTTGAATGCTGTATAGTGGGCTCCATAGAGTAAATTCTTTCAGCAGTTGTTTTTTGGGTGAAGCAGGCAGATAAATCTTCAAATCTCAGATGATCTTTAGAAAAGGTCATATTTACAAGTCACTACTGTACTTCAAAACGGGGGAAAAGCCAGCTCTAATAATGACTTCATGTGGGATGATCTCAACTTTCTTTTGCTTTTTGTATTCAATATCCAACCAGCAGCAAATCATTCTATCCATGTTAACGGGAGCAGTAGAAAGCAACATGGCAGTTTTAACCTGTTACCGTGGAATGGATGACATTTGAAGCATTTCAGTGGTTTTATGGGTTGTTGTTTTCATTTCTTTCTCTAAAGAATACAGAACTCAAGTGATCCAGTTTGTGATAGTTAATCTTTCCTTGCAAGGAAATGAAATCTCTGTTTGCTTGTATTTTTTTTTCTTTTCTTCTATTTACACATGTCAATACATTTTTATGGAAGGCATGGCTTAAAATTACAGTATTCAGCTAGAAGATAATTAATTTTTTTTCTTTTGCACACTATAATTGCATTTTCTATTCTTAAAAAAGTGCAAAAAAATTAAAATGTATGCTGTAAAACAGCAAAGTTTATTTAGTACTCATCAAGCTGTTCAGAACATATTTACCCAAATTGTAGCAATACTATGAAGATGTATTTTAATACAACTTCTGCTTAGTGAAGTCATTAGAGCTTGGCTTGCCGGGTAAGAAAAAAATGGACCAGTCTTTGCATTATCTGTTTAAAGAAGGTCTTTTAAAAAAATTTAAAAAAGAAGGAAAAAAAAAAAGAAAAAAGCTAAAAAAAAAAAAAAAGAAAAAAGCTATAAACACTTTTAGGGAAGTGATTTTAGCAAGTGTAGTCTATATTTCCTGTAAGAGATTTTGTATTATATTTTCCTAAATGTTCTCATTTACTTGTATAGGGAGGGGAATGGTACAGACCCAGACCAGAGTCTCAGGGACTCTTCACCTTTGTCATATTGTGCCTTGGTGACCATTTATGTATGCCTCTCCTTTTCATTGTTTAAAGGACAACTAAGCTTTGTTTCAAGACCCTCTGTTCAAATGGTCAGTTGTCCACCTTCTTACGGATGAAGCAGAGAGGTGTATTTATATCTTCACCCTCTCACAACTGATTCAGTGTGGCTTTAAGTAAAATCATGAAATTAGGTTTTGGTGCGAGGGTTAATTGTCTTTGTATGAGCCCTCCCTTGGATTCTTCAGCACCCGAATCTATTTTTTGTTAGCTTTTAAAGTCAGGGTCTCTGTGAGACCAGCGCTCAGTGGCTTGGGAAACACAAATGTACTGTGTAAGGCTATGGGATGTCCAAGTGTGGTGCCATTTTTAGCATTTGGATACAAGACCTCATGACAGACTGACCATAATGATCAAAGGTTCAGTTGTTCTTTCAACATCTGACATACGTGTCCTCCCTTTGGCTCTTACAACACGGAGTAGAAATATGAATACATTTTGTGGCAGCTTACAGATCCTTGTTTGCACTCTCGCTTACTGCTTGGAACTTGCCAACAAGGAAACGTATACATTTAATTTACATAACCTAATGGATGGCCACCCCTACTTTGGCTCTGGGGAGGGGCCTAAGGTTATCAACTCTGGCAGCTGAATAAGTAAACAATTAACCTTTTCTGTGATGCAGGTTTTGGTATTACGTTCTATACACCTTGCATATTACTAAAATCCTCATTGTTGGGGAAAGCACACAGCAATATACTCATTGTGTGTAGCTGACAAGCAGCAGAAATTACTAGCTCCTTTGGTGCATATGTAACTAATTTCCAAATCATGGAAAAAAAAAATATAAGAGTTTACTTTAACACACGACTGTTAACAGGAAAAAAAAAAAGAGGCTAGTATATTGTTGCTGTTCATTTATTATATAATGAACACATTCATGGATTGTAAAGTGTTTCCTTTCATGACAAGCAGCTCTTGCACAGAACCTCCTAATGAAAAGAGATTTGAAACTTACAGAAGGAAAAACGAGACTTTAAATTGAACATTATTGTACCTTAGGTCAACCTGAAATTTTCCTTTTAAAGATGAATGTGCTAACTTAATGAGTTCTTCCACGCTGGGTATCCATGGCTTTGTAGATCTTATATTTTCAATAAAAATTACTCGAATAATCTTGAGTGGAAATGAAAAGGGTTTATTTGTTTTTACTTTTTCAGTTATTACAGCTGGGAGCTATTATGCTGGTAAAGAAAAATGACACCATACTGCCTGTGTCATTCTCCCTCAAGCACAGTCCAACTTAAGGTGGAATTTTCAGGCACAGCCCCCGGACAGCAGCAGCCCTGTTAGAGGCAATGGCGCAGCAGTTCCTAGGGTCAGGTTTGGGGACTGGTCTGTCCCCCTCATCAGAGCTGCAGTCCCGTGGGGACAGTCAGGGCTCTGACATTTCTTCAGGGCCGTGGTTCTGCTGCTGAACAGCCAGTGCAACACTGCCTGTGGCCACAGTACCTTGGGATGCAAACAGTGTTATTTTTATTAATTTTTCTCAGCTGGACACTTGTGTGTGTGCTCCATGCATGTGCAGAAGTGTACCTGTGCCCACAGTGGGACTGCAAAAGGCAAACTGTTTGCTGCAAGATTTAATCCTGCCACCACCTTGGCAGCTCTGCCGTGTTGTCATGACCGTGCTTTTTAGCAGGTGAGGAGGTGCTACTGCTCAGCTGATCCATTTCCTCTGCAGTTACCACATCGGAAAAGAAGCAGTAAGGACAAGATTACAGGGCTGCTAGGTCTTTTTCTCTGTGGAAGAGGCTCTGAAGGGATGAAGTGATCGCAAAGTTCTTTTTATGGAGACATAGAGGTTTGGCCTGTTTCCTGGGGGAGAAGAAAGGAAGGGCTTTCCCCTGCAGTACGCAGGTGTTGGAGGATACACGCCTCTTCATTGCTCCTGGATTAGTGCTTCCTCCAGCTCCGTGACTGCACTCTGCCATCACTGGAGGGAGGCACAAAAAAGCCAGCCTAAAATTGTTAGTTTTTTCTGCACATTCTCTGCTGCAATTCAGAGGATGAATCCTCCTTCACACCCATCCTCTCTCTGCCCAGCTTGTACCCTGCCAGGCCCATTGCAGCTGATTTATTTATCTTCTGAAAAGAGCAGGTTTGGCAGTAGAAGCTCTGCAACACATTATTAACCAGAGACTGGATCCTGTATTGTCTTCTGCAAAGAACAAACTTGGTTCAGAGTGAGTTTTAGCAAGTTAAAACAGAAATTAAAAGCTTCCCCAAAAGCCATGAGAAGGACAGTTTTATATGTGGTGTTTATAGATGAGTTTCAATCCTAATTTATTAGTGTAAGGTTTGGAGTTGGAAAAAAGGACTTAAAATCTAACACATCTAACTTGATCTAACTTACAGAATTAAGACTGACCTCAAGTGGTGTTACATTTTTGACATGGATGAGTATGGGTTCAGCAGTACCACATGCAGCCTAACAACATATAATAATGCAAATAGAAAAAAAATTACTTCTATTGACCTACAAATAAATTACAGTGATAAATACCAGTATTCTGAGCATCTAACTGTACACTTTGCGTAACCCATTTCAGTGGATGAATTTAAATGCCAAAAGAACTGGGAAACAGAAAGACGTGAAGTTGCGTGAGCGTGGGCTCTGCCTGCAGACCTGCTCTGAGCGGGTACTTCTGCTTTTCCTGGAGGTACTTACAGCAGTCTCTGCTCCTGGACAAGTGATTATTTCACCATTTTACCAACTTTTTGGCAGACTGGTAATTAGTGGTGAAATTTTTCATCCTTGCAGATCAGCCGTGTGGAAAGAAACACATTTTTGAAAAGAACCACATCATCACAGCTTTTAATTAAATAATATTAATTTTATACATTTCATTTTATGATGCTGCTGATAAAGGAATCGCTGCAAAACAAATTACTCTTTCATAAATCTATTAAATTTGTTTTTAAATGGTAGAGGCCATTGATTGTATGTGGTATGAGCCAGTAACAGTGCTGGTATTTAATCCATTAAGTTACACTTTCCAAAATTGATGGAAGAATAATTGAAACCCTTTAGGAACCCTTTAAGGAAGAGCTGTACTCCCTACAAATACTAATGGGGCAAACACATCAGAAATTAATTTTACCAGCAATAAAATGAGCCAATTTGCTTAAGTGACTGTCTAAATGCACTGTTGTTAATTGGTAGCTGTAAAGAAAACATCCAAGTGTGTTCCATAGCTACCCAGAATTAAAATGCAGGGGATATATGAAATAGAAAAGACTATTTGGTCACCTTGGCTGTTCTCTCTGCCTGAAGTATTGTAAATGAGCCCAGGAAAGGATTCCTGGGGAGGCATGGCCAGCCAGAGGCTTGCCTGTTGGCAAAGCAGAGTGAAGGCGCCCCAAGTTCAGAATTCCTTTCTTTCATTTTGCATGAGAGGCATAAACTGTGGTTACGCAGGATTTATGGCATTGGAAGGGTCTGTGCAGTATGGACGTTTAAGTGATGAAATTTTGGTGCAGGTGAAGCACTGACTGAGAGCCTTCTGCTGCTTACTGGTGAAATCGTTACCTAAAGGTGTTAGCAAGTGGGTTCTGTGCCAGAGCCTCTGGATCCCAGAGCCAAAGGAATGGTCCATAGTCTGTGGGATGCATTTTACTGTATTATACAGATTCATTTGTACGCACGTACATGGCGCTTGCTACGTTCTGTAGCACACGGAGTATTGTGTTGTATCATTATCTCGTCATACTATAAA